>NC_073700.1:16452500-17105000 GCF_023634085.1 Falco cherrug | reverse complement strand
GGCCCCGATCAGTGCTGTTAGCTCCCAAACCATGCCTCAGGAGGCATGAAAGGCTTTGCTTCTGGCATGGCCTCCAAGCCCTAGGTTGGTACGTTGTTTGCTGTGAGCGCTGTGGTCCTGGGAGCACTGTGGTGGTGCTGCGTGTCGCCGATGCTGATGCTTCTTGGCCAGGACTTGTGTCATCTTGTGTCCCAAGGCAGGGAGCGGGTGACCTGCAGGTGCAAACCAGCGCCCCAGTGCTGCGAGGTGGCATGTGATCCCCTCTGGACGTTGGCTATCTCGCCTTTTGTAGGCTCATCTCAAACCCCTGAGGAATTTGGCTCGGGCTGGTGACAGAGGTGGGGTCTGAGACCTCACCCCTTTTTTTAAAACAAGCTCAGATTGAAGCTGGCATTACCGTTATTGAGAAGTAACAGTTGCAGCAGGGATGTGGGCTGTGGCACGTTGCAGAGCAATCAGTAGAGAATTGTTCAAAATAGTAAAGGCTTTTTTTCTGTCATCTTTTTCTCTCCTCCTCCTTTTTTTTTTTTTTTTTTATTATTATTCTTCTTCTAAATGACTTGGGCAATGCACTAAAAAGTTTGATCCTGAAAGTCTTAAAAATGCTGGCCCAGGCCCAGTCATTTTTATTTGCCAAGATTAAGTATGATGTGTGTTTTATATGTGTTAGAAGAAGCTTATACATGTGTAGCTTGTTTTATGCCTTCAAATATTTGACAATATGCAGAAAAATGAACTTGTAACTCTTTGCACACTGAGATGCTTTGTAAGAGATGTCAAATCAGAGAGATTCCCCGCTTGCTTTCATCACACTAAGTGCTGCCTCATTAGTTCAACTGGAATTGACATGAATTGTTAGATTGTAAGCTTGGTGGAACTCCTGATCCCTGCTTCACCCAGGCAGGATGGGCCTGGGCAATTAATGGCAAAGCAGAGCTTTGCCTGAGTGGCCTTTTTCGTAAATAACATGATCCTTAAGTACGACTTTCCCACCTGTACGGTTGCAATAGATGTTTTTTGTGAACGTGTACCTTCTGGCAAATGACTCTTCTGGCACGGAGACTTGGAGGCGCTTATCCTGCCCTTACCGGAGAGCTTTAACTGCGCCGGGCTGTGCCCCAGCTCGCACCTTGGGTCTGCCGTGTCGGGCAGCGTGAGCAAGTGCACGGGGGAGAAAGCACCAATAACCCACTTCTCTGGGGGTTTGCTTAGACATGGTGGTGGACACGAAGTTCCCTGAGCAGATGAAAGTCTGCACCCAGGGTAGTCTCATAGCCCTTGCAGGAAGGACCCGGTCCTTACGGGAAGGAGTGTGTTTGTTGCCCGTGCTTTGTTACCCCAACCAGGAGGCTCTTCTTAAAGGCCAAGAGCATCACTGGGTCTTAATTCTCGTGCCCAGGGTTTGTTGTCTGTGGATTTCACATCTTTGTTAATTGTATGCTGGACTAAGGTGACTTTAATACAGGATATTAAAATAGTCATCTTTCACAGCCAGCTGGTACATCTAGGCAAGTGATCTGGGATGTGTCACTGTCTGTTCTTCTGGGAAGTCTTTTTAAGCATCTCTTCCTTATCTTTTCTATACAATAGTATCTCCTTTTATGTCCTTTATGTCCAAGTATATAAAAATGGGAGATGATGTTATTATTAGTCCATTCTTCAATAGCTACAGATTTAAAAAAGCCATTTTGTTAAAGCACTGTTATAATTTTACAAGTAATACATTGTCAGGAAATAGAATACACTTTAACAGGGTGGATAATTAACCACCGAAGCGATTTATCAAGTGTTACCCAGTGGGTTCCCTGTCGTGGAAAGCGTTAAATCAAGGATTGATGTATAGGGAAATGTTCTAGTTAAAGCAAAAGCCAGGGAGGAATTGATTGATATGATGTGGCCTGTGTTATGTGGGGAGATGGGAATAGATCATCTCAGGATCCCTCGAGGCTATAAATCCATATGAATCTGTTACCTATAAATACTGATAGAAGATTATAGACCTGGATGTGTAAAATGTCTTCAATTTCTCTGAGTAACTGTGGTGCCATATTGAGTCATTGTTCTGGTCCCAGCTCGGTGTCACCTTGTGAATTAACGGGGTGATTTAATGAGCACTGCTGTCTGTGTGTGTTCAGCAAAGCTAACTCGGCCTACCTGGTGAGCGGGAAGATCAGATGCTCAGAGGCTGCGATGTCTCTGCAGAAAAGACTTCACAGTAAGAACTGACCCCTCCACTTGTGGCAAAAAACCCCTAAATTGAAATGATGGACTGTATATTTTATACTTTTTTTTCCTAAGGAAAAGTGTCTGTGGTGAGGAATATATATAAAAATATCTTTTTCAAGGCTAAATGGATTTTTTTTATTTTTTTTTTGTTAAATGCATTTAACAAAAAAGAAAGCACGGACTTGTTCAATTACCTTAGGAGGAGAAAAACTTCGAGGCTTTCAGGTTTTAATAACGCCTCACTTTGAATTCCATCCAGTTCTGATTGTAAAATGAACCTCCCGTTTTACATCCCAGTAATGTTTGGAAGTGTTATAAACCTGCAGCCCGATTAGTTCTTCAGTGCCGGGATACTGTACGTGTTGGGTAGGATTGCTGAGAACGTGCTTAGAGGAAATATTTTTCTAGTTGTGCTTCTGTGTTAGTCACTGAATTTGTACTAATGGTTACCTTTTCTTTGTGTTATCATTTATATAATCACAGATTTATTTGTGCTGCAGCATGTTTTGAAAGTAATTGCCAGCTAAGCGATGGTGTAGCTGTAGTTATTGCGGGAAGCACCTCCCATGAATACTAAAGGCTCATGGAGTGATACCTGGTATATTGTGGCTTAATGGAAGCACTGCATTTGATCCAATCTATATCACTTTGCTATTAAGTGTTGAGAGGGCATGTATAGTTGGATGAGGGAGTGAGAATTTAGTCATGGTTTTTAGAGATGAAGTGCTTAGAAATTGGTTACATGGGGATTTTTTTTTTTTTTTTAAATCTATCAGCTTTGGGTGTTCACTGTGTTTTGTGTTGCAGCAATGACTTCATTTATTTTTTATTTTTTCCCTCCCCTTGTCCCTCCAGCTCGGTGTTGATGGGACTCGGCATATCTCAGTCTTCTCCACTGAACATAGAGGCTTGGCTATGGGGTCTTCAGCGAGGTGTTGCCTGCCTGCCCCTGCCTGTTCCCTTTGCAGCCTGGGGGTCTCCTGCTGTCAGCATTGTCCTTAACTTGGCTGTTGCCAGTGATGAAACGTCCTCCCCGGGGTGTTTTTGGTTTTTTTCTGGTGGTGTCACTCTGCGCTGAATTGGAGCCCACTTTCTGCGGTTTCTGCTGCCTCCTGCTCCCCGTTCCCAGGCGGAGCGAAGCTGCCCGAGGAGGTGGGGATGGGGGGCAGGCTGCTGCAGGGTGCCTCCAGCACTGGTGGCTGCTGCAGGTGTTTGATCAGGTCCAGTAAACAGATTTGCGCCTTGTCTTTAAGGTACCAATCTTCCTGACCAATGGATTCCAGGGTCTATCCGTCTCGGCTTTACTATCGCTATATATTGCCTCAGTATTTGTTTGGTGGAAGGTTTTTGTGTTTTAATACCAGCCCTGCAGTCCATTGCCAGGAAATTTAGAACCTGTGAGCAATTTCAAAGGCTGACTCCAACGCTTCCAGCAGGATTTATGTTTCTGCTGGTGTAGAGTTACAGTGTCATAAGCTTTTTATTTGTCCTTATTATATCATGGGCATCTGCAGACTGTTGAGTCCAGTTTTCTTCAACTGTTTATGTGCAAATACATCTCTGATCTTGTGAAGGGAGGTCATTCTTTATTTTTACTGACTGCTGCTCCAAGAAAAAGCTCCCTCCAATAAGTCATTAAAAGAAAATAGAATTAGTCATGCTAAAACTAATGGCTGCAAAATGCATATGACTGTAATGTTCATACGAAGGCTGAAAAAAGCTCTCAGTTATTTGGAGTATCCTCCTAATTCAGTATCTGATCAGGTTTTACTCTGGTAAATCTGGCTTGCTGTATGCAGCTCAGCTGGCAGTAGAGCTTGGGGTGTGTTGCCAGGGCTGTGGTGGGATTCCAGAAAAACTTAATTTCGTTTCTAATTGTTGCAAGGAATCATTTATTTCACAGTTAAGCTCCTACTCTGTTTCCTGCCTAGCCGAAACAGTAGCAAGTTCCTTACTTATGAGTTTACTTCTGAAATTTTGACTTTTAGTGGAATCTGAAGGTTGCAGTGTACAAGAGTTAAGGTCTGGTCCTTTTGCTTACAAGTGACTTGTGAATTCCAAGTTGGGACTTAAACCTATTTCTGGCTGGTTTCAAAGTAAATGTGTTTATTACCGCATGTG
Organism: Falco cherrug; assembly: GCF_023634085.1. Taxonomy (NCBI): domain Eukaryota; kingdom Metazoa; phylum Chordata; class Aves; order Falconiformes; family Falconidae; genus Falco; species Falco cherrug. The sequence continues at coordinate 17,100,653 of NC_073700.1, read as the reverse complement.
CTGTTGTGAATTCGAACAACTGCCAAATGTAACAGAGTAACTAGGTTTATTTTTTGGAGTGCTTCACTGGGGATCTACCCTTCTTTCTTTCTGATTTTTTTTCTTTTTCCCCTCTTTAATCTGACAAAATAAAACCTCTTTTTCCAATTGTCATGGTATGTACTCCAACAGGAAAATGAAGAAACATTTTTCGAGGTACTGGTCAGGTCCTCTAAGAAGGGGCACTAGGCATCAGTGAAGGAAACTGATGCTGGGAGGGCAGAGAGAGAAGAAATCTCAGGCTCTGAGTTTGCAGGTGTCCCAAGTGTTTGTATATGTGTGTGGGCACGTGGTGGGCGCTGGGCTGCTGTGACACGAAGTGTCTGAGCTGCTGCATTGCTCAGTTACCATTGCTTTATGAAGCAATGCAGTCGTGATATTACCGAATCATTTTATTTCTGCTTAAAGTTTTAATGTGTTTTGTCTAAAAATATAATGCATCCAAATAAAACCCATTTCTGTGCCATTAATAAAAGGTCTGTAACAGATCTCAGATTGCCAAGTGATTAAAAATCCAATTTTACTCTTCCCCCAAGTTTTAGCCATGCTTTTCAAACATCATCTGCAGATGTCTTTGTTACCCGTGTTTGCTTGTTGTGTTCTGGGTGAGCAACGGAGATTTTTGTGGCAAAGCAATGTCCTTTACAGGGTAATGTAGTGGAATGACTTTATACTTTTGCTAATATTGCTGCAGAAAAGATGCAATTCCTGAGACCTGGGCTCGCAGCGTGCCATCGGAATATGCCATGGAGGCAGTGTAACCTTAATTCCCGTCGTCCTAGCATTTTATCTAGTATGCATTTGCTTATCCAAATATTACTTGGGCTTTTTTTTTTTTTTTATAGCTGTCACTTGCTTTTCAGCTCAGAATAGCAAATGGCAGAAAAGTCACGAATACCACCAATGTTTTCTTCAGTTTATTTATTTGGTAGCTCCCCTGTGTAACTATTTGAAAGGGGAAATATAGAACAGTGATACAATTTTTGTGAGGGCAGTCAAAGATTTGTGTTTTTGTCATCCTAGGCAGTAACCAGCACGTAGCAAAGATGACAAGCTGTGTCCTGCAGAGCTCCAGCTCTGCAGCTTTGTCCAGCTCCAGCTTTGTCTTTTGATACATATTTTAACCCTAGTACTACTATCACTTTGTGATTTCTAGCTTGGCAGGGACGGAGGCCAACCTCCAACTGGTCCAGAGTCACGGACAGAAATTGCACTAGTGCTTTGAGACATTGGTCCAAAAGTCCTCCAATGTAGTCTTAAGGAAGTGCTCCTGCAAACATCCCTTCTGGGTCCTTCACCAAATGTTTCAAACAGGGGTCTTTTGTGAAACATAACGTAGATTGTTTTTGTAAGGAAAGTTCTGAAATGCATATTTCTCCTGTAGTCACCTTGCTTCCTGGGTAGGTTCTCTTATAACAGTTTAAAAGTGAACCATACTGTGCTTTACAGCTGTAATGGTGTTGGCTGACATTATCTATGAATTCTGGGGATGTTCTTGTTGGGAAAAGTAGTGTTGTTTATTCATATATACGGCTGGGTTTTCTAGTAGGCAGATTCGAAAGGAGTGCTGTAGCATCGACAGATGCTCCACTTTCTGCCGCCAGTCATTGTCCAATAATGATTTGTAACATGTAATAGTCCTGCATGTCTCGTTATGGATGCCTGTAGAGGAGTGAAGGCAGTGGGTTTGTTAGCATTGACAACGTGCAGCTGTGGCCATGCTGCAGAGGCAGTGGGTTGATTGACGTGGATGATGTGCAGGTGTAGCTCGTTCCTGCTAAGTGGTTAAATAGCTCTGAGGGCTGTGGGAGGGGGGCTGGATGGAGGAGGAGTAGTGTGGTCTGGCCTCTGGAGGAAGGAGCTACCGCACAGACAGTAGAACCTGATCAACAGTAAAGCCTTGTTGCAGCCTGCTAGTTTGTTTGTGCCGCAACAGATGCGACTGTGTAATGCTACTTCTTAAATACAGTGGGGTGGTTCTTTAAAAACAAGCACAATTTCAGTTTTCTTGGAGGCAGAAAAATAGATAGGGTGTCTTGCATGTTTTTCTTGAAGTCAGTGGACTGTTGACATCACATTTGTAGGTGTTTGAGGCTGGGAAGCAGTCATATAAAATCCTGAGGAGTCCTTCAGTTGTGGGGAGGAGCTGTGGGGGGAAAACAAGGTGGTCTGGTGGGGAGGAACTCCCGGTGTGGACCTCTAGGAAGGTCTCAGTGAGTTGTCCCACTTCTCCATGCTTCAGCTCCCCTGTCTGTGAAATGATGGTTATGGTAGTAGCCGACTTCTGTGAGCTTTGCTTGGGGAGATGGCCATGTCCTTAAAATCTAGACCTATGCAAAGCAAGTTTTGTTTTCTTTGTGCTGTTGCTATGAAATTCTTCTGATGCCATTCCTCCTTTTATAAGCTGGTCCAAAAGGACCTATTAGTGTAAGCAAAAGTCTCCCAGTTAGTTGCATGATTTTCTCACCCTGAGGTGCCATCCTGTGGTCCGGGGCTGGCTGGGGTGGCTGTGAGATAGTCCTTGCCTCTGGGACTGCAGGGAGGGGCTCTGGGGAACTAGAGACTAATTCCAGCCCTTCTATGGTGGTTGGTTTTTTGTTGTGTCGTCCTGTGTGCCCCCCCTCCCAGTACGATCTGGCTATTAATATCTGAGGAGGTTTAACAAAAACAAAAATAAATATGGGCTATTTCACTTACATCACTTCCACTGTAACACTGTAATTGCCAGCCCATATCTCCCTCCATTATCCTTTCATCTTCTTTTCAGTCTGGCTAATAGTTGCTTAGTGATTACATTTAATGGTGTGAGAGCCTTTTAGTTTGGATACCCTGCTTTTCCTCCCCTGTTGCTTGTAGAGATGTTTACATTTTTAGCCAAAGCTATGATTTGTCTCCTATATAATTGCAAGGAAAGCAACAGTTCACATTCCTGGACGGGCATCCTGAATTTATTTTGATACCATTTCCTTTTTAATGTGTTTCCCACACTCCGTTCACCCTGTACAATCTCTTGATTAGTTTAACTAACTGAGGCCCTTTCCATAGATCTGTTTTTGCAGTGAACTGCATATCTTAGTCTGTCTATTGTGGTCTTTAGGGCTCAGTTTCGGAAATTCATGGTAAGCAGGTAAATGGTAAGCATGGTAAAGGAAGTATCTCGCCAGGTCCTGCTTTCATGTAGCTGGCGTGTGCAGATTCATTGGGACACTCTCCTTGCATAGGTGCAACTGGTGCTTGGAGCACTTTGCTGGTGGAGGTGCATCTCGGTGCTAGAGCAAAGGAAGTGCTGGCAAAAGCTCTTTGGTGTTGGCTAACTGACCACACTTGGACAGGATGGAAGTGTCTTTTAAAAATTATCGGTGAAAAATTTTTGGAATGGAGCTCATCCAGGGAGATGGCTTGATCTCACCTCTCACCTGCATGGCTGCTGATGGAAAAACATGGCTCTGAGCAGCCAGAGCGTGCCAGCACACCTCTCTAGCTGCGGGCAGTGGAGAGGTTTCGGCACAGCTCTGTGAGCTTGGACTCATCTTTGTCCGGTCCCACTTGTGAGGGGATGGGGGAGGGGGATGGTGTGACGCGTGAGGCACAAAGCCACCACCTCTTGGATATGGGAGCTGCAGTACTTTTTGCAGGAAAAACTTGCTGTGCAATACAAGCCTAGTAAATGAGAGTCTGGAGTGCTGCAAGCTCTGTGAGTGTTCAAACCACAGGTCTCTTAAGGCTTTTATCTGTCCGTGTATTTGCTGTTCTGGCACCAAGAAATTTGGAAACTTTAAGAAGAGTTTCCAGTCTTGGTGTCTTTGGTGTAGCAGCATCGCTGACTCATCATCACTTAAATACTGAATAAAGCCTTTGTTAAGGAGTGAGAAATTTTTGCTTTTTGTTAAGAAGCCAGGAGATGTCTATTTTCATCACTGAGTTTGCAATCCTAGCAGTTGGAATGAAGCATAATTCAAAGCTTTGGAGAAGTGACTGGGGGTGTGTGGAATGAATAATGATCTAATGTGAGGCCTCAGCAGGGTGAAAAATGTAAAACTAGCATCTCATCTGCTGTTGGTTTTTTTTTTTTAAGATAAATTCACTAGCAATGAGAAGTATTTTAAACGTTGCTGCTGTTGCTGATAGGAACAGGCCATTAAATTGCTACAGTCGACATTCCTTTGGGTCCTGGTCATAAGCCAAGCTGCCAACTATTTGTAAATTTACTGACAGTCAGTAAGAAGAATACAATATTTAAACTGTCAGAAAACTAATATCCACTCCTTTCAGGGAAGCATAGCTCTGCTTCTCTTGGGCTCTGGCTTTTCGCAGTGTTTGGTTACTGCTCTTATTTTCTGCTTCTCTGAACTCTGAGACCCAGGAAAAAGTAGAGAGGGAGGAGGTGAAGTGGCTGCCTGTCTCCTCCTTCCCTGTGCACCCTGTTCTTCTCATCATCCATAACAGTATCTGGGTCCTTTCTGGCAGAGATGCTCAAGATCGTAGCCAAATTCCCAGGCTCCCGGGGCCTGGGTTCTCCATCTTGCTACGGCTTGCAGTGATGCTGTTTGGTCTGAGCTGGCTGTAAATACGAAGGCAGACATTCACAAGTGCTAACTGTGTATGTATGCTAGCTTCCTGGGGTACACACCCTGAGATAGTGGAAAGCAGCTTGAGAAAGCCTAGAAAATACTTTGAACTTATTTATCATACTACTAAAATGTTGTGGGAAAAATGGCAGAATCATTTGTTTGCTGGTTGCTGTTGAAATGTGGAGCTGTTATGAATTACCCATGCAAAGATGGCTCTCCGTTGTGAGCCAGCCTTGTGTTGGGAAATCTGTTTTTCTTTACTGTACAGCAGTGTTATGGATTTACCCGGTTGTGGACCTTCACCCTGAAATAGGCAAGTAGTTATACAAAAAGCTATGTGGGCATCCATAAATATGAATCCAGGTGAGTTTTCCCTGTGCACTGCTGAGCAGTAGCTCCCCTGTCCCATCGGGAGAACAAATAGCAGAGTTGTCTGCAGGGATGGATCTCCCATGGCATGGCCGTCTTCCCCTTCCCGTACCCTGTGGCCAGGAGAGTGTGTGTTTGCCCCTGAGAAGGGATAATTTCGCCAGGCACATGTAGGCTGTGACCTTGGTAAACCTGGAAGCATGAGTTTGAACGTATCTCTGGGGTGATTAGATTACAGGCAACAACAAAATAAGATATTACTGGGTTTTGTTCATTTTTCAGTCTAGAAAAGTGTTTTTCAGAACTTGGGAAAGCCCCTGTTCCATGTCAGGATTATGCCAAGCATGAAGTGTTTGGGCTGAGAGGGGAAAGGGCATGATAGCAGCTCGTTTTGGTTACTTGTTTGGTGACCCCTGCTGAGGGTGTTCACCTGCATGCTCCTGCTCTCAGCCAGTGCTGCAGGGTTGGATCCTTTCCCTTTGTGTGCCAGAGGAGCAAGCACGCCTCTCTCTGCCCTGCCATTTGCCAGAAATTCTTCCCTTGAAATAAGGAACTTTCCTCCTCAAAAGCAGCACGCTCCCCTGAGCAGTCCTGGCTTGCTTAAATCATTGTGTTCATAGAAAAGAAATGTGTTGCGACTCGTTTGAATTCCCCACTGTCTGCGTTCCTGGGGTTCGCCACATGTAGTGCGTGGGAAAGCAATGCTGTGAATTTCCACCGTCTCCTTTGAAGCTTGGCTCAGGCAAAAGACGTAAGAAATTGGAAGGTGGTGTATGATCCGGTGTATCCTCGAGCTACAGCTGATGTTACCTGGACACAGAGAGGCCACTTGTGTGTGCTGTTACTGCTCAAGTGCAAAAAAATATAATATTTATCGCCGTGTGCTGTCAGCGTGTTAGAAATTAAGCCCAAAGCCTGCTATACCAGTAAGCGTTTTACCAATCATTATAGCATTTGTCAACGTTATGGGCTGCTGTCTGTGCCAGTAATAAACGCGTGGTGTTCCTGCTAGAGTAAATGTTTTTTCCAAGGAGCAGTGTATTTAATGAAGGATGAACAGCACAAGCTGTAAAAGGGGCAAGATCAGTTATATTTGCAAAATGTTTGTAAAACGCGTAGAGCAAGGTGGCATGGGCTGTGGTGGGATGCCTCATCGTCGGACCCCAAGGGTGTCCTGGAGTGAGCTGTGTTGGGCACCTCCGCTCTTTGGCAGCTGCCTTGGCAGGTGCATTTTAAACAAAGAAAAAGAAGGCAAGCAACTAGTTGCTGAATAAAACATCGTTGCTATTTTTCTGCAAGGGCACCTGGAGCGTAGAGCAGGGCGGGCAGCAGCCTGTGAGGCAGGGAAGGGGAGCGTGACCTGGAGTCAGGAGTCAGCCTGGATTTTGCTAGCAGCACCTGGGAGAAGCATCACCCCTGGGCGAGATGCCGAGCCAGGACTTTCACACTCCACCTGCTCTGGGGCAGGGGTGCGAGGGCTGGGCTCCCCGCCGCTGCAGCTAGCGAGGGGATGGGCGCTTGTGGCTTTGGAAGAGGAGGAGAGAGCTGCAAAGGCTGTTCTTCCAGCCCTCGGGGTGGAAATGCACGGCTTGACTTTTGGTTTCTTGCTTTCTTTCTTTCAAAAGGGCAGTTTTGATGTGTGCTCGGCTTGCCAGATGATGGTATGCAAAAAATCAACCTGGAAGCACGGGGGAGGGAAGGAGAAGCATGTTCCTGCCCAGGACCTGGGGAAACCTGACTTCCTAAATTGCTATCAGCTGTTGGAGAAGCAGAGGGCGTAGTCTTGGATTATGAAAATTGGGATTGTGCTCTTTGTTGAAAATACATGTCTCCATCTCACTTCAGGGGGTGAGGCTTTGATATACGGATATTTTTTTTCTGCTGCCCTGGGCACGAACTGTCACATGAGAACTGAGTGCCATTTAGTTCCAGGGCTGTTGCGCAGCCTGTGTGTGTGTGTGAGAGGGTTTGCCTTCCCTTGTGCAAATATCCCTCCTTTCCATGGAGGAGGAAAGCAGGTTTACTGTCTATTCTGATTTTGTGGGGTGACTATTTTTTTTTTTTTTCTAATAGTATGTGGCAGGTAAAGATATAGAAGCAATGGTATTAGCTGAGATCCAGGAGGCTTTTTCATTTGCCGGGCAGAGAGGGAAGGACAGGACATGATGGCCCTTCTGTGGCTCCACGTCCATGTTACGCTTCGCTCCCTTCGTTGTGGAGTGGTCCCGATGCCCAGCAGGTGGGTGGGATGTGTGCTCTGGGGGTGCTGGGGCATCTGTGAGGGAAATATGCCTAACGGGCAGGTGGAGAGCTGAAATCTTGCGTGATCTGAGGACCTTCTTTCCCAGGGCTTCCAGAAGATTCCAAACTGTTGTGCACAATTCAGTAGTGCCTCAGTTTCTACTAACATTGAAAGCTTGGCCTTTTGGGGGACAGCCAACATATCTTGTTTTCTACACTGTGGCAGGTATCAAAGTGTTTGAGTTCAGAGATGCTGCTTTCAGACACCTCTGCTCAAGCTGTTGTATGAGGCTCCGCAAGGTTCCATGTGGGTCCTGCACGGGGTCACAGCAACCCCACACAGCGCTGCAGGTGGTTTCCATCTCTTCTCCCAGGTAGCAAGCAATAGGGTGGGAGGGAACAGCTTCCAGTTGCACCAGGGGAGGTCTAGGTTAGATAATAGCAAAATTTTCTTTGCCAAAAAGGTGGTGGGGTCACCACCCCTGAAGGTGTTTCAAAGACATGTAGATGTGGCGCTTAAGGACGTGGTTTAGGGGTGGGCTTGGCAGTGTTTCGTTTACAGTTGGACTCTTGAGGATCTTTTCCTACCTAAATGATTCCATGATTCTAAGTTCAGAGCTTCCACATGCTCCCTGCACCCATGGGTGCTCAGCCCTCCTGCAGAAACACCCTGCCAGTGGGAAACTCTCAGCACAGGAAAAGACAAGGAGCTTTAGACACGTGAATCTGTGGGGTTTTTAGGAAAAAGCCTGTGATGGTGGAAGCGAGGCAGGTTACGTAGGAGTGTTTCATCCTGAGCAGCAGCTGTTTGTTCTTCCTTTGCTTCCCTGGGCTTAGGTCTGCAGTTTGGACCATCTTCTTCTCTCTCCTCTCAGCAGCCATAAGCACCCAGTAGACAGGGGGACCTGGATTTGGGCGCTTGGAGATCACATGCCCTGTTTCATCCGTGACAGGCACAGGGCCTCCTAATTGTACTAGTGGGGAAAAAATGAGACCTGTATACGGGAAACAGCAGAGACCTACTGTGCCATGAGAAATCTTTGGATGCTCCTGGGAGGTGGAAGCCCGCTACCTTTGCCGTAAATAGCAAGCAAGTGTGGTACCTTTGGAGGAGAGGCTGAACACCACCCAGGTGGCGCATCCAGGGCTGCTGTAGCACACTAGCATCCCACTGGTGCTGAAACCATTTTTAAAAAGTTGCATTATCAAAATACCAGGAGAGACAAGAAAGGAAGAGCCAAGACCATTTGTTTGAAAGAGTGTGATTAAGGATTCAAGTGAAGTAGCAAAGTTGTTAGATTTAAAATTAGCTTAATGTAGTTTTTCATTTTGTGAAGAAAAGTTGATGCAGTATCTCCCTAACAAATGGCTTATGCTGCAGAAGTGATGCCTGACACCTTCTCCAAATCGGACTGTTCAGTTTTATAAATGAGTGTGTCACCTATCACCGTGTCAGCAAGATAAAAGGGATGATTTTTCAAATGGTACAAAAGCCTTCATTTTTCATTGCGTTTTCCCTATAGCAAACGTTCCACTTGTGCCCAGAGCATTAGTGAAGTAGAAGACCTGACTTTAGGCAGTGTCTACTGAGAAATACTATATAATTATATCATGTATAAATTATGTATACTGTTGTATATAGTGTAGATATGTATAATTTATCCATCTGTATGTGCTGTATATGTATTCAAATGTATATTAGATATAATAGATAATAGGTGGTAAGGTTATACCTATGCAGGTACTAGAAATCACGCTTACTTTGTTAATATACCATGTCTGTCACGTACTAGCCAAAACTCAACCTGAGTAACCTTGAGACCTTAATGCAAAGGTGGCCAGAGGTACAATGACACCCTCTGTGTTGGAAATGGCTCTTTTCCTTCTCTGCTGTATCTCATCCCTCCTACAGTGAGACGCTTAAAGTCTTTAGGCTTAATAACATGATTCTGGATTGCATCTGTCTTTCGCAAATGTAGTTCTAAAAATATTTACTATTCCCTTTAGGAAAGAACTTTCAAGTCAGGGTTCAGAAGATCCTTTGTTACTGCTCTATGCATATGTTTAATTTGTAAAATCTTGCTTAGTTCATATGGTTTATCGACTTTGGGTCAGGGGGACTGTTAAATCATCAAGCCTGACCTGTGTAACCCAAGCCCTTAGATCCCACCCAGCAGTTCCTGGCGTTCAGACTTCAGCATTGACCCCCTGAGTCTGAGCAGTGCACTGGAATTATGGCAGTCTGCCTCGCCCAGCTGAGCTTCACAACTTTTTTTTCTTTTTTTCTTCCCCACCTAAGAATTTTTTTCCTTTCTTTTTCTCTTTCTTTTTTTTTTTTTTTTTTGAGATCTGGCTGCAAGGCTTTGCATTTTCTGAATCTGCTCCAGGAAATCATGGGAATACTTAGGCAAAGCGTTGCATCGCTACTCTCATGTAAAATAATGGCAGGATGAGGAGGGGGGACATGGCCCGGACTGCTGCATTACATTGATCAGCCTCCCTGGGAGACCTTGGAGGACTTGCATGCAGGGAGTGGAAGAACAGGTTTTGCTATTAAAAAAGCAATGTCAGACAGAATTTCCATTTGAAATGAGATTACACATCGAAGTTCATCAGCTCAGCGCACTGATGCACCCTTTATGTAAAGCGGTAATTGTGATACCTTCTGTCATAAATCTGAACTTCAGCTTTACAGTGAATCTCATGAATTGGCAAGCACGAGACTACTTCACCAGCTTGGGGAAGGGAGGGAACAGCAGTCCAAAGTGCTATTTATTTCTCAGCATTGACAAGGTCAGGTTTCCAAAGCATCAGTGTTGAGTGTGGTGATGCCTTTTAAATGTGAAGTTGAAAGGATGATGCAACTTCCAAGTGTTACGGCAAAAATGGCAGAAATGTGTCAAAAGAGATGACCACTGGTGATGTCTAAAGAGAAGAAAGTTGGTGTGGGGTTTTTTTGTGTGGTTGGTTTTTTTTTTTCTTCATAGCTTCTGGCTGAGGAGCTGGTGTGGGAAGGGTTGTAGTGTGGTAGGAGTGACTTCTGAGCAGCTCCTGGCAAACCAAAAGAGAACTAGCTTCAGCTAAATTAAAGCGGGGGAAGAGACTATCCATATCCTTTATGTAGAAGTGCTCCAAATATATGAAGTAAAGCACTGATTTTGTTCTGTGGCCAACTGTGCTGCCTTAAGTACATTTTTAATCCCTTTTAATTAAAGGGTGTCTGTCAGCCTTTCTCAAGTGTTGTGTTATCGTAAGCAGTGCAGTAATAAGTACCTGGAGAGAAAACAAAATGCATTTAAATGCTAAATGAGATTTCCAATCTGCAGTAGGTTATCTGAAACATTTTAATACCACCCAGACCGTTGCTGCAGTGACAGTACACTCCAGCTGTTGTAGAGGCTTTGCACATCTTGTTTTCACTATGTCCTTTTCCCTATCTACCCTCATCCCATTTCACATGCTAAGTTTGGAGCTAGTATAAAGGTCAGCTTCAAAACCTCAGGCTTTTAATAAATTTTGACTATGGTCACCATGTGGAAAGATAAAAGATCTGCTTGCAGGAAACTGCTTGGCTGATGGTCTTTAATTTCTTTTTATTTGCACATAGTTAATTTGTAGTCCAAAAGTCTGAACTGTTTTTAAATGCACCACTTTGAACCAAACGTTGATTACGGTGGCATTGCTCAGGAGAAAGTGTTTCACATCTTTAAAGTGTGTGTGTGTGTGGTTTTGTACATGCCTGGCTTTGCCTTCCTGATGTTGCAAACTGCAACAGTGCAGCTCCATGGTGTGTTAAAAAAAAAAAAAAAAGTCTTAGAGGTCTTGTCACTGAGCTCTTTGTTTGCATAGGGAAACATCTGTCTGAGATTTAATGTGCTGTTCGTAACACTGCTGTTAAGAGAGCTGTAAATCCTTCCCATTGCTTCTTACCGGGATTTGAGCATTATTTTCCCCCCTTCCTAATCAAAGTGCTGTAATTAGTGTATTAATTTATTGATTGTCACTGTTATAATGGTATGTAATAACATGACAAGATTTTATTTGTTCTATAATAATGTTTAAATATTGTCACTTTAAACAACATTAAAATAGAGCTTTCGTATGTTGTTTTCTATTATTAATTCAGTATGATCGACTAATTGGACTTGTTTTCATCAACACCATGCTTTCCTGCAAACACAAGCTGTTTCAAGATTTAATTTAAATTTAAATTCTTTGGTAGAAGGTTCCTAACCAGTTGGAGCCGGGGAGGGGGAAGGATCTTAGTTATATGCACTTGGTGTATGACATACTGAAAATAAATTGCGTTTTCTGCTACTTACTCCATTGGTTTGGACAAAATGAAGTGTGTATGTTCTCCTCCCAAATTGATAGCATGCTTTTTAAAAGATGAAGTTGTCATCTCACTATGTTTATTTCCTTGCCACCACCACCTCCAGGTTCATAATTTTCATGGATTGCAGTTCAATGTAAACTCCTGGGCAAAGCATTAGATAAAAACAGTACTTTATATTAGTAACTAATACCTGGAAACACGCATGTGGGTGTTTGTTTTTAAAGGGTGGATTGCCGTGTTGGGTGGTAACCTCATTTAGCATTCTTGTCTGATCCATACCAACTCGCTTCAATAAAAAGTTGTGAAATTTCCCTTACAATGGGGCTCCTGGAAGCCCCAGGAGGGAGTTTGTGTGAGGGGTGGGCTCAGGGACATGAAACCCTTTATGGACAGTCAGAGTTTGTCTTTGGAAACTTAACAGGGAATGGACCAACTGTCTGTTTTGGCAGCAAGGAGTGCTTAGGCCCCATTTTAGCCTCTCGTCTTGGTTCCCTGTGGCTTTCCTGGAAGAGTAAACAGGCTTCTTGTCTGTGGGCAATGCTGAGGATGGCAGAAATCCTTGCTATTTCTTATGGCAGTTGCTTGGGAAACTTTTGAGCAGTAGCCAAGGTACCAGAGTGCTTCCTATGGGAGAAGGGGTCCGAAGGCCACTGGCACTGTGACATACCAAGATGCTGGCAGAGCTCTGCTGCAGTCCATGCTCCATGTGCCCTGCTGGGACTTACAGGTCCATGTTGGGGATTGCAAGATGCCATGCTTCTACAGGGCCCGTAGGGTAAACACCTTGGCAGACCTCAACATGAGATGAGGAGGCAGTAGGAGGAAAAAAAAAAGGCTAGGAGGAGCTTTTAGCTCTGCACTGAACCCTGCCTCTGCTTGGCCTCCTGCGTGTCCTTAACTGTTCCCAACGTTTGCACCCAAAGGTGAGCGCGAGCTTGCATGGGGAACAGCTCTGGCTGCAAAGAAGGAAGAATTGGTGGACAGGTCTGGGAGCCTGCAGCGAAGAAGGGGAGAAGATAAAAGGAGTGTTTTCTGCTGCGACCTGAATGTTTGCCAAGTGTAAAGTCTTTACAGCTTAAAGCGAAGGGTTCTGGCTCAGTCTGCAAGGTGTTCTCAAAATGTGTTAGTGGCTGTCCCTGGGGGCATCTGTGCCCAAATGTTCTCTCTCGAAGAGTGCCGCCAGTCTTTAAACGGAGCACTTGCTATGGGCTGCTGTATAATAAAGTGGACTGGGAGACAGAAGAAGTGAATTTTCCTTCTTAATTAGCACATCCTCCCTGGCTCTTTTAGGAGCACACTTAAGGCTACTATAAAATGCATAAACCTATTAAATGTCACCTCAGTGGATGGATTTGGTGGTGCTTTTTATTTTTTTTTTTTCTTTTTTTTTTTCCCCCAGATAGTGTGCTGGGCCCCTCTGAGCTCTTGTTCCATAAATCAGTGTGTAATGAGTTGTGTTGCTATCGGGGGTATCATCTTGCAGTTTGGCAGTGGCTGCGGTCTAACAAATGATCCCACTGTGGTAAAGACCATTTGAAGAGAGCAGAAGGTACGCCTGCACAGAAGTTTTACCAGCGACATCCATCAGCAATTTCATCTCTCTCTTATCCCCTTGTTATTTAGTTTTGGTGTTGGGCTTGTTTTGTGTTTTCAGGAGGCAGGTTACTCTGATTTCTAGGGAAAAATAAAAAAACAACAAAGTTTGGTCAGAAAGCTTTTGCAAATCATTAGGAACTCGGAAGTGTGGTGTTCAGCTGTCTGGGCTGTCTGTAATTACTGTCTCCTTGCTACCCCAAGAAGTTTGTGGTGATTACTCAGTTGTTTAAAATACCAAAACTTTTGCCAGACTGATTTGCCTGTATGGTAGATAGCAAAATATCTCCTATTTACATGTGGGGTATTATGGCTGCTCTTAGATCAGACAGGGATGAACACCTGAAATTTAGATTGCATGCATCCTGCTAGGGAGGTGTTTGAGTTCAAAAAAATTTGCAGTGGGGCTGAGGGAATTCAAGGCCAGGGTTTCCTACCTTGTTGCATGATTTGCTTTCATGCAGACTCTAGTTTCTTTACAGCAGCAACAACAGTGATGAGTATTTGGTCTAAGAAGGGAAGTGAAATGAGTTTTTAAGTTTGAGTGGTATTGAGGAAGGGCAAAGATAAGGAATGAAAACTTAAATGAACCGAAGCATCATGCATTTGAAAATATGATAAGGAGTACAGTTTATCAGAGTCTACCTTTCTTTGAAATTAAGCAAAGCAATCCAACATAAAAGCAATGATTTCTGTACCCAGGAGTTTGACCATCTCATTTTCCAGTTTCACAGATCTTCCAAGTAATCCTGGCTAATGATGTACTGGCAAACCAAGGGCTGTATGAATCCCAACTGTAATTATAAAAGGAATACTTCCTTTGGAGATACTCCCCCCCACCCCCACCCTCTGTGTTCAGGAAATGAAAAGGAAATGATTTCACTTTTGCGTACAAGATTTGAAATGTCAAATCTGTGATGTAATGGGAAAGCTTTCTGGTGGGATTCAGTGTTTCTGGCTCAAGGCTCTTGTGTGAAAAATGGTGCTTTTCCCTGTTAGACCCCTCTTGGCCATGATTCTGAAGTTCTTCTGTGACTTTGTATGGGACCTGTCTTAATCGTAGGGAGATGATGTGTGCGATGGGAGGTGGAATTAAGCTTTTAGTCATGCTGTGCCATGTCTTATTTATCAACCGCGATGTGAAACACAAAGTTAAGTTAAAACAGACGCAAGCTATATGCTGGGAATCAAAACATGGGCTGAGCCAGCGCCTGAGAATTTTATGCCTGTTTATGAATGGGCAGATTCAGTACGTGTATTTTAGATGTCACTATTGTCTTAACAAGTGCCACAAACATAGCAACATCTGGGTGACACTAATATGTCTGTGTGTAAAATGACAGTATGTGTATTCACGGTAAAGCTTGCCCGTGACTTTAGCTTAGTGTTTAGTGACCTGTTAGTACATAGAGTTTTATTACCAGCTTTGTTTTCTGAGGATTAAGCGGCATTTGGAGCATGTCAGTTGAGTCAACTGACACTTTTGTTAATGATGTGCTTTAGTGAAGCAGTGTGGTCTGAATGGGGGACAGAAATGACAGTTAATTATGTGTAGAAAACATGGGAGTTTGGTTATTTGAAATATATATAAACAAAAAAAAATTCTCAACTCCTTTTTCTGTGTAAGTAACATCTGTAAATTCAGGGTTGCTGCAGTAAGTAAGAGATGAAAGCAAGTCAGATCTTGGAAAGGGTTTTGGTTTGTGTCTGCACTTGGCTTGTGTCTTGACTCCCTACACTAGGGAGCAGAGCATGGAGCCAGCTGGACAAGAGGAAAAGCCGGGCTCTGGGCTGGGACGGCATGCTTTGAAACTCTAGACCAAAGGATGTGAAGACTTACTCAACACGAGGGTGTGCAGGATAGGGAAGCCCCGAGACGTAACTCAGGGTTGTGCCATGGGAGGTGTTGCACAGCAGAGCTTTCCCTTTGGGGAGACGTGTGCTTGCAGCCCTGCCTTTGGGGGTGGCCCGTTGAGGGGAGTCACTCTTCTTGGAGGCTGCTGGGGTGCTGCAGGAGCTGAGTTTTGCAGAAGTGTCTGGAGCTTCAGCTAAGTTTCTGAAAGTCAGAAAGACTCCATTTGTATTCTGGTAGCTGACAATCGACCATATTGCCTGTATATAATTTAATTGCCAGCATATGGGCCATTTGTCTGACCACAAAAGCTTTTATTCACGTGCTTTAAATTTTTAAAGGCTTGTCTTCAGCAGAAATATCACACAGCGTGAAGCTTTCTCTTCTTTTTCAGCTATTTAGCTATGTGGCTCAGTGATAGTGTGGCAACAATGTGCCACCTCGGATCTCGCTGTGAGCTTGAGTGTTTGGGGTGGGGAATACATGCTGATGGCCACCCCTGGGCGAGTAATCAGTACGTGGCTGTGAGATCCATTTGGATGGCAGGAGAGGAGGAGCTGGGTGTGAGGAAGCTGTAAGCCTTTGCGCATCTTTGTTGGAGGCCCTGGTGTTCTGTGACCGGGGTTAGGGTCATACAGTGCACTCAAGTATTCAGATCACTTATTAAGAATGATATGTGGCATTGTTACAAGTAGCAAGTAATTAATGTCTGTAAGACAAAATGTCATTTTGTCATCTCTTACCAGCTTCGTTTGTATGTAAGAGAAGTGCCACCGTGGTGCGGTACGTTCTGGTCTGATCTATTTGTAGTATTATCCTGTTGTTTGTGTGGAGCTTCTGGAGGGGAGAGGCTTCAGAATATTTTGTAAGACTGTGGAAATGTGACTGTGAAAATACTTGAAAGCACTTATGACTTCTCTCCAAATGATTAGATTTCAAATTAACAATGTCCTTAACATCAAAAACATTCACTGCCTTGAATTATGAAGAAGGCTAAATGTATCACACCATCAGCATCAGATAATTAAATGCAAACTGTTGTTCTTTTATACAAAGCACTTGAAGTTCATAATTTTGTCAATCAGTAACATTATATTTTCAAATCTTTTATTTGTTTAAGAGCTGTCTGGACTGCAGAATAAATGTTATCTGCTTGAGCTACTAAGCTGTTGCCCTTGGTGAAGGATAAAGATAGATCTTGTTGGTGCTTCATTAGCTGCTACGTGAAAGCTTTCTCTTCTTCATGTCTGAGATGCGAAACTGGAGGAGACCTTATGGTCATTAGTTCAGACCCGTACACGCCAGGAGGGGTCATGTCCTATATAATACTGTCAGAGAATTTAATGTAATAATTTTCCTTTCCTTCCCTTCCCTCAAACACTGCAAACCTCACTGCCTTGGTGATTAAAAACCTTCATAAGAAATCTTACTCTGTGCAGGTCCCTGTGCCAGCGCGGGCACGTAGGTACAGCAGCATCCAAAAGCGCTGCAGGCTGGTCTGTCTCCCTCTCACTGGACCGTTCACAGAGAGCGGCGTTATAGTGAGTGCTTGGGGGAAACGCCAGAAATTACATTATGCTTTACATTTTTTCCTTTTATTAAGGTGGCTTTTCAGCATACATGTTTTTAACCACTCCAGCCCAGCCCTTCACCTCCCTGCGCTGGGGAGGGTCAGTGTGGGACCTGGTGAGGCTTTGCCTCACCTGCTGGCAGTGGTCTCAGGGCAGATGTGTACTCACGCACGTCTTGTGGCTATGTGCTAGTGGAGCCCCAGTTCTGATTTGTCTTGGCATGGCATTACCTATTTAGCAGTACACAAAAATAGCACATATCCTCCTGTTCTCTAACAGGCTGTCACTTTTTAATTGCTATGGAGGCAGTGCTTTGAAGAATTTCTGTAAGTTGGGTGGTTTTTTTTTTCCCCTTAAAAGATGAAACTGTTCTCTCTTGAAATATCATTAGTGGATCAAAAAAGCTTTATTATTTCCTTGGGTGAACAGCTAAAAGCTGGTGGGTAAGTTGCTGCAGTGACCAGTTTCTCAGAGATTATTGTGTAATTAATCATGCTATTGAAGAAGGAGAGAAATCAGAAATGGAAGTTAGTTATTTGACTACTTTGCATCATCATCAAAATCCATCGAGGCCTTTTAGGTGCTCATCAACTCTTTTTCCAGTTTATGAGTCTGTCTCTCCCTAGCAAGTCTGCTGGTTCCAGATGAATTGCTCTCCTGTAGGCTGGTGCCTGAGACAGGGAATTGGCCCCTACGTTAAATGTCACAATAAAGTATTATAATGCATCTCCTGAAGGGATCTTGGGAATTCTTCAAGTCTTGTTACTAGAGAGGATCAACTTTACTTCAGCCTGTCTGAGCAGATATTTGTTTAATGTGCCGATAAAAAAAAACTTTGAAAATAACCATACTCTCAGCTCTGTCAGGTCGTTTATTTCCATGCTTATTGGTGATGCAAGGCAACAGCCAGAATCTGGAACTTGGGAGGGCTTGCTGTACTTACAGTTTCTCTCTGTGTGCATCTCCCTTAATAATCTTGGATTCCATTTTGTTGCAATTTTCGGGGCTAATTAACATGGTAAAGATTATTCCTGTGAGTACACTCAGTTTTTTGTAAGTTTTATCTGCTGATATCTGTGCGCAGACTGCCTGAAAGATTGTATCATTTAATTAAAGTATAAACAAGAGGATTAATGTAATCTATGGGATGGGGACAGGAGACTGGGAAGGGTCAGGCGAGAGCTAGCACAGGGCCCGTTTGAATGCCTGGTGAAAAACACACATGGTTCACTGCATGCTAAAATTGGTAAATATAAATCCTTTAATACTTCTGGCAAATAACAAATGGCAAAGTCTTGGTGTCAAATACGGACGTTCTCATTTACATTTAAATAGTTCAGGTTTCCATGTGTGTGTGTGTCACAGCATAAAAAAAAAAGCGCTATTATTACAAATATTACTGTTAATGAAAGTAAATACCATCATCACCAGTGTTAATCTGCTGCACTCAGGAGTCTGTTTCCAAATATTGATTTCTGGTAAATGACCTTTATCAGCATTGTAAGGTTTTATTTGGAAAATGTTTTGTGTCGAAGTCTGGAAACGTTCACTGGTGGTCTGGTTATGTTTGTTAATAGCCATCACCATCTCTTTGCTCAGTGTCTTGCAGACCCGTGTGAAGGATGGGGCATCCTCTCGTTCAAAAATGTAGGGTCTGTGATAACTTGGGGACCATCTGGGACTCAGTGGCAAATGCCAAGGTGAAGGGGAGTCGGTAGATCTCAAAGCTACAGGATGACGGCTTCTAGGAACATCAACATTGTACAATTCTTGAAACCCTGGGGTAGGTCTCAGCATGGTGCAGATAGTTGAGAAACCATTCTGGCCTGCAAAGCTGGATGCTGGTCGTCATTTCTCAGCTTGGATTCAAAACTGGGCACTGAACTTCGTCTTCCAAGGGACTTTCTGTTCATATAAAAGCATTGCAGCTTCTAAGGCCTGACTTGGAAATAGCTTGCTCATCTACATAATTAAGCTATAAATAGCAGAGTAAATGAACTTGCTTTTTAACTGTGAGGTTGTTATTTCTTATTGAAGTTCAGGAAGCTTATTGCCCAGTATGTGGGTGATTTTCCTAAACTTTTTTGTCTTTACCAGAACGATGGTTGTTCACCCTGGGGTTCTGCAGATTCAGGTGCTATTTCAGAGTAGTGTAAATGATCACTTTGAGTTATGGGAGCCTGTGAGTGGCAATAACAGTTAGGAAAACCTCACCTATTTTTGTATTCTTCCTTATTTGCTGCAGGGCTGGAGGGTAGAGGCAGTCAGGACAAACAGATGGTTTTCTATTGGCGTTTTCACTCCCTCTGAAATAAAAATAAGATGTCTGGATTTGCCAGTTGGCCATAGCTCAGTGAGTTTGTGTCAGAGACAATTGTGTCCGTAGAGGTGTCTAGTCATAAGTCCTATGCCCCTGGGCCAGTTTTATTGATAATCCAGATAATAGCTTCTGCCATTGAAGCTTGCACTTAATGTATTGCAGAGGAAGTCCTGCAGACTGTTTCTCTACATGTTTTTTCCTATTTGGGTACTCTCTGACTTTGAGCCAGGATCCTGGCATGGATATTGGAGTAACATGCCTTGTACCGGCTGCTGGGTACCATGCTGCAGTGAGCCGAGAGCAGCTGATATGGGGGATTGGGTTACCAGTCAAAAAAGTTTGTTTGCTGCCTGTCAGGAAGTGCTTATCCAAAAACAGATAAGAAACTCTTGCTTAGTTTTCAGATGAAAATCAGCCATGCACAACAAGAAACAGCTTAAAGTGTCTTGAAACTCAGAGTCTCTCATGATGCCAGAGTAGCAGATGGCCTGTTGTCACCGCAGATGAAAATTATGTTAATTAATATATTACAAAACTGACTCCAGTTGAACATTTGTTTTTTATGAGCATGTGATTATCAGCTTTTCTGGAAGATGAATTTTGGGAGTGGACTGATTTATTTCTCTGAAATAGCTTTCTGGAGATTTAATATGCTGTTTGGTTTTGGTGCTGTAACTATAAATGGACAGGATTCATTCAGTTGGTAGGGACACAGTTCAAGAACTTGGGGTAAATTAATTTAAAGAGTTTGTAAATATATTGTGCAATTGTTGTAACCTTGTGCAGGGTGTGCATTCTCATCTGCCGCACACATGAGCACCTCTGAGGTGGCTACACCATGGCCCTGTCCCATGAACAGCTATTTTCAATACTTACAGCAGCTAATTAATGGAGGAATGGATTGAGTGAAGATCTGAATTCTTTCTTATTCATGAGCTGAGACCTTGTATGCACCTTTTTCCCCCTAAAGGAAACCTGTAGAAATACACGATACTTACGGGGGACTCCGCTTTCCATAGAATTATGGAATCATTTAGGTTGGAAAAGTCCTTTAAAACCATCTAGTTTAGCTGTTAACCTAGGACTGCCAAGTCCACCACTAAACCACGTCCCTAAGCGCTGCATCAGTGTGGTTTGGTTTTTTTCAACAGCTCCAGGGATGGCAATCCCACCACCTTTCTGGGCACCATGTAGATCTCCTGGCTGATGTTAAATAACAGACCTTTCCTTGGGCAGGTTTCACAACCAGGGTCAGCCCACGTTTTAGCTGTTGAAAAATTAACTTCTGCAAGGCACAGTAAAATCAATATTTCATTTCTGTTCTTCCAAATTAATGAAAGTCTTTGGAAAAGTCTTACATGCTGCCACTTGGAGGCCTTTGTATGCAACCTAGAAAGCTTTGTTTTGCTTGCCTGTAGGAGGGTGTTGGCTTAGGTTGAAGGGTGATTTTGACAATAGCTGACACAGATGCTTCAAAAGGTGTAAATCCTCCCTAGTCGGGAGATGCAGATAATCTGTCCCCTACTGTTCCCCACATCCTGATCTCTAACAGATAAAGACTGGCTTAATCCCCAAAGCATGAGCTTTAATATCCTTTACAAAAGCGTCCTCCTAATTCCTGAGGCCCTTACATGGTTTTCTCCCCCCACAAAGTCACTGCTGGGTGGCTGAGAGCTGTTCAGGGCTGTCTGAAAGGCAAAGAGGAGTTTGCTGGACGATGCCAAAGGCTGGTCACAAAACTGCCCCTGTGCTGCTCCCAGCTTCCTCTCTGCAATTTGCAGAAGCTGCTGATCTTGATTTCCTGCTTACCAATTATTTTTTTAAAAAATTATGTTTTGTATGTTTTGTTATACCCCTGTCCCGCCCTTTGATTGCCAACTTTCATTTCCTTCTGGAAAGAGTTGGTTTTTGGTGACATGGCCCTTGCTTGAGCAGTGTGTAGTCCCGTGTGCTCTGATGCAGCCCTGTTCCTTCACCTTGCTGCTGCGGGAAGTTTTTCTTCTTCTGAAATGAAGAGCGCTACAGACCAATGTGTTAGCCAGGAGAATGCACTGAGCGGTGCTTTTTTGGTGCTTTTTTTTTTTTTTTTTTTTTTGGTGGGGGGAGGGGTGTGACCAAACCAACCCTGTCTGTTTGGGAGACCTTGCCCATCGTGAAAGGCCTGGCTTTGCCTTGATGCATGCTGGCACTGGCAGGTGTTGGCAGAAAGCCCTGGGCAGGGGGGACCTGGCTGCCTTCCCCACAGTGCACAGTGATGCATTTCACATGAAATTGCACGTGCTTCCTGGCGAAGAGGGATTTGCTGCAGCATCTCTGCTGTGTGCTGGGGAAGGAGGCGGCTGTGGTGGGATTCAGCAGGCTCTTCTGTGGTGCAGGTTCCGGTGCGGTGAGTGAAACGCAGCCAGCTGTCAGTGCCGGCGTGAAGGGTGGTTTTGCTGCCAATGTGCAGTGATGCTTCTTTTAGTTCAGAAAAGCATCTTGGATGAGCTCTGTGAAGAGCCAACACTGGTCTGTGTGGAGAGCTCTGTGCCCTTTCTAGCTCTCATCAGCCTCCTCTAAAAGTCTGAGCAAATCTGATTTTGTTTTCCCACCTGTGAAATCAGGCGTGATCCTTTTCCACCCCACTGTTTGTTCCCTGGGAGGCAGTGATGACTTGGAGCATCTCCATGTGCCTAACTCTTTGTGAGCACAAGGTCCTGTATGGAAATTACAGCAAAATATTTTGGTTTTATTTATCCTAGTCATTGTAAGGGAGAGATCTTAGCATGAATGTAAAAGCACAAGTTTTACAGAGCTGCAAAATATGCTGCAAGCACTCGTTTTAGAAGAACCCAGAGGGAGTAATGAGCTTGTGTTGAAGGTTGCAGGGTTTTGATTTTTTTTCTTTTCTTTTTAGGGAAACATGTTTGTTTTGAGTAAATTGCAAAGGACACTGAACACTCGTGAGAACAGCTTTTAATTGCTTTGTAGCAAGTGTTATTTTTCTTCACAATCTCACAATTAACCTAATTCCCTGTGGTTTCCCAGTGTAAGTTCTGTTGTTGGTACAAATTGATTGTGCCTCTGCTTTTTGTGTTGGGAGGACAGGGGGAAATTCATTCCCAGTGCCCTCGGCTTGCTAGAAATCTCTTCCTGCCGGGATCTGTGAATCCAGGTGGTGCTCTAGGATTATTTAAGGGCTGAGCATTTTTGTATTGTCCTGAATGCTATTTTATCCCACCGCCCCTCCAGTCTTTATTTTTTCTAGAACTTAAATCACAGCTCATATTAGTGAAGAACTGGATTATGCAGGTGCAAGTAACTCAGTAATAAACCTTGGGTTTCAGTGGCTTATTACATTGGGGGGGAAGAAAAAAATCCTCTACTGTTTTGACTTGAAAATGTGAATACCTGAACTAAACCAGCATTCATTATATTTGAAGGAAAGTTTGGACAGGGGTTTATTTGCCTAATTTGAAATTGTCTTTGAATTAGTCTGTGACAGTCTTTATATAAAAACTCTAGAGCTTTATTTTGCTGTCAGTGTCTAATCAGTGCATAATGGCAGTTTGAGTTAGTGAAGAGGTAGCAAATGTGTGTAGTTTGCACAGCTGCCAGTGCTGTAAATAGACTTCTTTCATACTTAGGCACACATTTGCTTTTAAGCCTTGACACAGAGCAGCATATAAGCATGGGCGTTAGCAATCTCACTGATTTCTGCAGACTGTGCCAGTGCATGGCTCTGCCAGGGCTCCCAGTAGTCATAAGAAGGACAGTAAAATCCCAAGAGAGAACGATGGGTCTGCATGCAACTGTGCCAGCACAGACGTATATCTGCGTGTGTGCACACTGCTGGGGTCTTGCTTCATCCCACCATCAGTGTCTGCAGCTGCAGGGCCAGGGCCTGGCTCTGCACCATCCATTTTGCCAGCTCATGCTCACAACCTTTCTGCAGTGCTGGGTCTCCTTACTTTTTTCTTTTTTTTTATTTTTATTTTTTTTTATTTTATTTTTGCCTAAGTGCAGAGGTGTGGAGAAAATAGTGACATTAGATACTGGTGTCTGCGTTAGCTGTTGGCAAGTGCTGTCTGAACTGGCAAACCCTGCGTGTGTCACTTTCTGCAGACATGCAGTGGGTTGCTGGAGGCGTCAGTCATTGTGCTTCTTGGGCGGAATGAATTGCAGACGGACCTTGCTGGCAGGGAAACCATGCACAAGCATGCACCAGCCTGCAAGCATGTACTCATCAGCATCCACAGTTTGTGTGGGGTGTGTGTCTTCAAACACGCTGAGAAAGAGCAGATATCACTGGAGAGGAAAACAGATCTAATGGTCTGAAGGCAGATGGAGAGTGCACAGGAGAAGAAATGATAGCCGGAGGGCTTTAGAAATCAGCCAGGAAAGATTTCAGAGAAGATGCCCTCAAGCACTGAGAGCAGCTTCCAGTGCCAAGAGGCTGCTCTAGACAAGTGAAAAGGCAAACCATGGTAAGGGTTTGGAGCAATATTCAAGTCAGTCAACAAAAAATTTGTGGCTGCAACCAACTATTAATAACAGATGTTTTGATACCAGAACTGGTCAAAACCAAAGGTGTGCTGCTAATTGCACCATGTTTGTCTTGGCTTATTTAGCAAGCCTTGCATGGTAGTTTGGGGGGAGTTTCAAATAAAACATCCATCCGGCCTCCTCCTTGGTTTCACCAGTGACAATCCATGTTGCCCACTTGAAGGAGGGCAGAGGAATTCCTGATGAGACCATCCCCAACACCATGATCATCACAGCACGTTCCTTTGTATGGATCCTGGACATCTTTTAACAGTCCCTATAAATGCCTGTGGTTGTAGGCTATCTCGCCTTAGGATAAGGTTTAATTTATCTTCTCTGTTTCTTGGTTGCTATTGGTGTCTTTTTTTCCTCTAATTTTTCACCTCTTCAGACCTGAGATCCCTTTTTAAATGGATTTTCATTACTCTGCTCTCTTGCGTAAGTGGTGGAAAAGATGGGCAGAGGGTGTGTACCAATGCACTAGCTAGCAGGGTACTTAAAAGCAGAAAAATAAGTGATCTCATCCTGTTGCAGAGAAGATCTGTAGCCAGAATTGCCTTTATCTTCTTTTTTTCTCTACAGGTGGTGTTCTTCCCTTCACTGTTTTTTCTCAAATACGTCTTGATGTAGAACATGTCCATACAGGGATCCTTGGGAAAGTTGAAATTAAATTAACTAAAGGTGTGAATTTAAAAAGGATTATTTAAACCTCATTAAACCTCTGTGTTTGCACACTTTTCAAAATTAAAGTTGCTTTAATTTGATTTCAGTTCATTTCCGAAGTGGAGTAATCTCAATTTAATTAAGGCAAATTAATTGAGTAAATGGTCAATGAGAGATTTAATGCCAGGTAGAAAAGGAGTATTCAAGGAAAATGCGTAAAAGGGAAGTTGAGCTTATTCAATACTAATAAAAACAGATATTCAAATTAAAAAAAAAAATCAAAACTAATAAAAACTGCTTTACCCAGTCTGAGATGTTGTGAGAATTAGACATGATCTGTGGCCAACACTGCAATTGTTATCTTGTAAAGGATACTATCATCCAGAGAAAACAATTTCTTTTGGCTCATATGACCAAACTGATATCACTCCTTCAGTTCTGGGCACCAGTCCAATATTGTGAAAGGAGAAAGCTACATATATTGAATGTCTTCTCATCTTACTTTATTCATTCCTTTAGGAACTGGAGTAGATTTATACCAAATAATCTCTTTGGTTTTGTTTTACCTCTCTACCATCTCCATCTCTCTTTCTTACACAATATTTTTCTCATGTTTTTTCTTGAGGAGAAAAGAGATTGGGAGGAAGAGGGATGAAAACACATCCCTACTTTCATGTGAAGGTAGTTATCTCCACCTGTGTATGAGGTGCTTGGCCAAATCTCATTTCTATCTTGTGTCCAAATAAATTCATGTCAAGTCCTTATCTGTCAGTTCTGCAGAAGGTTCAACAGCAGCAACAGTGAGAAAAGTGAAGAGGTGTCACTCGTGACAGCAGGAGGGTGAAATGTGAAGGTAGGAGGTTGTATGGTGTTGGGGGTGCTCAGCATGACCTTGAGTCTGATTTTTATCACCACAGCAAAATAGCAATTAGTGAAGAAGCTTCTCTGCTGTGGAGATGGGAATTGAGCAACATTAAACATCAAGATGTTTCATAAAACCTGGGAAAAAAGTGTGATTTATAGTAGACACCTTTTACCTCTTTGAAGAGGGTGACACACAGGCATGTTAGCTTTGTTCATGCTTGTGCTGTCATTGTTAGATCGGTAACTCCAAGCGTATGGGTGAGGAGCTGTGTAAGTATTTTCTAGTTTCCTTATGCTGTCTCTGTGTTGGAAGAAATATGTAGCAAACTGCAGCTCGTCCTGGGATAAGCCATGCTGGCCGGTCTCTTTATTCTTTATCCTCTTACGTTGTATTTTTAATGGTGGAAACAGGCTTTTGTATGCTTCTCCTTTACTCTCCAGCATGCAGTTGGGAAAGGGAAATGGGTAATTTTTTTGCCATGAGGATTTTTGTTTCTTAACCATCTCCTTTCTTATGGATCTCCATGCAAAGGGCTTTTCTGAAGGGAGCAGAAGTCACGCCTTGTTGCAGTGCCTCTGCCACCCCTGAGATGTTTAGGAGCTGAGTGCCTGCCTCCAGCTTCAAGGGCATCGTTTGTCAGCCAGGCTCTGCCTAACAGCACTGCCACAGCAGGGCAGTTTAGAAGTACAGGCTGAATGGTCAGAGGAAGAAAATGTAGGTTCTTGGTGTTTCTTTTATGTAGCGTTTATTCATTAGAAGTGTATGATATCAAATTATTTGTATATGAAACAGATGGCTCTTTCTACTTTGTTGCATGAATGGTTAAATCCAGAATGCAGGTTCTGGACATCTCTTGGGCACACTATGCAAGAAGTACAAATTTGGTTTTACATATCTTTGGGCTGTCAGCTGTGCAAAGAAAGGGAAAAAGGGACACAGTTAACAAATATGTCTATGTAGGAGATGATGCGTGCTAAATTCAGAGACTGTTTAAACAGACATTTAATGAGAAAGCAAATATAATAAAGAGCTTTAGCTTATTACTCCAAAATGTTTTTGATGGAAAAGAGGAAGGTGTAGATAAGATACTGGTTTCTTTAGCAGCAATAAATTTCATGATGTACTAAAAAGCTTAGAGAAGAAAAATTGCTAATAGAGACATAGGTATTTAAATTGACCTGTGTTAATAAGGCAAAAGTATATCTTACATAAGCAATTTATGGTTATATTTTATTCAGGCAATTTATTGCTGTGAAGGGATTGACGATACCACTCTTTAGACGCCATTTAAAACTAAAGTAATAACTAATAAAGGTTAGTAGAAATTAATAATAAATCCTGCTATGTTTGATTTGTGTATCGGTAATACAGATCAAAGAACTCACATGCCCTTGGAGAGCTGTTAAGGCAACTATTTGGATTTTATGTTGACTTCTAGCAGATGCAAACCCTATTTCTTACTTTGAAGTGGAAGCATCTATATTCTGTAATCGGTCAGAGCAAGCAACCTTATATGACTGAGTCATAGGACTCAGTTTCTACAGGCTAAGCAGACAAACACAACTGTGAATTTCCTCCCATGTATGTCCTTCAGTTGACTGATGGCGAGCAGTTGTCAAAAGGAGATGCTCTTTGGCAGCCAGTCTCTGATCACGGGTTAGTCTGGCTTCTTTAGGAGTCAAATGAAATGGCAAAACCAGTGAAGAAGTACCTATTTTCCTCATCAGCAGTGCTGCTGCCTTTGCCTGCAGTGTGTTTTTCTTTCTGAAGGATATTCCAGCTTGTGCTAGTCCTGAGGCTCCTTATGAGAGGCAACATGGTGTTGCGTGAGAGTTGCATCAAGTGTCAATGAAAAATTTGTACTATCAGTTGGGAATAGTTGAAAGGAAATGTCCAAAAGTATCTCTAGCTGTCCAAACCTATTTTACTCATTTCAAATACTCCTTCAGTGTGCCCCCTAACTTTTTAAGCTTTGTTACAGAAAGCCCAGAGCTGGTGGGGTCCTTGGCACACCATGTAGTTCTTTATCCTGTCTGAGGGTACTGTGTACCGTGACTTTCACTGCAAAGTAAAACTGTCCTTGTCTCTTTCTTCTGGAGTTACTCCCAGCTCTGTAATTGGCTAGATTAAATCGTTCATTGTGTGAAGGTGAAGGAGGTGATGTTTGGTGGAGCCATAGCTTGAATTCTGATGCGCTGTGAGAAAACAAATTTGTTCTTCAAATGAAGAAACCACTTTCAGGAGGACAGACTTGTTGTCTTGATAGTTTACTAATGGATTTATCTAATGGGGGTCAGCTTGTATGTAGTTTGTTGTATAGGTGTTTGCCAGATGTCTAGGATGTGCTTTATTTGTTGATATTAAACTAGAGGTGCATCAAAATACACAGATTTTAGTCCTTGGGGCCTTTTTTCTTTTTCCTACTACTTCACTGTTACAGCTCAAATTAGAATCTAATCCTGGGTGATGTTGGTGTGGTACTAAACTCTCATTTCAGGGCCATTACTGTAGGGTTTTAATGAACATTAAAAAAAAAAAAAGCTTTAAGCTCTTTCATTAGACCACTGGGCATCATGAAAGTTGTCTCAATGACTCTGAAAAAATATTTAATAAGACATTAAGATGGGTTTTTTCCTGTATAATAAAATATCTTCCAGAACTAGCTGTAAACATCATGTCAGTAATCTTCCTGAACTTCATAGGAATTGTACCTACTGTTGCCTCGAAAAGTGTCTCAGGAAGGGAGGACTCTTGTAAAGGGGCTTATCCCTGCCGTATGTGTAGCTAGAAGGAATAATATGAAATGAAGATCTGTCTATTCTAACCCTTGAATATCTTACTATCTTATTCTCAGTATCTTTTCTTTGAACGGGGTCTCAGCTTTACAATTTTCATTATTGACTCTTAAAAGAGATGCAGCATTTGTAAGAATCTTCTGTGTTAATATTAACTTATCTTAAAGAGCTTGGTGGTATTAAGGTGAAAACTACCCTGTGGTGCTTAGCTTATGCCGTTTCTGAGGCTTTTACCCTGTCTCAATTCATTGCAGACTGACTAAGCTGCTACGCATAGAGAACTGTCTCTTGCTGTACTTCAATAGAAGCTCACTGTCTTGAAAAAAACCCTAGGTGCCTTTTCCCGTTTCAATTTGGAAGACAATTGAAGAATGGGAACTATATTTAGCAGCTGTTTTAAACTGTGTGTAAATTGTTTTCCCTTGTTCTTGTAGGTACGTTGGGCAGGGAGAGGTCAGGGCAGTCTCAGGAACACAGGACAGAAGAGGCTTATGCCCCTGCAGAATCTAAATAAAAAAGGGAGAGATTTGTGGAAATTAGGAGGAGGCAAAGACATGGTGATGGAGAGTGAGATGACCAAAGTTACACAGCTGATCACTAGCAGACCTGTCCCAGCCCTCCTGACACCTTTTTCCTTTGGGCTAGATTTCCATGCTTTTGTACTCCAAGATCACACCAGTGCCACAAGATCACTGTCTGTTTCAGGGTGATAGATACCTCGGCATGGAGCTGGGAGCTGCTAGTGACAGTACCTGCTGCCACCTTTTCTGGTTACGATGGTACAAAGGGAAAAGAGGTTGGGAGTAATTGGCTTAAATTTGACCTTGTTTTGTACAACTGTGTTAGACTTCATGGGGTTCTTCATGTGCATGAGGAAGGGGGTATATGTGCATGTGAAAGATGTAAAGCTTATATATATTTTTTTTTCCTACTATCAGCTAGACCAGCCTATAGGAAAGGAAAAGCTGGGCTCGTTTATAATATGGCATTACAAAATGGATGCAGTTTTCTTTCCTCTCTGCAGTGTCTTGCCTGTTAATGGAAAGAAGCAGTCAACAGGAAAAGAGGTGCTGTTTGGTGTAAGAGTAGTTGCTATATCTGCTTATTTGGACTTCAGGTCTTGACATTGCTTTGTCTTCCCCAGGCTGTGCTGACATTTGCAGCTCTTTTTAGAAAGCTGTAATGAGAAGACAGTGAAGCCATTCAAAATAGGGGTTAGTTTATCCTTTCATTTGTTCTTCTCATTAGGGTGAATTTCTCGCCCCTTGCAAATCAGGTACTGAAATGTTGGTGGCTCTGCCTTCTAAGCTTGTTTGCTCTACTTTAAATGCACGTGTTCTTCGCGGGTAATAACACAGATCATATTGTTTCGGATACAGTCAGTGCCCAAGAACAAACCCAGCTTGCCCCATGAACCCTCTTAGAAAACTACCCTCCCTATTCCCAAAGGATGTAGCCAAGCATCTTTGTGTTGGTGAGGCTGGGCTGGAAGACCACATGAGGATCACAGGAGCCTGGGTACCTCCCTGCTCCTGGGAAGCTGAGCTGGCAGAACAGACTGGGAACTGCATTGATGTTCTATGGGGCTGGTCGACCTTCAGCTGAGCTCTGGCTGAAGCTCAGTGATGTGTTGCTGCTTTTCCATCCTATGCCAATGCTTTAGGGAGAAAATTTAAGGAAACATTAAGGAAATAGTTGCAATGTTTGTGTCAACTCTACATGGTATAACCTGCTTTTTGCAAATTCTGGAGTGTAGCTAGACAAAGAGAAAAGTTTTCTCATTCTTGGTTTTGAACTGTGGTACAGTTCATGAATGAGCTTCTATCAAAATTAACAGACGTATGTTAATATTTAGAGCAAATAACCTTTCTTTTTTTTCCTCAACTCTCTTCTGCTTCTTCTTGTAAACTAATTAACAATAAAGCCTTAAAAAAAGCACAGTACTGAAGTAACAGTTGTCTTTACATATATTATTGTAATTAAAAAGCTTTCCTTTAAAGTCTTTCAAATCTAAATCCTTATATAATAGGTCTACCTACCACAAGCGTTTTCAGAGGTTTCATTAGTTCTCAGTGTACCAGCGTTTATCGCTTTCTGTGTGCTCTCCTGAAAACTTAGAGGCTGTTAATGTTGTGAATTGCATTGCAGTGCTGCCTGCGCTAATTAGTTTTTTTTCCAGGCTTGGTTTATGCCTCAGAGATACGCTGCAGAAAAAACACCTAGATAAAGAAAGCTATTACAGCACTAATGAATCTGTGTAGCTTGACTGAAAGGTAGTGTAAGCTGATGGCACCAAGCTGTGGGTAGGGAAAAGGTTTGAGTCTGTCAGTCCATGAAGAGCCTGACCTTATGAGAGTGAGACATGGCCTCTCTGCCTCATTTCTTTGACTGTAAAACCAAATTAGGAGATCCCTAAGAAGGGTGCTGCAATGAGTGTTTTGTACTCCCTTTCATGAAATGCTTTGCTGACTTCCTCCGAGAGGTGGGATAGAAATGCCTCTGTGGAAGTTGCAGGTTCTTTCCCTTACAGTGCAGTGGTGGTTGAGGAAGAGGTAAGGACCACTCGTTCTACTGCTTCTCTGAATGACTGCTCATAAAGTTGCCTCTCTGTGCGGCAAGCACATAGTCCTGTCCAGCTCTCTTGTTCTCCAAAGTCTGATTGAAATGTATGGAAACCCTGTGAGCAAAGGAGATGCTGGTTAGGAGCTACTGGCCAGCCTGAAGATCAGGACAAGGTGCCGATCAGTGGGTTGTGATTCAGAGCTCTTCCTTAGAGAGAGGTGTGATCTGAGCATGCAGCAAGCAGGCTGCAGTCAGCACTCCTGCATGTGGCACTTATGGGTAGAGGATGAACTTACGGGTAGACGTCTTGGAGACGTCTCTGCCCTGGTACAGTGTTGGACCTAGTGCCAAAGTTTGCAGTCCTTTCGGTTAAGAGCAGTCCAGTTGACCCTCTGTTTTACGTTTACTGTTTTCCCCTGTGTTCAAGGGAAATTGATCATACCAGGTTTGCTATTTGTTAAAGCATTTCATCTCCAGAACTCTATCTTAGAGGCACTAAGAATCACCGCGCGCAGATGAGGCAGCAATGAATGTAATTCTCTCTGGCATGAAGCGTTGGTCAGATACCTGCTGCTGTAATGGGGCCACTGACCAGAAACGGGATCAAATAGTACAAAAGGGAGAGGTGGTTTTATTCTCTCTCTGGGATTTTTTTTTTTGGGGGGTGGGGGGGGTGGGGTTGGGTTGTTTTGGTTTTGTTTAGGTTTTTTTTTTTTAGCCTAAGGCTGTCATAATAAATAGTGTCATACAGAAATAGTGTTCAGCTGTAGCCAGCATGTCTCTGATTATTGACGGGGAGGTTCAAGTGGAAGATGTGTTCCCTGTAGCAGCCTGTCATTTTGCAGTGTCGGTAGCCAGGCTTGAGACACTATCCTGGCAGCAGAGGATTTACCCTGCTTACCTCCAAGCTAAGCTCACCAGAGCACAAGCGAGTCTTAAGTCTGCCACAGTTCTTTGCACAGTTACCAATGACTTTGCACAGTCAAAGAAATACTATCTTATCTCTCTTATGTAGTACTGGCATAACGTACTGAGGTTTGTTGTATGTTTTAAGTTTACATGGAGCAGCTCTGAGCAGATAGCTACCATAGTAAGACTTTCAAGAGCATTAACCCTTGGAATGGGTAGTTAATTTGGCTCTAAATCAAGACATGAAAACACATGGGACTATCAGAGGGAGAGGGAAAGCTTAATCAGAAGCTGTTTTGATAAAAACATTGTGTTTTTGGCAGAAGTCCTGCTGCGCACGCTGCATCCAGGACTCTTTGTTGTAGTCTTTATTTCTTTCCAGTTGACATTAAACACAATAATTGAAGCAACAGAGATTAACATGTCAAGCCAAGCTTTTCATTTGTCTCCCCCCTCCTTTTTTTTTCCCCCCTTTCTTTTTCTGTGAGCTACTCAATTTTTCCCTTGGTTCAGCAAATCATGTCTTTCAAGGAAGGTTGAGTCAACAGCACGTTGGTGGCAGAGGGAGGAAAAGAGTCTTGCTCTCTGTCTGGAATATCTTCATACAAATATTAGGTTGTACATTAATGAAAGAAAATTATCTTTATAAGCAGCCTTTCTTTTGCCAATAAGCTTGACATAGCAGGTTTTTTGAGGCATTAAGAATAGAGATTTATTTCCAAATGACCATCCAGACTGTTCAAAAGGATTTTGATTTTTATAATTAGTTTTTCCTGTTTATATGTTTTACTGTCTTTATCTTCTTTGCTTGAGCAAAGGCAGCTTTTCATTTAAGCACACATACTTGCATTTCTTTGATTTTATTCTGCTTGATGTAGTAAATGCATCCAGCTAGTAATATAATTATTCTTCTATGGAATTTCTGCCCAAAATACTCATTGTGGTGTAATGAGTGTTAGTAGATTTCCGATGAAAACATTGTTACATCACAACAGCATTCTGATACGTGGAAAAATAAAGCTATTGATCTGTTCCAGAGCAAAAGAATATGTTTTGGTCTGTAGTCCCCCAGCTCATTATCTTTCAGAGGGAACCTAGGAAGGCTGCAGGGAAAGGAGCCATAGCTCATGGGGTGGGTTTTGCTGCTCTGACCTTTGAGAGTAAATCTTTACCTGTGAGCAAGCAATTAGCAATACTGGAACAGCCATTAGGTAGGTAGTGGAAGAATTTTCATTGCGTGACACAAGACTGGGCTGCTGCATTTGAGGGATGCCAGAGGTCAGCCATGCTTCTGCTACAGAGCAGATCTGCTGGTGAGATGTTATTGCTCCCTCCTGCATGAGAAGGGCTGTTAATGTGGTAGGAAGAGAGCTGGTGAAGAAAAGGCAAAGCCTTTTTCAGGTGGTGGTTGGCTGTATGTCAGGGTATAAAGTAGTCCAGTTTTGTTCCACGTATTTGCCTGCCTAAGCCAGTGGTGAGCGAAGAACTTGCAAAGCTGCTAGTGAGCTTTGCTCACCCTACAAGGGTTTCCATTGGAAGGGGTGAACATTCCCATGGTTGGTAAGCTGGCATATGTTCCTGTCATGTTTCCTTTTGGGATATAAATTAGCTGGTGGAGAGCAAAGCTCTGAACTTACTCAAAGAGCAGAACAGAGCTGGCAGCTACCACCTTCTGCCTTGCGATGTCTGTGCGGTTTGTTATGGTCCTGCTTTGCTGAGCCAGGCTCACCTGAATGGGCACAGGCTGTAACCAGCTCTTGATGGATGTCCTGCTACCAGGTGGTGTTTGAGGAGCTGATTTAAACAGGAGCAGAGGAGGCTGAGTTTTGGCATGTACTGTGTTTGCTGGAACTGATCACCTGGGTGTTTCTCTCCCACTGCTCTGTGCAGCCTTGGTATATTATGCAGCATACAATGGGAGCACTCCTGTTGGCAGTCTTCTCTGAGACAATTGGTGTGCTTGTTCGCTAAATCCTGGTTAGTGAGATGTTAAACTTACATCCGTTAAGCTTCCAATGAATGAGCTTTAGCAGAGATGCACATCTGATGTTTTTTTAATGGTATGCAGCAGGTAGAGTTAAAACAAACCAGTCTCCCTAACTTGCGTCATGTTGCTTTATTATCTGCAAAATGCGCTCTCTTGCTTTGCTGGAAGCCAGAGTGCTTGCCAGCCTGGCTGTTGCATGTCTCTGGGATTTAGTTTCCACTCACAAAAGCTGACTGCTGCTATGCAGACAGAAAACCACAAAACTTTGATTTTAGTTGGCAGTCGTACTTGGACAACTGTAAAAGGGAAAATGTATTTGGTCTATGTCTGCTCATAACTCACCCACCCCTCCACACTTTGACTTCTGAGAAGAGATCAAGGCAAATGCTCTGCTCTGGATTAGAGTTGATACAGCTTTGAGATGGACCATTCGCTTCCCCAAAGAAGGGCCAGTGAATATAGGGGAGCTCTGTGATAGTATATGACCTTGAATGTGTGTCCAGAGCAGCCAGGTTCTTACTGTAACGTATGGGGATGAAATTGGTGGTCTTTAAAGTTTAGCTAGTTTGAGTGCTGATCCACCCCTAGCTATAGAGCTTAGTGCAGGCAGTAGCACCGTCCCAGGGAACTTGAGGACCCCTTGCGCAAGCTGTTTTACAGCTACCTTGGATATATCTCCCTGGAGCTGATCCTTGTTTCTCACTGCAGTGAGAATATGCTTGCTCCTTCAGGACTCGTTCCTCCAGGAAAACAATGAATTTCTGTCTTTGCCCTTGGCTGTACTCTCTGCCCATGTCAAGGTGTGCAGACTCACCTTTCTGACCCTCCCAGTGTGGTCATTTCTCATCTGCTATCTATGACTAAAATGATCAGAAGCTGTTCAGGTGAGCATTGTTCAGGTTCAGCACAGTTCAAGAAATTATAAAAAGAAGTCTTGTCGTTCAACAAGGAAGAAACCACCTTACAGGTGCTTGGGAGGAATCAAGTACAAGTTGCTTGTACGTCTTTATTTGCAACTCTTTCCAATGAACTGCTTTCCTTCTCAATTACCTTTTTGCAGAATGTGTTTGTTCTTCTGCAGTTTGTCTTTCAACAAGTGGGCTTTCAAACCCATAGTATGTTTTCTGAATATAGACTGCTCTTTTGCTGCACACGCATACATGCACTCAAACTCACTGTCTTCTGGCAATACGCAACTATTTGTATTCTTTATAAAGCAAGCTATTTAGTTTTAATCACAATAGTACAACGCACACGATTGCTGTCACTTGTTGAGAAGGCAGCTGTCATTACACTATTCAGCACTTAACGCAGAAGGGGCTCCCCTGGTATCCTCTCTGCGTTTTCATTGGAAAGCCCTTTTGGTGGTTAGGTTGTTGCTGGGTTTCTGTGTGCTGGCCTTTCGCTGGCACTGCAAAAGCGAGACAGTGGCTCCCTCTGGAGCCAGCACCACTGTGGCTCCAGGGACCGTGTCTTGCTGA
Organism: Falco cherrug; assembly: GCF_023634085.1. Lineage (NCBI taxonomy): Eukaryota > Metazoa > Chordata > Aves > Falconiformes > Falconidae > Falco > Falco cherrug. The sequence goes on along the minus strand of NC_073700.1, from coordinate 17,065,975 downwards.
ATCTGTTGGAATTTTCAGCTAAGTGTTTCAACTCTATCAGGTTTTTGTTTTAGCATTAAGGATGCCTGTTGCCTGCTCAGTCAGCATGTGATGTACTTAGAAAACAGTAATTAGTTCAAAAGTTTAGACAAAAGTTGTATGAACAGGGATATGGGCTTGTGTTCTACAATTATTTTATTTTTTTACACCTATATTTATCGATCGGCTTCCATCCCAGAGGTTTTCAAGATTCACATAACATGGTACCTTTTAAACAGTACATGGTGCAATATTTGTATGGATCAGTTTCACTGAATTTGCCTGGCTACAAATAGGAGTACCCCTTGTCAGGGTAGCCTAGTACAGCAGCCAGTATGCAGTGAGAGTGGTACTGTTGTTACTGTGCATGTGCCTGAGGACTTTTGAATTGATACCTTGTTGTGATGGTCTCAAATGTTGAGTACCATTTGCACTATCAGTGGTTTTTGTTGTGGTTTTTTTGTTGGTGGTTGTTTTTGGGTTTTTTATTTGTTACTTAAAGAAGCAATTGTTTGCAAATAAATCCTTGTATCCCTTGCAGGAAAGAGGAGTGAGAACTATACAGGGCTGGACACGTTGAATTCAGCATGATTAGGTGTTACTGGACCTTAACTGGGCTTCTAACATCAAGGTCATTTTACAGACACATGAGTAGGTGACAATCCTGCCTTGGACAGCTTAAACAGGTCTGGCCACATGAGCTCAGCCTGTGAGCAAAAGCTAACTTAGAGGATGCTCGCCAGAGGAGATGACTGGCATTTCTGCCGAGTGTGGCGGGCCTGATGGAAGTCTAATGGAGCTGGGCTTGCTGCACAGCTACCCCTGCTGCAAATGGTACCACGTGTGTCAGGCTGGAGCTAGCTGAGAGGTCTCAGACTCCCATGTACCACTTGTCAGCCCTTTTCCTGACATCGGCCGCTGCCAGTCTAGGGCTGAAACAAGTCTTGTTTGAAAGCACTGATTTTTATAGGTGCAGTGAAGCAGTGCTGCTGTCAGGTCTGCTGCAGACTTGAAGTCTGTAGGCATAATGGCGAAATAGTTTGTGGTCGGTTAAGCCTGAAAGGAAAGGGGAAACCCTGACAAGCAATTAGGGAGAACGCTGGGCGATGTGTGGAGTGTATAGGTTAAGACTGGTGTCTCGGCTTGCGGGGTGTTAGCTAGGTCTCAGGCTCGTAGTCCATGCTGGGAGGAGTTGTGGTTGTCCTGGTGCACGTTTGCCTGCACAAGAGGTTCCTGGAGCAGATGGGGCAGAGATGCACTGGGTCAGCCATGGACAGTCCTATATGCAACCATCGTTTTCCTTCTAATGAGCCAGTCTCTTGAAGTGTCACAGATGCCATCTGTGTGCTGCGATATGCTAGGAAGATGGTGAGCTCCAGAAGAGAGGCAGGGGCAGATGGTGACCTCTGAACTGTGGCACCATCTTCTGGAGATGGTGAATAAGCCCTATAATCATGATGGGGAAATTTTGCTTAATTGTTCTATTTATTTTCTTTCAGAAACAAAGCCATTTAATATTTCCATTCATATACTTTCTGACTACATAAAACTAAGCAAACCACTCATCCTTCCTTTTGTGGCATAGCATCTGCTAATTTTGATGCATGCTAGTTCCTGAAGAGCATTCCTTAGCTGCTGAGTGCTTCCTATAGGTATATGTTGGTATAGGAATAACCCACAGAGAAGTGCAGGTTGTGGCACAAAGCAGTTGAGTTCCCCAGGCTCTCTTGTGACAGTTTTTGTAGTCCCCCTGGGTCTGGGAGGGGGAACCAAAATTGTCCTCTGGCAGCCTCAGTTTAAGGAATAACTGAGCATCAGCTCTCTGTCATTGCCAGCCAGATGTTTCTCATACCCCTTTGCTGCTGGATGATTGTAGCATTAATAGAACTGTTAGGTGTTTTGGCTTACGTTCATTGTTCTGCCAATATGTGTTTGAATGACTGCTCTGCTGTGGAAAGTCCCGCTGAATTCATCAGGTTTCCTTGCAAGCTGAATTATAATGGCTCGTTTCCTTAGTGTTGTACACAGTGATATTTCAGTATAAAGAAAGTCTGACACAAATGCTGATTTTTTAATATCAACAGGGTTTTTATTATCAACAGGCTTTGTGGTGACAAAGAGTAGAAAAGAGTCATTGTTAATTATTTCATTATATGTAGTCTTGATGTCAAGCTTGTAGAAATCTGAGAGTGACTGAGGAAAGCAAGTTTTCTTTGACATGTTTTCAAAAGATTTATTATCAGGCAAATTGGTGTAGAACCCCCTGAATGGGATGACGTGGATTAAAGAGCGTAAGGTATTGGCTGCTTTCTTTCGGAACAAATGTGTTTGCCAGGGGAAAATGTCACTGTTTTCCTTCTAATCAAAAAAGGACAATAACTGGACCTGTGTTTGAATCATGTATGCTTTTAAAATTGTTGAAATACAATGTACTTTTTCCTTTTAGGTTGAATTTACTTGAGGTATTCCCCAGCAACTTATTAAAATAACATGTAATTTTATATTGTGTTGTTAAGGGATAAATTTTATTGGTAATGTTTTTCATAAAGTTTTGAGGAAATGCTAATATTTATATTTGTGATGTATGGTATTGTGAATTAAGAGAAAAAAAAAATACCCTTATAGCCTCCAGTGGTTACATTGTGATCCAGTATTTATTAAAGCAGGTAATGGTCTGTCTTCTGTGTTTAAAAGGATTGTAGCAAAAGAGGTCTGAATCTATACAAGATACTTTTACAACCTCTAATATGAAATAATGACCTTTCTGCAGATCTGCTTTCTCAGCTAACGTGCAGCATTTGGAATAGAAATGTGCTTCTGCTATGTCTGCAGCAGATTTCCAGCGTATTCTTGACAAATGCAGCCCAGAAATAAAGCTGGCAGGGCAGCATATGTTATTCTGGTGTTTAAGGGAGAGGTGAATGCTTCTTTCCCTAGAATATTTTAATATTGGTACTGTTGAGTGCGGTTTAACTGCATAAATGATTCACTAACTAAGAAGAGAACTGCAGAGCTGACCGAGCATTTTGAAATTGCAGCTGGCATTTCTAGACAGCAGCAGACATGCCAAGTACCTGTAGTGTCCACACAGCACTGGTGCCAGTAAAGAAGCGATCAGTCTGTCACATGAATATTTGTCCTGTCTCAAGCTTGAGTGTGCTTATTGACCTTTCACATTATTTCTTTTTTTTTAATCTTCATGCTGGCTCTTCCCTGAACGCTTACCTCCCTCATCCCCAAACCCTTTCTTCCCTGACCGGAATAGCATCTGCTCTGAAGTAGTTTTTTGCTTTAGGTTTTTTAAAAGTGCCCTCTCGTGGTGAGCGGCAGGTCCTGCACGCGGGTTTTATTTATTAATTTATTTGTGAAAATCCTTTTACAGAATACAGATGTCATGGATGTATCTTAGCTCTGTAGGTAAATGTCCTACATTCATACAAATAAATATTCCTCTTTGACTCTTGTATCATTATAGAGATGGTTTTGCTTAGGCTGGAAGGTGCGCCCCTTAATCCCCATGGGATGGTGGGATTTGGGGTATTGAGGTATTTGGGGTGTTGAGGTGGGAAATGTCAGCAGCTTTGAAAGTTGTGGCCTTTGGTTATTCACCTTGGTTTTGTGAGATATATTGTATTTAAATGTAAATACTGCGAAGACTGTGTCGTTGATTTGTTTTGATTGCTCACAGCAGGTACAGCCAGGGGTGGAAACTGAATTTGGAAGTCTATTAATTGGAATGCAAAGAAGCATTAATTTATATTGAAAAAAGAGCAACATGCAGTGTGAGATCTTACGTGCAGCAGGCTGTGTGACCCTGCCATCTCTGAACCTGTGACCAATAGTGCTGCATAGTGGCTTGGAATCCGGCTTTTAGGAAATGGCATTTTTCTTTATGAAAGACAAGTGGCATCTTCGTAAGTCTTTATTGCTTTTCCTGAAAGACACTCATTCAGTTACAGATATGAATACCAAATAGGATTCATGGAGCAACACTGAGACTTGAATTTGTGATCTTTGAATAATATTCAAATGGGAAAAAATATATCCTGAATTATAAAGTAATTGTTCTTAAAAGCTAGTGTTAAGCAAAACACATGAGCAACCTGTGCAATACAGACATGTTCTTAAGAGCTATGCTAAAGGAGTTTTGAACTACTCGAACTTCTGCTCCTATATCTTGTTAACTTTTGCCCGAAACCTGAATCTATAACTTGACTGATCAGAGACAATACTCATCTAGAATATGACTGTTTCAGATTCTGCAGGCTGAACAGTGAATCATCAGTATATGAGCTATCGGACTTGAAACACAAATGCTAGGTGGGAGAAATGTTGATTATTTCAGTCTAGGACAGCTAAAAATACTTCCTCTAAACTTTTCTAGAGCTTAATTGGGACCCTCTAATGTCAGTTCAAGATGTGTTGAATCAATTGGTTCACATGAAGCTGTAGAGCAAGGCTGTTTACATTGATACAGGCGATGTCACTGGTTAGTGATGGAAGAGGTTGTATCTGCAGTAATGTGTGATGGAGCATAAATTGAGTCGTTGAGGTGAAGGGGAGGCTCAGTAACTTGCTACTGTTGTGGATTTGAAGAAATTTGCACTGCTTCCAGCAATCCATTTAAAAGTCAATGGCTGGAAACCAAATGACTTGAGAGTGTGTTCCTTGGCCTTAACTGCACCTTTGAGTAACTTTTCATGAAGTGATTGTTGGGGGCAGAGGGTGGAGGGTGGTGTCAAGAGATGTATTAAATTTTTTCTGTTTTATCTTATGAATTGTACTTGCAAGGCGTAATACAGGCAGAAGTTCCCTTTTAAGAGGGTGTAGTTTAAATGTGAGTATTACAAATCATACATTGCTTTAACAAGGGCTTCTCTCAGGAGTTAAGAATAGGATGAGAACTAAGAGCTGGACCTATTTGGAGGCTCAAGTTAGAGACCACACACTGCCTATTTTAATTCAGACAAGGCTGTAATCATAAAGGATGCTTTCTAAGTCAAAACCTGTGCAAACTCTGCATTAATACCAGCTGTAAACATTGAAGAGAATATTGCATAGGATGTAATTGATGAACATGGTTTTGCTTCTCTTAGCCTACATGTATTTCAGGCATGTGCTTACATCCTGTGTGCCACGGTCTCTTGAAAAGCTGGCCATGTTTAAGCTCTTACTTCAGGTAAATAGGAGATAAATCAAAATAACTTCTTGATCTTTGAAAAAAGATGAGCTGCCTGACATTTACTGTGTAAGGGCATGCAGCAAGTCTACTGGAGCAGCAGATCTGTGATGAATTTCTGTCTTATAGCAACATTTGCCAGCATCTGTATTCTGGAGCCACTCAGGTAGTGGATTTGGGTGAGGTGGATCATGTATTAAGGACTTTTTCCTAAAGCATGAATTTAAAGATCATGCTCGTATTAAATTCCCAAAGAATGGAAGAAAATACTGTTGTGAGTCAGTAAAGTACTTACTAGTTTTACTGGCAAAAGTGGAGGGATCTGCGTTCTTCCTAGGAATGCAGATTTGTGTGATCTGTGCAGAGCCAGGTCCACAGTCGAACAAGGCGTTCAAACACTTGAGTGGTAACAGGAGAACCTGAAATTGAAAAGGAGGGTTTGTCAGGGGAGATTAAATGACCACTTGTTAACTAATCGCACAAGTGTCTTTCATCTGCTTCTGGCTGTAGGCAACATAGAAACGTGGTTTCTATTAAATCTGTGGTTCCATAGAGGGGCACCAGCTTTCATTGTTATCATCTTTCCCCATCCGCCACCACCCCCTTTTTTTTTTTTCTCTCCAGTCTGATGGGTAAAGCTGGATTTCATTATTTTAGTGGTATGCATGCCCAAAGTTCTTATGTCCCTGCCAACAAAATTAAATCTCCCTGCAAATGGATACAATTGCAACAGATGTGCGTTGATTTATTGCTTATTTTTTAAAAACAGCTTCATTTTTATACCTTTTTTAAATAAGAAAAGATAAATTTGAGTTCTACAGAACTGCTTTATTTGCAGTTTCTTGTGTGGTATATTTATTAGTTCTAAATGAAGATGATACTGGCCAATGAAATAGGTAATCTCCGTTATATTTATAGCTATTCTACAGATTTCTCAGCTTTATGGTCTTTATTACTTTTATTACTATCATATGAGCAATGCAATAATGTGTATTTCTGTCATATGGTATTGGGATTTTTTTTTATCTTTTCATTTTGATCTCTCATGAATATATTGACAAACCCAAATAATATTTTGATTTCCTTTCCTGGTCCTAGTGATCTAATATCATCTGTAATAGCTTGTTCGGTATTTTTGCTCTCAGACTTTTTGCCCCGGCTGTTAGCGACCAAATGAAGGGAGCATCTGGTTTTAATGGACATCATAATCCTATGGAGTATTCTGCCAGATTAGATGCTAAAATCTTTGGTTGGCTCTTGCATCCCAGAGGCATAGCTGAAGCCCAGTGATGATCTCTGTGTTGCAGACACCAGTCAGTGCAATATGCGGAGCATTTCTGGCTGTACAGTCAGTCTTATGCATTATCTTCCCTCATCTCTTGTGGGACACCTGGAAAAGTCCGTCTCTTTTTTTTCTGCAATTTTCTGCTCAACACAACACAAAGTACAAGGTGGACATATTTGCAAGTCCATCTTGAAATAGGCAGATACATACTGAAGAAAAGGACTTTTGCATGTGACAGTAGAAATCTTCCCCTAAGATGTGTTTCTTTCCATGATCAAGTCCCAACATTAACGCAGCAAAATAGGTCATGTTTGCCATGGGTGCCAGTTCATCAAACCATATTACATACGTATTTACACTTTTTTCAGCTTAGAAAAGCATTCAAGCATGTAACTAAGTCCTATCTAAAGCAGTGGAATTTAAGTAAAAGCTTAAAGTTAAACACATGTTGAAATGCCCTGCTGAAAAGGGAAGGGTCGCTGGACGGAGGCTGCGAGGCCCATCTGTGTTTTCCATTATTGGCATGCAAGCGTGATGTGAGAAGCCAGGTGTGTAAAAGCAGCCCCTTGCCAAGACACCCGTGCTGTGTACTCTGCTCGTAGAGCATTCCTGGTGTGCCAAAAGAGCTGTTTATCAGTATGGGTTTTTTTCTGGCCCTTCATCCCTTGTGCCTTGGTGAAACACAATCCTGTAACAGGAGTGGAGCCGGACCAGCACTGCTGCAGCCAGGCAAAGGGCTTCAGCTGGCATCAGCCTGTTACTCTGGACCTCAGCCCGGAGCTGCGGTGGCACCAGAGGTTTTCCTAACGTTGGGCTGGCAGTCAGTTTGCTACCTTGATGAGGAGTAAAAAGCAAACTAGAGAGTTACCTGCCCTTGGCTCCATTAAAGTTAATGGTACATTTATAAATACATCATGCAGTGCCCTAATCCTGACGTAGCTGTAGCGTGATAACATGGCCTCACAGCCATCTGGTTGTTGCCAGGTGAATCACAGGATCGTTTGGGTTGGAAGGGACTTAAAGACTATCTAGTTCCATCCCCCTGCCGTGGGCAGGGACACCTTCCACCAGCCCAGGCTGCTCCCAGCCCTGTCCAGCCTGGCCTTGGGCACTGCCAGGGATGGGGCACCCACAGCTGCTCTGGGCAGCCTGTGCCAGCGCCTCGCCGCCCTCACAGGGAAGAGGTATGGACTGGTATAAGGCACGTTCCTACTGTTGTTCTTCTGTGTATGTTAGGGGTTATAACTAGTGTAGTTGTATTGATTAAAAAAACCACACCCAAAACCCGAACCCCCACGTTAAAAAATCACGCCCCTCCCTCTGGTATAATTATTTATTGGTGTACAGAGGCCTTTAAATCAAATTAATTCTTAAAACTAAGACAGTGGTGTGCTTATGGTTAAAACCTAGTGAAATAAACTCTTAAATGGAGGAGGGGAATGGAACGTGAAAGCAGTAGTGGAAAATCTGAATCTGTTTTGGACTTTTTTTTGTCAGCTATTATTTAACCCTTCAGTGGACAGCCACGTCATGGTTTCTAGCTCTGTTTGTGAACTTTAGGCCTCCATTGCTTTTTAAGCCACAAAGGTTGAGAACCCCATGGAACCGGCTGTCTGGAGCTGGGTGAAAACCGTTGCTTTATACAGCAAAGAAATAAAACTCAAGATGGTAACACTACTGCTGTCAAAACAGGATGGCATGTTTGTGGTATTCTTCTGGGTGATGCCTGTTTGTCATCCTTTGGGCTATGATTAAACCTGTGTAGTTCCCTGTTCCTTCTGCACATGGGAGTTAAAACAGGGGCAGGATCCTTTACATGGGCAAGGAGCAAAGCTGCATTCGCAAAGAAGTGTGCTTTCTTTTCTTGAAAATGGTGAGAGTGAGAAGAACGTGGCCCTCATCTATGCCTGCAGTGCTCCCTTTAATCTCACCTCTTTTGTTCAGAATTTCCGTAGTGCACCTGGCCAAGTGAGCACGTGCCTCCCCACAGGAGTGGGAACTAGTGCTTGACTTCACTGGGCCTTTAAACACGTGCGTTACTGCTTTGTGCAAAGTGTGTGTCACAGGGAGCAGGAAAACCTTCTTGAGAAGATAAGGCTCTAAGGAGCATCTTCGGCATAGTTTGTGGTTTGTGTTTGCAACAACATGCTTGAAAGGAGCTGAGCTGGTGAGGAGGGAAGGAGTCAAAGCAGGTTAATGTGTTGCAAGCTTTAGTGATTGTAAAGAGAAGGAAAAATCAAGTAGCTGTACAACAGCGTGCAAGTGGCTTCTCTATGTAATGCATTATGCCTTCTCTGGACACTTCACTCAGCAATGGGGTGTCAGTGTGGTGCAAGACATGAAGATGCTGTTTGTTTACATTTATTCCTTCCAAGGTACAGGGAGCATTGTGATGTTTTATTTTCCAGTGAGTGGAGTAGCCGTAATGGATGTCAGCGTCACAAGTTTCAGTGTCTATGAAAAGCTTCAAAATAGTGGGAACTATCTTTTTTTTTTATTCATTTTGCTGATACTGCCCTCTAATTCAGTAGCCTTGTATGCCTGAATGGTGGGCCTTATCCCTTTGCTCCTGCTCGGTAGAAATAGCAAATCCATCAAACTCACAAGCAGACCTGGCGAAGAACATACTGTGTGTGAGTGCCTATTTACTTTTTTTTTTTGCCTCTCTCCCCGCCCCCCCCCCCTCCCCCTTTTGCCTTTGAGAGTTTGTCTGTTTTAAAGTGCACTTAGCAAAACTGCCATGGTTGCAGTGCACAGTGAAGGAAGAGGAACGCTTCGCTTGAATTTCAACAGGAGAACTGGAAACCCTAAAAAACAAAACAACCCCCCCCCCCCAAAAAAAAAGGGGTGGGGTGGGGGTGGGAAACAACCCAACACAAACCCCAAGGGTTTCTGTTTCATTTTCAATTGTAAATCAGGAGGGGCATGAACATGCTGCAGGTGATTGCCTTCTGCAGCATTGCCTGCAAATGTAAAAGTAGGGCTATTCCTTGCTGAATTAGGAGTCGTACTTCCCCGTAATGTTTTACAGGGGGAAAAAAAAATAAAGCTGCCTCTGGCAGATTCATTGTTTGTAAGTGCAGGTGTAAGTCATTTTTCCAGAGATGGTTCAAGTGCGTGCATGTGGCTGGTGGGGGCTGCTCTGTTGCAGACAAGGGAGAATCAGTGGCGGGCATGGAGGTGGGTGGACGGTCCCAGCCAGCACAGGACCGTGGGTTGCCCTTTGTTTCAGAGGCTTCTCTTTCCATGTATGAGGTCACCCTGGCCCTCATCTCTGTCTCGTGTGACAGAAAGTTACTGTGTCGTGGAGTCTGTCCTTGCTGCGGCAATGGCTGTAGCAGTTCGACAGTTTTCAGCCTGTCAGAACGCCGTGGTCCTGTGAGGCGAATTCTGAGTTTGCAGAAAGATAGTGCTGCGGATCTGGCGGGAGACAGGGATGTTGCTGTTACTCATGATGGTATATTTGTGTATTGGATTTTAGAGGCAAGGTGCCAGCTGTGGGGTGGCCTCTGTGAGGAGAGGCCAGGGCTGCCAGACCCAGCCGGATCTGGAAGGTTCCCAGGGCCCCGCTGCAGGACACAGCTGGGCCCCTCAGCACTGCTGCTGGCGCCTCTGTGGAAGCGTATTTAAGAAAGGGGGAAACGCTGCATGGCTGTGAGGAGAAAATTGTGAGGGACAGCCCTGCGAGCAGCCAGGTCAGGGAAGGAGGAGGAGGACCTCCAGGTGCTAGAGCAGGCGTTTCCCCTCAGCCTGTGGGAGGCCATGTTGGAGTGGGTACCCACTGCAGCCCTGTGGTGGGCTGACCTCGTCCGCCTGCCATATGCCCTCGCAGCTGCTCTCTCGTTCCGCCTCCTGAACAGGAAAAGGGGAGGAAATAAGACTAAAAATGCTTATGGGTCAAGATAAAGACAAGGAGATTGCTTACCGGTTGCTGTCAGAGGCAAAACACTCAGCTTGATGAAAAAATAATGTAATTTATAGCCAATTAATCCAGCTTTGGATAGTGAGAAACAGAGACCAATTTAAACGCCTTTCCCCCACCCCTTGCCAGACCTTTTTTCCTCTGAGGACTGCAGTTCTTGAAGAGCTGTCCTAGTGTGGGTTCCTTGCAGGGAACTTGTTGTTAGAGTCAGACTTGCTGTCACCCTGTACCTAATAAGGTGTCCCTTAAAGTCCAGTGGCTTCTCGTTTTGGAGGAGGAAGCCATCTGCTCCATTTGCTGTTGAATACGGCATTACTGTTGGGCCAGAGCACCCCTCACTAGCTATATCCCTGTGGCATTAAGAGCCAACAAAACAAGCTGGAATGTTTCAGGTCTTGTTGTGTTTGAAATAGTTTAATTGGAATGTTTCAGGTCTCGTTGTGTTTGAAATAGTTTAATTTTTGCCTGACATTTAGATATTAAAATGCTTTTGTATTTTTTTTTAACGATGGTTTTTTTCCCAGAGTTTCAGCGCTTTCTTTTAATCTACCTTATTCTCATTTTCACCTGTCTTTTGTGCAGCCTTTCCACTCATCGGAGCCCTAATGAGATTTATGAGTGAGGTTAGTTAGCAGGGAATGAAATAAGTGTTACAGGGGTCATTTGTGAGTGGGTGAATAGTTTTGACTTTAGTTTCCTTTAGTAGCTATTTTGAATTTTAAATCCTAAGAAGAGAAAGGATTACAAAAAAATTAGAGGACTGCAGGAACAGAACAGCTACTTGATACCTGACCTGTCAGCCTGGTTCAACCAAGGGGTTGTTGTTTGTTCCTGCTCTGTTCTGGACTGTTATCCTTCTGAACATAATTATGGTCATACCCCCCACCCCCCCACCCCCAAATAAGTAGAAAAGTAAAAGTAAATTGTAGATTTAGTTGTTGCCAGTGCCTTGAGTATTTTTTATTTCCAGCTAGGTACCTTTTTCTTCCCGTTTTTTATCTATTTCCTCTCTTTCTGCCTTTCTTTCCTCTCTTTCTGCCTTTCTTTTTTCTTTTTGCCCCAGAAGACTCTGTGTGGAACAAGAAAGACCTTCGAGATTTGAAAATGTTCAATAACCTCACCCAGCCTACAGGACTTCCTTTTAGCTGAACTTAACTTGCAGCATAAGGTTGAAAATTGGTTTGTGAGTATTACAGTCAGAACAAAGTGTAGCTCTACAGTAATTTTGGTCTCTGAAGAATGACCTCCCAAGGAGGGCCCCTGCCTGATGAGGTGTTTATTCCTCCCACACGCACACAACCCCACACACCCCCCCGCCATTGAAGGAACATTTCCTGCGCTTAACATGGTAGAACTTGAGTTTGCACCCGAGAGATCATTAGTGTCTCTGCTGAGACAGTCTCTCTGTGAGTCATGAGCCCTTCAAGGTAGGTTTTGGAGACATCAGAGCCACAGAAGTTTACTTGAAATAGCATCTTCTCTGTTGTGGATCATGTGGATTCTTCCACTGCTGCCAAGAAGCATTTGCCTCTTGGTTTTTGTCTCTTCCTTCACATGCTACCAGTTGCTCTTGACAACAGGAGATTCAGTTGCAGAGACAGGTGATGGGCAGTATCTTCCAGGAGATGTGATGGCTGACAGCTAGGGATTGCAGGTTTTCCTTTCATGTTTAAGATTAATTTTACTGACACTTTCAATGGGCTAGGCCTTTTAAAAATTAAGATATTTTCCATTATGTTAGTGAAAGGGAACAGAACAGGTAATGCTTGTCAGACCATAAGGTGTTTCAGATACCTCTGCGCTGACCTCTCCAAACTGCTCTTCTTTAGATATGTTAACATGAGTGCTGGCTTCTCCATGTAATTCAGTATGCACACTGTATACCTTCCTTATTGTGCCTGTTCATGTATTGCTCAGATTTTTGGTTTGAACTAATGTTGCATTTTACCCATGGGTCCTTTCTTTTGCATTTCATTACATGTTTTTATGCTGTGTTTCTTCTGAATCATGCTTGCTGTTGCTTGAGGGAAGAGTAAGTCATACGGATGGCTAGTCTGGGCTCAGATCCTTTTTTGATTTTTTAAAATAAGTTGAAGCAAGCGCAGAAGAACTTTGCTTTTTCATCTATCATGTGCTCAGCTATGTCTTGGGGAACTGGTTTCTGCTAATGCATCCACTGATGCCTCGCAGGGTGAATAATGATGTGTGATATATAGCTGAAGGCAACAGCGTAAACTCTTTAAATTTGGTTGTGCTCATCAAATTGTGTTTTTAGTCCCTCTCTATTTTTTTGCATTTTGCTGACAGCTCTTGGTAAAGATGATGTCAGTAGGAAGGGAAGGTGCAAGCACTGCATATCTTCGCAATTAACTTATCTCACAATTAACTTCTGCCCCTCGTTCTTTTTTCTTTTTCCTGTTTGTTTGTGAACAAATTATGTTGTTCCTCCTTTATTTTGAAATTTTAACAAATCATCCAAATGGTAAAGGCTTTGTATAAACTATCTTGTGCCATTGTTGATACAAAATAGTGGATTACAACAGTGAGCCTTCAACAATTTCAGTTGTTTTTGACAATGTGATTCCCGGCCCCCCCCCCCCCCCCGGTATTAAATTAGAAGATGCAGTGATTAGGAGTAATAACATTGCCATAATGTCATGCAAGTTACCCATGGTAATATCCCTGGTGTTGAAATGCCCTGTGGGCACTATGTATGTGTGGTAGTATGCTGGGAAATCTACCATAGGGTCCCTTTTCTGTACTTGCAGCTGTCTAGGATTGGGGAAAAAAGATAATTTGGCTGATCTTCCTCTGTGTTGTTGCCATGGAATATCCTAAGGGTCATGTGTGGATCAGAGAGATGTCTGGCAAGAGGGCTCAGACCTTTCCCTGCCCATAGCCACATTTTGTTCTTTGCTGCCTACATTGCTTTCCTTTTGCAGTCTTGGAGATGCCTCTTCAGCCTTCCACGTAACCCAGGAGGAGCTGCTGGTTCAGGGCAAGTTTAATATAGTCTGTCTCCACCTAAAGGTGAAGACTTCCACGCAGATGCATTGCAGGGCGGAGCTTCTGTTGAAAGAAGCCCAGGGTCTGCAAGGGGAGGTGGTTACAGCTGGAAGCAGAGGGATTGAGGAGCTTCTAGGGCCGGAGCACCCATGGCTTTCTGAGAGTGGTAGGAAGACAGACATCTGTAGTCTTGGCACCAAATCTTGGTGGCTGGGTACCTGTGTCATGGGGTGGTTCTATTTGTTTGCTTCATCTCACTGAAAATGTGCAAAGTTTAAAATCCATTAGCTGATTCTGCCGTAAAGTCAGGCTTTTCCTATTCCTTTCTGAATCTTACACTAGGGAGCGAGGAAAAGCAGCCTGAACTCGGTAAATATCACTTTAATAACAGTGTAATAACAAATAACACTATAATTTTATATCTACCATTTATGTTCCTTATATTTTTTAGACTCTGGACCAAGAAAGTATAGTAATAACTGGTGTCAATTTAAATAAGGGAATGTGATAATCGTAACCTTTGAAATAACAGGAACTTTTTATATACTTTGCAAATATATTCTCTGAAAGGTTATACTAGTGCTTTAGCTAGACACAGAAATTTTAGTGTCTTCCCCCCATAATTTCTTCAGTGCTATTTTCTCTTTATTAGTGTAATTATTACAGGTTAGCGCTGCTATCATTTTCTTTTTTCATGGCTCTGTAGCATGCTATTATTTTCAGGAAGCAAAAAGTAAGTGTCTTTAATAGTACCATTACTGTTCTTCAGCCTTTAAATTTCATATAAAAACTAGTTAAGGGATATGATCCTAGTGTTAAAATCGCTCTCCATGGAATGCAGTAAGATGATTTATAACATAAATATAAACCCTTAATAGGCATCCAAAATGGCAACCCTCAGAGATTTAGTGGCACCAATACTAAGCTTTTGATCACTTTTAACAGCACATTCCTAGAATTTTATGCAGTGAAGGAAAATTTATTTCCTTAGTGGTGGATCTCTGGGCATTGGCTTGTCCGTGTTTCATTCTGTTGCCCTGAACTTTAGGTAATTTACTGACAGCATTGGGATGCAGGGACGGCAATTCTGGGGCTTTAGGATGACGGTAACATAAACACTTGAAGTTGGTAGTGGAAATTCAGATCAGTTCAGAAGGGAATGAAGGTTTCATTAACAAAATGGCTTCGTGGCTTTTGCCTATACCTGAGAACTCATTGCTGCCAGTATTCCAGCAGCTGGAGGTCTTGGATCAGCGCTGGAGATGACTCTGTACTTAACCTGTGATTTTTGTTGTTTAAGGCTTCTGATTGGTTGGTTGTGTTTTTTCAACAGCTTTTAGTCACTCTGCCAAAACTTAGGTTAGACCTTGGCAGGTGTGGGAGTCACCCCATCCTGCCACCTTAGTGTGGCTGTTCGTCCTCCCCAGAAGAAGACTGTACCCCTGCATGGCTTAACCAGCTGTATACTGGGGCAGTGTTTCCCATCTTCCTCTCCTGTGCAGAAAGCTATATGGCATGTTAGATGCTTTCCCTACAGGGAAGTGTGCATTTATTGTAAGCTATTCAGGTTAAATGACCTTTGTCTGAGGTCCCATTTGGCTGCAGTAAGGCCAGGAGCAGGGCGCCCTTTGCAGCAGAGGGATTGCTTTGCTAGCAGCCACCTGGGAGTAACGGAGTCTGTATTGCAGTGAGTTGGCTAATAATTATAATTCCCAAAGTACCTTTCTCTGTGTCTTCTCTTGAACTTCAATTTAGCAACACAGAGCTGAATCTTTGGTCCAAATCTGATTCATCTCATTACCTTACCTTGAATGCTGAAGAACAGTAATTGTAGCTTCATTAGTGCTACCTGCTGTGTATAGCTGTGCTCTTTCCCTGTCCATCCACCTGGTCCTCTGCAATATGCAGGGCTGGAGACTCTTCCCCCAGGGCAGGAATTTGACAACCAGTAGGGGGAAAAAAAGTCGTGGTTTCACAAAATGTTTGGCAGTTTAACGTGGGAATGTTTCAATATGAAACACTTCCAGATTTCACTGGAAATTCAGGTAATTGATCTCATTTGCTGTCAATATTTACTCCGACAGCTGAGAAACTACTTGCTCTCCAGGCTGCTGGAATATTAATTCGACTGCAGATGTGTTAACTTTTGCTGTTTCCCTTTGGCATTTCTTTATTTGCTACCAGTAAACTTCTAACTTGCCTAAGGTTTGGACACCCTTAGCTAAGGCTTAGTATTTAGCTGAGTGTTAGTCTGTACCTGAGGTTGCAGCCATGACTTTTTTTATCCATGACATTTTTTAGCCTTTGGAAGAAGTAAATGTTAGGAAAATAATTTCCTCCCTGCACAGCTGTGTTCAGAAAGCTGCTAGTGAAAGCTATTGGTGCTAAAATAACACTGCATTTTTAAACAAGTTCTTCATTCTGTTATACACAATATGGTGTTCTTTTAAAGTTTTGAAATAATATAAAGATTCTCTTTTATTGCTTCCATACCATGAAATAAATCATAGAGATGTATGAACTTGTTTGGCTCTGGTCATACAATCTTCTAGCTAATTGTTAAGGTAACATAGCTGCAATGTAGAACCTGCAGCAGCTGTACTCCTCCATACTGTTTGATTTGAGCAAACTTACTGGCTTGATCTTTTAGTTTTCTATCCCATTTCAGTTGCTGATGTTTGTTTCCCCAGGTCCCTGTGTCATATTCATAAAGGCATATCAGAATAATTTCAGTTTTAAGAACATTGCTTTTATTACTGGATTTCTGGTATAAACAGTACATTCATCACCAGGATATTCCCATACACTAACTCACCAAAGAAATTAAAAGCGTCTGGGAAAGATCAGCTAAATATTCAGACCTGTCCCTTTCAATTACTTTACAGTTTATATTTTGCAGTATTACCAAGGCCAGAGTTGCATGTATTCAATGTCTAAACATTTGTTTTACTATGAAATGAGCAGAAGAGGGAAGTCTTCTTAAAGACTCACCATTTAACAGTCAAAGCCAGCTTTGTTATTACTTCTTTATATGCTGGAATTACCTCAGGTGGGATCAGGAGTCTGTGGCTGTGCACGGCAAGTCCCAGCCTTGCAGAAATGGGTCTTTTTGGGACGGACAGAGGGTACAGAGGGAGGGCTGAGGTGTAGAGTGATTTGCTCAGAACTACCTGGCAGCTGGGTGGCAAAGTCAGGAGTTTTTACCAGTTTCCCTCTCTGCTGTATACTAGGGATGAGTATGCTCATGTCGGAGGCCGCAGTGTCTGGGGGTGCAGTTTGTGGGGCTGATGTCACCAGACTGAGATGCCTGCGCTGAGCTACTGGGGACCTCCTGGGGATGAGCCCCTGCATGTCTCCTCATGTTCCCATGTCAGTAGCTCCCAGGTCAGGGAGAAATACATAGTTTAAAAATCTCTCTGAAAGACTCTTTGCAGAAGTATGGCAAATACAAAGGAGGTGTTGGTGTAAGGTTTATTTGTAGGTTTCTCTAGAAGATACTTAGATAATCCCTTTATGGTAATGAGCAATTCTGCCAGCCTGACATCAAGCAGATAAGTCCCTCCGTTCCTTGTCCCAGATGTATGCATTTTAAATGGGAATGTCACACTTCAGGTAGAAGTCCCCAAACCATATCAAGTTTCCTGTGACATTGAAATGGTGCTGTTCGAACAGAGCCACATGTTGCTGTCATGCGTTAATGACACCTCTCGCTGTGTATGATGACTTCAGACACAGGGGCTCAGCATGTTGGTTAGCAATGCTCTGCAGGAAGAAATGATTCCCTATATTTAAGGGGGGGATGAGGCAAAATCTCCCCTCTGCAGGGGAACCAAGAGGTGATGCTGAGAATTAACAGCTAGGCTTGGTAAGTTTCCTAACTCAACATTGGAGTCTGTAAAGTTGAAATAAATTTTGCTTTTCTTTCCATGTAATGTTGAGCTCAGCCAGCAATGTCTGTGTCAAATTTCCATCAAATATGGTTAAAACCTGTCAGTTTTGAGCCCTCCTGCATAACACATCTGTAACAGAAACCGGCATTTGAGCTTAACTGAGCCAGATGAGCAGCATGATCTGTCATTATACCTAAATGCACTAGGAAAATGAGAGACTTTGTGCTTCTCATGCTCTGTGGCAGTGCTAGATCTGTATCTGATAATCTCTTTGGCTGTTGTTGGGGGACTGACTGCGTGATGTCCTGCTCATTGGGAGAGTGGCTGGTGTGCAGTCATCTGAGGGTAGCCAGCAAATACGTGAGAGCTTATTTCTTGTTTTCTACTTTTTAGCATTAAGAATATCAACAGCTCTTGATGCAATTACACATGATGACTGCCTGGCATAGCCTTGCTCTTCCACTGTGGCCTGTGATGGCTCTTGGGGAGCACTTGGGGTTTATGTATATTAATACAGTAATTGTGAATTATTAGATTAGTGGGGAAGGGAAGAAGCCATGTGCATTCAGGAAACCCTAATGCAGTTGGTCTCTGGCCTGTACACGCTAGCGTCATGGTGCACAGCTCTGAGTGCTAAGGAGCAGGTCCTTGTGGTCTGACCCCTCTGATTCATGCTTTAAATCTCTGCCTGCATGTAAAAAGCCCCCCGCCCCTCCATCCTTACCTACATCAATACTTGAGGTCATCTTGCTCCTGAAACACAGTTCAGGGGCATTTTGCCTGTCCAGCCTTTCCATAAATGACTGGGTTTGCTAGATACAAGGACAGCTTTGAGGGCTTGTCAGCCCTCCATCTGTTGCATGTTCCCCTTGTGCTTTGAATCAAAAAGATGCACATCAAAGCAGCTCAGGGGGAGCATGGTTCTCTGTGGGTCTGACCTCTCGTCCAGGGTTGCATTGAACACGGTCTGAACGGGCACTATTATTCCCTCCTTTCGCTTGCTACTGCTCTCACTGCTAGCCAGGGAGCAGGGCTGTTTTGTCTCATCCTTGATCAGCTCCTTTGGCAAATTTTTGCAATAACCTCTTAAAGGTTTCCTTCATCCACTGGATGATATGGTTTCAGGAAGCCCCAAAGACCACTGGGTCAGTTGGATGTAGACAGTTGTGTTTGGATATTGTCTTATGCGGCAAACCTGTAGGGAAAAAAAATGCATCGCTTCTGACCTAACAGTAGTCAAGGATGTCCCTTGAACTTGGAGAAGCTTTGGAGAGCCCTGCAAATGCAGCTTTGTCAGAAAATCTGTTGAAATATCATGGTATGGGTCTCTTCTTGCAGGGAAGAGAACACAGCAGGGAAATTATCCTTTGAAGTGCCTCACTTGCAGATACAAATTTCGGTCCTTCCAGAAATTGACAGTTAAAGCCACAGGGTGCAGGGAGCTCTCCCAAAGTTTTTGTGTAGTGTAGCTGAACCTTTGGAAGTTTAATTAATAAATATGGGATGGTTTCCTCACAGAAAGAGGACTGTAAATACTGCAGAAACAAGTGCTTTACAGATACCTTCATTGGACTGATGGATACTTATTCCTTTCAACTTAAGCCAGTGCTCTACCCTGTAAGCCTGTGGCACGTGTGCATAATGAAAATGCAATTAAAAACTTTGTGGAGAAGAAAGTGCATAGAGCTGATATGGGGTGAGGGAGGGTTAGAAATATTTCCCACATTTCCACTCAACCCAGAAAACTGGGATGGCTTGTTTGGAGCTGCTAGAAAATCAGGTATTTTTCCTGGTCTTTTTGAGGATTTCTAATTGGGTGCACCAAGAGCCCGACTCCAGGCTTGCTTAAGTTTTCTTCAATTGCCTCCAACAGCAGAATTGGAAGTTACTTTGTGGAGGAAGGAGAAAAAAGGGGGATACAGTTTTGTGGACCCACATGAGATGAGGCACCACATGGTTGCTCCTTGTTCTCGTAGTTTCCCAGGCTTTGCGCTTTAGCTGTTTGACTTGGTTTTACATGGCTTCTTGAAGATGTCAATGAAAAGCTGTAGTGTTTTATTGATGCTTTCTTTTTAGTGTTGCGGGTTTTGTCCCTTGTGGAAGCTTTATACATTAATACCTTTTTTAAATGAGCACAATCAATCTATGACTGCAGCCAAGGACTTCATGGCAACCGTATGGATTCTGTCTAAACCCCTGTGGATTTTGGATCATTCTAGGCTTATAGGTTTGTTCCTATTTACTGCTGAGACTGGCACCAAAAACATTTAATACCTGAGCAGAGCCTCAGGGATGCAGTTCACATTCAATACCTATTGATTCAGGTGGATAGGAACTGCAGATTGGATGTGAGTGGGACATGAGGGAAAATTAAAATGCTATCTGAAGTTTCCCCTGAATGCTGGTCTGTGATTCGGACCGGTGCCAAGCTTCTTGTACTGCTTGAGGCTTGCCTGTGCCTGTCGCCTACCTGCCCCTCCTGCCAGGGCTGTTAAGACAGTTGTGAGCAGGGCCTGAAGCCCTAGAGCAGGGGAGGCTGCTCCCAGGAATGTGTGCCATGCGGTGGTTCATGTCCCAGGGCTTTCCCTGTGGGAAGGAGGACCCTTAGGAGATCTGTGGCTATTGTGGTTGGAGTGGTAGCCTCTGGGCTGTTCAGAGCAGCCCTTTGTTCTCCTGATGCCTGGGGGTATCAAATGACTTCAGTCTGTAAGCTGGGGGGTGAGGGGGTGGGTAAATATGGAAAGCATTGTGCTTCAGTGAGCTTGTATCTGGTAAGAATGTTAATCACGTCTCTGTATTTGGTATAAATATTTACATCAGAACTGTTTTAATTGGAAACTACTGTTGATTTTAAAAACATTCTACACAAGTGATGCAGCATCTTTGCATGCTTAATAAGAATAACTGGTTTCATGTGTGATTTAGGGTACTAAATAACATACTAAGTTATGCAGAGTAAAATGTAAATGTGTGTTGCTTATTTATGTTTTTCAGGTAAGAAATTGCATTCCGTTAAGCAAGGCTGCCTAAGGGAGTTGACAGATGCTGGCTCTGTGCATTCATTTGTAAGCTACCAAATCATGCAAAGTATTCTAGCATTAATCCTGTTTGATATTTTGGCAGCATTCTGAATGAAATTATTGCTTTTAAAATATCCAAACAAGTAATTTCCTCCAATTCTGTTGTTTTTTTTCCTTCCCTTTGCAAAACTGTTTACTAAATACTATCCAGATTGAAGAATGGTTTCTGATCTTTCCATAGACCTGCATGTTTTTCAACAAATTTTGTATACAGATTTTGCCTGATTACTCAAGACCTTTCTGGTATCTTTCAGATAATCAGCTGCACAGATATTTAATTAAATGTCACAAAAGGCAGCCTACAGCTCTAGTTGTGTTGTGTATTTAAGTATTGCCACCCAGTATTCAATCTCCACAGTGATACATTCTCATCCTGCCTCAAAACTTCATTTTGCACAACGTGCCTCCCCCCCCCCCCCCCATTTTTTTTTTGTCCATCTCTGTGGGTAAGCAATTCAAAAGGCATAAAAATGTTGTTTCCAGTCTCTTATATCTAGGAAGTCTACCAACTACAATCAATAACTCTGAATTTCTGGGGTAAATTAAATGAAAGCAATATACATGATTCTCCCTTCATTACACAGGAGAGGAACAGAAAGCTAGAAACGTGATCTGGTTCTTGTAGATACTTGATGAAAAATAATAAAGCTTTGCAGGAAGGTAGCCACCAGGAGTCTAAAATTGATTTTCTTCATTACAGCTGCTTGAGATTTGCATTTTTTATATCAAGAGACTTTTACAGTGGGAGACATTTTTCCTTCCTAAGTAGTTTATTTGGTAAGACAAGTAGAGAAAAGATTTTGTGTAGACAAACACTAAAGAAGCCCTCAAGAATTACTTCATATAGGGAAAGCTACTGTCCGTCTTTGCCATGGATACAAGTGAGGCATGGGTGCAAGAGAGCAAATTCAAGTCATTAAGCCTAATACGACTACATTTCCTGGCCTTTCAGCACCAAAGAGATTGTTTGAAGGAGGTCACCATTTTGATTCTGGAAGTAGATGGAGAAACTTGCCCTAAAATTGCAGTGTGGGCCACGGGTGCTGCAGTGGGCTTGAAAAAAGAGCTCTTTTAATACTACTTTTTAATCCTATGGCTGTGTGGCTGTAATTGTTTTCATAAGCGAAGCACTTTGAGCACGTGTTCGATTTAAGTCATGGCTAGTCTCATGGAAGTCAAATGGGGTTTAAGCCAGTGTGATAGAAGCTCCCATGGTTCAACATGACCTGGGAGCACAGAAAGCCTTGGGCAGCACTTATGTCTCCATCCCACTTGCTGCATTGCTCCTACTGACCTGAAAATCGCCCCTTCCCCCTCAGCATCACAGTGGCACGGGAGGATGCAATGAACAGCAGCTAAGGTCAACAAGTAACAGCTGTATAAAGCTATCAATGGTAGTGTTTGTAGGCTAACCAGGCATGGCTATAATAAAGAGAGCAGTTATTGGCCTTTTATACTGGAGAAGCTGTGAAAGTTAGACACAAGTAAAACTCTCCACTAATGTGCTGCCCGTCTACTTGCTTGCAATCTGTTCCTCAGCAAACATGGAGTTTTGTGGGGTGATAGATGATAGCATGTTCAGAATGGCTACCAGTCTTTTGGATTATATGGGCGAGCCTTAATTATTCTTAGCTGAACATAAGGCTGGAAAATATTTGGCAGGAAGATGCCTTTGCATTTTAATTAATCAGCATATTTTTTCCTGGAAATAAAATGTACCCTTGTGCTTGGTTGGTTATGACAGTGGAGAGCAATGTCCTCAGCAGAGTTCACATTTTACCATGAGTTCCAAAATAAAGCCCTGGAACTGGGCAAAGTTTATACGGGGGTTATGTTGGTCTGGAATTTATCCTGCATCTTCATTTTGATTCCCTGCATGATGCTGTCAGCCAACAGAGATGTCCCTGTAGTATGATAAAGGGGATGGATGTGGGTGTTCTTCTTGTGGAAGATAAACTCGGATTTATATATCTGAGAAATTGGCTCTCCTACCCAGTTGATGCACTGTGTGAATTTGCAAACTGCACGCTGTGCTGTAGAGATTCCTCTTGCCTATTCCCTTTCAAACTATTTCCCCAGAAGAAGTGCCAGCATAATTTTAATATGCATAAACTGTGGAGGCAATGATGATAATTAACAGCAGGGTGCCCACTTCTGAAATAATGAATTTATCATTCCTTATAGTTCTTTTTTTATCATTCTCACTTCTCATCAGGCTGGGAAAACTTTCTCCCAGACAGAGCTGAGGTTTTCTTGCAGAAAAGGGAGAAAGTATGTGATCTGGAGAAGCCAGAGCCTAGCCCTGCCCTTCTTGAACTCGGTTCCATGGCTGCCATTGATTTTACCAGCACCCAGTTTGAACCCTTGAACTCATCCAAAAATACTCTAGGCTTCTGTATAACAAAATAAGTAGGATAGAAATGGGTCGCTCCGCTTTCACTGTCGATGCTGCTGTCCATGCTCTGTTGCCTTTAGATTTAATACAGAATTTCATTCCTGCACCAGTTTTCAGACATACGGAATATTAACACCATTAATTCATTTTACCATCTTGAAGAATTTAAATCAGCTGGGAACTTTATTCTTCCAATTCAAAATGTAATTTAAATCCCTAAGGAATTACAGTTGTTGTTAATGACTTTCACATAATTAATTTCTTTATGAAATAAAATGGATGCTTAGTGTCTCAGGTACTAAATGGTCTATATTCTTACACTGCTATTTCAATTTTGATTTAATTAAACTGTGGGATATCTAGTTGAGAAACATTATATAAAAAAAGAACTTAATGTGAAAGGCAAGGGGATATTATTCTTGCAGCGATAAGACCTAAATCAGATGCAAGTGGGAATCTAAATCATGTGGAAGACTAGTGCAGAGTCTGTAATCTCTATTTAGAATGTAAGACACTTTGCAGTGAATAACTTAATCTCATTTGTTTTCAGATCAGTCTTATTTTAAAAGTGGCTTTTCTTTCATTGTTTTATGTTCTTGTGCAGAGCAAATCATGGCATCTGAGGTGGCTTGCACAAGGCACCTGATTTTATTCATTTATTGCCCTTTTGTACAGCTGTAAATCTATTGGAATAATACTCAGCTGGCCATAAAGTCTCTTAAACTCAATAGATGGCACTGGTTTACACAGTTCTTGCATGTTGTGTTTGTCAAGGTGATTACTGTTTTGCAAAAGTCTGTGAGAAGATTTGAGCTTTTGTGGCTGTGGTCTGCACTGTTGTGGGTTACTGTGTTGGGGTTTTGGTTTTTGTGGGGTTTTGGGTGTTTTTTTGTTTTGCTTTGTTAGTTTTTCTTTTAAACAGTTGCATTTCAGTTCAGTGTTAGAGGAACATATTGCCTTTATAAACATATGCACTATGTACTACTTGTGCTTTTGATGAATATCATCAAATCATTTGTGTTGGAAAGATTCCTGGGAGACTGTGTAGTCCAACCTCTTACTCGAAGCTGGGACAGCACTGAATTCAGACCAGGTTGCTCAGTGTTTTGTCTAGTCAGGTCTTGAAAACCTCCAAGGACAGAGATTCCTCAGCTTCTCTGGGCTCCTGTTCCAAACTTTAATTATACTCAGGGTGAGTATATCTAGTATATGCAGTCCAGACTGTTGTATCTCATTCTCCCACCATGTACCTCAGTGAAGAGCATGGCTGTATTCTCTGTAAGCCCTGCCTAGGTACTTGTTGGTTTCTGTAGGTCCCCCTAAGCCTTCTCCTTTCCAGGTTAAACTAACTCAGCCTCTCCTCACAGCTTTTATGCTCCAGCCACTGACCATCTTGGTGGTCTTGGCTGGACTCACTTAAGCTGATCAACATCTTTCTTGTGTTAGGGGGGGCTCAACATTTGAGGCAGTGCTCCAGCTGTGGCCTAACGAGTGCTGAGTAAAGGGGATTAATCACTTCCCTTGATCTGCTGGCTTATAGCCCTTATTGCTACAGGCTTGGATCCTAGTAGCCTTCACCGCTGCTAGGGCTCACGTGTTGCCAACTGTCTACCCGGACCCCAGGTCCCCTTGCAGACTTTGTACAGATGTGGTCCTCAACAACAGTTTGGAGAACACTGTGGTTTTTACTAAGAAAGGCAAACACTGCATTAATATCTTAAAACTTTGACTCACATCTGCTCTCTTGCCAAAAGAGTGAACCACCACCTGCTATTAATTAAAACCAGCCTGCTGCAGCTAGTGGCTAAGACTGAACTTGGGCGTATGCATCTTCTCTTTAAGCAGAGAAGTTGTTTTAAGCATTCATGTGACTTTCCTGGCATCCTGTTTCTTTGAAAGGCCAAATTCAACCTTTTCTCTTGACTCCCACAGGCCTTGAGCTGTGCCTAAAACACTTCCTTTCAGTCAAAAGCTGTCCAACTACTGCTTTCTAGACTGCCGGCACATGCACTGAAAGAGCTGTGTGGAGGCATTAGAGAGAGAATTAGAATGAATTAGAGGAACCAGGATTTATAAAGGCTGGAGGAAATGCAATGTAAATGCTATTGACAGAGAGGAACTGCCAGTTCCTTCAAGCTGAAATCCTGTTTGTGTCTTTGTGTGCGTGCTTTTTTTCTTCTTCGCAGAAGCCACTGCCACTATGCCTTTCCTCACAGTTCCTTGCTGTTTTCATCTAGCAAGTTACTTGTTTTCATTCTAGACTACATTTGTCTTCACAAGTCACCATGCTCAGTTAATACCAAGTTTTCCACTGCTGATGTTGGTGGGACCCATCCCTCTGTCCTCTCCTGTTCTCAGTCTGCATAGCCTTTCTTGCCAAGCCAGACCTTGGACCCCAGGCACCATCTCTGCCCCATCAGACACAGTTTAATTCTCAGCTCTGTGCCTCCCTCACCTGTTCTGTTATGCACCCTTCTCTCCATTTCTGTTCATTGTTCTGGCTATTTTTTGTTGCATGTTAGAGCTGGTGCTTTAATCCTCAGGCTGATCCCTCTGGTATCCTGTCCCCAGCTGTGACTGCATGAGGAATTGCCCAGACACAGGTCCCATGGAGCAGTGTTTCCATGTCTGACTGAGAAAGGTAGGTTCCTGTGTCCGACTTACAGGTGCTCAAGTTAGAGCACAGTCGCTGTGGGGCAATGAGGGAAGGCAGAATCCTGCTGTTCCATGCTGACCAGCTGCTGCCTGGTGCATGTAAGCTGCAACTCTTGGAAAGTCGCAAACCTGACTGACCCACAGCATAAGGACAATAAGAGTCATCTTCATCTACTTCTGCTCAACTTCAAGGCCTTAGTCCAAATGTACAATCTCCAAGTAAAGTATTTGAAATACAATTTTTTGTCAAAATAATGCCTGCTCTCTGATTCCCATTCTTTGTTTTCCTGGTATTTTGTTTTGTTGTGGTTCATATTTGATTGTGTGGCACTGTTGCACTTTTTCTGTGGTCTGCACAGTGTCGACCACTTTTATTCTTGTCATTATTCAGTGTATGGTAGCAGGTTCTGTTGGCCATCCTGCCATGTGTGATACGACAGCTAGCCAATTACTTTTTTTCTAGCTTTAGTTCTTTAAACCTTTTTATTTTTGCTGAGCCAACACAGAACTACTATTACTGCTCTTAGTTCCTGAGTAAATCTTCATGTTTCATGGATCATTTGCATGGCATCTCTGCACAAGGGCTGGGGCTGGTGCAGCCTAATGCAGCCTATTACCCCTTCCATCCCAAAGCAGTATCCAGAGGAGGGAAGGGGGGTAAAAAATGTCACTCAGACCCTTGGCTTTTTAAATAACTTTCTACTAGAGCTATGAAGTCCAGCTGCTTTCTAGCACTTAGCTTTTCTTAACATAATTAGAAGTTTAGACACAAGTTTACTTCACAAAACCAAACCTCAGATCTTCACACAAAAGCAGTCCAGGATTGGCAGACTTACTGCTGCTTGCAGTAGCCAAGCTTTTAATTTATTAATCTTCTGATAGTGCTGCAATGGGAACTGAACCTTTTAAATAGTGCCTTACTACTTTCAAAGCACTCTAAAGCACTTTCTAAAAAACCTGAGAGTCAATACTGCTTGGCGTCACAGTTGCAGGTAAAACTAACGGCTCTTGCTCTGTCAGCAGCTGTTCAAATGCTGCAACAAATGGCAGAACTTGGTAGGTTTTTTGGAGGAAGAGTCCGCTGGCTAGGCTACTAGCACACTCTCTTTGTTTTTGTGGGTTTTTTTGTTTTGTGGGTTTTTTGTTTTGGTTTGGTTTTTTTCAGAGCATGCAGGAAAATTTTGCTGTAGCCATTCTGTTTGTAGGACTTTCTTGCTTTGAAAATACTTGGAACCATTGCAGTGCCTCCCTGAGCAGAGTGGTTGTTTGGGATTGCCCCAGTGTTTCCTTTGGAGCATTTTACAGAGGGGAATGCTGTTACTTGTCTGCTCCTTCTCAGCGTGGCCTTCATTAGGTTAAAGCTCAGT
The DNA here is from genome assembly GCF_023634085.1 of Falco cherrug. Classification (NCBI taxonomy): domain Eukaryota; kingdom Metazoa; phylum Chordata; class Aves; order Falconiformes; family Falconidae; genus Falco; species Falco cherrug. The sequence goes on along the minus strand of NC_073700.1, from coordinate 17,039,178 downwards.
TTCAGTCTGACTGATGCCTTGTGCAGCACTTCAAATAGGTGATAGGTTTGACTTCATTGCTGCAAGCATCACAGCCTGTTTTGGTTCATGGGGACAACAGGTGGCTTGGTTTTCCTGTGCATAGGGAGGGCTTTGCTGCGGGACGCATGGGTTGATCTCCTCCTGCACTTGGGAAGCATGTGCTTTGTGCTCTGGGAGTTGTTTGATTCCCAGGGGACTGAATGTGCCAGTGCATCTTCTGCTGCGGCCTGCCCGGGTGCTTTCAGCACTCCTGAAAGACACCTTTTCTCCATTCATCTTAATACTCTGGGGCTGTGAAGGCACTGGTAGGTGGGACTTGACCAGGTGTAATTAGCACCATGTTCTGTATAATCTTTGTAAAATGTGCCCCAGGTATTCCCAAGTTTCCCATAAGCTAAAATGACGATGGGTACCTGGCATACAGCAAATCTAGATCTGGGAGGAAGAAGTCCTGAGGCGGTGCCAGCACAGAGGTGCGTACCGCTACAGAAACACCCTATCCGACTGACGTGCAGCACATGCTGGTTTGCAGAGCCTCAGCGGCATAGGGAGATCCGTGGGTGCACGCTTAACACCTCATCCCTTGAGACACGTATTTATGGGTTTGTCTTTGAGCATGGGGAGGGATCTGACCCTGCCTAAGCTTTTTGCTGTGTTTGGGCAGCTGCTGGAGATGTATGGGGCTGTCCGTCTCCCTCCAAAGGCTTTCTGGTGGTGGGGTGGCTGTTGGACATGGGAGCTGTAATCCTGTCTCTGCTGTCAAGTCAGCATGTAGCCTTGGGGCAGGCTGTTTAATCTCAGCTTGATCTCCTCTGAAAATCTGACCTTATTTCCCTGCTGTATAATTTTTACAGCCACATGAGGATTGAAGATTAATTAGTTAATGTCTGTGAAGCACTTTGAGTGTGTTATTTAAGGGTGAAGTATTACTATAATTCTCTAGGGGAGTGTCACCAAGTTTAATGTGTGTACTGGCATCTGTCCTTCCTTGAAACTTACGAATTCTGTTCCAGATCCTTTGATTTCTGTATCTTCATTATTCATTTTGCCCTAGTTTGGAACTCACTTTTCATTTGATTTGAATTAGAAACATACCTTCTATATGGCAATAGTATGTAAAACTAATTTTAGCCTTTGGGTACATTAGTAGTTTCAGCAGTATTTCTGGCGAAATACTACTGTAACCACTCCAGTCTATAGAATTGAGGGACTGCTCCAATTATTTGTGTAATTTTCACTGCATGTACTTTTCTAGAATGACTATACCTTTTACATTTATTTTTCATCCTGATACATCTGCACAACACTTAGAGGGAAACTGTAATGACTCTCAGCAGTGAAGAGTATGCTCAGAAGGGTGCTTACCTTTGTTCCCCATATTGGCTAAGGAAATATTTGAAAAAACACACAGACCTGCACATGTGCAATGTTTCTTTGGAGAGCTAGCCATTACAGTGTGGGATGGAAAGCTGGCATTCTTGCCTGTGCCTCTAAGATATACTGCTTTGTGTATTTTGACTTCAGGTTTTCTGTTCTCTTCTGCGCAGAGTTTATCCTGTGACTTTTGCTGTGCTTCTTATCCCTTAATTCCTTGCTCTTTCCTATCTCTAATGCTGTCATCAACTGTTGTTTAGTGGAAAACTGGCAAATATGTGAACTAATCATCCTCCCATCTGAAGTTTTCTCTCCAGGGATCTTTAGAAGGTAATTTATTTTCTCTAGATCAAGGTGGCAGAAATCACATAGTCTTCATTTTGCTGATTCCATGCAAGGCCATTTGATATTTTTAAAGCTGTCTCACTTCTTATTAATAATCTGTCCTACCCTCTAAATATGTAATCTGTTCATGTCCACTCCAATAATTTATTATACATCTTGCTTTCAGAAGAAACCCTGTTGTCAAATAGGTGGCCTTTTGGACGGCTCAGGAATCCTGAGACAATGGCTGGGCAAATTTGTCTGTAGTCTAAGGCTATCCTTGCTGAGGACCAGAGCAATGGGACAGCAGGGGACAAAGCCCCATGGGAAGGGTGGCATTAGCCTGGTAGTACAACCAGCAGCACCTGAGTTTTTGTTAGGGTTGCTGGAGGGCGCAGGAGCTGTGCCTGGATGCAGTGGTGTTTTCCCATCTGCTGTCTGCAGGCTGTTGTGAAAGGCCCTCAAGGGAGGAATTGCAAGTTCTCCATTTGTTCTTGCTGCTTTGGCCTTGGCATCAAGGCACTGTTATTTGGTGTGAAAACTGCTTTTCTATGCTGCAGCTTGTCACATAACTGGTGGTTTAGGTCGAGAATGGATTAAATATGACTCCACTCCAGCCCCTGTATATTGTGTTTATAGATAACTGTTTGTTGATCCATATGGGAATTGCTTTCCATTTTTAGCATCTATATAAAAATCCATGCTATATATAAATATGTAGCCTTTATAAGGACCTGAAACTTCTTCCCACAGTGCTGACGTGTTTACAGGAGTGTGTGGGGGATGAGAACAACACTAAAATCCAACATTCAGTGTCCTTAAGACCTGCCTTCTGACACAAAGTTCACTCAGTCTGTCACAGGCCAATTTTTTTAATCAGACAATATACTTCTGAATACTTTAGGGAGGCCTGGAATGACCTAGTCATCTAGATAACTGCCTCATGGTTAGAAGTAATGGGAAGGCAGATGCCAGCCGTTACAGAAGTGTCAATAGAGAAGCATTTGTCTGTGTTGCTCGCTCTGAAGTTAATTTGCACAGACAGAATTATTGCTTAATTTCATCTGGTGGCGTTGAGAATAAAACTTGTGTCGGGGGGAGGCTTTTCAGTGCTGTTCCTCTGAGACTTGTGCCAGCCCTTCTTCCCTGTCTCTTCAGGAAGGCTGCTCACAAGCTGGCAGGGGGGTTGTGGTTATGTGGGAGTTGAAGCATGCTGGGCTCTGAACTCAGTATTAATTTTTGCATTGTAGAAGTGCATGGGAACTCTCCTGAGTCCAGGACCCTGTGCACTAGAAGCAGGCAGTGAAAAGGCCATGTGTGTCCCACGCAGTTCAGTCTCAGAGTAAGAGAGGGCCAACACATAACAAGACTGTGCTCAGGCTGGCAGGGACAAGTGAGCAGTCACATCATCCAGCAGTGCCTCAGCACCAGTCCAGCCTCTGTCGTTGCATCATCCGTCACAGCACGGACACTGTGCTGACACTGGGGAAAGGATGACTTTCAGTCTTACTGTTTCTCCAGCACCGTCTCGGGACTGGTGAAGACAGCTCTTTCATAGCTGTACCTCCCCAGTGTAAGTACTGTTGCAAACAGTAGCTTGCACTTGGTCAGCCTTCTGGAAACTGTCGTCTATGTTCTCATTTGTAAAAGGAGTGAACTATAACTTTGTATAACTCCTAAACTTGCTTTTTTGCATGGTTATATAAAATACAAATATCCTGAGATAAAAATGAGTATTTTGGTGTAATCAGCTTCCATAAATATTTCATTGGTGTAATTATTTTCTTGCTTGGCTTATGCCTGATAAAAGTACAAAATCTAATTCATTTCTGGAGTGTCTGCTTGAAATAAGTGTGTGGATGTATTTGTAAAACCTATTAAAAGAAAGAGGAGAAAAAAATAGTCGCGCAGGGAACAAACATCCAGTAATTTTCAGCAACATGAGATGAAATTGAAAAATACCCTTCCAAATTTGTGAAAATCTCAGCAGTTTACTTGATTAAAAAGGTATTTTGAAATGTAAGTTGTTGGAACATATAGAAAGAACAAATCAGATCTGAATACCTTTCCCCTTTTTTCTCCCCTTTTCATTTTAAAGATCTGTGCTAGAGAGCTGATACGCAATACTGCAGCAGGTCTGAAAAATCTCCCTTAAACCCCTGTAAAAATTACTGTGGTTCATTTGGATTTAGGGATTTAGGGATGTTTTTCCTCTTTTTTACATTTTGGTTTTGCTTTTTTCCCCATCATCTCATCTCCTTTATTTTTTTCAGTGAATGATAGAGCATGCTATAAAATCAAGGTTTTTTTTCTTAACGAAAAACTTCATCAGAGAGGAATTTTTCAGAGTGTTTTTCCTCTGTCTGAGGGACTGAACTGAACTGGAGCATGTATATGAATTCTTCATCCTTTGTCCAATTTTGCGAGGTCTTTTCCCCTTTAATTAGGCTATCTTTTTTTGTTCTTACATCCACACCAAAAAAACCCAGCTGATGTCAGCAGGCTCAGATCACCATGGAGATCTTCCTAAAGTAAAATCTGATATTAGTTACTCTTGGCCAGTAACAAAGCATTATGGATCAACAAAAGCCAGCTCTCTAAAATCCCAAATCCTCTTGGATGTTTCATACCTCATAGGAAGAAGCTATAAGTTGATGTCCTGGTCCCTGATAAAGCCCAAAGCTTCAGCTCCCTCCGGAATTGCAGAGTATATTACTTATTAAACTTGCATGAAAACAAGAGATTCTTATGTTGTAAAGGTAGCAAAGAGAGGCTGGGTGTATTAAACTTGATTTCCACCAGGGTGATCTTGGCACTAAGAGCAAATACTGCCATGTGACGAGAGAATAATTGACAGGAATGGATATATTTGGGTCTGAACGCAGGCTGCTGCAATGAGTGGTTACTTGCTTGCATGGAGCAGGGCTTTGTGCTTCAAGACTCTAACGCAAGTACCCAGTGGGTGGCAGTGTACTAGCTTTGGATGAGGCATGTTCTTTTTGTGTTGTGTGGTTAGGTTTTTTCGTTGGTGTTTTTTTTTTTTTTCCTTTTTTTTTTTTTTTTTTTTAATTCTCCAGCTAGTTTCCATGGTGATGACTGCAGCTTTGATGCCTGTGCAAAAGTGGAGAGGGAAAGAGAAATAAGAGGGCGATATTGCATTAAACTAGGAGTTGAGTAACCTATGGCAGTCACAGTGGTCACAGCAAACAGCAAGTTCTGCCAATAAGAAACGAGTAGACACAGAAATCATGGATGCCTAAAGAGCAGCTTCCAACAAGCTGTTCTAGTAGAGTGGTCTCAAGGCAGCAATAAACCTGAAGGTTTTAGAGGGGAAAAACAAGGCAAACTTGTTATGTATTTACATTAGCTGAACTGGACTCACTGCTGGAGTTTTTAGAAGATTTTTGCATTATACAGGAAAAGTTGTGATAAAAATAATAACAAATACACAGTAAAATTGAACTTGGATTCTCCTGCCAGATACATCTAAATAATATCATGGATTTAAATGCCAGGTCAGAGAAGCATTAAGTTTTACAAACTCATTCAAGTTTTGCATTGAAGCAATTTTATTTTCTGGTAAAAGGAGTGGTGGTGAGGGTTGAAATTTGGTTTTGTTAAAACTATACCCAAAATTCTTTTGCACACATTGTCCCTCCTCTGCAGCAGTAACCTTCAAATTACACAGCAGAGGTCTTAAATTCATGCACTGCAGTTATTGTCAATACTGTTGACTTTGCACTGTAATCGTTTGTGACTGCTATGAGATGTGGCTGAATTTAATGCCTGCAGTCTATAACTTATCGGTGTAGATTTATCCAGGTCTGTTTTGTGTAAAATCTACTGATCAAGGGGTGCTACAGGTCTGTTTCTCAGACCTGCCTCTTCCTCACTGCTTCAATTGAAACGGCTTGTCCCACTTAGCTTGAGCAGAGCCTGTCAGATGGAGAAGGGTCTGGTGGCTCTTGCGTGGGGGCAGAAGCCAAATTCCTACCACGCACTGCACCATCTGGAGCTCTGAAACCATGCTATTTGTTTGAAATTTAACTGTGTATCAAAAGTTTTGGTTGATTTTTTTTTTTTTGATTTTTTTTTTTGAGGGGAGAAAAAAAAAATAATGGGAGGATTTTCGGAGGGATGCTTTACCCGTGCAGCTTGTGGGACTGTGCATACAGGTCACTGTGGTCTTTCTCCAAGCTTCCCTAGGCTTCCCATAAAACTGTATCCTAAATCCATCATTGATGATGTCCTATGTTTTCTTAGTTTTTCTGTCTCCCTCCATCATCTCTCGTCACCTTTGCCTTCAGGCTTCTTGACCAGCATCCAGGTACCAGCAGAAGTCTCCCTGCATGCAACGTGGTCCTGCCTCACTGAGTATCTCACCAGTCCCTGAAACAATTTTCCCTGATATTGCTAAGAACACCTCTCGGTCTCCTGCCTTCCACAGCAGATCTGCAACATACCTGTCTTTCCTCCAAATCATGCTCAATATGCGTCCTCATGTGGTACAGCAGGAATACCTGAGCATACCTCACTTCTGTGGTGGTTGGATTTAAAGCTTCATGTCTAATGTCAATTATTTGGTTTTGAGGTAGAGATACATGTAGTAGGAGTTGCAAAACTGTTGTTCGAAGGAGAGACAGTTGCCTCTGATTGCTGGAGGGGGCAACATGGATTACAAACCTTGTTCACAGAAATTGCTGTGTTAGTGTTTCTCAGCGTTCATTCTGGTTTTCTAAAGGATGAAACAGGAGGAAAGTCAGCCTTTCTTCAGCTCTGTGTGCATGCGTATGCACAGGAGGTAGGCTAGAGTCTCAATAAGTGGCAGGTTTGAGCAGGAGATGAAAAGAAAGTAACGAAAGAGACTGCTGGATCTTTTCCTTTTCTGAGGTTGCTCTGTCTCTGGATGTACCTTTCTCTCTCTCATTCTCAGTACACACAGTTCTTTAATGAAAGATGATAAGCTGCATTAGTAATATGCTTCCCGGTCCTCAAAGCAGCTCTTCCATATGGGGGATGTTTGGGCATTGCTGACTATGACTCTTAAACAAGTGATCTTTATATCAAAGGGTGGCTAAGCAAGATTAATTACAATTTCCCTCTGTGTTTAATACAGATTATCTGTATTTTTCTTCTGTAGATTTAAGTTACATTTTCAGGAAGTTGACTTGGTCAAATTGACTTCATGGGCATGAAAACTTCATTGCCATTATGGAAAATCAGCTCTCTCAGAGGAGCTGTTTTTTGGACTTATGCAGGTTCTTGCAAGCTGTTTGAATGATGCTAAATATATTGCAGCCAAGGAAGGCTGACAAGGATCATAGCTGCCAAATTTCTAATAGCGACTTTGTAATTTCATTGCTTTTTCAGCAACAAAGAGAAGAAAAATACTATTAACTTGGCAAAATTTGGTTTTCTGCGTTTCTTAGGGTGTGGTAACAATCCTTACTAAAATAACTGAAAACCAGCAAAAATATAACCTGCTTTCAACAAAAAATAAAGCTATGTAACCCGACCAGTATCTAAAATTGATGCGTGACTTTCCTTGTTGAAATACATCACCCTTCTCCAAATGAATTAGACAGACTGAGACTCAAGACTTGAGGATTAGCAGAGGACTTAATTAAAACATCATCAGTGTTGTCCCTGCAGAATCAAAATCCTGACACTCTAGTTACTGAACTATATTTGAGCCTTAATTTTAAATGACTGACTTTTACTTTACAGGGATCAGCACTTAGAAACTTAAACATGGCTTTCTTTTCAGAATTGTTTCTTCACGTGTATTTGCAGATCAAAATAATTCTCACCATTTTATTAGTTCTGTGATCCCATTTTCAGGTTACTACAATGCATTTGTAATTTTGGCAAGTTAATGATACTTACTCTCTTGGCATTCAAAAATGCAGTATTAATAGTTGAACAAAGTCTTTTGGATTTGCAGCATTCATCCTCCCCAGAGGTACATGTTTCCCAGAAGACTGAAGACTACTATCAGTTTGGCTCTAGCCTGTCAAATAAGCCTAAGGAGTGCATACCCATTTCAAATACTAAGCTTCAACAAGAAGTCTTCTTTTTCCAGTCTTGGCAAGGAACACTTAAGTCAATAAAAATTTAAAGTTAAAAATGCCAAGTCAAACAAGTTCAGTCATTTGGTAGTAAAGAGAAGAGAGCTCAGGTGCCCAGGGTTAGTTATGATCAGGTTTCCAAACTGGGGACAAGAAACTGACAAGTTCTTGTCATATTATGATTGTTTGGCCTGCTTTGTTTGTTGTATATTTATGTAACAGAAGATACTGCAGCAGCTGGTGTTTGGTGCAGCTTTTGGTACTCTCTGGTAGAGTTTGGCTGTGTGTAGCTAAACCAGGGCTTCGCATAACATGTACGTGCTGCGCAAGGGGAGTGATAAGAAAGATTTCTGTAAGATTTTTTGGGGGTAAGTCAAATGCATGAAAAAGAGTATGCATTAAATCAGGGGTCTCGAACTACAGCCTGTGGGATGGATACGGCCCCCCAGGGTCCTCAGTCCAGCCCCCGGTATTTACAGACACCCCCTACCCCCCCAGCCGGGGGTTGGAGGGGGAAACCAAGCAGCCGCAGATGACTGCCTGCCACTTCATCCGCGCACCGGCCCCTTGTTTAAAAAGTTTGAGGACCCCTGCGTTAAATGATGGAAAACATCTGATTTTCAAAAGGCTGCAATGAATTACAAATAAGCTTAATTTTACATATTTTAAAGTTTAAGGAGAACTTGTCTCAGTTCTTGATTTTCTTCCTGAATTGAGACTGCCCTATGCACATTTTTATAGCAGGTGGTGAGAGCCTGCCTTTCTAGGAGCTTTAAAATCAGTTTTGTTATTTAACCAACTCAAGCTTCCCTGAAATTGTAGGAACCAAATCTTCACATCGCCTTCAGCCTTTCCATGTTCTTCATCTGGCATGTTAAACAGTTTGTGGCCAGCCCTGTGCCACTAAATGCGTGACATTTGTTAGAAGTTTTGCTATGCTGAGTAATAGTGGAAGGGAGGATATATTTTGTAGGCAAAATGTCTTTTTTCATGGTTACCTGCAGTTTCAGGAGATTGGATTTGACTTAGATGGTGGCCTTCAGCATGATGTTCCTCAAATGATTATGTGGAGATGTGACTACCTTGACTTGCAGTCTAACAGTCTGGGTTCGTAAGTGTTATTTTCTATTAATTCTGTAATTGCGTGGGTCTATTCTCTGTCTGCAGTCTGAAATAACATATTCAAAATAAATCAAACACGTTTGGAGTAGCTTCTATCTTTGTGACTTGTGGTTAGGACTATTTTCTGAGCTGTGCCAATGTAGTGATTATAATAGAAAGACTTTAAGAAAATAATGACTGTACCATATCCCAGGAGTGAATGGCTGAAACTTAAAAGTCAAGTGAAGAATGTCTTATAAAACTGGTCTCGGTTTGCCTCTCAAATGTGAGTAAATTAGGTGTAGTGCCACTCAAGTCAGCTCAGAAAGAACGTAAATGATAACAGCGTGTGGTCCAGTATTTCAGGAGGTGCCAGTTTAAGGGGTTCAGCTAACTTGCATAGTCTTCGATTCAGGTCTCTGAATGTCACTTCAAGATTCTTCCATGTTTCGGATATAACACTTCCCAGTCACTTGCAATTTAAGTGGAACTCCTAGGCATAGACTACTTAGTAAAAATGACCTATCCATGACTGTTAGAAAATTTAAAAGGGCAAATGTTCTGGATTACTTCTAAATGTCAACATTGAATCTACTTGATTTCCCACAATAAAGGCACGTACGAATGTAGATGAAATGCACATCAGAGCAGGTTTCCCAGTTTGCTGGCTGACCAGATTAAAAGACTGCAAGAAATTTCAAATTGCTTTTGGTCAGTAAGGATTTTCTCCCCTTGTTGTCTGCGTAAGTTTCCTTCTGGGAATGCATGCGGCCACTTTGATGGCTGCACGTTTAAATTATTTACCAAGCATTGATCTTATTTTTTTGTCTGGCATCAGCCTGAAGCTACCCATACAATGGATAGGCAGCAGTACTGGAGACCAGCTATGTAAAGTAACATCTTAGTTGGCTATTTGGGTCCCACAAGCCTCCTAACCACAAGTGAAAAAGCACAAACCGTGCCTATGTTCATGTCCCGGCTATGCATGCAAGCGAAAGATTTCCTTGTGGCTTTTACATTAATGTGCTCTAAACTGCTAAGTCAGAGCTCTTATATTCCCCTTGAGCTGGCAGCACAGGCCAGCTCCTTTTAATCCACACATTTTAAAGTGTGTTGGTTTTGGAAAGATGTTTAGCAACTTCCCTTTCGAATCCAGACATAGAGGTCTCTTTCCAGAATTGATGACCTGCACTCAAGTGAACCACTCTGCCTCTGAGCTTTGTGAAAGACCAAGTCTGTGAGTTCAGGGATCACCTTTCCAAATGGGGCCTCATAAAAGGCAAGGTGAAAGGAAGGGCAGCTTGAAGGGGAAAAAAAATAGATGAACCTCAAGTGTTTGGTTTGGCAAGAAACTGTGCAAGTTCATTGTGCTTTAAAAACTTTTACTGCACTCTCCCCTGTTTTAATTATACCTTATTTTTATTACTTTCATCATGTATTAATATATAAAGCGTGTGGATGTGGCACTGTACAAGTGTGACTTAGTTTCGCGAGTCTCAATTTCTCTCATCCATCAAACTGGAGGTATGGAAGGAGTGATGTCCTTGTGGCTTTCCTCCCCTTGGCCTGCTAGGCTGGTGGTGGTACCCACTACGAATGGCTCCGTACTCACCATACAGGGTTGCAGGATTAACAGAGCAAAACTACAGCTTCACTCTCCTGAGTACTTACAATCAATGCAGTTATCCAGCCAGCACTGACACCTCTCCCTGCTGCCTTGTACTGCATGCAGGGGGGATGCCCTGCTCGTGGGCTGGGGGTGGCAGCTGGGTAGAGCATGTACCAGCAGTTGTGCTGGCCTTCATGGTCCACTGTGGGGATCGACAGAATGTTTTTTGTGTCTCATCTATGTGAGAAACTTGAGTTGTGCTGTTAAGGCCTTAATTTGGTCTTTGCTTATAATCCTTCCAAGGCTTCTGCACTTGCTGTGTACTGGTGGTCATTCTTTTTCATTTGTGACCCATATAATCATGATTGCACCAGGATTTGCTGGTGTATCTCATTACTGATTCCTGCATGAATGTTTCTCGGTGAGGCATTTTATTTCTTTTTACATGTCTGGAAGAAATTACTTGGTTTCTTCAGTATTTCAGTAGGCTGTCTGAGTTAGAATTCTTTGAAGGCCTCTCTTAGTGGGGTTAGCAATTGCTACAAACAAGTTTTATACTGTCTTAGGAATAAACATATTGGATATGTCATATAAAGTCTTCCTATATTTGCAGTTTTTAAAAAAAATCTCTTTATGTAGGCAAAGCAAATGCTAAGACATTTTGCTTGCAGTCTGCTGATGGCTTTTGCAGACATTAAAAGTATTGCTACTTCCACTTGATTGATCAAGTGAGTTGCAATGAAATTTAATTTTGCTATGTCATTTACAATAGTTAGTAGAGTCAGAATACCTATTATGATGCAGGCCCATTGCACATAGTTTTGGACTTTGGGATATGTGCATAATCTCAGAGACTCATCTTTAGTGCTGAGATGCTGGTGCTTGACTGTAGACAGTATTTGGAAGGGTTTATCTACCATTTTCATGGCATGCACCATTTACTTCCTTTCTAACTAGTCATTTTTCAAGGCATAAATACCTTACTTTCATCCAGTGCAGGCTCATGAAATCAGAACACTCTTCTCAACCTTTCAAATTCATTAAAATAAAGAAACTTTTAATTTGTATCCAGATGTCTGAAGACATACTCAGACACAAAAAGTATGTGAGAGAAGACTTGTGCATGTGTAAATAATAAGCCAGGGAAATACAGTTAGAATCACTTTTGGTTCCAGAAGGGAGACATGTGGGTTCAAATTAAATGTTTTTCTCCAAGTCTCACTCATTTCTTGAGCTAATGCCAAGTGTCTGATTTAAAAATTCAGTGTTATCCTTGCATTGCAGTTATGTCAGACCTGCTTTTTTCAATATATAGGTGAATGAAGAAAACATCAAAATAAACATGTTGTTACTCCTTTCAATGTGAGTAGTTAGATAATATTCTCAGGGTCTTGTAACTTATCGCAGCCGTGAGAACAAATTGCTGATGGAGCCTGATGTATTTTATTGTAATTCAGCTTATTTGCAAGTGCATTCCAAGTTCTACTTAATAGATGCATTTTTACCTCTATCACAGGAACTAATTAAAAATATTCTGGATAACTAAAGATAGGTGTTCTAGAAGAGAGACAGATATTGAAGTAACCAATCCCTAGCAATCAGGTTAATTTTAAAAAGTCTTAATTTGTTCTATGAGTTCAGAAACATGTTGTCTTGATTTTGGAGGAAGTGAGGGAGGGTACTGTGGCAACACTGTGTTTATGCTAGCTGTAATAGTTAATTATTCAAATTAATGGGAGATGCCCAAAGGAGAGAAGTGAGGACTATGTCCTGCCAGGCATGTTGCAGTCACCCTGTTCCTTCCACCTAGGCCCGCTATTGAACCACAGTGTACATTGGTTGGGTGAGGTATTGGTCATCTATTGAGTTTAGCAAATCTGAGGAACTTGCTCTGAGTCTGAAGATGAAGTAGCAAAAAGTGAATATGCTTATACTGAATTTTGAGGCTTAGTTACATGTTTTTCTTGAAGTCAGATACCAAAAAACAACCCTAAAGTTGCCTTCGTTTAGGAGTGAAAGCTTTAGGGTGAGCCAAATGTATTGATTTACCCATTCCAGCAAAATGACTCACTTGCATCTGTCTCAGGAATAACAGAGGCTTTGTTCGCCCCTCCTTTTCCCCAAAACCAGCCCAATTTTCATTCCTAGTGAGAAGGCACTATTGAACTCTTCAGAGGAGCCCACATAAAAGGGCTGGGAATTGTCAGCTAACAGTGATGTTTGCTTGTTGCTTCCCTCCTCCTTACTCTCTCCATCTCCAACTGGATGTTCTGGCCAGCCAGGTCTATAATCAGCACAGTTTGCCTCGTTTCCAGCTTCTTAGAGTGGTGCTTCCGTCTCTTACTACTGTACAGTGACCGCCAAATTCTCTTAACTTTCATGGTCCGGGCTCTTTGGTGGGAGAGCTTACAGGGCTGGAGCAAAGGCTGCTGGAAACGGTGCAACTCAACACGGTGATTGCTGGGGTGCCTGGAGTGCGTTGTGCTGAAGCACTGGGGATCTCTTCATACTCTTGTCTGTTTTGCTGCAGATCGGCTGTCAACAATTAAGCTTGCTATAGGGAGCCACAAGCCTGCCTGTATTGATTTTTCTAAACAGTTGCTCTGTTTTAGTGCCCTTGAAGGGACTATATGTCTTTTTAATTAAAAATAAAGTAAATAGCAAACGAGTGATGAGGGGTACAGTGGGCAGAAAACCAGCTGCATATTGACTTTTTGTTCTAGAGGTGGATTCATACAAATAGTTCACGAGGGACTCCAGGCCATGAAAGTAGTTTACCCTTACTGGTTATCTCATATGGTGACCTCATGGGAATCATACTAGCATGGCTTGGAAATACAACTAATAGTTTACTTTAAACTCCAAAAAATCAAGAAGTTAAATTCACGCAACAGGTTTTTAAAGGTCTCAGGACAGTCTTTACTGATACTGTGATTGCATCCCTGAAGTTTCAGCACTTCCACTGCTGTGTGTTTGACTGCATTCTTGAGGGCCTGTGATCTTCCATCTCACCGGTGCGGTGTGTGTACTCCCAGTGAGGGGATTATGTGTTTAAGGTACTGGGATGGAGGACATGGTACTGGCATGAGATATGTTCTTAGCAAAGCTTTGTGGAAATCCTTAGTATACTAGTACATTAAATTTCTGTTAATATTGTTGTTAGGTTTTCATCCTTTTTCAAAAGACTACTTAAGAGTATGTGCTGGCAGATATTTACAAATACTTCTGGAAAACTGAAATTCAGATTTACGGTACATTAGGAAGCTAATTCCAGGTTAGACTTATATGCATAGGCAGATACCACAGGATGTCTCACACGCAATTAATTCAAAACTGTCTTCTGCGTTATTTAGTGACGTAGCAGTAAGGCCAGCTGAAGCAACTGAAGCAAGCTTGTAATGCCACTAAAATGCCAGTTTCATGAGTTGATCGTAAACATTTTATGCAGGTGTGTCAAGCTTCTGTTTGTACCAACCACACAGCAGCTCCCCACCACAAAAATCCTTGGTGGCATTTGTTTGGAGATTTGGATGCACGAAGGAGGTGAGGAAGAAGAGAAGGTTTTCTTACTCGTTTTGCTTGCGTTGTGTTTGGTTCCTCATCAGCATCAGGGAAATAATAGAATGAAAGGGAAAATAAACCCAACAAATAATCAGTGTGCTCAGCAAAAGAGTATCATTATTTCAGACAAGGATCTTGACGGACAGAGAACCACGGGAACTTTCTGGGGATCACCCAGGTGGCCTGGGCAGAGCTTGGAGCAAAGGCCTGCTCTGCAGAGGTCCACTCTTACGTGCTGCTCACTGGACCACCATGCAAAAGAAAAGGGAAAAGTGGAATTGCACTTTTAACATTTCCATAGTAAGCATTGATTAGAATTGCTCTTATAATTTTATGGCAATAAATCTTATTTGACAGTTTTGTTGTATTGTAGTGGGAGATGGATGGGAAGGAGGATGCAGACAATCGATTGCTTCATCTAACTAGGCAAGGGCAGGAGACATGAATTTACAGGAGGAATAGTGAAGCTGTTTGCACCAACTATGTTTTTGAGGCAATAATCTCAGAAATTTCATGTGGAAGAACATCTCTGGCTATTTGCTGTAGAAGAAATGAGAAAACTTCCAGGGCAAGCTGCAAGGTTTGCAGTGCCACAGTGTGCTGATCTGGACAGTCGGTTTGGTGGGCTGCAATAACTCAGCTGTGTTCAGGACTGGAGATAAATTGCGGAGACAAAGGAAATCTTAATTTCTGTGGTTCAAATAGTGATTTAAAGACGTGTTCCTAAAGTGGATCAATAAAGTAATCTGTTTCAGGTAAATAGGTAGAGATGAGCAAAAACATCCAGGGAAGTATACATCTTTCTCGATGCCCTTAACATCTTGGTGGGCCTGGGCAGATTGAGCATGCTTTGTGCTTACTAAGACTGGATAGTGTTTTCTCTTTGCTGCTTTTTGTTTAGAGACAGTTTCCTTTAAGACTCATTTCCCAGAGCAACAGTGTGTTGATGCACACATAAGCCTATTTTGCAACTGTAGAAACTAGAAATCTCACATTACACAGAAAAGGGGAAATTTTTGAAATTCCTTCTGCTCCACCCCCCAAAATTTTGTATGATAGGAAGTTTTGTACTGGTCAATCATAAGAATTGCCTTTCTAATTCTGGTTCTGGATCTAATTACTGAATTGAGACAGCATTGTTGTCTGTGCTGCATGCAGTCTCCCCTACTTCTCAACAAGCTTATGGTCCAGTGGATACCAACACAGAGCTGAAATGTTTGTTGGGTTTTGGGGTTTTTTCTCTTCTTTGTAAACTATGCTCCTGGGCTGTCCATAGCCACATGCAAGCATCTTCTAAGAATGCCAAATTATGGGTAAAACCCATCCTTTACCATTGGTAACACGAAATGATTGCTTTTTCTCTGATTGTTACAGGTTTTGTCTTTGCTGTGTTCTGTGGCATTTAGTGCTATCATGTACTTTTGCCTTATGAATGCTGGCTTGTGGAGTAGCAATATTCATCACAAGATAATGAAGCACAGCCTTCATTGGATGTGCTTTTTGGCAAGAATCTTGGCAGCAGTCTGATCAGGAGCTGGCCTTGCTAAAACTCAAGTTTATGACAGAATATTCTCTTTGAAGCGGAGCTACAGTAGCATTTGGTATTCAGTGGCTCTGGGCATAGTACATCTAAAGGAGTTCATCCAATATTGATGGTCTTTCAGTAAAATCAGGAGGAAAAAAATCCTGTTTCTTAAAGCTCATATTTTTAACTTCTCTTGTTTCCTGATCTTGGTCTGAAAGGTTGCAAGTCTGAAGCCTTAGCAGAGTAAAACAAAGCATTAAAGATCTTCTGTAAATGCAAAATAACATTTTCTCTGACTTGCAGCCTTATGGGGAAAAAATGAGCCTGTTTTTGAGAGCATTTACTGTATATCATAGATCAATATAATACTATAGCATCTGAAAGTATCTTCCAGGCTGGTTTTAGATCTGTCTTGTGTTAGAGAACATTGACATCCAAAAGCATGACTGTGCTGCTATGTTTGAATGTGGTTTTAAAAGGGGTAGTCCACAGAGAAAATGGTTTCAATTTCCTGATCTGCCTGAGATTTCATCTCTTTGGTTTGTTGCTGTTGTCTCTTGCTTTGGCATTCCCGCACAGTTGCAAGTGTTGAGGCAAGGAAGGACCACAGGAAGCTGGAAGGTGCAAGGAAAGAGCCTGATGCTTTTGGCAGCCATGCTGTCTAGATCAGTTTAGGCAGGTTGAGGTTTCCACCCTTAAACTGCGTTCACAAGTCCACAGAGGATGAAGCTGATCCTTCTTAAGGAGTTACTGATCTCCAGGTGAGACTCTGTAGCTGGAAGTGTTAGGCAGTGCCAGACTGTTGCAAAAGAGATGTTTCAGCTGAGCTGATTTGTTTTGCATTTTCTAAGAGGCCGTAACTTCTCGAGATGCAGTACCTTGCTGAACAAATTTTGATGTTTATGAGCAATAGCAGTTTGTAGAGGTGCTGGCAGTATTTGCTGATGCAGAACAGCTGCCTGGGTACCAGAGGCCTTAACCAGTGTTGCTGTCTGGTGTGGAGGTCTTGGATGTATGATCCTGGCTCGTGGAGGTACTCTGACACAACTAACTTTAAAGATGCATTAGCTAGCTTCTTCATAATCTTTTTCATATGAAATGGTACTAGCTATGCTTTATGTTTTGTGTGTAACTACATGTTTATCTTTAAACGTATTAGATGGGATTTTTGCATTGTGTGTATGGGTAAGCCTTACACTTTTTTTCTGTGTACAAACTCATCTTGGATATCAGAGATAACAGATTTGTAATGAGAAACCACTGAAGCCATTCTTTGGCATTAGAGATTCACTCCGTGTTTGTGGCTGAGGCCAACAACAACAAGGTTGTAATGTTGCAGTGCAAACAAATATGGAAATAAGGCTACAGTTAATTTTAAAATTCTCATATGCCATGGAGAGAATGAGTAAATGTGATTTCATTTCTGATATTCTTTATTAGTTTTTCATACACAGTGTAGTGCAGAAGCATTTGTATTTCAATTTATTTTATAGAAAAAGCCTTCTTTTATAATCTCTCAGTCAGCTCATTATGAATAGCAACCTCTGATCGCAGAAGGCTATTAATTCTTAATTATCTGCTGGTAATTTACTTGTGCATGAATTTAGCAATCCATTAGGTGGTGATTTATTTTTGAGAGAAATATGTAATGAAAAGTTTTAGGATTTGCCTTCCCACACACACCCCCCTTTGGTTTGCAGTGGAATTAGCTGATTGATTAGATTACAGGATTTATCCAAACCACACTCTGTGTGTGAGAGATTGTAGTTAAGTACATTAAGAAATCTGAAGCAAGACAGATAAATGAAATAGTGGTTTTGATGGCAGTCTCTGAATTAGGCTAGTGACTGAGAAATTGGAAGTTAAATTAACAAACACTAGAGGATTGGTCTAATTCAAGGATTTTTTTTTTGCTTCCAATCTCTCTTGATTTATGGATGCCTAGAAGTTTTTGAGTGGAAATATAAATCCTGCACACAGAGGAGCTCAGTAGCAGTGAGCTGGTTTTCTTGCATACCGTGGGGCTACATGGAGTATGGACTGAGAACTTTGATCTAATGCTGTGTTTTGACATGACAGGGAGGGATGGAAAGCAAGACCTGAACCTCTCACTGCCAATTCAGCTTGACTGTTGTGTGAAGCCAGGTCCTGCCATCTCTGTTCATGCTGAATGAGCAATTTGTTTTGCAAATAGTTTTCCAGAAGTAAAGCTTGGGTTTTCTCTGAAGCACTTACCTCTGTCCCCATGCTCCTTCTGTTGGGCATAACATCAGCCTTGATTTTCAAAAAACGCTATAGCTTGCTTTCTCCTGTGATAGGAGGTAAACATTTCATGGTGGGTTGCATCTACCTGACTTGATACTAGTCTTCAGTTTGGGACCATGACTCAGCAGCTGAGCTGTGGTAGCTGTCTGGGTATGCAGCTTTTTGGTAATTTCATTTACTGTCACTTGCAGTGGATTCGATGGGAAGTTAAACCCAGTTCCTTCTGTTCACAGTTGTCTTTTCACACCTTGTTCTGTGACTTAAAGGCAGAGTATCATGTTTTATGCTTGAGGTACTGGAATATATGGGGATTTACTGGGTTTTCTGGTGGTTTCACATACACCAAATGGGGTGCTCATTGCTGAGCAGTTCAGCTTAGCAGTTAATTAGTCATTAAAAGAGTTAGTTTCTCTATTAACTTGAGTTAACTTTAGTGGGCTGTCTGGAAACTGACTGCTGTGATGTGATTTTTGCAGAGTGAGCCTGCTGTGTTTGGCTGCTGTTCTTGACAGCACAGAGCTGAGAGCAGGGACTGCTTTTTCCTGCTGATTGCCCTGTCCTCATGTGCTAGTTCACTACTTTTAGTTATACTTGAAGGAGTGACGGAGTCTGTGGCACATTTGTCATGTCAAAGATTTTGTTAGTAATTGGCCTCAAGTCTGACAAGGTAAATAACTCGGAGGAAGAAGATGATGTCATTAAATAAGTATTATTCACACACTTCTGCTGTGCTGGACGCAGTGGTCCCTAAGCAGAGCACGGAGTGTAGTACATCCTCACTGATGGCTGAAAATGGCAAAAGAGACTGTTTATATCCCACATAGCGAATACCTAGGGGCCTGCTGCCTGTGGGCTGCAGCTCTGCCTAATTAGTGTGATTTGTACGTGACAGGGAATGGAAGACACCTTCCTAGTGACTGCTATCCTTTGTTCCACAGCTGGGAGGGCCGTGCCCTGGCCAGGTTTGTGCAGATCATCCCTATGCATTGCCATGACCCTCCACAAAGCCCGTGGACAGCAGGGCAGAAATAGTTTCTCCAAAGGTACCTAAGTGAGAAAGAGGCAGAAACTGAGACCTGAAAAGCGGAAGAAAGGCAGATCCAGTATCTCTTGAGCAATCTTCTTTTAAGTGGGGTCTCTTCTGTTTTAACAGCCTTTCTGATAGCACAGTGCTAGAGATGTCATGAGCCTGAGGGAGTGCGGCTGGTTTGTACCTCTTTCCATGTGTTTGGTTGTGTCTTGCACCAAGGCTGGGGAAGGCACCAGCATGGGACTGGTGAGGGCGTGCTGGCAGAGGTTTCTTGGACTGTTGCCTGTGATTCGGTTTCTCTCACACCAGTGCTGCCAGGAACGCTAGCCAACCCCACTGGTGGCAACTGCATGCCCCTTAGGGAAGAGTTTCCAGGTGTCTGGCCAGAAAGACAGACCTGAGATGCAGAAATTACATTTTCAGGTAAACTGTACGCATTGTTCATCAGGTTTTGGACATTATCTTAATTGTGTTTAACCTGTAAACAAGCTTATGTAGTTTGGGCAATTTGTAACCTCTCTGCTCCTACCTAGCTCTGGTGGCAGGAGGCACAGCAGAGGTCTGACAGGATGGGCTCTTGGCTTCGTTGTCAGCAGCTGTGGGTGAGGAGCAATACGAGACAGCAGCCGGGAGGCAGGGTCCAGAGGTGCAGGCACGGCGCTGAGCCCAGGCATGCGGGAGCTGTGTGCTCGAAGCGCGGCTGGCATGTTTCTCACTCCTTGGAGAGGCTGTTTATCAAGATAAATAATGGCATGCTAGTTTGGGAGAGGGTACTTAATCAGCTATTTCTCCTTAGTTACAAATGTATTTTCTTCAAAGCCATGTACTCAGCAAAGCACACAGCCAGCATAGCTGAAATAGCCACAGAACAGCCATCCCGATTGATCACAAGGCTCCCATACAAAGAGTCATTTGTTTCTGGAGTCTGAGGAGGGTATTCAGTGAAAACTTGATGGCAGTACATTAAAAATTGCAGTTTATCTTTCAAGCATGCCTAGGGTTGCCCAACATTAGCCCCACATCCACTCTGCAAGTGTGGAACAGTAGCAATTCTGTCTTGCCCATCATTTTCTGGAGCTTGGTAACAACAAATAGCATATCTTACTTTGACAAAGGAAAGAATTTGATTGTGTATCGGTCTAAATCATTGAAAAGATCTTGTATTTTTTTCTTCTTTCAGGACTGCATGAAACGTAATTTGACAATTGCTATGGATCTTATGATGAGCATACAATGAAAGAGTTGGGGGATTTTAATGGAGCTTAATTGTCATTTGGTTTATAGAGAATTTCTGTGGAGATCTGGAAAGTTTGGAATTATTTAAAAAATGCTTAGAAATGGTCAGGTAGGAACCACAGTACTTAAAGAAGAGAATTTCAGTGGGAGCTCTTTGGCATGATAATCCCGATTTTAAGTCAGATATTGCCCTCTGCGTGTCCAGCACTCTTGGGCTGTATATTTTCCAAGGTAACCCTGCTGTTTACAAGTGAATTAAGAAAGGTTTTTAAGGGTGAGGAAGAAGTAAAAAATTTAGTCCGAACTACTTTGCATATGTTGGGTTTTGAGTTAACAAATTTAAGTTGGGAAAAGATAAAGCTTTGTAGCAGAGACACAATCTCATCTTGGTTTGAAAAATTCCAGGGCGACTTCCTAACTTGCAGTTTAAGGTCTGAAATGTACAGAAGATACCTTGCTTTTATAGGCAAATTCATTTCTGTTCCCATTTCAAATGGGATTTACAGTCTGGTTTTGAAGGTGCTTAGCATAGGCCTAAGCAAAGTCTGTAAACTGGCAATGAGCACTTCTGAGCCCTACAGCTCTGCAAAGCAATAAAGGAGAGAGGTATGAAGTCTGTTTTTTCGGAGAAACAGAAATAAATGGTGGAATGAAATATTTCTCTGTTGATTAATATTTCACTTTGAAATAGATTAGGAAGAAACTGTGAATTATGAATTTTGATTCAATCCACTGCTCCTTAAATTATAATCTTGATAGAGTTTGCAGCTAGCGCTGTGCATTTTAATTTTGTCTTTTTAGTTTTCCAGAACCCAAACTTAGTTGTATTTATGTACATGTGAATTGTATGTCTGTGTTGCATATTTTAGTATACACCCTTAAATGTTTTACCACCTTTGTGCTTATTTGTATATTTGATTTCACTTGTTTCTCAGGCTGCTTTAAACTTTCGGTGAGGTGCCACACTCCCCTCCAACCCACAACCAAATGAGTGCAGGCATGTGTTTCAATGATGGCCAGGCAAAATCAGCAGCATTCCTTACCTTGGAGTTTGCAGATTAAGTTTTTCTTATGTTGAAAGCATCTGTAGGAGACAGCAGAACAGAGCTCTTCAGCAAATACACCTTCATTTTAGGCAGGAGTGAGGATGGGGAATTGCCTGTTAGTGGTGGAGGCAGCACCATGGTACGTCCTGGCCATGCTTCACCTTCCAGCAGGGCTGGAGCACAACTGTGCTGAACACATGGCACATCAGTGGTGAGCAGATCTGCCTCTGAAAGCTCACCAGCTCAGACAGGCAGAATCTGGAGGAAATAGTATTATCTCCATTTTACTAATGCTGAAGGAGATTAATTGTGTATGAGAAGTCTGAGGCGGAACTGACTATCAAATCTACATGTTCTGGTTCGTTTAGCTAGTTCCTCTAGCAAAAATTATCCTCTGATAAGGCAAAACAGTAGCGTTGTTCACCCCACTGGCAACAAGACAGCATCTTTCCTTTGGAAGAACTGTGTGTTATCCTCAGCGATCAATAAAGACAGTATAAAACCTTTCTGGTTTAAAATATATTTAAATGAACTGCTAAAGTTCCTTGACTTAGTTACTGCCCTAGACACTGTGTTCAATCACTGTCAGCAGAAAATGGATGGAAGTTGTAATGTGCAATTCAGTGGTAGGTATAATCACCGGTGGCTAGATCTCCTTTCTTGGAAGCATTTAAATCTTGCATATCTTTTCATTTTACTTTAGTATCACTTGCTTTCCAAAATTCCTAGGGTGTGCAGGTGCAAAATCAGTCATTGTTTTGTCTACCTTGTTCAAAGGTTTAGTGGTACTTTAGTTAATGTATAATTGATTTAATAATATATGCACTTTAATTTTAAGTGGGCAAAATTGCTATCTTTCCCTTGCATGATTTTTCATTAGAAAAAATAGGAGTAGTTGGTAGCATAAGCAACCCACTGAAACACCCATTTTCCCCATCTGCAACCTTACAGGAGTAAACATGAAAATTGATGCATTTCTGGTTGATTACAACTCCTACAATTCACTGCTGAATGCACACGCTCATTAAAAGAAAATTGTTGTTAGTCCACAAACTATGCAGCAGATGAGAAATTAAGGAAGACTGAGGTGAAAGGACTGAACAAACAGTACATAAAATGAAGACGGGCAGTTTTTGTGATTAGAACCAGTTTCTCGGAGTGGAGAGCTGTTGATTCATAAATCGTGACAAATGTGCTTATGGTTCCAATATAATTAGAAGCTTCTAAATTGAAAAGAGCTGGTACCTAAATGTTGAGGAACATTTCAAATGTTCAAGCTGAAGAAAATTCGGACAGTTGGAATTACTGTTTTAAGTTAAAAAATAAATAGGAAATTATTTGTTTTAATAAGGAACATAAGAAAAAGGGCAAACACTGAAATCTGAAAAGAATCCTGGAGAACTATAAAATTCATCTGAACTTACTTAGTTTCTAATTTTGCAGCCCTGCATTTTCCACTGTGTTTCCGGAGCCTCTTTTTTTAGTAATCCAATTTTCAAATATGTTGAACATCCTGCAGCTCCTGTTGGTTTTGCTGAGCACCACAGTTTGGAAAATGTTTTGTTAGCGATAGGAAGAGATCTAAACAGGAGAGAACAGAGACTGCAGTGATCTGCTGGGAAAGGCTGTGGTGTGTAAGGAATATTCTACTTGTTTGGTGGGAGGCAGGTAAAACAGGAATTGGATTTGAATAGGGAGCACTGATATTTTACTGCGTAGAACTAAAAAGCCCTTTGAAGGACCTGGTAGCACATGTGACGACCTCCAAAGCTTAGTCCTGTGAAGGGCCAGGAAGGAGGTTGGGGTTTGAAATCCGTTAAGCTACAGAAGATTTGCCTGTAAAAGCAGAAGTACTTTTCACTTCATACTTTGGCACATAATATCCTCCTTGCTGGCACTAATGATGTGGAGACATTTTTCTATCAAATGGTTTCTGACAGTTCAATTGCCAAAAATACTCAAGTGGCAGAATGCAACTGCAATTACTAACAGTGTGCTTGCCCCAGAGTCTGTAAATTCTCTCATGAAAGCCTAAAAAGCCCATTCACATTGTCTAGAAATAGCAGCAATAACCATGGTAATAAGTTCTTCTCTTTGTTGCTGTGGTTCAATTCTTTTCATGGGTAGGCTGCAAAAAAGCCATTTGATTTTTCTGTAGCTGCTTCTGTTGTAAGGAGATGTTTCTGTTCTCCAGGAACAACAGCACTACTGAAAGCCCTGCAGCAGCCTAGTTTCCAGATTCTGAAATTTAGCTGAGGGGAAATTTAGATCCCATTTCAGGCAAGGTTGAAGCCAGTTCAGTGTTTGGCCTGTGGTCCGGAGGAGACGGTGTGTCCTGAAGGAGGGTGCCAAGGAGGAAGGCACGCTGCCCTGGGGAGCAGCATGCCAGAGAGGACAGGGTACTTCCAAGGGATTTGGGTTCTGCCAAAGCCAGCAAGTGATTTAGTGCACATCATGTCACTCCTCTGGGACTGCTTACCAACCTGAACTGAACCTAATGACTTCAGCCATTCTTGTGGTGGTTGTCCACAGAGATGTTGTCTGTGGTGTTCATGTACGCTCAGAGGTATTCCTTCATTATTCCCTTGAGCTGTTGTGCAGTCCATCTGGAGGACACAGGATTTGGAAATTCTTTCCATCTAGAGTGGTTTTACTCAGCTTTATGCGGCTGAATATGCTGTGATCCTGCGAATTGCTCCTGGGCAGATTTCTGCAGGGAGCACTACTGACAATAACAGGGTCTATTAAGATGTAAGATATGTCCATAAAGAGTATCGTGAAGGACTGGGATAAAGTAAACGAACAAGTAGTTATGTGAGGCAGCTTGTCTGTGCCAAGTTGCTCACATATGTAAGGGTTTGCAGCATTACGGCTCTAAATCTAGTACTTAGAGACCGCTATTGAGTCACATGCACAGTCAGCTTTGATGCTTGTTAGAAGCAAGAAGCATGAATATAGACTTACTCTCCCTGTTATTAAAGATTATTTTATCCTATAAGATTGTTGTCATGGTATGATGCTTGAACAATTTACAAACGTAGCTTCAGAGTATAAATGCCTTTGCTTCTTTAAGCTCTCTGAATCAAAAGCATTGAAGTTTTCAGCAGCTATTTAGCAGAGCACTTTGAATGATACAAGCTTTTGTTTATTTAGCTTGAATTTCTGGGACATTCCAAGAGATAAATACTGGAAATTGCCTCATTGAACCAACTCAGAATTTATTTAAAAAAAACCTCCTCAGTTTTCAGTGTTGTGAATTGTCTCAAGAACTTTTGTGGGGAGGGGAAAAGGGACACCCTACCCCCCTACCTCCCCCAATGTTTACTTGCACTTAATATTGTATTAGATGTTACCTCAGTGCCTTGTAAATGTGCCTATGAATGTTTTGGGCACTGAGGCCAGCTGATACGGAATGACCCACATCCATAACATTAGAAGTCTCTTAACCTACAAAACATTCCCATAGGACTGGAAATGGTGCCAACTCTCAAACAGTGCCTGTGATTACATGGGAAAATGATAGTTGGCACAGGCCAAAATTGCGCCAGGGACCCTTCTAACAGCTTAATTGTATAGACAGTCATGGCCCAGGGCACAGGAGCATCCCTGGGCACTGCTGCGCTGTAAGTTTGGGCACAGCTGGAGTCACAGGTACAGCTGCAAAATTAACCCTCCAATGCTTTTAAGGCAATGTATAAATAGGGTTGCTTTGTTGCAGAGGGTGTCCCAGAATGACACTGCTGCTTTTGCTGAAAGGAAGATTTCATGTCACACTTTGAAGAATATTAGTGTTATTTTTTTTCTGTGTAACTTTAAAACCTATCAGCAGCATAGTCAGGTGCAAGTACGCTCTAATATGAAGCTTTACTTCTTCACAGCAGTGAAAAGTCATTAAATCGACGAAGAAATCTTTCTGTAAGTTGTGAGTTTTAGTAAACAGCTATTACCCATAGATCACTATGTAACAACAACAATGTTCTTTGTCAGTTAAACTACTGATGCTGTTTGATGTCTGGTTTGATTTTCTCCTTCACATAATTCACCTTTTCCACTCTACTAGTACTTAGACTCCAGCCTTGATTCTTTTCACATGAGAGCATCTGGGTAGGGAGACCAAGGGCAGGTTTAGAGATTTTTAAGCCAAGATATTAGCATAGTTGTTGGAAAGTTTATGTACTTGCTATGTGAGGTAACGTTTAATGAATGTAGAGTAAGTCAGTTCTCTGGTGTTTCTTGGGTTTCATAATTTTTGATTCTTGGTTAGCATATTCCATAACCAAAGCCTGATTTTTTTTATTTTTATTTTTTTTTTATTCTGCATTTGTCAATACACCTCGTTATGTAGGATAAAGAATTATGTGCGTGCAATTTGGGCTGATCTATAAGCTTCCAGGAGAGCAAGAAGCTGTTAAGACATCCTGAGACTGTACGTAATACAATGTGCTATATTGGGCTCTCTGACAGAGCTGTGTTAATTTATCTCTGCTCTTGCAGATGACAGCTCTGCTCTTCCCATCCTGGGCTTCTCCAAAGCAGTGGAATATTATTTATTCTTCAAGTATATCAAGTAATAGTTTTTTCTAAGTCTTCTGAGACAGGGTCTGCCAGACTTTGTTGTTAAGGTATAATCTAATTTGAATTGATAGTTGGTACCAAATATCAAAAAATGTGTCACATAGCAAAACCCAAGAGTAAAGCTAAGTGGAAACCATTTAAAATGAGTCATGTCATAGTTAGTCCAATGACTTGGATGTGAGTCTAATCTTGGTTTCCCAAGAACTTGACTTTGTTGCCTTTTTCCAGGTTGCAGAAGAGCAAATCTGTCAGTAGATCTGTTGGATAATGCAGCTGTTAAAGCTGCATTAATGTTAAAACCTTTGCAATTTCTGGGGTATACTATCATTTGCTTCTTTTAAAAATTTTAATCACTTGGCAAGTATGTGGTGAAAATCCTGGATTTGAGATCCAGAAAAGTCACTGTTGAACAAAACACTGCCACTAAATTCAGCACGGAAGATTATTCATTCACAGCCTGTGATTCTTCTGTGAAATGAATGTTTAAACAAACCTAATCTCTAAATGCAGACTGAAGATCCCTGTTGGCTTGTTTAAGGTGAAATCTTTACCAGGGAAAGGGAAAAGTAACTTTTCGTTACTGACCAAGAATACCTATGTGTTCCTAGTCATCTTTGTTTCACCCAGTATGTAATTCAGAAGGTAGAATTTGTAGAGATTAGTACATTTGAGTTCCTTATTCCAAGTGGCTTTACAGTATTTAAGTCTGCTTCACCATAAGTTTATGTGTATTAAAACAAAAATTAAAAAAAATTTAGATAATGCCTCTAATGAGTATTGCCAAGAAGCTATCAAAGAGATCAAATGTACTTAGAATGCCATGAAAAGAATACTAAACACAGTACCAGTGTGTGTGTAATAACAGCCTAGATTAAAAACCATGTACTTTTGCTGTTGTAAATGGATGCCATTGCAGTAATACTTTTATAGTCTAACTTTAACCTGCTTGCCCAGAAACTATAAAGTATTTTTTACCTTTTGTTTTGGAAAAACAATGGTTCTTCTCTTGTAACTAGTAGTGAATTAGAATGACAACCAAAGCATTCCCACCCATGCTTCAGTAGGACAAAGCCCCTTGCCTACAATAAAGTGAATGAAATGTGGGAAACTGAGCGTTCGCAATTCAGAAGGTGACAGCTTGCATTACTGGAAAAAAAAAATGGTGCAAGTTTTGTTGAAAGTTGTTACAAGTAAAAAAAGTCCTTGAGGCAGTAGGCTATGAATCAATATCGAGAGTTTGGATCTGTCTTGGCGTGTTTTTACTTTGAGAAGAGGCTGAATTTGTTCTAGCAAAGGAGAGGACACGGATGGCTTTTCTGTAAAAATGCCATGCATTTCTGTTAGTTTATGTTCAGATTATGTAAAGTTACACAATCGATTAGGTTAACAGCAGTATAGCAATACCAGTATATTAAATATGATTTCTTGATAACTCTTAAATGTTTTTGGGTGACTGAGGCAGGCAGGTGAACAGCCTAGAACTTCACAGCTGTGTGTTAAGAAAGATAAATGGGCAGAAATACTGACTTTACAATAGCAATGAGCATTCTGGGTGGTGCCGTCATCCCCTCTTAATCATAGAGGCAGATGGAGTGTGATCGTCCCCAGTCATGTAGAGGGGAAAAATGACAATTTTAATGCCTGTTTTGGTAGTATTTTAGTATGCTTCACTTAAAAAGATGAATTTTCTAGGTTTTTTTTTACTTTGCCACTGGTTTCTTTTATTTAGTTAGGTATCTAGCCAAGCAAAACCTGGGGTTGTGAGAAAGAGAGATGTAGTCTGTACCTTAATTCATTCCCTTCCCTCACCAGACATGGGATGCCGGTGCCTCTCTGAACGTTTTCCCAGTTAGCTGCAGACTGAACCTGGTAACAACGTGGTCAGGTTGGATTCCCGTCCCAGGCAGACAGCTCTGCTTGGCCTCAAGACTCCTGGGTTTGTACGGCTTTCAATCATGTAAAATGCTAAATTGGCAGTTACTTTCAAGTTCATGCCATAGCACCAATTCCCTGCTGCTCTACACTGCGTGGTTTCATAGCTGCCCTTTGTATTCAGTTTCTTCCAAATGAGCTTCATTTGTTGACAGATTTTGAGATTTTCATGGTTGCCCTGTGTGTTTCAATGCACAGTCCTAGTCTTTGGTCTTGAAATAATTTATAGCATAATGAATCATTATAGTGCTGTGTGATAAAACCACACTGAGAGGATGGAATCTAAATGGAAAAATGTGTTCACAAACTGTTTTAGAACTGATCTGTGCCCCCAGCAGTTCCTAACTGAGTGCTCTCTGTAACTGCTGGTAGCCCTGCTGCTCTCTGCAGTGTCTCTCCCAAGGCCAAGAGTGGTAAGAGCACTTGGGTCAGGCAATTGGGTGGCTTTGAGTGGGCTTTTCTGTCTGCATGCATCCCACATGTCCTTCTGAATCAATATTTTACATATATAAAATCATGAGTGCTTCCCTGCCTTACGTATAAGAATATGTTTCACTAATGTGCACAAAGTACATTACAGATATGACTGCCTAACAGGTTATAGCCACAGTATGTGTTAAGATATACAGGCATCCATATTTAACAAAATGGGAGCTTAACATAGTGGTGTTGCAGGGGTTTTTTGATCAATGAAATAACAGATGTGATTTGAATCCTACAATGTGAAAAAAATTTCAAACTTGTGTTAGTAATTTTCTACGACCTTTTATTAGTAGCATTTTTACTGCAGCTAATAAGGAACTTGAAATGTTCTCAAATCTTGAATAAGTTACAATGAAGAGGATATAAGCTTTTTAGCCAGTTTAACCACCTTCTCCGACCTTAAGACTGGAACACATTCTCCTTTTGTGCCTCAGCCAGTTTGTATGGTCTGCTGTTTTGTGTGGGAGACTTTTTTTGCTTTCTCTTCATTGTTTTTTAGATGGCTCTACTTTGAATTGCCTTAAATTTCAGTGATGCTATTCAACACAAAAGCTGTAATCCTAGAATTGTGCTCTCTTCGTTGCAGAACGGATGGGAAATAATTTTGTTCTGCACTTTATATATGATAATAACAGTAACTCTTGACATTTGCTGCTTTTTGTGCTTATTTTAGGTTCTGTACAGCAAAGCAAACAGGCTATCGGGTCTGGTACTGGCCTGTAATGGAACAATTAAACTGTTTCCACTCAGTCACATGAGGATGCATGGCAGTTGTTATTTGGGTTTCTTAATATCCTTGTTATTCCTGAAAATGTCTGATTATGTTTTGGAGAAGTTAGAACAAATAGGAATCTGTCCCCAAATTAAGTTTGTATCCTCAAGCAGAAGAAAAGGATCTAACTGTGTACATGTAGCACATGTGTATTTGTCTATTTATTTTCTGAATATTGCTACTGGTATCATACAAATCTCAAGGTGCTTGGTACTGCGTGAATGATGCTGAAAGATGGCTGGTAGTTCACTGAACTTCTCATCTGAGCAGACAGAAAGGTTTCGTAAAGAAAAGACACGCAGACTAAACTGAGAAGTGGGATAAATTAATTTGGGGTATTTGAAAAGTATCTACTGTCTTTTAGAAAAAATAAAAAGAAGAAAGGAGAAAAAGGAAAAGGGAGGTGGAGGTGGTAAAAAACCCCCACCCAACTAGGTGTCCTTCTCATTTAAATATCGTCTGTCTTCATCATCATGTACTTGTATCTTTCAATAGTAACTGAATATTTAAACAGCAATAATTAGGTTTTCTGAGTTTTGGACCATTTTATCATGGATTGGTAAAAGGACCATGACATTTGAAGCGTACCAGTAAAAGGAGACTTTGTGGTCCCAGAAGGGTCCATAAGAATTGCAGTCACTCACTTGGTCATATGGAGCTTTCTAAAAAGCAGAAGGCTAAAGGGCAAACTTTGAACCACTGAAGGATCTGTGTAGTTGAGGAGTTTATCCATTAGCATTTCTTGCCACTCTGCTTTGTCTAGACTGTAGATACTGAATAAAAAGAACCTCATCTTCCTAAAACCCCATCCATTCAGGTTTATATTTCTGAAATATTTTCTCAATGAAAATTTCTGAAATACTTTCTGAATGAAATTATGGAAGTGATGACAAGGCATGCTGTTTTCATCTTTTCTCTTTTCAGTTCCCCCACAACATTGTGACACATACCATATTTGAAGTATAACTGCAAAAATGTTTCCTGTGATATTTAATTGAGAATCCGTTGCAAAATCGGGAATTTGCTTAATATCGGGCCTGAAGCTTTGGTTAAGTGAAGGACTTGGAAGAGGAAGGTGTTAGGTACAATTTTTATTTCCAGGGCACACAATACTGTGAATGGCATTTAATGGGAGCTGAAGGGATGGTGGTGAGTTCGTTTGCACAGAAGTCTTTCAGTCATTTCTAATGATTTACCAGGAAGGAAAAACCAAGGTGGAGCTGGCAAGATTTACAGAGTTTTAAGCTGTAAAATGCAAAAGAGGAGAAAATCCATTGTGAGGGATTAGGAGGAAAAAGTAGAAGACGACATCATCCAGAGATGTATGATTTCGTAGCACTGACAACCACAGCAGGCTGCTGTCTTTAATGCAGGCAGCTTACACTGTTGCTCTGATTCTTCTCTAGCTTATGCAGATATAACTCTTTTGACAGTAATAAGTTCCTGGAATAGCTGATAGAACTACTGAACTGAAACCTGTCAAGGTTTCATCTTTTTCTGTCTTCCCCTTGAACACTTGTAGTCCTCTTGCCATTTTGTGTTCTTTAATGAGGCAACGAAACATGATCCTAAATGGTGAGTTAATAGTTTTGTGTATGTTTGCATGTCTGCATTTAACAGCCCCAAGTTAGTTCTTTGTTATTGTCCAAGTCAATCCTCTGGTATTAACAATTCTTTCTGTTGTATGAACTGTATTGCTTGTAGTATTGAACAATTTTTTCTTAAAGCTATCAGGCTGAAGTAAAAAGTGAATTCTTATTGAAACAGACTGTTGAAGGGATGCAGAAGTGTTCAAAAGCTTCTGTTGCATGTATGGTGTTGGGTGCAGAGCGAATACTTAATTTATTTGTCTTCTGTTCATAAGATCAAAACAATTTGTTGTGTTGCTTATGGAAACTGCAATGTTTCAGAGAAATATTGTGTGTGTATATATATGTTATATAGCACAGTCAGGTGTGTTGAGAGGAGTCTACAGTTTGTTTAGCTTGCATTAATTTACTCATGTAGTAAAGCTAGTGAGAGTAAAAGCTTGTGCTTTGCGTGTGGCAGTGGTGCTCTGCTTCATGTACTTCTATAAAAAGTATTGAAGCACAGAATTATTCATGGCTGCTGGACAGTAAAGCTGCTCAAATCCTTTCAAAATTAAACCTGGTGGTCAAAATAACAATGTCTTAACCAGATCAGGGACTTTCAAAATGAAATACGAATATTCCCTTTCGCTTTGGCTTGGATGTATTTATGTTTAGTGTATCATAACTGTAGTAACTTAAAAGTTACTGCATTTTTATTGGGGAAGCAATGTGACTTTCCTTAGAAACAGATTTAAACCTGATATTTTGCAGATAAGCAATGACACTTGGCAACATTTTTTGATGTGCAATACTCATTTTTGTCCAGAGGACTTATTTCTACTTCGTATCTTCCACTGAGATAGGCACTTAAGCAGCCCTTTTGTGTGCCGTATTTCTCAATTAAATTCTTCTGCAAAATTGCTTTGCTACTTTGCCTGGAAAGATAAAGGCATTCTCTGGCAGGAAATCATAATTCAAATTATAAGATGCATATTTCTCACTTCCTTTTCAATGATGTCTGATTCGTTTTTCTTTGTGTTAATGAATTCATTAGATCTACCTTTTCATGGAAAATCACAATGTAAAGAGAGAAATGTTGTTGTAAGAACACTGCAGTAATTGTAGCTCTTGTGTCCTGAACTTGGGTTTTCTCCTTTGCTTTTTGACCCTGCATCAATTGGTCACTTGTATTTGCATTTTGACAATTTTTTACTCTATTTTTGCTTTGTGCAAATGAATTGTCATAGCGATGAATGCTTTGCATAAATAGCTTATCATTTCATTAAAGTCTGATTTATAGCTATCACACTGGAGTGTTTGTGTTCTTCAGCCCTTCTGTTCAGCAGATGCGAATCTGCTCGGCAGTATTTTTTGATCAATCAGATATATTTTGCTCTCAGTTTACCTCAGTCAGCTGAGCTGCAATCTCAATTATATTTTGTTTGGCTGTTAATTGCATTCTTTTTTTGTCCTTTTTTTTTGTGTGGGTTTGGGGTTTTTTTTGTAATTTTGATGTTTTTGAGTGGCTTTATTCTTTGATTATAACAGGTAGCATTGCACATATACGGGTACTGATCATTATTTGTAGGTGCTCAGGTATGAATGACCTATGTCATCCAATAAACAGAAGATACTCATGTTTCTGCATATGCTGTTGTGTGTTTAAACAATTTGGAAATAGAGGGGGAGGGCCTTTGTGTATAAGCTCTTGCACAGGTGATGGTGACCTGGAGTTTTAAGCTTGTGTGAGATGAGCAGGAGGAGTGTGGAGTGTTCCAGAGGAGCCGCTGGCCATGGGAGAAAAGGCTAAGGGCTCTGCTCCCCCTGAGTGAAGTGCTGGTGTCATGGGGGTGGCTGGTTCTGGGACAGACCATTGCAAACCCTAAGCAACCTCCACTCTCCTCCACCTATGAGCTGGAGCTGTGAGGAGCCTCAGATCCCATCCACTTAGGTTTGTTTTAATAAAAAAAACTAAATAAAATTAAAAAATACATACACTTTTTTTTTTCCTAAATACTGAATTCACTAGCTATTAGGATGCAGATGAGTTAGATGAGAGAAAAAGCAGGCTCCTGCTGCCTGCACCTTCACACTGACACGAGAACATGCTGTAGGTGATAAATGCATCTTATAAAGAGTTTTAAAAACAGTAGTGTAGCCTTGCACGCCATTGTAAGCAGGAGACACTTTAAAACTTTTTAGCAAATGATGCTAAAAATAAATTAGAGGAAGAGGTTGTGTATTTGAACACTGGAAATGCAGGCAGTCTGCAGAAGGCTGATGCCTGTTGTCTTCATGCTAGTTGGAGAAACAGTAACAGCTGAATGGGTTATAATTCACTAGTCTGATGCAGCATGTTAAGCACATGAGCAAAAGAAAGCTCCCAGTCCTTTCTCTTGAAATTGCAGATAGAACACATTAATATTAATTTTGTTCTGTGCTATCATCTCGCTTCAACCCTCCAGATGATAATTAAGACAATAGAAGATAAAATTTTATACTGTATAAAATCGTATTCAAGCCTTAACAAATAAGAGATTATTCTGTCCAGTAAACAAAACATAATCACCCTGGCACCCTTATGAAGGGGAGCCTAAAATAGAAACTCTACTCTTTATAGGTCATGTAAAATGTCACCATCTCTTTCATTATCTGTACTGTTTGGATGAAAAAGAACTGATTAATTTAAAAGAACCTTGGCTTATTTGCTAACAAGGTTATTTTCTCATTGATTGCTAGGAAGTGTAGTTCCTTTGGAAGGGATTGCAAATTATGAGTAAATCAATTGTCAGCCTGTGTAGACGCATCTGCCATTTATGTGCTGGCAGTGTAGGCTTGTGCATACATGGTGTTTATATAGCAACTTTGGATGTACCTTATTTGAATGAAACTTCTGGGTCTGGGCAGAGGTGGAACGGCAGCAACAGGGGAACATCGTATCATGAAAGAGCCAGACTCCTAAGCTTCTTATAAAAGCTTAACTGTCAAACAGGCTCTGTCTTAAAGGAAGGACCAAAACCAAAGGAATGTAAAATTAGACCAAGGAATTAATATTTAGGCATATAATTTTAAAACTCCCAGAACAGGAGTGTGCAAAACCACGACATGTCAGAGATGGTAGGTTTAACATGCCAGTCTAGCTGGACTCACTCAGAAACAGAAGCAGAGTTTATTTCTA
Organism: Falco cherrug; assembly: GCF_023634085.1. Classification (NCBI taxonomy): domain Eukaryota; kingdom Metazoa; phylum Chordata; class Aves; order Falconiformes; family Falconidae; genus Falco; species Falco cherrug. Next base: position 17,005,507 of record NC_073700.1, on the reverse strand, counting down.
GGGAACCGGGACCCTCACCACGGTGCTTGTTAGCAGGGGAGTGTGACTGGCACAAAGTTGGGGACAATAGGGTGGCTCCTGTCTGGAGACATGGGATATGTGTTCTCTGTGTGAACTGCTCATCTGTGGTTCCTGAGTGCCTGTTGTGTGTTATGCTCAAAACTCACTTTATTAAAAAAGTAAACCCTGTCTTCCAAAGTTCCTCCTTTGTTCATCAACCCTGATGCAGACTTTAAAAGTGGGACTGTGTTCAAGTGGGAACAGTGCATTAGTCTGGATTGCTCCTTTGATAAGTAGCAATTCCTCTTGCATGCTATTTGTCTGACACCTTTTCTTGCCAAGCTGGGAGGTCCTGACCCAAAGTCCTTTTAAGTCAGCAGAAAAGCTCCCAATGACTTAATGAGTGGAGGTAAAGCTTTCCAAAGTCCCAGAATAACACAGGAGCAGAAACTGCAGTGACATTCACTCAGCAGAAATACGAGGCCTGTACTGTGCTTCCTTGCATCTCTTGTTAGATCTTTTTCAACCTCTCCAAAATATTTTTCCCCTCTAGTAGCAGAGTACAAGGTGCTCCAGTGTACCTGTGTTGCTGAAAAAGTCTTTCTCAACTTTGCAGGATTTCTAGAGCTTTGACTGTGCACTCCCAAAAGTGAGAGAAGCATAAAATGAATTTGAGGCTAAGCTGATTAGAGCTTTCCATTTCAGAATCAGTGTGAGAGACCTCCATCCAAACGCATTTGATTAAGTGGGGCTGAAAAATGTTTGTTAGCAAACTAAGAGAGTACAAGGAGAGCTCTTCAAAATAATAAGAGTAAAAAGTTAAGGATGAAGAATTAGCATTTGGACACTTAATGCTGATTTTTATTGTTTTACATCTCTTGTTGTCTTTAGCATCATCAGGACGCTTATCAAAATAATTTAAAAAATAAAGTGGCTGTTGGTTTTAATGACAATGACAGTAAAGCTGATGCTTGAGCATGCAGATTTCCTGGCAGAATTGCAGATTGGTTAGAACCATGAGAGTCTGGACAGCCAATACTTACCAGGCAAAAATGGCCATAAAACATGGTCAGGTCTGCTTGCATCCTGCAAAACGCAAAAAATCCATGAAGCCAAAGCCAGCAGCAAAGCCTGATTAAACATTTCATCTCTGCTTTTCCTGTTAATCTTTCACAAAAGCCCTTAATTATGGATATACGAGAAAGCCACCAAGACTGCTGCTGGAAATAGTAATGTAATGGGAATTAAACCAGTGTTTCTTTCCACTTTGAATTCTGGGGAACTGCTATTTTGACCACTCTGGTCTTGTATTTTCCAGTTAATTGTTTTTAGGGTGAGATGCCTGCAGCTAAGTAATGTGCTCACACAATGGAGGCATCACTTGCCAAAAGAGCCTCTATTTCCTTTTCTACCAGACCAGAATCTGTGAAACTTAATTCTGCCAGTTTTTGCTGTTTTCAGAATTGAACCAGTGCTTTGGCTCCCTTTTTGTTTGCAGTCTGAAGATCTATCCCAGGTATTGGTAGCCTTTCGTAAGCCACCACTTTCAGACTATTGTGCTAATTGTTATTCCTGCAGTATGGATTTTCTAAGGATTGTAAGGGAGGGGAGAGAGATGAGGCACATGGGCAGAAGGTTTGACTGGACTGAGCTTGGAAACTTATGACCGATGGCCAGGATCAGGGTAGCCTGGCAAACTAAGGTGTCATCTGAAAAGGCACTGTCGGAGCTATCTCTGATTTTCTGCAGAAATTTGATGTTCTTGCAGAATGTCTTCATGTTGACAAATGCAATTTTGTGATCAAAAGCATTCCATGGAAAATGTCTAACCCACCATATGCCTGCGTCGAGTTTTTCTCTCTTTATTCCAATATTCTATTTTTCACCAAAAGAGACCATGTCCTTTTGATTCTGTTACAGAACTGCTCTGCTATAAATCTAAAGGAGCCATTTGTATGTTCTTTCTTGGTAATTAAAATTCTTATCCCCAAGAATGTGTTTTCCATTAAAAATCCCAGCCCTGCACTAATAAGTCTAAATCTTGTAGCTATTGTCTCTGGAAATATATATTTTGCTATATGCCACATATAAACATTTATTTCCTGTTTAAGAAAATGTGGGTTTTACCATTTGTAATATTCATGTTTGTTTCTTTGGGAGGGAGAAGTTAGGGTGACAGAAACATGATACAGGCACTCCTAAACACATTAGGAAAACTAGACCTTGTGACCAAGGCAAAAAAGATATATGTTACAGGGCCTAGTAAGCTTTTTCATGTACATTATTTATTTTTTTATTGCCAATCTTGCTTTATATGAGGTATTAAATTTACATTGGAGACAAAAGCTATCCAAGTTCATTGGGGTTTTGGTTTTGAATGTGAATTTTTTGATATTTTAGCTGCTGTCATTGACTGGCCTTTGACGTGGCAGTGAAAGAAGAGAAGGGTTGCTCTCCGTGGAAGAGACAGTCCCAAGAATCAGAGAGTTTTTGTTTTACGTGACTGTATGTGGTACAGCTACAGCAGCGTTGCCCTCATTCATTTTACTTTAGCTGGCAATCGAATTTTGCCAGTAAGATGCGGTAGCACTTTATTAAAACTCTTAACAGACTGGCCTGCCATACTTCTTGCTTGCTCTGGCCAACTCATTTATTCTGCCAGTGCTTCAAAATCTTATTTTAGAATTTCATTTTCATTTCCTGCACAAAAGGGAGGCCCATAATGCTGTATATTGAATTGCTTTTACAACAGAACTGGCACATTAGTGCTTTCCTTTTACCAGTGAGGTTCTCTGAACTTGCATAGCTTCTTGGTCAACTGAGCAATCGAAAAGATTTAGCTCATTGCATCGTTTTGCTCTGAACTCTTCTGAATTGCTGTTGGATCTCCCATTTTTCTGAGCCCTTTACCTACCTGTTCAGCATTGTCTTTTTAAATTAGATTTCCAAGTAATAGCTCAAGACCTTATAGAACTAGTTTGAATCAATTTCTCTTTAGTTGAACATGTTTTTTTCAAGAAAAACATTCAGTCTTGATGTAACATTTTCCAGGGATGAAGAATATCCTCCAACCATCAGAAAATACTTCCAATGGTAGACTAAAAATAAAACAAAAATATTTGCAGTTTGAATAATTAACCAGAGCTAGTCCAGTTTCTTAGATCTTGTTTTCCTTTTGTCTACAACATGAAATTAAAAAAAAAGCTGCAGTCATTTTCCCTATAAGCGGGGATGTTTTTTTAACCAGTGTGACCCTCTTACTCAATTTTTGTGGCTTCTTGTGCCTCTTGTAAAGTGTGCTTCAGCAGCTCCCAACTGTTATACACATTTTTCTATTTAAATGCTTTTCCCCCCACAAATTTAGCTCATAATTATTTTCAGCTTTGAGAGCCTAGCTTTCTAAATCACAAAAGCGTTGTTGCCTGTGTTCTTCCTTTATATACTATGTTAGAGGTTTGGTGTCTCTTCTGTATGTCCACAAATGTGTAATTATATATTTAAAAAGAAGGAAAAAAAAAAAAAAAAGCAGGTCCATCTCAGGTTAAGCTTCATTGTGTGCTCTTTGAAAATAACGTAGTAGGAACAGGACCTTTATTTGCTATAGTGAGACCACTGCAAGTCTTATTTCTGGTTTTGTTTCTTGGCAGATCTTGTTTCTGGAAAACTGTTACAGCAAGTTGGAAAATTAACCTGTACACCTCAGTAAATTATTATATTGGAGAGAATTTTTTTTTTCTTTTCTGTTGTGACACCCTGGTGTACCTGAGTGTGCATCATCCAGCCAAACTGGAAAATGGGCTGTCAGTTGGCTTGTGCTTTGGACAGAGCTTTGAAAAGGCACATCATGGTTTTTAGCTGGTTTCTTCCAAAAAAGCCAACATTTTCTGATAGAGATACTTGTGAGGAAAAAAATAATAAAAAATCATCATCAAAATTCTAGACTTCTGCTAATGCCTGCATTTAGTGTGCGTTTATGGCCCCACCATCACAGGTTCTTAGCATTAGATTTTATGTATTCGGTACCTCTGGAAATCAGGCCGTTAATATTGACATATGCCCGGGAGCCAGTGAGGGCAGCGTGAAAAACTCCAGCGCTGTGATTAGTATTCAGAGGTGACCTGGCTGGGCAATGGGAATTTGTCCCTCCGGCAATCAAGGAAGAACAAGGACTTTAGCTTGACTGCTGAAGGAGTTTGAGGTCAGGTTTCAAAAAAACACTACCGGTGCTTAAATTACAGAGAACAGCAAGCAAAAAAAAAATAATCAAAGAATATGAATAGCTACTCAAAATTCCCTAATGCTAGCATATATGTCAGTTTTTCCCATTTTTCTGGAAGAATCAAATGCTGTATTTAGGGAATGGGTTTCAGATTTTGCAAATATTTTCCTAGTGCCATGCTAGAAAATGAGTTTGTTGGCATATTGTTGTGTGGGGCTTGTTCTGCTAAAGCATTGTAATGCCGTCTGTTTCTCAAGCTGATTTGGCTTTTACAGCTCAAATATTATATCCTACTTTTAGAACATATGGTAACTCCTTTCAGGAGACATACAGAGAGATGCATCTAATTTCCAGAAACGGGTCATTGCCTTTGAGTGAAAGACTACAAGTGCTTTTCATCTTGATTTTCCTGTTCTTACTATTCTATCTAGACTTTCTTCTTTGCCTCCTGCCCTGCGTCTGCTGCCTGCCATATAAGCCCTCTTGCATCCCAGAAAAGGAAAGGTTTGCTGGCAGCTTTGAGTCGGAGTAAAGGAAACAAAACAATGCTCCTTTATCCAGGTTGCTTCATGCAACTCAGTTGTACAGAGTAGTTGTCAGTGATAAATGCTGTTATGTGGCTCCCATGCAGACTGTGCTTTCCCGAATAAGTTCTACTGGAAGATTGAGTTGCTCACGTAGCCCGGTCTGTGTTCATTGATGGGAAGGTTTAGTGCAGATGGGGCGTGACCCACTCAGCCTGAATCTTTTAGAGCTGTTCATGGAAAGAGGCTGCATCTCATGCCACTCTCTTACAATGATTTCATTCTGCATTCACTTCGGATGTGTAGGAGGGTTTTTCTTTTTTGCTTACTCTTTTTTTTTAAAGCCTACGTGGCAACATCAACGATTCTTGCCACTAATGACTGCTTCATACTTGTCGTCGCTCTTCCTTGCTGGAAAATGCAGTGCAAAAAGCCCCAGCACAGCAGCGTCTTTGTGTGCAAGGCAAAATGCCTGCCTTGGAGGAATGTCTTTGCTTCCCTAAGTTCACCTCTGGCTCCGGCTTTCTGTAAAGTTCTGCAGAGCTGAGGCTTTGCTCTGGGCACTTGGTTTAAAGTCACCACAAAGAGGAAGCATTTATGGACATGACTTTAATGTTACAGCTTGATGGTCAGCAGTTAACTTACGCCTCTAGTTCAGCGCTGATCTGGCCTCAGAACAGACTACAGTATCTAGCATGTTGCCAATCCAGATTTCATTGAAGACAAGTCTAGAGGATGTTGTATTACTTTGTTCTTTGCACGCCTACCCGCCTGAGCTTTCCTGTTAAAACCTTATAGTATGCGTGGCTATTTATCAGTGTTACGGTTTATCTTAGAGATTTTTCATTATAGTAGGAAAATATTCAGCATTTGTGATCCTAGCAGGTTCCTTCTCTCACTTCGGCTCACCTTGCTCTCTACTGTCATTCACAGAGACCACCTGAGAGTGTGGGATCCTTCCTTGTTGTGTGTCTGTGGATTATTCAAAGCAAAAAAGGAAAAAAAAGAGAGAAAAAAAAAAAGCTAATGCAAAAGCAGGGAGTTTGTAGCATTTCTTGAAAATAATGTGAGGGAAGAAAAGAGGACTCTTACGAGTCAGTAGCAGAGTAGTAGTGGTTAATCTCCAGCTTTTAATTAGTTGGGTTTATGATTAACTATGCTGTAGGCAAGAAACACCATGTCTGGCTCGACATCTGCCAGCACCCATATGGATGCAGTAAAGCCATGTTTCTGAAGCTCCGTGCCTGACCAGTTCAAATGTGTTTTAGAGGTATCTATGGCCAACAGTCGTTAATACTGCTGACCTTTCTTTTCCCTCTTCTATTCATCATATATTCTTGTGGCTTGAGCTGCATGTTTTCAGTTACCTGTATTTTTGTTTCACATGTGTTGGATTTTCCCTCCTTCTACAGTTTCCTAGGGCAGGTACAGTTGCCACTTCCTCTGGAGAAATGTCATCCTTTATTCAGTGATACGGTGCTATAGGCTCCAGTAAAAGATATCACATGTTTTAAGAACAGAGGAGCAGAAAATGTCCTCATGTTCTTACTCATGCCTTTACTTTAAGGTGGGACCCCTCCGCATGGAAACCTGCTTCAGCCTGCAGCAAAGCTGTGGCAAAGATCAACAGAAACAGCTTTTTCCTTCATGTGGGCACAGCTTCAACAAGCCCTAGCAATTTGTGTCGCCCATCAACGCTGTGGGTGCTTGACCTGTTCAGACACAGAAGGGATCCTGGACTGTAGGTGTAGTGATAAACTATGATCATAAAAAACCCCAAACTCAAACCTTAGTATTTTATGGAAGAAAATAATAAAATAATTTATTCTTGAAGTAAAAAGATTTGATTTCTACCGTCATTCATCCAGTGGCTCTGGGATGACTGAACTTTGAATCCCCACAAAAAAAGAACTTGAATTGGCAAGTGTTTTAATATTGTAGTGGCTTAAGACTTCAGGCTGTATTTGCCTGCAATAATGCGAGGCTTAGTTTCTCCATTTTTCTCTTCTTCTTCGACAGCATTGTTAGTATTAGCCAGACCTATAGAACATTCTGCTGTCAAACTTGGTTTAGGACATGACAGTAATCAATAGCTTTCTGGCAGACACTTTTCCGTGACAGGCCATGCTCCTTTTCCTGGGATGCCATCATGGCCGAGTGGCCTCCCGCTCTCCCAGGCCACAGTTGTGCTGAGCTGCATAGATGTTGGAGGCTGAAGGAACGTTTCTTCTATAGGAGCTTTGAGAAGAATTCAAGGATGAAACTTGAGGGCACCAGAATTGTCAAGAGGCCAAAGGGGCAAAAAGGCTGGGCTTTCTGCTTTGTTTGTTGGTATTGCTGGTCTGGATTCAGCAGAGAGCAACAGAAGGGTATTTGTCACAAGTGTTGAAAATTTTCAGGTATAAATGATAATATTTTTTCTTTTCAACCTCCAAGCTTGAGCTCTTTGGATTTTTTTTGGCATTTCTCAGCTGAAAGACTATTTGTTTAAATTTACAGTAAAAATACGAATGACTATTAATGCACAGAAAATAAGGTGGAGCACCCTGCGAATACAGTAGATTAGGTTAGGTGCTCACAGAATAGCTTCACTTGGGATTTATGATCTGTTAAGTGCAATTCTGTAGCAGCAAATGCTGAGTTACCACTTCAGTGCTGGTTCATTCACCCATGCAGATTGAGAGCGATACCAAAAGGTACTGTGCCAAGAAAGCTCTTGCCTGCTCCTGATTCTGTACACGACCTGAAAGTTTTGAGTGAATACCTCTCCTTCAGATTCACAGCTTACACCTAAAATAATATTTTAAGAAGTTCTGTTAGTAATAAAGTAACAAGTGTTATTCATTCTCCAGACAGGAATTAGTAGCTGCGCTGAAGTGCTCTCTGCTGATTCAGCAGCTAGGCTGCTGCTGAAGTCTTAACCATGCTCCATCAAAGTTGAGTTTTATTGCTGTGTAGGTAGTTCATCCTGTAACTTTGTGCAATTCTTTATAGCATAACCCTCCAGCTTATCATAATTTCCTTCCACTGGAAGGATATTGCAGTGGATGTGGCTTTGTTGTTCGGAGTAGGTTTTAAAGCATAAAAATTGGAAAGTATTTTACGTTTTACTTCAGGAAGGTCTGTAAAGGATGGGCAGTCATTTTGCTTTGGTTGTGGTATGGATTTGTTAGAATACTGGAAACATCTAGGCTCTGATCTGAGCAGTTCTTCTATCTGTAGTCCAGCTATTGCAGGCTGGTGTGAATTAAAGTAATATACTGATTGGAACTGGATATAGCATTTCAAACAAAGATAGAGTTTATACCCTCAGACCAGTAGTTTTTGTCAACAGAGACTGTCCAAACTGGTGTGGAAGCAATCGTTGACGATAACAGATGAGGCTATTGAAGCATTTATGGGGAACATCCAAACATCTGGACTTATGGGACTGGTTTTTACCCAGCAGTAAAAAAGTTCATTGCTGTTGTTTGTTTGTTTTTAATAGAGGAAAAAAGAGGAGAAAATAGAATTGGAATCAAATTGGGTGTCTGCTGAGCCATGTTAATTGTTAAGCTGAATTCCCATGACGATGTTTAAATATCTTTTTAGCACACTGAGCCATAAAAGGTTTTTAAGTTTACTTGTGTTAGTAAAATGTGGTAGCAATTAATTTACCAACATGTTATGCGTTTACAAGGTGCCTTCATTTCATGGGTGGCTGGAAGATAGAACACACTTAGATTATATTGAATTTAAGAAGCCACATGAATACTTAAGGCTTTTAAACTGCATGGTTTTGCTTTGTAATCTTATTGAACTCTGGCCAACCATGATGAATGTTTTCTGTCTTACTATATGTTCTTGTGTCTTTGACCTCACGAGAGGCATGGAATAACAAATGTAGGTACTGGACTTTATTTACTTATTTACTCAGTAGTTAAAACAAGAAAGCAAACAAAACCATGATGTATTTCACCTCTTCTCCCCAGCACCCCCATGACAAATGGCTGTTGTAACAGTGTTAAACTGTGACCTTAAAGCCACAGGCATAATGAAACTGTGATCTGGCAGATGTGACAGACTCATCTTACATAAATCACTCGCTTTTGTCACTGCTGGCATATGGCCAATGAATCTTCTAATTATTGAATGGCTTTTATAGCCCCATTATTTATAATCACTTTTGGACAGCAGCTGGAAGACAAGGATGGGACAGAATCAAATGATATAGCACAAACTATTATCGTTTGTGTAACAACTGCTGGGATTAGGAATATTTGATGATGATGTGGTTACCAGCATGGTCTTGTTAAATGATAAAAATCCACTCAGCCTTCATTTTGTCTTCTAAGATGGGCTGCTGTCTACTGGACCTTGCCATGAAAACTATTATATTAATTGATCCAGAAATAGAATATGAATCTCTTCAGACATTAACAAAATATATGTGCAAGTATCAGGGCCACCTTTATGTGAGAACTTGAGGAGAACCCATTGCAAGCATTAGCAAGACACAGCGGTGATGCCCTGGCACTACTGTTGTGCCAAGTGCTATTACAGAAAAGTTTTAAGAAGTGGCTTCTGCTTCCCAGGAGCCCTGTCTGCACCCCACTTTTTATTAAGTTTTTAACAACAGGTTGAGAAATTGTCTTTAGTTACTTTATTTAATATTTTAACATTTCTTAAAAAAAAAAACAACAAACCAACAAACAACCTAGGTTTGGGTTTGGGTTTTTTTTAAGCGAGTTGATGGGTTAACCAGCTTAATTTAATACACTATAATTAAGGGGAGCTATTTTAGCTCTAATTATAGATGACTTTGTGTTGAGCCTCTCTGCTGGGTAGAGTAGCAGCCTTGAAGAAGGCAGGATGACTGGTCACCCAGCCTGTAATGCCCGGCAACTGAGAATGCAAGTCCACTTGCCACTTTAGCAAATGTGAGCTGCAGGTGCTCTGCGCGTGCCTCTAAACAAGTCAGGGGGTTTCTGTGTTTTTGTTTGTTGTGTGTTTTGTGGTTGGTTGGTTGGTTGTGGGTTTTTTCCCCCCCTCCTTTTCTGCAGTTCGTTTTGTAGCACAGAAATAAAACCCGTCCAACCATGATAACTTACTAATGTTTGTTAAATACCTTCAGATAGAGACCTTTAGATGAAAGACAGCATGTTATAATCGGGCGTTTATACAGCAAATCCAACATGTGCAATCTTTGTGTCTTTAAAAAAAATTGAATCCTTCCCTCTCAATGTAGACATCAGGGCAGTGAGAGAGAGTCTTAATCCAGATGACTCTATTGCACTTTTATCCCTTTAGCAAGGCCTTTAACCTTTCATTGCTTCATGGCCCTGTTGTTTTGAAATGGTCTTTGTCTGCCCAAAGAGCATCTCTCTGCTAAAGACGCCTTTAAATGGAGATCCTGACAAGAGAAGGGGGATTCTGCTGCAGTTAAGGAATGGAAAATGGATTTTTCCAGTTCAGATGTGATCAGTCACTGTGAATGTAGCAATTGTTAGCCTTCCCAAAGAAGGATAAAGCAAAAATATTTACTAGTGTATGAGTGTAATATAGATCAGAGACTGTTGTGTCCTGGGCCTGACCCTGACCCCTCTTCCCACAAGCAGCTATAGGCTCTGCCAGGGTATAGCTATTTGTCAGGATTATCTATGACCATCTCAAAATGTACATGGGACAAAACAGCTGCAGTAATTAATATAAACATAAAATATAAAATGATAGTTTCCAAATGCATAAAACATGAGTATAAAATATATCTTCAGAATATATTTTCTGGCATAGACTTATCTACCAGCTGGCAGGAAGGTGCTGGCAGGAAGGTGCTGTCAGCCCTCCGATACTCATGCTCAGCTTTTTCTTGAAAAAATCCAGATTTTGCTTGGTCATTTATGCAGTCTGCTTTCCTTATTGGAAGCCCATATGTCAATAAGGCAAGAGGCTTTCAGCCCCCCCGATCTGCACTGCGCCTCGCTGGTGGTACTGCTCTTGAAGAGATGGATGTTCTTATGCAGTGAAGACAGCAATAGATGATCTGGTATGCAGGTTTCTTCCCTGTAGAAACTGGAAATTGTAGCAATAAGTGTCAGAGCATAATTCAAAACATAGTTTCTCTAGTGACTTTAATATTAGGTAACTGTTGGAGGATAAATGTGTGGGTTTGAAAGCAGTGTATTTAGAAACAGTCAATATTTTTCATTAATCACAAAAACATCTAGGTTACATATTTATCTACGCAAAATTGACAAGCACAGTTTATTGTTTCTCAGACAACTGTATGTCAGTTGTTTTTTTTTTCTATGAGAGATGTCTTGTTTCCCCCTTGGGGTTTGTTTTTGCTGCTAAAATATTGTTGTTATGATGTAATGATTTGGGAGGACTATTGACATACTGTAAAATGCAGTATAATAATCAAGAATAATTGAAAAAAACAGCCATTCAGTGAGTTGCCCTTTGTTCCATTCAAAGATAAAGAGGGATTCAGATAATAAGAAATATCTCAGATTTGGAGTAGTACTGTGGGGAGAGAAGCAGTGGAAAGTTGGTTCTCTGACTGTATGTTCACGTAAAGGTATTGGTTTTTTTCAGCGGGGAAGAAAAAGGAAGGAAACTGTGGCAACAACAAAAACCAGTCTTTGAACATGTTTTACTTCTGAAACCTTAAAACACGAATTTTGGTGAGTTTAGTAGGGAGGAATTTCTTTTTACTTTTTTTTTTTCCCGCCATGTGTGTCGGATTTTCTAAAGCTAGATATATCAGCCTAAATTTGATTACTTTGATTACAGAAATAACAGGGTGATTTTTCTGTATGCAAATAAATGCATTTCCAACACATCCTGGCCAGCAGGAAGGAAGAGCTGAGCACTGGCTCTTAGGATCTAGTATCCCCTGTTTTGGAAACTACTGTTTCTGGGTTGCATCTTTTATTCCTCCTCTATTGTCACTACTGTAGGATCTGTCTACGTGCTTTTAGCAGAGAAGAAAAGAAAGGATCTCAAAAGAGTCAATGTAAGACCCAATCTCCTTGAGAAAATGAGTATTTTGAAGGGTAGTAGTATATTTCTAGTCAACACAGCCCATCTTCGCAGAAAGTGGTGCCAGGTATTTTCTTGAGCACAACTTATACATGGAATTAGACTTTACAAAGGGAGGACTTTTGCCTAAAATCAGGTAGTTCTGAGCACCTGCCCTTCCACCCAGCCTGGTGGCAGTTGATGTACCGACAGAAGCTATCAGAGGGTGAGAAGTGTTTTCAGAGGGAGCATTCACAAACAAGGGGTGCCCCTGAGGATCAGAATTAATTTCGCTGCTACTATTTGCACACAGGAGGTTGCTCAAATGTCACTGGCATACATTTCAGATTCTTAGGAATTGTGGGTGCATACATTTCAGGTTCAAAAAGAATTTATCAAAGTTTATAAATTTGTGTCTAGCACTAGAATCTGCTAAAAAATGCCATTATCAAGCAGGTGACCTCTCAAATCTGAGGAAATTTTTGGAAAAGATAATCGGAATGGAGTGAAATGTTTCAAATGGCAAAGAATCCAACATGTTGCAGGATGGATCCTTTTGGTGGCTTTCTGCATGGGGTTAGCATATTTTCTTCTTCCATGCTCTTGAGTGTGTTGCCTGGGGTTAAGCCTGCTTTTGTCCACAGCTGTGTTCTTGGTGACTGCTGAGCTGAGATCATCAGGGTTGCAAGAAGCCTTTATTTCCATCAAGAATTTTCTGGAATTTAGCAACAAAAATGTGGCTTAGCAAGCATTATTTGGTTGTGGGGTTTTTTTCCCTCCTCTTTCCTTTTTTTAGTCCCTATTTAAAACATAGTAGAAATGAGCACCACTGTGAGCTCCCTGAGTGGACAATCATGTGAGTGGAAGTATTGCTATAGCCCTTATTTTTGCAACTGCCATCTTGGCTAGTGCATCAGTGACTCAGCTGGGAAATCCCAGCTACTGCATAAACCAAATAACCAAACTTTCCAGTGGGGGTTGTAATAGACTGAGATGCTAGATGGAATGGGCACAGAGGGAAACTAAAAGCAGATATCATCAATAAATTGCATATTTTCTGTGGTCAAACAGACCCTAGCTCAGCAGAGCTTTTTCACCTCTAGACATTATTGTGATATAAATTATTTCATCACGAATCACACAATATTTCAGGAGAAAGTCTATGTTATAGGATACATGCAGTTAAGTGCATTAATTTCTTCACAGGAATAAGCCCTTGCGTTGTCTCCAACCTGTTTGTCATATTTGTTCTTTTTGCTATGAGAAACCACCTTGTCTTACTATCTCTTGTGCAAAGAAAATGTGGACTGTTAAGTTAAAAGATAAAGAAATGCTTTATTATTTTAGCAGATGCTGATTTTTTTGTTGTTGTTGGGGGGTGGGGTGGGGTGTGTGTGCGCCTAGTCTCCCTGTGGAGTAAAATAATGTGGTATGAAATCAAACATCAGGAGTTTGTAACGTCAGCTCTGACATTGGAAAACTGTGGCCCACAGGTCTACCAAGCCATCTAAGCGCCTCCTAGGTGGGAAACCATTTTGATATTGTAATAACTGAGACCATTTGTTAGAAAACGGGTTGATAATCTGCTTTTGGAGTGAAGGGTGTTGCTGTGTTAACTCAGGAAAGTGTGCTGAACTAGTTTTGTCTGCCTTCAATTCGGTTTTGTTGTTTGAGCCATTTCTGTAATGAGCATCCTGGTCTTTAAAAGAATTCCTTCTTTTAATAGCTGGTCTTACTGCCTACACCTTCCTTTCTTCAGTAAGAAATTAATTTTTTTTTAAAAAAAGCTCTCTGGAGAGCCTAAATACGAATCACCTATTTATTTTTTAGAATTCGACTTAGTATTTCAGAGTACAGGGCTTTTTTTCTTTAGTTTTGGTTTTAAACCAACATTTCTGCTAAAATGTTGCAGGACTGCATTAGGCAGATAGGCTGTTCCTGCCCGTGTTCATTTCATGCTCTGCACTCTTTTTCCCATTCATCTGGTACCGCTTCTGCCTCCCAGACCCGCTGTCCAACTGCACTCCATTGCAGTATTATTATTCTTGATTTGCTTTGCAGTGATTTCTACAGGCTCCAGCCAGGAATCTGCAACTGTGATGCTATGTTCAGTGTCAACAAGTATTGAGACGATCTCTACATTACATATTCACAATCCAAAAAATCATAATGCAAATTATAAAAGCCCATAGAAACAGCTGCCGTGGTTCAGCCCAAGGTCGGTGTAGCCCAGCATTCTGGCTCCAACTGTGGCCATAAATAAGATGCCTAGCAAAGGAGAGGAAAAAAGCAAGATATTTAACATGCCCCCACATCATCTTCCATGTCTTCCAGCCACTATCAATTCATTTTCAGCTCAAGGGATTTCCTACAGTCTTTTGCAACTTGCAACGGGTCCGTCTTCCAAGCGCTTTTCCCATCTCCCCTTGAAACTCCTCCATAAGCTTCTTGCACCCGCAGTGCTCTCCAGCAAGATCTGCCACAGCCCCCGTGAGCTACAGCCACTGTTGTGTGGGTTTGAACCGATCTCCTGCTCGTTTTCATTGGTGTCTCCTAGTCCTTGTGTTAGAGAGCAGGGAGCAGCCAGTCCCCGCCTGCCCTCTGGGCATGTTGGAGACCGATGTCCACACCAGGTGCAGCATCCCAACCTGCTCCCTTGGTCCTTGCATGGCAGTTGCTCCACACTTTGATCATCCTAGTTGCGTTTCTCTGAAGCTTTTCCAGTGGTTTTTTTTTTCTTTAATTATTAGAACAGAAGAGTTTCTATCCTGTTCTCTGTATGTTCTCGTGGGGTGGTTTTTGTTTTTCAGTCAAATTAATGTCAATGTTGTTGCAGACTTGGAAACAATTAATTTCTGGGAAAAGACTTCGTTAAGTTACTCCAGTTCATATGTTCTCCTACGAGAACATGTTGGTGTTCAGCAACTAGCATTAGTCGTTAACAACTCTTTCTTTTTCATTGTGTTTTCTTTTTGTTTATGTGTTTGGTTTGGTTTTGTTTTCAACTGATTTATCTTTATTCTCACCCACTTCTGGAAGTGTTCAAAACTGAATGGGTAAATAAATAGAGTTAAGTGAAAAGGGTTGGGTATTATTCTGTTGTTTTTGAGGGCTTTTGGTGCTCTTAACTCCTTCAATCAATTCTTTTCTAACTCCTGCTGTGTGCTGGAGTGTAGATACCAGTGCAAAGTGCAGCACTTGTCTGATTTGGTGCCATGTTTGGCTATAGTAGTACCTCCACCGGGAGCAGCCTTTGCCTTCTGCCTGTCTGCCCAGCTCACCCTCCAATGCATTGCAAAAGCAATACTCTACCTTTATTATTTTTCTTTTTCTTCACATCATCTGTCTTTCTCCATTTGCTCAGACAAATAAGTGATAAAAGGGAATGATGATCTGTTTAACACCACAGGAAGAAAGATGCATTACGAGACAAGAGAGACCTCTTGTTTACAGCGAGTTATTTTTGGTAATTAGCCATTTGTAGAGGAAGATAAGCCTCTGCTCGTAAAGTCAGCATGCCATAATTTAGGGGACTCTGAATGGAAGTCTAACATTTGCCTGAATTGGAAATGTAAATTGTGTGCATTTAGAAATAAATAAATGCTTTTTTTTTCATTGCAGGAAGCAGACTGAACAAAGACCTGAGACATTATCTGAACCAGAGGTTTCAGAAAGGATCGCCGGATCACGACCTGCAGCAGACTATTAGAGATAACCTTTATCGCCATGCTGTGCCTTGTAAGTAGCAAAACATCAACCCGGTGGATTACATGTCGTAGAATTTCATATTTTCTTTTGAGGAGCTTTCACATGGTGGTTTGCCGGGCTCCAGGGGGAGACTCATTTTTCAGCCTGGGGGCAGACTCCTATGTGTGACAGCAGGTAGGGTTCAGGTAGGGTTGAAAAGGAAAACAGTTCATCCCTGAACTCTGCTTTTTTGAGTACATTTATTGAACAGTTGATGGTTTGATGCAAGCCTGTGATGCTTACTTTGGAGAAAAAAAACCCTAAAAAACCAGCCGTGAAGTGAATGCTTCCCTTAGAAATTGTCTTCATTAACAACATTATGGTGAATGTTCCTTTATTGGTTTTAAACCTATGAATAAAAAACCCTGCTTTTATTTTTATTTCCTTGGGAGAACTTTATTTCTGATGCTTATTTAACTTGTGAAATTGAACAGCATTTCATGGCTGAGTGCCATTGTAGCAGAAAACTGCCACTGTTGGAAGGTCATCCTCGATTCAAGTAGAATATAAGTGGCAAGAGTTAGTGAAGCTGAGAAAGAAATGCTCTTTTTCACTCAAAAAAACCACCAGGAGGAAACCTGAGAAGTTTGGAGGGTGGTAATCTATAGAAGTTCAGAATCTTTACTCAAAATGAGATAGTCCTTGGCATTTTGGGCAGATGTACAAAGAGTGGAGAATGATCCTACTTCATTGGACCTCTGTTTGGCATTCTCCAGCTGCTGAGAGAGGATATTGTAAAGAAAAGGTTTTTGTCCTTAACTTTGAGCTGTGGAAATAATTATATGCCTTTCAGATCAGGTTTGGATAAGAATTAGTAAACATCTTAGTTATAGGATATTGAGATAAACAGCAAAATATTTTGAAGTTTTGTATGTCATCATGAATCACAGCTTGTTTATCGTGGTAGACTTACATAAATACTGAATAATGATGTTGCCACTCAAAAATCTGTATTTGCCAACAAATACCACATAATGGCACGTAGAGTAATAGCCATTTTCAGTCTAAGTGTTGCATGCAGGAGAACTGTGTAGGACCACAGCTAAAATTGTGTGGTAACACTGACAAATGTTGATTCTTCAAATGGCAGAGACTGTATATCACCATTAGGTTTATTTTCATTTTATCAGTGGAAAGCATGGACCAAATTACACTTCAAGTGCTGTGCATAGACATAAAGAATAAATATGGATTATTATTTTCTATTGAACACTTCCATTTGCCATTTTGTCAACGTGAAATACGATTAGTTTTCAATCATCTAACTTGCCAAGCTGCAGGTTTTTAAAGCATACTGCGAAAAGTGCCTTCTCAGAGAGCACGTGCAATGTGAGGCTCAGAAGATGCAGTGTCGTGATGCTAATGTCCTTCTGCCAATGTGTTATATTCCAATTTCTAAAGCAGCAAATAAAGCAAATGAGCGTAAGTTCTGTGGAAGCATTTTGTGCGTTACCAAGGTTACATTTTGAAATGCTTTCCATTGATTCTTTTCTCTGATTTATTGAACTTGATGGTGAGCTAAACTACTTGGACTCACTAAAGACTTTTGATTTAAAATTAAGAGCAGTAAAAGTGATTCCTGCCTTTTAGAAATAGTTGGGGAAAATACACTTTGTTATGTATTAATAAGATCAGTGCTTATGCTCCATTTATGAAAAAAAAACGGAAAATCTGAGGAGTGGAGTTAGTTATTGTGTGCCTCCATACTTTGAGTTGTAAAGCAGGTAGCGTTTAATTTTTTCTTCATGTACTGTGGGGATGGTATTAGCGGTAGCTTTTAAGAATTATGCTAATATTCATATGTGAATTTAATGAGACTGCTGCATACACGGTGGGTTGGGATGCTTTACAGGTCTGGAGATTAATCTAGCTGTACACTTATATTTTTATTCCTTGGTACACGTGACCAGTAAATCCAGAGCCCTGGACCAATCTCTAGTGCTAATGGATTATGAAGTCTTGTATTTTGAAAATGGAATTCCCTGCTGATTATGTGGTAAACATGAACAAGAACACAAGGTCACTTGGACTGAGCATGCTTGGCCTGACAGCTGCTTTTTGTTGTACTAATATAAGGGCTAAATGAAGTGATAATTAGTAAATGCAAAATGGAGAAAGATGATGTTAACCAGTTCTTCCCCAGAAATTCTAGTAAGTATCCCACGTGGTCAGCTCTGACTAGTTTGGTACAGGCGGTGAGAAAACCCAGAGGGCGGCTTCTTCCCATAGAGCTGCATGCCAGTTGTGTGCTTAGCTGGCTTCAGAACTGAGAGAAGACGTGACTATAGCTTTTGTAGAAGCTAGAGGTCAAGCAGAGGGGAAAGAAGATACAGAAAGTTTGTCTTGACCTTGTTATTTTGTATGACAATAACACATTGCTTAAGCATCACTTAGATTTTTACTTTAGGAGAGATGGTTGTTTGCTTTTTCTTATGAACAATTGAGGGTAAAAAGAGTGGGATGATGTCAGTTCCCAAGAGGGATACGAGTGTTGCCTAAATGGGTGACACGATGATGATTTTCTGAGACCAGAGGACTTCATCCCTGAATGTGAGAGCTGTCATAAAGAAATCAGGTCTTGAAATGGACCCAAAAGTGAAATGTTATCGAAATAAGTAGATGAACTGCATGGTTATTTTTGAAAGCTGAAGTCTTCCCCTGCTTCTCAGTGTCCTCTGCCCCTCCAGCATGCTTCCTCTCAGGCTTTGTACCCTCAGCTCCCTGTTCCCCACTGAGCTGGTTTGGGTTTTTTTTTGCAAGTATGTGTAGTAAACAACAGTTGTGACAAGCTTCCAGGTGGCCTCCAAGTTTGGTTGTCATACTGTTGTGAGAGCTCTGCTGTTTCTATCACACCAAACCCACGGGTTTATTTACAGACCCAAAACATTCTCCTCTGGAATTTACAACTTCAGCATTGTAATCTAGGACCGAGCCAGAGTAAGGAAGAGGCAGGACACCTTATTTATATATTTGGATGGTGTGTAAGCACTTATGGAGCCATGCATTTACAACGTACAAATCTTTGAAAGAGGTAGTGTAGTTCAGTCACTGAACTAGCTTTTATTTCAGCTGAACAGACTGTCTATTAATTTCCTTTGCTTTCTTCCTGATGCTCTCATTTCACTGTTAACGTCACATGCTGGGGCAGAGACTCTTTTCTGGAGTATTTTTGTCTTCGGCTTAAGAAAAATCAGCACCTTAAACTTGAGCAAAGTTATTCTCCTTACATGTTCAGATAAGTAACTGTTGGCATTCCTAGTATGTAGGATCCACTGTCAGAACTAGAGAAAACCCTCAAATATATCATCCAGATTAGCAAGATGTTGGTCCAGTCTCTAGCTGTCCCCTTTGCCTTGTTTTGTTTTGAAACACCACATTTTTCCTGTTTTCTGATGTGCCTAATGAAGATCACCAGAAATAATGCTCTATTTGTGGGCTAGTTAATGGCTCCATTGAGCTTGGAGTAGACTGTGAATTGGCAACAATTTGATGATTACTGATTGCCCAAGACTGTACCAGAAGTGCTTTGACTGATGCAGAGCCTTTGCCCACAGCTTATTTCTAGTGTGGATTTGATTCATTTCAGCTCAATTTTGACAGCCTAAATGCTTAAGAGCAAAAGGGCAGGTTTACCAACCACGTGAGGCATCTTGTCGGGGCACCTTGCGTCATGTCTGAGTCCACCTGTGCTAACAGAACTCAATGTGACTTGCAGTACACCCGATCTGGGGGGATGCTGAGAGTCTGTGATGTAGAGTGTGCTGACATCCAGGTTTTAGGTTGCAGAGAGTGTTTCTAGGAGCAGAACTCCCCCCAAAAGGAAGGTTTACTTAGTGGAAAATGTGATTAGTTGGAAGTACATGTAAGAATATATCCATTAAATAGGTGTTTCCAAGTAGCCTTACCTTGGAATATCTCTGCAATAGTGTTAATTGGGAAAGATATATGATAGCAACCTACTTTAAGATTATAGTGCATCAGCGTGTCTAAACCACTGTTCATGGAAGGCTGAACAGACAGGATTATCTTCCTCATTTTGAAATGATAGTAGAGGGCATCTGTTTAAAATAAACAAGCAGAACTGGCCATTTGTCCTAGTTGCTTATTCTCAATAACCTGACAGCAGTTTTCTTTTCAAAGTGTATCAAGAAGAATCAGGGAGATTATATTATTTCCATAAAAGCTTATCAGGGCATGTTTTTTTCTTTTCCTCTGGGCACATTTACTTGATTCTCCACTTGTTTCAGTCCTGTGTGACATGCAGAGGCTCAGCTATGGTGGCTCTGGCATTGTGCCTTTACTTACCAAAACGTTGTACCTGGTGCAGGCATGACTGAAATAACAGATCAGTGGTCCCCTCCTTATTCATGTATATTCGACATTTATCTTATTTCAGTACTGTGCAATTCCTTTCTTTGCCAGGCTGTAGTCTTCAGAAGCAAAACTCCAGAAAATGCAACGTCTTTTTGATGGTGAATGAAATGGGGACAAGGTAATGGCTAGCCTGGAGTTAAGTCTTAGATGTCAGCCTAGACACTATGTGGCAATTTTTTTTTCCCCCTCTTCTTCCCAAAATTGGCATTTAAAACCTCAGGAGGTCACCATTCAACAGCTGATTCACTTTTCCAAAACAAGAACATGCCCTGGGATTAATTGGCTGGAGATTTTAACCTTAGAGATTTACCGCTTTCATTTCTGCTTTCTGTTCTCTCACCTTCCCAGAGTTTGATCTGTTTCTCTGTCTTCAATTACAGAACAGTAGCTCTAACTGTTGTGGTTCGTCTTACAGGGGAGTGTGCAGCAACATGGAAAGAAATGGATAAAAATCAATAGCGTAAGTGTCAAGTGATCTGTAAGGAGGCTTAGACAAAGGCAGCGACACCCAGGCACCTGGCGGGCCTGAGCTCTCTCACATGTCAGTGGGAAATCTGAGAATTTCCAAGTGATCTGCTGGTACAAAGGAAAAGTCCCCTTTCTAAGGAAAACCAATAATATTGAACAAGGAAACTTCACAGTATGTATAGGACAAACTTTAATAAGTGGATGTAGAAGAGCACATTGAACGTTATTGTCTGGATTTAATGTTTTCATTGATAATTGAACGACCAAAGGGCAGTTTAGTTGCTCCAGGAGTTGGGTAAGCTGCTACAGCCGTAACCACCATCAGCTGCAGCTAACGGAGGACTAGAGGCTAAATGGGCTGGGGTCTGGTGAAACGGCTGTCAGAGCCCCCCAGACTTCAGTGATTTCCCAGGATAGCTTTTAAAGTCCGGTGGCACTGGGCTCCCCATAAGTATTTCTGAACTCCAGAATGAATTGATAGAAGGGATATGCAAACCAGCTTACAGAAGGTTCTTTTCTTTAGAATACTGAGTATAATAGTGTATCAGTATGCTGGGAAAAATTGTTGAAGTGGAGCAGAAAGGCCTTTATGTTACAAATGCATGTGTTTTTACATGTGGGGATATTTGAGTCATAATTTCTAAGTTATTTTTAGTTACTAATTTTTATTAAGGATAAACAGAATCACTGACAGTGCACATTATTTTTCTTCACAGGCAATAAATCTTCAGTTTATGTACACAAATGTTCTTTGAATTCTCAAAAGCTTTCCAGACCTGCAGCCGTATTTATTATCCAAGTACCTTTTGTTGCAGTTCTCTTCCTAGAGGTGTAATTCTGCTTTTGTAATGAGAAAAAGTTGCAGTGTCCATGAAATATTCATTTGAAGGCCCACACTGATAAGGTGATGAAGAACAGACTGATCTTGTTTGTAACACACAACAACTACTTAATTGTTTCACAAGATTTATGTCAGGAAAAAGTTTAAAATATTTTTAAAATACTGTTCTTATCACTAGGATGCAACATGCAGGTACCAGCGGCATGTAAAGATAATTTTTCTCAAGTACCAGTGCTTGTGAGCTAATCTAGCTCAGAAGAATATGAGGTGTATTTTCTGTGCTAGCTAATGTACACACACTTACTTTTTCCTGTATTTTCAGCAGAGACTGTATCCTGCCTACAGCCAGTGGGTTTACAAAATCCCTGTTGCTGTGTTCCAGAGTGCAGAATTGTAGCAGAGTCCCCTGCAGTTTTCAGGGATATAATTACTTCACGTATTAGTGAACCAGATGTGTTTTCACTTTTAAGAGAGAAAAGTGCCCTGTTTTGAGCAACAGGGCCAATATTTCTGTAATTAAGCTCCTTTCTATAGACAGTCATTTCTGTTTAATTTAGGAGACTTCAGACGTTTTTTCCATCTGCTCTGTCCTTTCAGATCAATAGTGCATTTTGTGCCAGTGGAACTATTGAGTTTGGTTTTGGTTTTTTTTTGTTTCGGTGTTTGTGGTTGGAGGTTTTTTACATTTGGAAATAAAAGCACTTATGGTAGCAAATATTGCTCCATCTGCTTACCCATTTGTGAGGAATAGCTTTTTTGTATTTCACTGTACACCCAGTTGAAATTGCATGAGGCACCAGAGAACAGTACAAAGCAGAGGAGCTCAGCCTTATAGGCTCTCCCATGCCATTTGCCAAAGGAGATTTGGGTAAGAAGTGTGGGAAGAGATTACGTGGCTAGTTTTCTTTGTTTTCTTTGTTAGTCCCCAGTGTACTTAATTTTGCATATTATTTTTTCTCCAGTGCAGTTGCTTTGTACTACAGCAAAGCATCTGCAAGTGGGTATTTGGGTAGTGCAAGCAATGTCTGTGCATATGTTTTAAAATGTAAAGGTTTATAAGGTTATGAGTCTCTGGGAAAGCAGAGAGTAAAACAGAGCTGAGAGCAGGTCCTGATGTTTGGAGGTTGAAGGGGTGGAGATTAATTACCCCACATTATTTACTTCAAAACTGGCTCTGTCCTGCCATAGTTTTTCATATGATGTCCCAGGGTCCTGATTACATCTTTTGGGATGTCTGCAGTGTCCCAGCTTTTGATTTCATCGACGTGGCATGATTTCTTTTCAACTACCACCATATATCTGTTCAAGGTTTACAGTGTATTGATTATGTTACAAGCCAAGAGAATGAGTGTTCCAGGCAAAAAGAACAGTTTTAAATGAGGAAAAATTAGATGTGTAGCTATTCTTTAACTTGTTTTTCCACTCACATTTGTGTTTGGGATTCATATTTGGTATTTCGTGACTAACTCCCTCTAGAAAGCACCCATCACTGATTAGGTATGTTGTGATTGAATGGTGGCTTCACAGCTACAAAAGTCCTGTGCTTCTTTCATCAAAGTTGTCAGTACTTAAAAGAGGACACCTGAAAATCCTGTTTATATGATGTTACTGTGGTCCAGTGCGGTACCTGCAATTTAGCGGCAGCAAAACCGGTGGTGTTTCAGAGGAGGAAACACTCGTGTGATTCCCAGTCACATATATTGCAGCTGTGACAGTCTCTGAGCCCAGGAGGGCAATGGCAGATGCAAGCTCCTGAGGGTTTGATGGGGATGTGGACTTGCTACATTTCATCTTCAAACAATTGTCTTTTTTTTTTAACATTAGCATGCTTCTTCACATAAAGCATGCTGTCCTCTAAATCCTTTCTCTCTTTATTTCAGCAGAGAGGAGATTAGCCGTGTAATCATTTACAAAGCTGTTTAGATTCTGCTAGCTGTTTTTTGTTGGGGAGAGTCATACCCAATACCTTTAATAGGAATAACTCTGTAAATTAATCTTCATTGATTTTCCTCCCCCCCACCCCCAGTGAATAAGAAGGGAGAAAAATATAGAACAAATATTTCTAGTTCTGCCTCTGTTGAAGGAGAAATAAATCTTTCCTATTAGTCATAATGGTCTAGATGTATCCTTTTTTTATAATGTCCTCTTGAATAATTAGAGCTTTGAGTTATGAAGTCAAGATTCCTGGGTCATTGCCAGAACAGATTTGTTTAAGGGGGACACTAGTTCCCTGAATTCCTTTTAAAGAGCTTTGTAATGTCCCAGGGTGCTCTTAATTAGTGATTTAAGAGGGAATACATCTGTTTCACTGAGGATTGTGAAAATTATTATTTAAATGGAAATGTTTAATAAATGGCTCTTTGAAAGGCTAATGTATCTTTAAAATGAGACGTATATCACAGAGTAATCAGATGATAGTGATCTAACAGTTCTACTTGCAGGGTCTTTTTGGAGCTGAAGATGGAGAAAAACATCAAAGACCCTTGGAAGCATCATCTGCCATTGAATTATATTTCATACTTCATCATTCATTCACTACCTGCTATTTTACCTTAAACTGCAGGTTTAACACTTTGTTTACTGGGGGAAAAACAGTCAAAAAATGTTGATGTTGGTAAAAGGAGGTCTGTAGGAAGAAGCAGTATTGCTTATTAGATAAATTGATAATACTTCATTTTTAGTGCAGACCATCATGGCAATTCAAATACTACTGCTGCAGTGTGGATTCTTTTTCTACCAAAAAAGGAGATGGTCATATACTACAAATGTGCGGGTAACCTTTGTTGTATTAGGGATTTTAACTGGTGAACCTCAGAACTGAGGGGCTGGGGCAGGTGACAGAGGCAGGAGGAACTCCAAATTAAGAAGCTGCTGCTTTTAGCAAACACTTCCTTGAATACATAAGGATATGGATATTTATAAACGCAGAATTACCATCTCTTACTGTTCACAAGTCTTGAATTAGTAATCAAAAACTTGAAGCTGAGTATTTTGACTCTTTATATACCTGTTAGTTTCTGAGTCCTTGCTGCCATTTTCACTTTTGGTTTTCCTAGGGTGTGGGTTTTTTGGTGTTTTGTTTTGTTCAGAGGAGCCTAATACATGAGAGCTGAAAATGTCCTTGAATAGAGAGGTTATTTTTAACTCTCTGAATCCAGGTATGTAAGGCTTTGAGAAAAGCAGCAAGCATTACAAGATGTGCAAGATAGTTGAGGAAAACCCAGCAGGACACTAAATGACAGTGCAGAAGTGGGAAGGCTGGACTCAACAGTGGGGCAGAGCTGGACCTAGTTCTTTCAGGAATGTAAACATCCCATTATGTTCATGAATATCTTTCCCATTTTTGCATTTCCATAATTTGAAATATGTATTTTGCTATCTCAGCCTTCCTGGTTTTTTTGGTTTTTTTTTTTTTCCCCAATTCTCTGCAAAACACCCAGTGTTTTCTAGGAGAGAACAGCGGATGAGATGTGATAGTGCTGCTCCTGTGTAAGTAACCACACTGGAGAATCACATTGACAGACATTCTGTAAATTGCCCACATTATAGAACATTGATGATACCATTAAAATGGTAAATTTAATATTATAGTACTATTAGATTTCTCCCTCGTTAACTCTAATCTGATAAACAACCTCCAGCATATTTTGAAGGTAATAGTCACCTTACAATTGCTACTGCTCCTCTCTGTCTGGCATTTCAAGCTCCTTTAGATTTATAGTTCTTCTGTCATCTAATCTGTACTTACTCCTTTATTTTTTCTTTGAACTTGTGCTTACAAGCAGACCCTTTCCTGGAGGGCCCTGGGCATGCAATTAACACTTCACAGCAAGAATAAAGTCATCCTGAATTCCATTCCCAAGATTTAGGACAAAATTGTGTTTAGAGAATCAAATGAACCCAATGTTCAGGCAACGATGGTGAAAGCTCCAGGGGTGTTTTAGTACTGGGTACTTTATAAGGACCGGTACAGGGTAGCGCTGGTAAGCAGTGGTTGCATTCTTGGCTTTTGCAAATGGGTTTCAGAGCAGCCTGTGCACAGTCTTGCTGGAAATGTAGATGGTGAAGAGAGGACCAGGGGTTGCTGTGGCAGGGGCTGTGACGGGTGCTCGGCGCAGCCCGGCCAGGCAAAGCAGCCCTGCTGCACTGCGCCTGGGAGCCCAAAAAGCTGTAGAAACTTTTTTCAGCTCTGTCTGTCCAGCGGAGACAACTTCCACTCCCAAAGTTAATCCTCCAGCCGCAAAACCATGAGCCGCAGCTTAACAAAGTAACCTTAGCTCCTCTTGACTGGCAGGGAGGCTTCTGTGGAGGTATCACTTGCCTCCTTGTTTTCCTAGTGAGTCAAGGTTTAATTAGAGCACTGTCTCGAGGAGGAGGTGGTGGTTGTTATACATCACCTATCACAATGTAAAAGTGGAAAGCGACGCTGAAATGCTGACCCTTAATCTGAAGTGCACCATCTGTGTTTTATTTCCACATCTTGCTGAGTTTACAGTTATTTGAATTCACAGTTTGTTCCCCATTTGCTGTTCCCACATGGTAAGTGAATTGGATCCAAAATGTACTGATGAAAGATCGAGAAGTCTGTTGGAGAAGTTTGCTCCTACCTACAAGAGTGCTCTATCTCACACTTTTTCCACCCTGTGAGTTAAATCCCAGCTGTAAAATCTTGTCTCAAGATGGTCTTCTTTCATGGTGCGAAGTTGGGGTTACCATAAGGACAAAGACTCCTTTCCCCATCCTGAAGTGATTTATGGTTTGCCTTTGACTTCCTGCTCAAGAAAAGGTAGAGTTCTCTCACATCTGACAAAGTATTTCCCTTACAGTTCCTGTAAATTTGTGTGGGTGCCTATCTGGTGGTGTTTGGCATTGCAGCACCACTCCTATTTAATGTTTTTTCTTTGTTACAATGAGCCGGAGTGTTTGGTACTAAAAGAAGACTGGGTATAATATAATGAAGGGAGCTGTAATTACAATTGTAATAGTTTTCTTCGTGAAACTTTGAACTACTATGATTTTAGAATGGGAAAACAGCTCAAAAACAGGTTGCAATTCATTTGTTCTCCTTTTTTTCTATTTTTTCTACTGACAGCAGCAACCATTTTCTTAAGACGTAACTAACTGTAAAAAGATATAAAATTTAAACATGTCGTATTTCAAAAGCAAGCCATCAAAATGCTGAAGGCTGTATAAACTTAAATACCTTCTTTGGCTTTTGCTGTAGACCACACAAGCTCTGAGAAATTGATTACCCTGGTGCTTGAAGGGGCTTTCATGATGCAGAAACAGAGGTTTGCATTGAATTCCTTTGTGTGTGGGACTTTTTTTTTGGAAGGAGAAAAAGTCTTTAAACCCCAGATTAAAAATAAGTCATTTCATTGTTTCCTTTTCCCCTCTTCTAAATCTTATGAAAGAGTTTTCATAAATGATTGAGGAGCTGCATCTCTGAATAAATGTAAGGTTAAATGCTCCATTTCTTGTTTTAATAAAGAGGCTTTTTTCTGGAATGTCCCATTTAGATGCTGCCTCACTGAAGTATCATCTTAGCAAAAGAGTTTGTGTGCTTTGTGCAGATTGTTTTATTTTGTGGACATGAAGAGGATAGGTAAGGAATTAGCAGTTATTTTCATATTGCAGTCTTCATATTTACTGCATAACCCGTACTCTAAACTCATCATTATCAAAGCTTTGGACTTCCAATGGGGACTGTGAGCTGACCAGACATGTACCCAAAAAACAGCCTAAGACTCAATGAGGCTGTTGTTGAATGATCAGGAAGGTGAATCTTGAGCAAAGAATTTTTATCTTTTCTTTTTAAACAGTGGGCCAGCACCTTGGGCCAGATGGTGTTTTTATGAAAATATTTCTGTCTCATAAAATTAAGACTGTTTTATATATTTATAATCAGGCAAATCTCCTGTTCATTTGTGGCCATTTCTCTTATAAAGGTAATAGAAGGCTTGCTGTCTTGGTGGCGTTTTGTCCCTACCCAGGTGGGGATCAAGTACTTCAGCAAGAGCAGCCACAGTATTTGCACTATTGGGTTTGGCAGTGGAATAGATGATGGTTTTTTGCTTATGTTGCCTGGCCTTTGCACACATGTGCTGTAAACTTGCAAGCTGTCACCTGTGTCCACACCTGTACCGAGGTGCTTTGCAAGTGATGGCTGTTAGCTGGTGTGGTTCGAAAGGTCTGCTTCTTAGAGCAGCAGCAGCAGGCGCTGTCCCCGCCATGCCCAGAGCCCCTGGTCCATGGGAGCAGGTGCCCAGGGATGGCTCCACAACACCCTGCGCCCATCCCACCAGCACCGTTGAGCTGCAGGGGAGCAGGTTTCCCCGAGGCTGGAGTCCCCTGGGATTTCAGTGCTGCATCTAAGCAATCCTGTCCTGCGAGATCTGTGGAAAGTGTCCAAGACGGACACCTGCTGGCTCTGAAGCAGTCAAGTGATTTTTCCAAAATATCTTTGGCCTCTGTTCTTTGTTTACTTTTAAAAATATACAGGTACTTTTAAAAATATACAGGCATGCGTTGACTGTGAAAGAAAGGGGAGGGTGGGGGGGAATCATTGCTACTGTCACTGAAATTCCCTGCAGATTTAAAAGGAAGATGAAAGTTTGTACTTTAAGAGAAACTCAAAGCCCTTGGGACAAGCACAGCAGAAAACAGAAAGATGGTCTGTTCTGTCTGATTGCTTGCAAAGATGAGTGCTGTGTCTCCTATGGAGAGAGAGACAGAGCTAGAAATACGTATTCGCATAGTTCCCCCATTCTCATGCCTTGCAAACTAGGACAATACCATTTTGCACTTCCCTGGGCATATTCTCAAACTCAGCAAAGGTGATAGAGAAATAAAAAGGGTGAGGGAGAAAGAAGAGAGGGGGAAAAAATCTGCCTCGTGTTATTTCAGATCTCTAGCATACACAGGTGCTTTTTAATCCCTCTGGCCTACATATTCCACAGCCCCTAGGAATAGAGGAGTCGTGATGTAATGCTCTTTTCCTCACACTCCCAGCTTAAATACAGATGGAAATTGTTGTCATGTGTTAGAAATGTCACCAATAATATAAAAGGCAGGCTTCTGCATTCTCCCTTTTGCACTGTCAGCTGCTGCTGCCAGCTTATTCTTCCCTCTCAAACCTATTGTCATGTGGCAGAAACCCTGATGTAAGTAAGCCCTGTCCTCCCCCTGCTTATGATCCCTGCATTTTTTATTCCCCTCTGCTGCAGTGCTGAGGATCATTACATACCACGACTTAAAGACAAGACCTCACAAAGGAAGGATTAATCTTGTATTTGTGCTTGAATTTCGAAGGACTCAGGCAAGTGAGAATGTTCTGTTGTATTCTCTCTCATTTTTTTTTTTTCCTGGATGCTAACGTAAGAAATGAAAAGCAGCAAATGTGATAAGCTAGGTTTGTGTTTACTGAGCGAACCAGTGGTTCCTCAGCTGCAGGTTGTGTGTGTAAGGAAGAGAGCGGGTTATATCGGGAGGCAGGGGAGGCTGTGGGGTTGGGAAGGGAGCTGCGGAGAGGAGCTGCACAGCCTTCGCCCAGCCTGGGAGGACAGATGGCTAGTGCTGCTTTTTAATTCATCAAGCAGGCTTTACGTGAGGCCCTTTGGCGAGCGGGTGTGCAGCGAAAAGCAAGGTCAATGGGCACGAATAGGCTGAGATCAGGACCAGATGCCTGCCGAACAATGGGGCTTTTGAAAGAAATGCGGGAGGAAGCGTGGCGCTTGCTTTGTACTGCCTCCGCATTGCAGGTTGGAATGGGGCAGCTCCGATTTAATGAAGTGCATTCCTAAATGTGGTCGTCAGCCGGGGCTGGGAGACAAGGGGACATGTCAGAAGGGGGCTTGTGGGGCCGGCGTGGCGGGGGGAGCGAGCCACTGATGGATCGTCCGGAACAATGCAGTCTTAGTGTTGGATAGGAAAAACCATCAATACATCCCTGTGCATATTAATGTGATAGAGCAGGTGTTGCTAAATGTCTGTCCCTGCATTGTTCTGCCGTGGCTCAGCCGAGGAGGGGGCAGGAAGGAGACCTTGCAAGGGATGCACTCATTTGGGGCAGGAACGGTGCTGCTCCTCAGACGGCCGCATATGCTGCAAGTAAAGCAGGAGATGAGAATCGACGCACATGGGAAGGTGCTGGGCATCCGTCCCCTGAACTAGCTTTGGCAAGCAAGGGGGGGGACGGACAGGCTCGGAGAGGCTGGTCACATCTTAAAGACATAGCAGGGCCAGGAGGCTCCTTTTTTTTCTGCAAAACATCCCCTAAACTAAGCAGGTGTGAGGGCTGAGAAGTGAATTTCCCGAGAGCAGATTGGGTCACCCAGACAGGTGGCAGAGATGTTGTCTCAGTGTAAATTCAGCAGTGAGAGAGTTAAAAAGGGCATATTTTTTCTGCTTTTCAGAAATACAACAATTGTGAATGAGTTGCAGAAGCTGTGTGTGAATTGCAATAAACGACGTGTACAACATGTATAAACCCAAACAAAGTATCTATTTCTGCATTTGTATGGATCCTGCTGCACTGGCTGAGGGTACCCTTCCTTAAGATAGTTTTCTGTGCAACAAAAGTAATATCTCTAAATACTTCCAGCCATGTTAGGCAGTGTAATTCTTGAGGGGGGGGGGGGGGGGAGTGTACATAGTCTGTCATTATTATATGTATTTCTTAATAAAAAGACACCCATTAAATTGCTGCCATTGTGTAGTCTGCTCCCCTTGTGATTTGTGACATGCTATACTGTATTTGTCAGCAGAATGAAAGGGGTCTTTGTTCTTTATTCATATTATGGCACACTGATCTCTCAGTGAAAATGGAATATTTGCCTTTAGAGCTAATTTAGCTGGTGATCTGTTTGCTGTTACACTGGAAAGGGTTTCTGGCTTTCCCCAGGAGTTTCAGAGGAATTTGCAGGCAAGGGTTGTAATTTTTTATTTATTTATTTTTACATATCAGTGTGTTAATAGTGATGAAGAGTGATCAGCTTCATTTGCTTACAGGACAGGTGAAGCACGGCCAGTGGCTGCAGCAGCTTCACATATTGCAGCTGCCTCTCCGTGTACCCCTTGTCTGTCGATGAACGGCCACATTGACCATGAACTAGGTTTTTAGTCCCAGTGCACCTTCAATCATTTACTGCTGCGTAAACTGCCAACAAGAGTTTAGAAAAATAAACCAAGGGTCTGTAATATGGACAAGCTTGTCTTGCCTATTCAAAGGCTGGCCAAGACCACAGGTTAATAAAGGCGGTTACGGAATGGCCAGCCATGAGAGTGACTGTCTGGCCATGCCAGTAGCACTTGTAGAGCACTTTCCAGCCACCGGTGCTGAGCGTGTGCTGGATTAGGTTCCAGTATCATCTAACATGAACAGCGTTATCAGTTGCTATCTATTTACTGTCCTTTTCATGCTCTAGCTACTCGGGTATCAGTCTGCTTGCATGTAAATGGGAATGGTTTGCAAGTGTAGCGGCTGGAATTAGCACTCAAAAAGGAGCCAAATTTTAAGGCAGTGCTTGCCCAGACAATTAATAAGATTTATTAGAAGAAGACACACTTAACATCGCAGGAATGTATGGAGCTCACTTTGAAATTGAACTGCCAGGTTCAGCAGCTTGAGCTTTATGTTGTTAATTATGCTTATTTTCTAGTCTGCAGTGCACAAAGAAAAATGGGCAAAATGCAAAGCCTAGCTCAGTCCCAGGAGCCATGGTCTGCTCTGGGTGGCTTTGCTGTTAGAGGGTCTGGCTCAGTACGCTGACAGATTGTGAACCTGTTGCTTGTTAATGTGTGGCTCCTCTTGCAACGTGGGAAATTGTATCAAGTAGTAACTTTGCTCTGGAGAGAGCAAAGATTCACTCAGTGGTGCAGAAGAGCAGGGAGCATTTTCTCCCTTGCCAGCTTGTTTCCACTCGTTACTGCCTAGTGCTAGCTCCTGTCAGATGGAAGCCACGATGGATCCATGTAGATCCAAGGATGATGCTTCACCTCCTTCTGGGAAACTGCTACAGAGCTGGCAAGAAAGAGCACAGGCAGCTGCTCCAGGAGCACTTCAACTCCTTGCTGTTGAAGTGATGCAGAGCCAGGTTTTGCAATAACAGCAAATAAGCCTTTTCCAGTTGAATTTCTTTCTGGTTTTATATGCTTTTCTAATGCAGGTAATCCAACCTGCAATTTGAAAGCTTAGAGTATCCCTTTTGTCGTTATTGACAACCCCTAGCACAAGTAAGGCTGCCATAGCAGTCAAAGTGCTGCAGAAAGAAAAAAGCGACAATGAAAGCTATTAATTCAGCAGTAGAAGCTGATTAAGTGGTGCTGGGTTTTTGACTCTGCATCTGACAGTAATAATACTTACCCTGCATTTCAGTCAGTTAAAAGTTTGTATGCTGCAGGTAAAGCTCTTGCCTGCACTTTGGCTTGTGTATAGACACCTTTTTGACAGCTTTCCATCCCTTCCCGTGCACTGAGTCTGTAAATGGTTGCACAAGAAATGCTCCTGAAGTTAATGCACAGTAAGTCATTTTTGGTAAGAGATGCTGGGTGCTGTGGTATTCAATAAAGCTTATTCAAAATGTGGTGCTATTTTCAGTCAAATTCTGCTAAATCCTGTCCTGAAATCCTCTGAATATTTTGCTCTTAAATATTCTAGTAACAATGATGACTGGTTCACTGTGTTAATCCTGTATGGTCTTTCTGTCTGCAGCTAATCCTGAGCTGTTGCTTTTCTGCATACATGAGTAAGATTCTTTACCCCTTCCCCTTGATGATATCCAGTAGAACTCCAGCTGACTACTAGAAGATAACAGATCAAATGTCCTACTCTTCATTTTCCTTCTCCTTAAGTATGACAGTTGATTTTCTTCTACTTGAAAACCAAAACCTGGAGAAGTAAGAAAGATATCCTTGATCTGTTGTGCTCTGTCTGAAGGCATGCACTGGCTCTGACTCTGCGCAGGTTGTCTTTAGGCATCTCAGCTGTAGACAAATCTGGAAGAAAAGATGTGTTTAAAGCAAGTTTCCAGATTCACATAGATTTGACAGAATTTCTATCACAACTTCTCATTAGAGATGAAGCTAACTATAGTGATGGCTATAGTTAATATTGTTCCTCTAAAATAAAGTTATTGGATTTTTCTGGTTTTTCCTTGTACAGTAAAATGCTGGGAGGAACAGTGATTTTATTTTTTCTTTTTTGTAAAGCTGGACTTCCCTGTGGGAGATGTGCTTTGGCAAA
The DNA here is from genome assembly GCF_023634085.1 of Falco cherrug. Taxonomy (NCBI): domain Eukaryota; kingdom Metazoa; phylum Chordata; class Aves; order Falconiformes; family Falconidae; genus Falco; species Falco cherrug. The sequence continues at coordinate 16,973,090 of NC_073700.1, read as the reverse complement.
ATTTGTCTCTTTCTGGTGGAAAAACCTTCTCATTTGGGATAGTTAGTATCACGTCACAATTACTACTTGACCGTGTTTCAGATTTGGTAGAAAAGCTGATGTGAGGAAAGTCAGGGGTCTAACCTTGGCTCGATTCTCCCCATCCCCATAGACTTCATCCATGGGACAGACATTGTATCTCCTTATAGCAAGATTAGCATATTTGCATAAAATATGTTAATATCAAAATGCCCTATATTGACATGGTTGCATGGGATGTGTAGATTTGGCATGTGCTTGTAGTATAAGTGCTTACACTTGCATTTAACTGCTAACATCAAAATGTCATGAACTGGAGAATCCACGGTAACTTAAGTAAAAGTTTTTCTTAAAAACTGCATAATATTTAGTTGATATAAACTGTCACAAACCCCCACATCTTTCCTTGGGAGACATTTATTATTTTTTTCTTTCTTCTAAATAGGCTTTCAAAGGATTCATTAAGAAAATTAAATCCAAGAAGAAAAATAGTTGACCCAGCAGTTTGAGGTCAATGAGGCATATTTCCCAGTGAAGTCGTGTTAAGTCAGCCCGAAGTGAGCTGGGCCTGAATGACTTGGTTATATTTTTTCTGAAAATTTTCAGTATTGAAACAGGGAAAAAACTTCTAGATGAATAATGTTAGTCCTGTATACAACTGGAATATGGCTGTGGATATCACTTACTATATTGCAGAGTAGGTTGTTGTTTTCCCTACCCAAACAGAGATGGTGTCCCACCTGGAATCAGCAGAGTTAGGACCATCTTCATTTGCCTGACGAAACTCTTGATGGATTATAGATAGGAAATTTTAATTTGTTTGGGTTTGGGGTGTTTTGTTTTCATTAGGGTATAACACTATTTTTTAATGCATTTGAAGATAAGATGAGAATCAGACACATGAAAAAATAAAAGCTCTGAAAGAACGCTGTTGCTGAAATCATGATACATTGGGGAAAAAGTAGATTTGCTCTGCTCTTTTGCCCTGTTTGCACCCTCTCTGGGTACAGGTTTTACCAAAGCTTTTGGTAGGTTTATTGCTAGCATTGAGAAAGCTCTGGTGTTGATTTGTACGTTAATTTTAATGAATGGGGAGCAGCTGAATAATAGTCATATAGAAGGTGCTATTGAAAATGCATACTTTGTCAGCACTTTGGTGGTGATTAATGAATAGTGTGTCATTTCTCTGATGATGCTCTAACAATGCAGCACCAGAATGCAAACACTTGATAAAGGTGGGGAAGTGGCTTGGGGGGGGAAGTCTCCTCTTCCTCTCTTACCTGGGCTATGAAAAGAGCCTGAGGCTTGAGACATCCCCTGAGGCTTGGGCTGTCTGAGGAACCCAAGTCCTTTTCTTTAGCAGGGGCTGGGAATGGGCTATAACAGTGCAAGCTACTTGCTGGGTGCTACAGCAATGGCTAGTTAAAGGTGTGTTTTGAAGGTAATTTAGCTGACAAGTGCTAGTGTCCTGGTGTTGACAAGGCAATATTTTAACATGTGCTAATCAGTCATCCTAAACTCTTAAGGGAAATCAAGGGTTTACTGCATTCAGATGCCTGAGCTAAAACTGTCCTTTGCCTTTTCTATACAAAGACTTTATATTTTTTTTTCTGGTGAAGATGAAGTCAACTCATTTTGAGTCCTAATCAGGAAGTGATTCAGAGTCAGTGCTCATTAAATCCTTCCCTTCGCTCCTGGGACTGCCTGGGAGGATGTCGCACATTACCTGCTGATGAGATGATGTTTTTGTGAAGGAGATGAGTGCCCCAGAAAGTATTCTCACAGTGCCAAACCACTAGGAAACTGGAGAGGGTCTAGAAAGCCACAGCGAGGCTGGAATTTGAGTACTTGAGCTAGTTTTATCGTCACTCTGTTAAGCAGCTGTTTACCCATTAGAGAGAACTCATCTTCAGTTGTCTGTGATTTGGGGGACATGAAGGTTGAGCCCTGCTGTTCTCATTGTTTGAAGTTTCAGATTTTCTTTGTGTTACTAGGGTACAACACAGAACATTTAATTCCCCTTATCAGCTCCTTTAGTTATCATTTGATTGAATGGATACTTTTCAATTTTTTCCCATTTTTTTCTTTCTCATATTTCATGTATTCTATTGTTTTATTAGTGCAGTGGCCTTTTTGGGTCATTGCAGTTGAAGTATTCTGACTTTTATAAAGGTCTTGGTGACTAAATATTAGTGACCTCTATTCATCTTCCTTGTGCTTCTCCAAGACAGTGCAGTCTGATTTTGAGCTGCCCTGTGTTACAGTATCAGTGAGTTCATTGCATGGTGAATCAAAACCCGTTTCTTCTCCGTTGATGAAGGTGTCTGTTCAGTACATTGTGTTGCTGAGTTTATGCTTCAGTGTTTGGGTAAATAGGCTATCTGCAGAAGACATGGAGAGAAACTAGTTTGTGGAGCTTTGCCAGCCTAACTAAAATAAAGAAATGCACCATTACACAATTGAAAGTATATTGTTGGATTCAAAAGAGTCTTAGGAAAGACTAACAAGCTAAGCATGATTGTCTTGAATTTCCAAATTATGTGAGAAGATGGAATAGTTAGCATTAACTTCATTAGGAAGCTTGTTACACCAACAGAAGTTTTTCTGGAAACTTCAGCCTTGTATTTTGGGGCATTCCTTCTTGGGCACCATCTCTGAGGCATTTCCCTAGGTCAGACTCCGCCTTGGTCACAGCTGAGTAGATATGGGTCTGAGGAGAATTTGGGGTTCCAAGGTTAGGAGATCTTGGAATGATGCTGCCATAATCTGACTGTTTTATGCATTATATTCTGCCATTATCTGGGCAAGTCTTGTCAATTAGACCTGTAACTTAAGAGCTTTCCTCTTGTTCAGACTTGCTTTCTCCTTCTGGTAACCCTCTGCCTCATTTGTTATTCTCCGCTGCACACTAAGTGAAGTGAGAAACAGGTTTTATAAGTGAAATAAGAATGTCTAACATCAGGATGGAATAATTCTTGAGAAATATCTACATGCACAAAGGGAAACAAAAACTGTTCAAGCAGCCTGGACTGTGGCCTTTGGTAGCTCAGAAGTACTTAATTTGGGAGATTGTATTTTAGCACGCATTTTTTTCTCTGTAATGTTGTAGGCTTTTTACAAAGGCAGGGAGGAGCAAAGGAGCACCCCAAAATTTCAGTCCTGTCTTCCTCCCAAAACTGAGAGCAAGCTGTCAAGGAGGGACAGAAAACGACTACGGGAGATTGCATCCGCTGTATTTAAAGTTTGGGAAGCTTGACATGGGAGTCACTGAAAGTAGAAGCTTATAATGGAGGATGTGGAACAGGCTTTTCAGGTGTTGCTGCTGGCTGTATCTGACACATGCAAAGCTTGAATTTTCAAGCAGAGGGAGATTTTAATGCTGCCCAAATGTTGTTTCTATACGTAGAACTCTTTTGCATCTCTAGCTGCAAAATGACATGCTGTCACCATGGGGAGATCTTTAAATTGAAGGACCTTTCTCTAATAAAAGGTCTGATTCACTGTAAAGGAGATACTAGGGTTATATCATCTTGAAGGGCAAGCTGGTAAAGGAGATGATATTATCTCAGTATGTTCTTTTAGTAAAATATTTAAAAGTGGCTCACTCCTGGTGAATTACCTGCTGACCTCATCCTCTAGCAGCCTTATTAAATAGTTGCCTGTTGTAACGTTCTTTGTGAAGTTAAAGCATGTCCCACTGCACTAAGCACTATTTCAGATATCCCCATTATAACAAAAAGTCTTTATATAGTAATAGTGCAAACCGATGGCTCTCATGGGTGCTTTCATAATGAGGTTTTATGGTAACTGCTCTCTGATCCCTTTTCTCCTTTTACCAGTGTATCAAATTTACTCCATTTCTCTCCATATTCATAAAGCTTAACAAATTTGCTCTTCTAACTCTTCAGATATTCCAAACAGCAACACTTCGGATACAGGATGCATTTACCAAAGCAAGTGGTGGCATAAAATAAGGGTATCTTTGCACAGCACAATTGCTTGGGCTGGCATGGTTTAATGAGCTTCTGCTCATCAGCTGAGGTGCTGCAGCTGGCAATATATGCCCTTCTTGCTCTGAGCAAATGCAAGATGAAATGAGTTACTTGAAAACCTTAAACTTTCACTATTTAAAAGCTCATACCCTGCTTGAGTACAGGGGCGCACTGATGCTGTTGCATGGCGAATGGTAACCTGGTTTCTTTTGGTCATCTGTAACCTGAGAAGAATTTTAAAGTAAAATTAGTATTTGCCATATGGTGGTAGGCAGCTGCCCTTGCTGGTGCTCCTTGAGGTTTGCAGCAACAGAAATAACGGGGGATGTGACCACCACCTGAACAAACAATTGCACTTGTGCCTTGGGCTTTGAAACTATATTCCTTGGATATTCTTGGGTGGAGTGGGAGAAATCTCAAACTCCTTTGATGTCTTTCCTGACCTCATATCTAATTACATTATTTTTTGATAGCTTTCCCTCAGGAGTTCCCTATTTTAAATGCATTTTACAAATACACATTCAAATGAGCCTGACACTATTAATTTTTGTAGTCTAGTTATTTTATATTGCTGACCATCCCCTTAGTACTTGAACCTTTTCCTACAGAGAGTCTTCAGTGTACTTCAGGAACCTGTGGCTTGTCCTTCTTACTGAAATCAAAAGCATGATAGGCTGATGGGTATCTCCTAGCCGTGTATTCTCCAGGAGTTTCCTGTTTTTGCCACTGGCCACTGTCATCTCTGCATGCTGCAGGCTTACCTTTCTCAAAAAAAAAAAAAAAAAAAAAAAAGGGATTGAGAAAATGTCCTGCCCTAAGATACCGCAAGCTCTGTTAATAGGATGGTGTTAAGACTAGGTGCTCTGATTGATATTTTGCATATCCTTCTGCAGTTTATCTCAAACCTGAGAATTATTTTGGCCTCTAAAGAGCTGTTTTGTTAGGTGTCAGTCAGCTCTGTTTCAAGAAAAAGAGGGAAAAAAAGATAAATTTCAAAATGTTACATGAACCAACAGCAAGGAATAATCCTGCTTTCTGGAAAAATGCTGCAGGAGCTGGTGTGGCTGCTCCTTTTGTCTCTGCTGCCGTTTGACCCAGCCTACAATCTGCCCAAACTCTGTGCAGTAGTAGGACTAAAGCAGCTCCTGTATTCAAAGCTTCTCTAGCTTGAAGTTTTGTTAAAAAAGGTTTGTTGGATTCTGCTTGCAGGCCAATACGTACCACACTATGCTGACTTGTGAGGTCCGATACCATCTCAGTAATTAAGTGCTGGTATCCTACAGCACGGTGGGCTTAATAGGCTGTCAGCAGCTTAAATGCCACCTGATACTGAATTTATCAGTCTAACTTTTTCAGCATTCTGCAGCAGACCCACAGTAACAATGGCTGTGGCAAGTTACATATAGACAGTGCCTACTGCATGGGCACTGCTTGATTGCTTTAATTGCTGTTCTGTTATTTTCCTCAAAATGACAGGAGGCCTGAAGGAGAAGCGGGTGGCACTATACGTGAGGCAGGTTTTTGCCCAGCTCCCATCAGTTCATTCTCTAGTAGACTTATGGCAGCTGTGTCCCCTGAGCAATGGGAAGGGGCGCAGGGTGGCAGGCCAGCCCACAAACCCTGGGTCTGGCTGTGATGGTGATGCCCTGGAGTGCCCGCAGTGGGTGCGCAGGGTGCTGTGTGCTAGCTGCATCAGCAGGGTCCTGCATAGGGCACCCACAGCTGTGACTAAAGTGCTGCAGCAGCACCTACCTGCTTTTTGCTGGCTTTTTTGCCAGAATGGCCCAGCTGCTGCAAGGCAGGCAGGGAGGGTGAACAGCCAGGAGGCGGGAGAGGGCATGGAGCTTGGATTTGCTCGTGCTGCTGTGGAGCTGCACCCTTTTTGAGTGCACTTTGGGGCAAAACCCTCCAGTATTTGGCATTATGTAGGAGGCATGGTACTGTAGGGTTCCTCACTGACCCACACCAAATACGAATAATGGTGAGAATTCAACCCTCTCTGTCTTATTTTCTCTGTCTGTAAGTTGAGGTCCTTTTTTAAAGCTCTTTGGGTATCAGTGGATGAAAAGTGCTATATGGTTATTAAAACACAGGTTTTATGGTGCTGCCTTTAGAAGGAAGGGAAAAAATATATTCACTTGGCAAAAGATTGTATTGTAGATGGAGCTTTGGAAATGTGACTTCCATTGTTAAAGCTAAAATTAAAAAGGACGGTTCTGCTTTATATTCTTATACTAAAACCAAGCCTGTGTTGAGGATGCATGGAAGGTTTCTGCACCACTGGAAATGTATAGAAAAGAAAAGGAATTTGAAACAAAAGAAGGGCTGGACAAAAATAAATTTAAGTAAAGCCAGTGATGCCTGTGAGTGCCACTTGTCTGTCTTTGGAACTCAGAGATGCTTAGGCAATGTTACATTGAGTTCTTACCGGTGTATAGGCTTCTGGCCACATCATTTTCATGGCCATTAAGTTCAAATGCTTGTCTATTTCCTGAGATAAAAGAAGTGAGAGCTCTCTCAAAAAAAGAAGCCTGCAAATGCTGAAGCAGCTGTGCTACATGCAATCCGCCTGGGAACCATACCTCAAAAATACCATTTTTACCTACTTTGAATAAGGCAGAGGCTGATATGAATGCCTCATTGTTTTGTGTCAAGGCTTTTTTCAGAAAATATCTTTCAAAATATTTATTTTTTTGTAAATGCACGCATACAATTATAGATAAAGGCTAATTTGTGTCTCTGAATATTGTACTGTCAAATGGAAGCTGAGTGGTTTAATACCAGAATGGGACTTCACATTTAAATCATGCCTATGTGCTTTTTTATGTTTTTACAATAGATTCAGTAGCTAATCATCACCTAAATGCTTTCCTAAATAACATGCCTTATTAGATAGTCTAATGGTTTATTTGGAAAATGGAAAGCAAAAATGATACTGCATTGAGTCAAGACTGCAATATTGAAGTTAAAAAGACGACAAAAAATAATATCACATTTGTCTGCCCATGTGCACTCAGCCTTGCTGAGCACATGGATTTGCCGATCACCAGAATGCTGGAAAGTTCATTGAGTTTGACTAATTCATTGAAAATCTCAAAAAACCACACTGAAAACTAACAAATATGCAATTTTCTTGTACATCCAAGCTGCAAGGTGAAATTCTTGCTCAAAACACCACAGGGTTATCAATACTCGGACCTTAATTTCATTAAAGCCTACCTACATGCAGCTTTTTAGAAAATGAGAAGAATAAACTTGTGATATTGTCACCACAATAGGATCATCCCAATCATGGAAAGAAAAAGTGGTGGAAGTCAATTCTTTCATTCTCAAAATCAGTGAAAGCAAAGTATTTCAGGGGAAAAGCCTGCTTTCCCATGCATTGGGCCAAGTTACTTATGCTTACCATTTATATTTTACTTTCTGATATCAGGTGTGGCTAGATCAAAGAGCAAACAACTCTGTCCATCACCCAACTGGAAAAAAACTAGTGCACTGAAGTATACAGCTCAGCTAGTATGCATGTGGTCAGCCCACATGATAATGATCATAAAGTTGTTCTTTTTATAATACAGAATAATACTTTTTTTAAAAAAAGTTACTTTGTAGGCTTACTAGTTACCTAACTTTTCAGAATTCTTTTGCTATTTGTGTTACTTGTTTGTAAGCCCAGATGAAAGTGCTCAACTAAATATGACCCAAATCAGTTAGAACATTTGCAAGCAACAGAACTGTGGCCAAAAGAAAAGTCCTGCTTCTGCCAAAAAAATACTTAATTTTTAAAAAATGTAATTTTACAGGTAGTTAATTTTTAATGCAGACAGGTGTCTTTTTGGTGTTTAAAACCTGTCTTTTATTGGGCAAGAGATACTGGAAAATGGAATAGCTATGGGAGAGCATGTGGAAACTTGTTTTGGAATGAATAAAACTGCAGTTTTAGCACTTAGTATTTTTTTGACATGCTTACAAATGGCTTACAAAAAAGAGCATCATCTGAGTTGGGGGATAATCAATCGGTTCATTTATAATGCATGCTCATCAGTTGGGCTTTAATTTGTTTTTTTTGATATGTTACTCATTTGATGGGAAAGATTCCTTTAATGTATGCGTGTGGTTATTTGTACAAAGCACTGCAGTAGCTGACAGTACTGACCCTTCAGGACAGCTCTCTTCTTTGGAAGTGAAGTACCTCAGCCTTGTAAATAAGGAATTTGCATAACACTAGCTAGAGATACGAAAGAACCCAGAAAGACTCCTCTTGCCTGTCTTTTGAACTGATTAAGTGTCTTGGCTTTGTTTTGTTGCTTTACTACATACAAAATAGGTCCTGACAAACTTCTGAAGAGACGAGTTGGATTCTTCCAGTCTTGGAGACATCCAAGCGCTTTAACTGGGTGGTTAAAATTGGAAGTTACAGCCTTGATGGAGGAATTACTAGGTGAAACATTCTTTGCTTGTCTTGAGAGATCAGACTAGATCATAATAGTGGTGTTTTCTTGTCGAAAAGATTCCTTATTTTGGATTGTTCTAAACTTGAGTCCGAACAGCAAAAAATCTTCATGCATCACAAGAGGCCTGTCTCCCAGTTTAACCTCCTCAGCTGGCATAAATCACTACAGCTTTTTTTATGTCAGGTCACAGGCTTGGATAAGCATATATATTCATATCAAGCCGCTGAATGTTTTGAGGTTCATCTATGACTAACTGAAAGTCTTTAAAAATAAACCAAACTTCAGAAAGCTCTTGAAATGTTTTGTGATATAATGTCTGCTTCAAATAAATGGGGTATTCTCAATTGCCTCTTATCGTTGGTTCGTTTTAATGGACTTTTATCCTCTTTTCTTTCCCTAATCAAAACAAATGCAGCTCACCTCTGGTATGAGGTCAGCTGGGTGCTTGATGAGATTTGCTAATGCCTGGTGCTAATGCCATGGTCCCACCTGACTTAAAAAGGCCTCCTCTGCACTCATCCCTGCACATCCAGGTCACCTGCTTCTGTGGGGACAGTCCAAGGCACTCTCTGGACTCTGACACATAGTGGGAATCTTACTATCACCTATATAAAAAATGAGGTTTGGTGTGTGGGTAGCCTACCTGTTGAAAAACATCTAATAAAGACCAAGTGAGGGGCCACGAGACCTAGTATAGAAACAGCTTTTTAGATGAGGCTCCCTTTTAATTAACAGTCGTCCCCAGAATTAAGAATGCCATTTGTCTACTGAGATCATGTTATTGTGAGGATCCGTGTGCCTAGGCTTTCGGTCATTGAGAATTTGATGTTATCAGGATGCGGCTTAAACAAGGCTTGTGCTAACGCATCTTGGATCTGAACCTGTTGGTTCTGGGTTTCTCCTTGATAGAAATGGGCACCAGTTGAAACTATAGGTAGCTCACGTGGTTGGGATGCAGGATACAAAGGAGACACATACTGAACCGTTTCAGATGAATATGAGGGGTGGACAGTCCAGAGCCTTTGACATCTGCAGAGGTCCCAGAAGATGAGATGTTACTTTTTGCTTTGATTGTGTAGGGATGAAAAGGCTCCTGTTCAGTTGAAATTCAGTTACATTCTTCTTCATGAATTTAAACCGTTTAGTGGGGCAGAAAATTTGGAGACTGAGTGCAGGGATGTTGTGGAGTCCTACACTGGGCAAGTAGATTATGGACCACACACACAGGCTTGAAAACATTTATTTTAAAATCTTGTTATGTAAGGGGGCACAAAACAATGTGAAAGACTTGGGGTCACACTTGCAGCTGGCATAGATCAGCGTAGCACCATGAATTTCAGGGTAGGAACACCGATTTCCACTAGTTGAGATCCTGGCCTTTAATCTGTCATCAATGTAATAAAATCGAGCTGCTCTAATGACCACAGTATCTGTCAGAAATATGTTTGCCTGAAGTGATAAAGCTGAGTTGGATGCTGGAGCCCACACAAGTCAGCAAACACTGTGCAAATCTGAGTTAAACCATTTGTTTGCCCACTTAAGGAGAGGTTGTCCACGGTCATGGTATGTGTGGAAAGACAGCGGGGGAGTGAGAGGAACAACTGAAACATATGGCCAAAGTGAGCTGTCTCTTTATTCCAATGCATCAGGATAAGACAAGCTGTTGAACCGATGAGAAAGCTTCTTTATATATATGCCATATTTCAGGATTAAAACTGGAAGAAATTCAGTACCACTGATCTCACGTATATGTTTGAATGAAGATACAGCAAACTGTTAAACTGAAGACAGGGAAAAATGCCCCCAAGCCCAGTCTCCCCAAATCCATAATAGCTGCATCATTATGTAAAAGAAAACAGCAATTCCTACCCCAACATGGCCATAAACTGAAACCTTATCAATACTTCCAGATGCTCATTGACTTTACGATACCGTTAAGTTTAATTGTGCTGATATAATGGATTGTATTTGCATAGAACAAGGTCTTTTTCAGGATCAGGTTTGGGGAACATGCAAGCACAAGAGAGGGGTGTCATAACCTGAGATATGCTCTTCACTGCATCTTAACTGTTAATTTTGACCTTCTGCTTCTTGAAGAAGAATGTGGAAGTGGCATTTTCCCAGTATCTGCAGCCACCTGAATGGTAAAATTTGACAACTTTCTGTATTGCAGGTGCACTTGCTGCAATTTATGCCCTTGCAGTGGCTAAATTTAGTTTTTAGTAAGAAAAATCAGTTTATTATTTAACTTTAAGCAAAGAGTTATAATTTTGAGCTATATTCCTTGGGCTAATTCTCCAGTCAGTGGAAAGAGGAGTTTTACTATTAGAATGAACAGGGAGACCAGCATCCACTGGGTCTTAAAATCCCAATTTGCAAAGAATCCAGGGAGAAGCTTGGTGCCTGTCCTCAGTCTTTTGTCAGCAAAGGCTTTCTGTCCCCACAACCTAATATTTTTATCAGCTGTCCTACCAGGGTAAATTCATCTTGTTGCCCATTCCCATCACTAATTCCATACATCTGCTTTGTTTTATAAAACATAGCCACCCACAAATGTTATACCAGTAACATTTGATAGCATCAGATCTTTTTTTTAAGAAATTCAGGAAAAAAAGCACAGTTCTCTTCCTCTCTCTGCCCCCTGAAAACTTGGACACCTACAGGGTTTTCTTATCGCCAAACCAAAATACTACCTCAGAGCCAAGAATGAGAAATACATAGATTCTGTCATCTTTTTCTTAGTTACATTTATAAATAAAGATACCAGTATGACAATTGGTGGCTACAGTACAGCTCACTGTGAGTAACACCAAGTGGCTGTGTCCCAGCTTTGCCTTGGCGATACTTTCTGAGATGTCCACAGTGAAGAATGCAAAAGCCAGAAAGACCATATTGTCATTGTAGCATGGTCAACACCCCAGGTCAGAGACAGCAATCTTGTTGTTAGTGTAAGGAAAAACAGTTGTGACTGGCCTCCTAACACAGTCAGGAATTTAAGAGCTCATCTTCCAGTCCCCCAGGGCTACAGATATTTTGCATGATGTATGGGTAGTTTTTTCCCCTGAATTTTTGTTTGGTTTAAGGTGGTGCTTTTGTGGCTGAAAGTGTGCTAAACATGACCTGATATAACAATGTCAAAGGAATTGCCTTTCATGTAATATAAAATATAAGTGAATCTTTTCTGGAAAATTTATACCTGATTATTTTCAAAATGAAAAACAGGATTGTGACAATTTTTAAGTGGGAATAATAGAAAATATGAATTCTCCTACTTATTTGCACATGCAAATATTGATAACAAGACCAAAATCATAATGTATATTTTGGCTTCTGCTGTCGGTTTGATATCTTGTGTGCTTTTAATAAACACTCATGGTCCTGCATTCTTACTAAATGGGTATATTTATGTTCTAGCACTCAGTTGGGAAGGAAGGATCACAACCGTTGTTTTGGAATGGAGAAATTTGTTTGACATCACACGTGTGCAAAACAGAGGTCTGCTTTTGGATCCTGTTGGCTAAGTGATCAGCAATTGCAATGAATTTGAATAGAATAGTGCAAACAAATGAAGAATCTAATTAAAGGACAAAGAAATTTTTATACAGTCCATATTGTGATTGCTGTCCTTTCTCACCTAAAAGAATGCATTTTTTTTTTCTTTTATGTTCTCCTAGTGGCCAAGCTTTATTTACTTTCTGACTTACCTGGTATCAATATTCTGCCAAGTACTTTGGAAGCTGTCGTTCAGTGACCACATTTTTACCTACACCAGATGTAAAGTAGAATCTTTTGGTTCACATGCTGGCTGACAGAACCGTGCTATTTCATTTAGCTCTGTTGGAGTGTATTCATTGCTTTTTGATATATTTTCAGTTGCAAATCATGCCTGGAAGTACATTTATTCTGTGTTTGTTGTACCACGTAGGACTATGATGAGCAATTTTTCTGTTGACAATGGTTTCACAAATTCAGCAGCTAGGGAAACATGTGGGTCACTGTGGTTATGCACCCACAAAATCTTTCATTTATAGTTTTGCCATTTGTGTTTGTGAAAGAATGGAGCGACTTTCTTCAGTACTTTCTCTTTATGGATATATAGGAGAGAATAAAATATGTAGGCTAACCAGATTGTATAAAGCCAGAGGTGCTTCACAAAGTATTAGTGAAAATAATAGAGGTTTTTTCCATGTTACTCTTTGAGTGCTTTCAGCTGCAGCAGCTTTTTCTATGCATCATATATGCGATACTTATGCTATATTAAGTATTTTTGGAAATTGATGGAGTGCTAGCATTGGGCCACAGCTCTCATCCTTCCTGGGATTGTGTTCCTGCGTCAAGTACTCTGCTGAGTGTTTTGAGGGGTTTTTTTTGTCTTGCCACTGAAGTGATAGTTGTTGTCAAAAATCTAGACCTACATCAGTCCTGGTTTAGTCTGAGTGTGTGTGTATAAATATAATGTATGTATTTATACTTCCATTATTTTGAAAGATTTTTGAAAGTGTTTCTAGGAAGTGCATAGCTCCCCACTTTTCTTTCTCTGGGTGAAGTATTCTCTTTTATTACCATAAGAAAATCTTTAGCTCTTCTCCATTACTGTGTCATTTAGTCATTATAGGTAGATGAGTTTATCTTCTAGGAAGTGCCTTAAGGATGTTAAAGTGATAGTATTACAATTTAAAACCCTTCTGATGCTGTCTATTCCACTAGAGTGCTCAATCTCATCTTCGTATGCGGATGAAAATTAAATAAAGCTTTCACTTGCTTGACAATTGTTACAAAATGTAAGAAAACGCTCACACTTTCATACAATAACGACTGTGTCATCTCAGTGAAGTTCAGAGAGCAAACCCTTCTACGCACATAGACAATGTTTACTTTAGAGATCCATTGCGATCTCCTAGACTTCTGTGGCAAAAAAGTTAACAAAGGATTTTGTCGTTACCATACCATTTACCACAGTGTCACTTGAATGATCTTGTTCATTCATATTCTGAAAAAGAAAACTACATTGTCGAAAAACCCCAGACTTCCTAACTGATGGACCAGAAACAAACTCAGAAGCATGGAGGGGTTTTTTGTCTTCTGTGCATGATGGTGTAGCTGAAATCTGCATGGTGCCATTTAGGAGGGAATTAAGAAATGGTCTACCTGTAGTTTTATCTCTAAGTGCCAAAGCTGTAATGAAAGCTGTACAGCAGATGAAATTTCACAAAAGCAAGATCCTTCTAGAGCATCACAGACTTGAAAACAGAGCAAAATTTTGTGGTCGAAATGCCATCACCAGGGTTGAAAGTGTCCTCTGTTCTTTTCTTCCAGGTAGACCAAAAGCTGATAACTCTGCATGCTAGTTAATTCTCTAAAATATGGTGATGGAGAGGGGATAATAGTTCTTTTATCCTTTTTTTTCCTCCTGTAGTTTCTGAAATCTGAGTTTCCATAGGGTTTTGTGTATGTGCACATGTAATCAATGCTGCAAACAGCCTAGTCCAAGATCTACAGCTCTGTAATAATAGAGAAACAACTGCCAAGTGTGACTTGCCTTTTTAATTATTGCTTCAATCATGGGTACTCAGCATTTGTAATGGCAATCGATACAATAATCAGGGCATAACTAGGAATCATTGAGTAGCACAAAATCCATCACATTTACTTAGCCTTTGTGACCCTTGGAAAAAAAAAATACCTGTTTTTTACTGAATTACTGTATCCATGATAATTAAGGTAAAACTGGGTAAGAAGAGATGACTTCTGATGCCAGATGCAATCTTATCTCACCCTGTTTCCCAGGACAGAGGATGCCTAGCCAGCAATGTTTTTTTATGGAGTACATTTAAATTGAAGGGACTTGATGGGAGGGAGGGTTTCCTCCCTCCATGTGCTGTGCCATAGGAATGAGTAGGATCTTCCTGGCCAGGGGGTTGTTGAGCCTGGTCAGGCTTGGGGGCAAGCTTGCAGTTTTCAAATTCAAAGGAAGGTCATGGAATCGTAGAATGGGTTGTGTTGGAAGGGATCTTAAAGACCAGCTAGTTCCAATGCCCTTGCCATGGGCAGGGACACTTTCCACTAGACCAGATTAGTCAAAAACCAGATTACCCATCCAGCCAGGCCTTGAACGCTTCCAGGGATGGGGCATCCACAATCTCTCTGGGCAACCTGTTCCCGTGCCTCAATCACCCTAATGATAAAGAATTTCTTCCTAATATCTAATCTAAATCTACCCTCTAAGTCCCGTCTGCCTCTGTTTATCATCTGTGCAGGGCTGAGCTCCTGCATTTGCTTTATCTACACATGCATTAATCACACACATCCCACTCGCCCTGACTTTGGGACCTGCCTTTGCCTGGGACGAGCCTGCAGCTTTGAGCAGGACTTGTGCAAGCTGGCTGTCTTCTCTGCATGAAGTTTGCTGAAGCTGCAGCTCAATCCTGCAGGCTGTTTCCTCTGCTCCTCCCATCCCACATTTGTAAAATCCTGACCAGACCATGGTTTGCAACATGATGTAGGGACCACTCACCTACCTTTAAGGCTCTTCTGTTTGCAGATTCTGGGCTACAGGTTCCAAAAATGAAAAGATCTCTTTGGGAATTAATACAAGAGTCCTAATGAACTATATCTGTATATCCTTCCTTGTTTTTACATTGTGTGAGTCTATTAACCATATGGTAGCATATGATGTGCCATGTATTTGTTGCTACCGGTGTGGGGCAACTGGCAAATTATTTGCTTTTTAGACTTCAGAAAGGATGTTGTCTTCCTTGAAAACCATTTCACCTATTTCTCCATTGAGACAAAAATAAAATGAAGGGGTCGATTCCTACAGCAGTAATTTTGTAGTAGCTCTGTTGGATAAAACTGATTACTTACATGGCCAGTGAACTTGCGTTGCTTGTTTGTTTTGGGTTGCATTGTATGAACTGAAACAAAAACCACATCAAAACTACTTTGGAGTGGAAGAATTCTGCTATCAGTTCAATCTGTTTTCCTTGTTTTTGTTTCCATATAATGAAAAGATAAATATGCAAGCATATTTACTTCATTAATTTTAAATAGTGCCAGGAAAAAGGCTCTGTCTAGGAATGGTTGAAAAATATTGTGAAAATTAGCTCTACATATTTTGCTTTCAGTCAACTCTGTTAATTAGGATCAAAGTACTGCAATTTTTAAAACTTCTTATTGCTTCCTCCCACACATTTTCATATTTCAGAAAAGATGCGGTTAACTAAGTGTGAGATCTTCAGTAAAGCCTATGGGAATGAGGGTTCATGTCCTGATGGCTGCGTACCAACACCCCCAACGCCTCTGAAAATGATAGGATTAGCTGTGGAGTGAGGTCAGGTTGGGCTGCCCGTCCCTTGGGATAGGCATGGCTTTGGGAACGGGGCAACCATTTTCCCACCTGTCCTCCTTGCAAGTTCTCTTCTGTGGGTTGGTTGCGTGTGGTTTCATCTTTGCTCTGATAAGACAAGCACTGTGAGATAGCTGCTTTTACAGGTATAAAAATACCTTTTTGCTTTGTAATTGGCAATGGGATACTTGGAGGAAAAAAAGAAACCCCAAAAACTGGGTTGGTGCTTTCCACCAGCAGATTGCAGTTTTCCAGATGAGCTTGATACCAAATGAAGTCCTTAAGGTGGTGGTTGTCTGAAAAGGAAAGTGAGGCCAGAAGGGTGGGGTGCAATCCCCCAAACCCCTAGCAGGCTGGGGGCAGAGCTGCCACACCAAAATCATCATGCGTGGAGGTGCTCACGCTGTGTTTCATCTGGCTACCTTCTCAAGCATAAAGAAATCTCAATTTTAAGCGGGTACATGGTTATAGAAGGATGTTGAGTTGGCTTTAAAATCATGTTGGGAGAAATAATTTACCTTTATTTGCACTGATAACACTTAAAATTCTAAATACTATTTTTTCTATATTGGGGGGGAATTTATGACTGTAATTTACGTTGCTGTGTTGCTTTTTCTCAGTTCAGATGCAAGGCTTACTAATTTCATGCTTTGATATATATTTTACTTCCTAGTTACTGTTCATTAAAAGATCACAGCATTTGGATTTCAAACCTTGTGTGAACTTTTTTGGGTTCATTGCTGGATCTCTGGTGTTCAGACTGTTAGTTAAGGCTTGTTAGAGTTTTGGTTTTAAATGTAAATGCTATGTAACTGCTTATAAATCTGACACAACATTCTATACAATGGGCATACATCTGGCCTAATTTAATCACATTAGAAAAGTAGCAGGATGTTTATTTTGCCCCTGTTGCAGCAGTGTGAATTCTTCTCCCTCTGCTGAGAAGCCCTTGGCACTCTGCTGGTCCATTCTGGGTGAGACAAACCTTGCCTTGTCGTTCACGACAGTTGGGTGAGTTACTGCCTGCATCAAATACATGTTTTCCTGACTCGAATGACTGACAGCGATGTATCAGGATGGGTCATGGGTGAAGGATCGTTATTAACTGTAGGCGCCTTGGAGCAGGAATCGGTCCTGTTATTCTTCGTTAGTACAGCATCTTCCAGAAAGTGGACCTGGTCTGTAGCTTGGCTATAAAACAAATCCTACTGCAGGCCTGCTCTGTACTTGCTTCCTCGACAGTTATACGCAACTGCATCAGAGAGGAGACAAAGGCACAGACAGGCTGTCATTTTGAAAATGAGAGATGAACAGAGTATGGCTTTGGTGCCAGGAATCGTCCTCTTCTGCATCTCTTGAAAGTTCATGTTCGATTGAACGGATCACATGTTCCACTTTACAAATGGCTGATGGTATTGTCCCCTGCCTGCCTTGGGATGTTTGCTGGTGATCTAATCTGGCTGGACCTGCGTAGCACCTACCAGGCTTCTCTTCTGTTGTACTCACTTCTAAGAACTACCTTGGGCGTAGCTGCTGGTACAAAGTACTGGGGATTTTGGGGCATTTTTGGGGGGTGGGGATAGCAGGGTGTTTAGTGTCTGATAGGGAGATGATTTTCTTGAAAAATACACAGCTATTTGGTTAACTTTTAAAGTCCATTTTTGTCTTTGGGGTACAGTTTAACAGGAGGCATGTACTGGTCTGGTCTGTGGCATTAATCATTGCAGTTTTCTGCAGTGACGCTGGGATGCATTTGTATTCAGATGGAGAATTTCTAGGTGCAGGGGGAGATTTGAGGCTGATTCAACCCGCATTATAAGCAGCGGGCCATGCGTGCGTGCCTCCCATCCAGATCTCACTTGTGCATTCTCCTCAGCTCCTGGGGTCACTGGCCTGGAGAGCGTGGCTGAGGCTTCCCGGCAGAGATGCGGTCCCGGCTGACAGCACGCTTGAGTGTTCAGGAGCCGCAAGTCCAAATCTCAGTGGTGCTCTTACTTGGCTGCTTGATTTTAGGAAAACAACCTCCCTTCCTCTGTGTCCCTTTGCACTTCTTTTTTTTTAATAAGTGGGAATACTGTTGTTTTATTCTTGTACAAAGTGTATTGAATTCCAAAGAGTCCAGGCTCTGTTTAACGGCTTGCTATTGTTATTTCACCGAAATGTAAACAAAAAGAATGGGCTATTTAGTGCTTGATGTTTGGTAGCAGATCTGAGGAAAATTGCCTTTAGGTTGAAACAATAAAAGAAAGAATAAATGTGTATTGCATGTTCCTGACTAATAAAAATTAGACATGTGGTTTCTAATCCTCAGCCTGATCTCTCCTGTGTTTCAGTTAATAGGAATAGCTTCTATCACAGAATATTATTTTAAAACAGAATTAAAAGAGCCAGTTGCAGGTAGGTCATCAGTCAGCCTGTGGTAACACAGGGTGGGTGGTCAGCCTGTGCCTTCTGAGCAGTTTGAAGCTCCTGAGCAGTTCAAGCATGCTGAGTTGCAGTGTACGATGGCCAGTTGGGTTGGGTGGGCATGAACGCCGGGAGTAATCCAAATCCCCAGCAAGGAGAGGGGAGTGAACAGGGGGACTGGCTGCTGAGGCTGGCAGGTCTGCCAGGGCCCATGGGCAGCTTTGGGCTGGTTCTGTGGCACAAAGGAGCTGTAGGGACACATCATGCCTCTGAACTGCTGATGAGACATATTTCGTGGCACATGTTTGGTTCCTTAGTTGTTTGCAGTGGCATAGAAGAAGGCTGGTTGCATTGTAGCAAGGCGGTGTGTAAACCTGCATCGGAAACCATTGCCTTTACGTGGACCTCGTGAGCGAGGTGTGAAGTTGTAGGCATCACTTGGAAACAAGGAGCTGAGGAGAGGGGCAGTGAGCGAGCTGGGGAAACAAACCAGCTCCCTGATTCATTTGTGCTCAGGGAAGTGTCCTCACTCATATGTGAAGGATCTCAAAATCCTGCTGAGAAGGAGATATTCTCTCTGGCTGGGGAAACTCCCACAGCTTTCAGTAGTGCAGCTTGTGAGGCTGCAGTGCTTGTAGAAAGAGCTGGCTCTCACCTTGCAGGAATGAGCTAAGCTGCTGGTGCTTCTGATCAGTGGGTCTGAAAGGGCAGAGTGTGCTGCAACTGAATCTCCAGGATTGCAAGCTTTTGTTGTTGTTGATTGAGCTCTTTGCAGGTGAATAGATTGCTGCCAGGTGTCCTTTACTTCCCAGAAGCATCACACTCGCTCGCCTAAAAATTAATGAGATTTTAGAGCTGGTTGGAATGGACAGCTCATCTGGGCAGATTGGAAGCTGTGATGTGAATTGCACTGGTTTAGATTTAAGTCTAGTCTCCTACAGCACAATTGCCGTGGTCATTAAAATGAAATAGTTGAAAATAGAATAAATTGCATCAAGTGGATCCTTTCACGTCAGTCGGCTGCATGTCTGCGCCTGGCTCATGTTAACAGGTAGCTCAGGAGGAGCAGACCTGAGGAAGGCAGCATTCCCATGGGTCTGTGGATGGAGGAGCGTGTAGTGTGTAATGAAGTGAGTTGTGGCTGTGGCTTTCTAAAATGCTTGTTTTATTCTTCTGTTTGTTTATTTTAAAGAAGACATGGAGATGGGGGAGGAGTGAGGACAGCTTTGTATTCCTCCTATATTTGTCAGCTCATGTCTTTCTTACATGTCATGTCAGACTTACAAATTTTCCTGCAATACTGAAACATTAAAATTTATCCTGATCATTTTGTCTGCAGGGTTTCCCCAAGAGTTTGCATCACCTAATTTTGATTTAAAATGATCCTTTTCTTAGGCCAGTAAAGAAATAGCAAGGACCAGAATTACAGCTGCGGTAAATCTGTACGGCTCCCTCGGCGGGGAGCAGCCAAGCGCTGGGTTGTTTAGTGTGGATAGTGCGCACATACCCGTGTCCTGCCAGACCATAAAGCCAGCCATAGTTTTCCAATCCTAGAACACTGAATCAGTGCTGGGAAAATGATGTAAGGCACAGGAAAGTACAAATCCCCTTCCCATCACAGGCATTCCTAGGAATTCCCCTGGGGTCTCAGGGACTCCAGGGAATGGGCTCTTGGCTCAGTGCCCATTTACTCTCCTGATGTTTCCATCGTTTTCTGTCCAAAATCAGCATTGCAGTGCTTAGGACTTAGCTCTTTTGAAGGGAAGCCCAGTTACTTACGGTCCGTCACCTGTAGCCGTCTCAGTCCAGGTGTTTTCTTCCCTTGCACTTGTGTAAATCTGTGTGGCTGCACTGCCAGCAAGGCCACTTCCACCACTGAACTTAATGGCATCGCTTTATGTCCAAGTATCAATTTCTATATTACTGGTGTCAGTTTTCCTTACGTTAGAGAACCATTAAGCACCATTAACATAATCATACATGTCACTGGCAGCGAACATACCTTCAGAGGTGCCTCAGCTGAGTGCAATGTGAGCTGCCCTCCAGCTACGCAGAACAAAAGGTTGTGTGTTAACAATATTAATGGCTGCACGCAACCAGTGCAGATGAAATCAGGTTTACTTTTAATCAGTCTTCAGGGGTTTCATGTGCTAAGGCTATTTGTTTATAGCGGAGGCCAGGTTTTGCCAGAATCTATTAAGCACTGGAAAACTGATCAGTCCCTTTTTTGCTCATTTCTAATGTGAGAAAAAGAGACGCTCCGTGGCAGGGAAACAAACCTGAAATGGTACTTTGCAGAGCATCTCTGCAGTCTGAGCTAGGCTGGGATACAGCAATAAACACTGTGATGAAACTGTAAAAGATCCTTTTAGCATCATTGATTCTACTTACATCTATAAACATCAAAACTAAGTGCTGTCTGTGTGGTGCTCTGAGGGAACGTTTTTACTCTTCAGGGGTCTGTGTGTCTCAGAAGGATGAGAAAGAGATTTTCAGGTATAGGTAAATATTGTATCTCATAATTTGCTTGTGGGTTGTACGCTGGTAAAATATTAATCATTGACCACTTGGATGAAACACTTCTCTGATTCGGTACAACAAGCACTGTTTCCTTTAATAGAAAGTTTTATTCGGTGGGAAGGTTGTCATCTTGCTATTCCATGATTATTTAAAGTGTCATTTACTATATATCAACTGAATCTGCCTAACTGTGATACTTTATGGTATGGGGGGTGCCTTGTAAGGATTATTTTCTATTATACAAACCCATGGAGAAGTTTAAAAATGAGAAGTTGTAATATTGTAATGCTTTAAGAATTTTCATGCTTCTACTCTTGCAAAACAAACAAAAAATTCACATTAATATGTGCAAGTGTACCAGAAGTCCAAGTAAGTTTCATATTGGACTTTTTCAAAAGTAGACGTTTTCAAGATCTATATTCAGTATACTTCCATTCATCAGTAAAAATATTGCTGTTCAGAGGAAGTCACTACAATACATGCTTCCAGACATTCTGTGTAAAAGCAAGAAGGAATATCAAAACACTGTGGGTTGGGTTTTGTTGTTTTGTTTGGGGTTTTCTTAAGCTGAGAATAGTTCTGCAATCTTACCTGCCTGGGCTCAATACCAGAGGAACTCACTGAAATTTTAGGCCTGGTGTGTACAGAGCAGATTAAATGATCTATTCCTGAAATCAGTGAATATGAACAAGCAAGCAGTGCGTAACAATGCAAATAGTTGATTACAGTTTCCAGATGACAGTGAAAATTGCTTTTCAGAATTTGCCCCATTCATGTACCTCCTTTTAGTATGCTGAATAAAACAAGATTTGCTAAGGACACACTCATGTGTTCCTTGTTTAGCAAAAGTACAGATGTGAAGAACCAGCTTACAGGTGAAGCAATGAACTGAGGTCTTCCTCTCTTTGAGGTGTTTGTCTGTACTGTATTGATCGGGCTTCTTACCTTCTTCCTCTCTTCACCTGCTGGAAATAAACAGATACAATGAAGTAAGTGTCGAATTAGATTCTGAGAGAAATTGGGAGCCAACCTGTAGTGCTGACAGCTTCAAAGGGTGAGGTTGGTTTTTTCCTCCTTCTGTAACACAGAGTCTTTTGGATATGGGCCCCAACTGTTTTTCTGAAGTCATGTTTTCAGTCTCCTTTAGGGTTGCCGCTGTGTTTTTCTCTTCCCTCGGTTCCTTTCTGCAGAGTCTTGGCCAACTCCAGGACTACATGGTGAGCATTAGCGTTTCAGCAGGAGACTGTGAACACAGAGGCACGTGTGTTATCTGTACCAGGGGGGCACTGCAGCCATCGCTGGTCTGAGGGGCTGCTTCAAGGATGCTGGGCTTCAGGGCGTCCAAGATTCCTGGAGAGAAACATCTCAAGGGATCTTTTGAGAACGAGACTGCATTCCCTTAACAAGTTATTAAATATGCGGGGGGATGGGGGGGGAAATTACTTATAAAGCACTTTATCCTGCTTCAAATTATTTTAAAGAAATATTAAGTTAAATCCTAGCAATGCTCTAAGCTGTCTTTTAGGAGTCAAATGGGACAGCAAAGAATGGACTTCTATTTATTCAAGGTGATGAACTGGACCCTTTCTCTAAATTTTAATGTCCCACGTCCTGCCCTGCTGCCATCAAGGACAATGACAAACTCCTGTTGACTAAAAGAGGAGAATGGTTTGGCTTTTATCAAGGCTAAATTCTAATTAAGGTCTTGGGCTAACTATACTTTGCACTGAGGTATCACATCTGGTCTGCATATCTTTGCATTGTGCATACTTGATCTTTTTGTTCCTGCTTGAATTTTCATTAGCTTTCGCCCAGTGGTCTGGGCACCTGGATTTGCTCTGAGATACTGCGCAGTGGATCTTGCTGAAAAGGTGTGGGCAGGTGAGGATGCTCATTTCTGCGAGATGCCAGTGGATCGCCGGGAGAGGCACTGGGGCTGCAGCATCCTTCACCTCTCCCCCAGTTGTGTCAGTTGTGCTCCTATTTGCCAAACAAAACAGAAGGGAAGTGATTCCTGGCCTCTCCCCATGGCTAACGCTGTTCTCCATGGCTCTCCAGTGGATGTGCTTGACCCTACCCAGGCCATGTACTGCCCACAGTGTGCTGCCCTGGCTGTTTGCGTATTAATTTGAGCAGCAGCTGTAGGTAGTATATAGACTGCCCTTACCCTGCATCAAGGATCATACTTCCATATGGAATGAGGGACAGTGATGTGCTGAGCTTATTAAATACTCTGTAATGCAATCCCGAAGTGACCTCAATCCTGCCTCCTGCTTCGCCTCACCTTTCAGGCAAGAGAGGTAATGAGTGAGCAGAGATGAGCCAAGTGGTAGTACCAAACCTCCCCACTCAGACAGGAGCAAATTAAAGATAACAGCTTATGGCTGAGACTGGAAATTGCTGGCAGGCGGAGGAAAAGCTTTACCTTTCCGGATTGTGGAAGGCCCTGCTCCCTCCCTGCCCCTCCAGCTTATGTTTTTGTGTTTCATTTCTTCCAAGTTTGAAATTAATGTATGACGCATTTCCAAGAGCTTTTCCAACGCCAGCCTTTACCCTTGTTGAGATTTTTTTTACTGCCTACAGTCACATTTGGACAGTAGTCCTGATTAAAGCTTTATTTGCTTTTGGATATTGCCAGCCTTAAAACATTATGAAGCTGGGAATGGGATAGGAAGCATGAGGTTTGTTCCTTTTCTTTATCTCTCCCCTCCTTTTATTCTCTTCTGTCTTTTCTTAAGCCTCTGAGGAATTTCGGGAGTAAGTTCAAACTTTTCTTTCAGAGCCATAAAAACACTGAGCTCCTTTCCCTTTTTAGAAGAGGAAGAAGTTTTTATGGAGTTTTGTGTTTGTGTGGTTTCTGTTTGATGGCTCCAGGAGCCAGGATTTGAAGCCAGCTACACAACTGGGTGATGTTATGTGACAACGTGTTTCTATTAACCCATTTTTGGATAAACCTGCTTCTTTTTTTTTTTTAAGAATCGGATACCTTATCAGTGTTTACCTTTGGTTTATGTGGATGGCTTACATTAACTCCAAGTTAAGTGCAAATGCTGACATGAAGTAGGCAGCCATCAGCAATCAGCCAGATTGCTTGGAGAGCTGTTCCAATTAACTGTGCTACTTTATGAAAGGACAGTTTAGATAACCAAGAGAAACTGTGTTTATAGGAGATATATGTATATGTGTGTGTGTGTGTGTGTATTTATAGCACCCCTCCATTTACATACTTGCTTCCTATATTGGAGGGGAGGAAAAAGGACACTGGTAGTCCTAAAGACACATTGGGAGAGCCGGGGGCGGGGGGGGGAGAGAAGGGCTTGACCCTTCTCTCCTTTGTGCAGTGATAGAAAAATTGAAAGGCTTTTATAAAAAATGTTTCATCTTTCTGTGTGACCCTGTGGATCCCACTCGTGAATGCATTTCGCAAGCCCCTTGTGTACTGTGTCCACCAGGATTGCTCCCCACTCCCAAGGATGTCAGGCAGCACGTTCCGTTTGCCACCCCATTAGAGCTTTATTTCAGTATGTGCGTGTTTGTTTCTATATGCGTATTTTAAGATGGTTCATGGTGGGGAAAGGAGGAGAAGAAAAGGGCTTGTCACATTTTCTTTTTTAAAACAACAAAATTGACAGTCCATGGCTTTGTACAGACCAAGGGTGCACCAGCTGTCGTCAGCATCTTTCTCTGGGACCGTATCAGGCTTCATCCAGGGTCTCAGTCTGATGCTTTGTGCTTATTAGGAGTCTGAATGACACTTCATTTCAGAGTGACACTTCATTTTCAGAATTAAGTTGATTTGGGAGATACTACCCACCTTCAGATCTTTGGATTTGTTGGATTGTGGTTTGTTTTTTTTCCTCCATAGGGGGAAAAAAGATAGGAAAGGAAGGGGGGTGGGGGTGGGTGGGGAGAAAAGGCTTTTCCCTTTAAAGTAAAACCATCTTGGGCTTTGCCTCTTCACCCGGATCTCGGCATCTTGCGGGGCGAAGGAGAGGTGCGGCCGGTTGCCCGCGTTGGCTGCCAGGATCATGTGGCTGGCGCCGTGGGTGCTGTGAGAGCCTGTTTATCCAGGGCCATGTGGAGGTGGGCGGGTGCCTACCCGGGGACCGGGGGACAGGAGAAGCCGGGCTCACACAACAGCCACGCTGTGAATAGCCCACATTGACTGAACTGTCTAACCGGACTAATTTGCTGTGCCTGTGGGCTTGATAAAAGAAGCAGCTGCTGGTAAGGGCTTGCTCAGATGCATGTAGATGAGCCTGTGTGTGGACTGCCAGGAGGATCCAAGCAGATTTTTTTCTTCCTTGCTGCATTTCTTCTGGAATTCGTACCTCCGGCTCCCGTGAAGTTGCATTGATCAGGTAAACTATTTCAGTTCTTCCCTGCCTTTCGTGCTTGCTGGCCAGCATGCCTGCCTTGCTGGATGGGTAGCTGGATGAATGGGCTGTGCTGCAGGGGTGGCAGGAACAGCTCCCTTTAGGGCAGACACACATTTTCACTGCTCCCTGCAAGCTGGCAGTCGTGAGGCTTTGAAAATTGTGCAGCCATGTTACACAGCCACAATTATTTCGCTTCCTCCCCCTCTCCTCCCCATTTAATTTTGCTGTGATCTAAATAAGGCTAAGTCTGGTATTTCTCGTTTGCATCTGTCGATGCACCAGCCAGCCATGTTTTTTATATGATTATGTACACTGTGCGGGTCTTGCTGGGAATGCAAAGATGTTCGCTGTCCTTTTGGTGTCATGCCCTTTACGTCTTCTCCTGGAAAAAAAATAATCGGAAAATATCTGTAGCGTGCTGCATGGATTTTTGTGAGCGCTGGGGAAGTGGGCTAAAGGGCTTGTTTGGAAGGAAGGGAGAAGATGAGAGCTGAAGGCTCCCCACATCCCCTCACTCACCACATTTGATTGTTTGTATTAAAAATAGGTCTTGCCCCATGTTATCGCCCCCAGTCCCTACCCCCTCCTACATTTGCATAGATTTTTAAAGTGTTGATTGAATAAAACTATGGCTCAGCTGGAGAAAATGAAGAAGAAGAAAGGACGAAAAGGATGGCCTTTTGTGTTGAGATCTTTTGTGCGGCTCACCCACCCCCCTGCAGCTTCCCGGGGTAGTACCAGCAGCCTGGAGTTTCACTGGCTGCTGCTGCAAAAACAGCCTTGCAGAATTTGGGGGTGGGGGGAAGAGTGGGAGCTCAGATGTGTCTGCTTGCAGTGTGAGAGAGATGTTAAATGGGATTGAGAATCTGCAGACTGGAAAATGCTGCACAATTTAACGGAAAGGGTATTACCTGCAGGGATTAACACTATTTACTGACAATCTCTTCTCTTTCTGCTTCTTCACTTCACACTTGCTGTGTAATAGCTGTTGAGTTTCTGCAGCAAGAGCCTGGGTGCTTTGGAGCACAGTAGTGATTTTACCTGACACGTTTTAAGAAATGCCCTGTAAATGCCTTAAAACCTGAGTGTTTCACTTCTCCTTGAAGGAAGCCTTAGAAGGTGGTACTGACCCTCCCTGCAAGATGTGTTAATCAGCAGGTTATGTCTTGTGAACTCCTGCAAGTGAGTTGAGAATTCAGTCACTGAATATTTTGCCACTTACTTGCACTTGAAGCGCTCCCATCCCAAATGTATCTTTGGGCAGTCATTCCTGTAAGTACTGCCACTTCGGGGGGCAGGGATGGTTTGCTGTTGTGTGATGGATGGATCCTCTGGTCTCTGTTACTGAAGGTGCTAGGTCTCTGAAAGAGCCGTGGCATCCCCTTTTGCATGAGAAAGTGCTAATTTATCCCCACATATACATATTGATAGTTAGATATTCTGGCTAAATGGGGGGATTTTAAGCTGGTCCTTGCCGGTATTGAAGAGTGGAGCTTCTCTTCAATATTAGACCTTACTTTTAAACTTTGCTGTTTTCCAGACCTAGGGGAGCACAAATACCTTGAGCACAGTCACCCACAGGAGACCAAAGCACTTAGTACAATGGTGCCTGTGTTGCTTTGCTTTCCCTGGATCTCAAGTCCCTCATCTACGTAAACTCAAACCTGAATATATAAATTCGGCTTCACAGCATCTTACAGGCTGATCGTTGTTGTTCTCCACAGTCAGAATTGAGCACATTGCAAATAGCAATACACCCGTAGGACTATTTGAGTTTATAGATCTATCTAAGACCTGATTTTCCCCATCTCACTCTAAAGACCGTAATAAGGCTTGCAACTGGCAGCTGCAGCTTTGGATACATCCATCCCTGTGCAAGAAACGGGGTTGTCATCATCAAATGTTTTCCAAAGTTTCAGCGAGAATGGAGTGTCCCCAGACCATTCCTGGAGGGGTCCGAACCCTAATCCAGCAGCCTGAGCTTTGTTGTTCTCCCAGGATGTCACTGCTGGATTAATCCCTTTTCTTGTGGGATATGAGCTGAGCAGAGATTGGCTATTGTTGATGTGAATTATGGAGCGGATGAGCATCATCTGTTGCTTTTAGTGGTATGCACTATAAAATACTGATACAGGCAGGTCAAATAAGCTGAAAGAAGCTAAATCTGAAGGCATGAAAACAGTTAATATTGTAAAACTTCAAAATGTGTATGGACTGTCTCATCAGAGGGGGATGCTTTGTGGGGATTCAGATGCCTCTAGTAGGATCAGTACATGAAAACATATGTCTGACTCTGTTGTCAGTAGGGTCAGAAAAATTCAGCTAACAGTTTAGTAAACAGCAGCAACAAATCTGTGGGATAGAAAAGTCCCTTTTAAATTCCTTATTTCTGGATAAATTTTCAACTGTGATTTTTATCTGCTTTTTTTTTAAATCTCTGTTTTTCTCCAGGATGAAAGTAGGTGAATCTAGGAAGGAAACAGTGAGGTGAACTGTACATAGAATATTGCCATCTAAAAGTGTAAAATATAAAATTATTAAAGTTGAAAAAAGACCTCTCCTTCCACTATTATCTGCCTTGCAGGCATAATTGAAACTAGGGACCAGATTTCAGACAGAGGAGTGATTTTCAGCTTGACAGTGTCCCTTTTAAGCCATCAGTGGTTTTCTTGCCAGTGAATGGTGTCTGAATACTTACATGCTTGGAAAGCCACAGTTTGCAATATGAGGTGCTAGTTTTCAGCTGTCCCTTCACAGTGTGTTTAAAATAGTGGTCTTCATGTGTCTTCTGAGGTTTTGTAGGATGGTGAGATTATCACACCATTTTCTTAGGTTTCATTGTTACAAGGAAAGCAAAAGCTTTTCAAGATAGTGGATAGTAATGAGTAAATAAAAAACAAATAAACCCTCCATGCTACTGCCTAAAAAGAGTTTCACCCATGATGATGATCTGCTGTATAGGTTGTCACTCTGCTTAAATTCCACAGCAGAACTGTGACACCATCTGTTCTCTTTCACTGTGTGCAAAAAATGGTTTCCTTTCATTAGCATTAAGCTGCATAAAGAGACTGGAGATCTAGAAATATCCCAGTCTTTCACTGACACATACCTTCTTAAGACAGAGTGCATTACAAGCATCCCTTGTATTCCTAAGAGAGAATGGAAGTTTTTAAGTAATATGCTATTAAAGATCTTTGAATAGCAGGGAAAAAAATAAAAATCACCCCATCCATGCACTGCAATGAAAGCAGAAAGCTTTCTGAGATGTGTTAAGATGTTGATTCAGAACAGCCGTCTTTACTATTGCATTCCCTGAAGGCAGTAGGTCTGATGTGTGCCAGTGTTGGCATGGTATGGGGGCTGCTTTGGTGCCTCTGGGATGCAGCGATTGCCAGGATCTGGGAGAGACCCCATTATGCCTGTCCTCAGTGACTGTCAGATTTTAAGTTACTGTCCTCTTTTCCCTAAAAAGTTAGATCAGAGACCTCTGCAAAGTCCTAGGATGGACCTCGGTTGTAGAGTTGTGCTTAAAGCTATGCGTTTTGCTTTCATTATCCCTTTTCATTGATCATGCTGTGTTTTAATGCCATTTTAATGCTAGCGTGCTGAACTGTTGGTGATGACACAGAAGATGCACATTCAGCAGTGCCCTGTTTCAGGCTTGTCTTCTGACTGCTCTGTTAGGATGACTTGGTAAATAAATGCAAGGCAGGAGAAATCAGCATCATTCTTCTCTGAAATGCTATCTATATGTAAATCTGTGGTGCCATTTTTTCCCCTTTAAAAGTTGAAAAGCACTTTCAGTTCCTGTTTAACGGTTGCTCCCTCTGAATTACACCAAGCAATGAGAGGTCAGCCAGTGCTGTCCTGCGGGAATGAAACCTCTTTTTGTTGTTGTTCTTTGAAGCTGTGGCAAATAACATTGGAGATGCAGCGAACGTAGAACAAAACAAGCCACCAGAATTACACTGCATACCCAGTGGATCACAACCATAAAATATTAATCAGGCACTGCAGATCTGAGTTGTCATCTCTTCATAGGAAACAAGGTACATAGCCCCACTCCGCCCCTTCCTCCCAAAGGTCCCAGAATTAAAATATTTGTTAGCTGTGATTAATAAAGACACCTGGCTGAGCCCTTGTTGACAGGAATAGTCTCTTAGCATTTTGGATCGGGTTTAGTGATCAGACTTCGGAGCTTGATAAGCACAAGCCTATACTGAGTACTGGAGGGACTACAACACAGTCAGTTTAAGCTTCTACCAGCTGGTGAAATTCAGCTCCCTTGGATGTGACTTGAACAGTGGTTTTGCCCAGTTACCCTTCAGTAATACCTTTTGCCTTTAAACCTCATTAGTTCTTGTTTCTCTTTTTCAGTAGCGAAAAGAGCACTGTTGCTCAGGTGCATTTTGAAACTTCAGTTCTGGTGACATCTTCCATTTCAAGCCAATTTAATACCACAACTCTTTCTTTAGAAGCCGACAGGCTGGGATAAACGAGTTGTCAAGATGTAGGAACTTGGTTTGCCACGCAGTCGCGGGGAAAGACTTCTGTTAGACGATTCGCTCTTTCTCGAATTTTGTGTTGTCAGAGCAGCAATTTCTCACTTGCCTGTCTAGTGAGGGCCTGCTAGTTCCTAGTCGAAAGAGCAGCATGTCCTGAACACGGTTTGGCTGGTTGGTTTATTCCATATAAAGAGATACTTAGGTCTGTGGGATGTGTTGTGCATGTCCTGTGTGCTTACAGCTGGAGCTGGCCTGAGCTTTTCTCCACAAGAGACTTCTCTCCACCCAAGCAGCAATTTTCTTAAAATGCATTGGAGCTGAATAAGTTTGAAATTTTCTCCTGATGCAAAATAAAAGGTCTGATTTTACTACTCTCAGATTAATTGGAGAGAATTGACTACAGCAATCTGATGATAACGGTGAAAGAGAAAGTATATATCTGTAACTGGCTACAGTGTGATAGTCCCAGGAGCAGCAAACCTGCTTTGCAAAGCAATCCTGATTTGGGGAAATGCTCCTCTGAATTCTTGCCTAAGTCACATTGCTTCAAGTTGTGCTTCTTAAGATGACCTATACAAATATCAAATCTAATTTGTGACAGCAATTTGTCAGCAGTGTATAAGGACCTGATTAGAGATACAGAAAGAGGAGGTAGGACTTGTTGGGATTCGAGGTGCTGGGCTGTAGTGTTTGCTCATCACTACACAGTTACACCTGTCCTTCACCACCCAGTGCAGAAATCCCCATGACCAGCGTGGAGGGTGGTGGAGCTTTGTGGCTGAGTGTGTGAGCCAGCTGCCTCCCACCACATCAGCGATGGATAGGTACCCAGGAGCCAGAGGTGTACCAGCTGGTGGGGAAAAAAAACAGTGGATAGCAGAGGGAGGCTTTAGAAGGGGGAAAGCCATGATGCTGAAATGTGCTTAATATCCCTGGGTTGTACACTGAAAAGGATCAGCTCTTCCCCTTCCCCCCAGCTAGCATGTGTGTTGTTGTGTCTTGCAGATGTATTGAAAATCTGTGTTAGAGCTGTGAGCAATTAACACATTTCATGAGGACGCATGGAGAGAAACTGAACTTGCATGTGATCTACTGCAGTTCTGCCTTAATAGAACTTGGCTATGCCTATGATTTAAAATCGCTTTACTGACATACAGCCATATTTAAACTCTGGTGGTGTTCTGGTTGTTTGGAGAGGGGTGATGATGCCAGTGCAGGCTGCTTACTCTCCTGTATCTGAGTGAGTTGCTGGGATGCTGAGAAGCTTCCCACTGGAATGGATTCAGACTTTGATTCAAATTCAGACTGGCAGTTTTCACCTTGATAAATGTGCTCTGCCTTCTCTTTATGGAGATGTCTGCAGGAAAAAACAGTAATGACTAGAATTGAATGGAAACAGTTTTCTAGTATTTTAAGATATCTAGAGCAAGAACATTTTTATAAGTTCAAGACCCATTGCATTTTTTGTTGAAGAAAGATGAGACACAAATGAAAAATAACCCTTATTGCAGCCAAAACACACGCTGGGGACAGCATGGGAGAACTGCCCTTTAATAAACTGTTTTGGTGCTCTCATTGCGCTCCTGTAGCATGGAGAGCACATCCAGTTCCTGCACTGTGCAGTGGAAACTGGGTGCATATAGAAAGGGAAAGGACCATCTGCATGAGGAGAGGAACAGCAGGCAACAGGGACTCTTGGAGAAGAGGAGAGGGTGGAGGTGAAAAGCAGTAGAGCAGTGGTTATGATCTGGGGAATGTTTTTCGGGTAGTATGGCATGGACAAGGAATAAAGACAGTGAGCTTTTTGGAGGAAGGCTCCTGACCTTAAGCTGCAAAGACTTGAGATTAAAATTGTGTGATCTGAAAATATCAGTGACTTTTCTTTGTAATTAGAGCTCCTGATACTCTCTTGGATGCTGCGTGTACACCAAGACCTCATTCAGAACACTTGAACACAGATTTTAGTACTGTGCTGGATCAGGGCCACCGCAATAAATACAAATGTTAATGATTTTTCAGGCTCATACTTAAAATTCAGTGGTTGAAGTTTGCAAACTGATTGTGCAGATTGCCAAATTAGGTCCAATTACTCAAATTTAGATGAGCTTTGCATAAAACATACAAATGTGTTCAATGCAGTATTCTGCTTAGGTCTGTGATTTCATTTCACCAGGCTTATATTTGCATGAGTTCATTAAAATTGGTTTCATTTCTTTTTTTCCTTAGCATGGCTTTGAAAAAGTGGTATTTAAGCTGGGGAAAAATAGTAAAGAACAGGCTTGTAATTATAAAATGAAGCTAAATGAAGTCATGCAGCACCGCTGTGGCCCATTCTGTCAGAGAGGGAACTTGAGAGCTCATTACTGAGGCCAAAATTCAAACTGACCGCTCGCTGTCAAAGGTTTCTAGTATATCAGTCAATTTAATGAAACTGTCTGCTGTGGTCCAGTTGTTGATTGGTGGGGGTGAAAAACATTTCCACTTCATCAGAACTGCTTTTAGTTTGTATTCTAATCAGCATTTATTTTTCTTATTAAAAGTAATACCTTGGTCAAGGCAGCATGGCTCCTCTTCTGTTTGTTAATCCTTTGGAAAAAAAAGCAACATGTGTCTCAGGCTGAACAAATGAGAAAATCTCCAGACAGACTAAAGGCATTACTGAGGTTGTTACCTCTCTCTAAAGCCACCTGACCCTTTCAAAAAGGTGATGGTCTGGCATCTCCTGGAGCGTGGAGGCATGCCGCCTTGTCTTTATTAATGACTTTGTTTATTGCTGTAAAAAGAATCCAAGTGTCAAAATAATATTTATGTTTATTTAGAAGTACCATTTAGTGCTACAGTAAGTTACGGTTTGTTATTTGAAAATGACCTTATCTAGTTCATGGTCCAGATGTGAAAAAACACACTTATTCTGCATGCAAAATCGCTTCTTAAAAAAACCCCAACCTGTAATATAGTTGTACACGCACACACCGTATGTGTGTCTGTATTGGCATAAGAATGAATTATCCGTGCTGTGAATCAGCACACTTTTCAATAGCAGTTTAAACAATAATCCCCAACAGCCTCAAAGAAGCCCTGATGTTTTAATAAATCGGTAATGAGCTGCTTAAAAAAAATGTATTATGGTATCTTAACAGCAATTCTATAATCAAGATCGCAAACTGATTTTTTTGTTGCAATCAGGTTCTGACCTCCTGCTCTTGCCTGGCCTTCTCCAGAGTGTGGGGTTTCAACTTGATAATTCCTTGGGCATGGTGGGGAGGGATTGTTCCGCCTCTCTCACTCCCCCGGGGGCTGAGGGTGATTGCACAAGATGTTGGCTTTCATCCTCCCCTTTTGTCAAGATACAGTGATTTTGTTTTTGAAAAAAGTGTTCTGGCGCTCAGACAAAGCAGAGTATGTCAGAAATGATTTTGTACAGGAAAAAATATTCGTGTTTGGTTGCCTGCCATGACAGTTACTCAGGTATTTTTAGAATTGTGGAGTTGTTCGCAGGCTGTAAAAACTTGTGAGACAATCCTCTCTGACCTCAGTAAACAATATAAACCTTAGTTACTGCTAGGGTGCAGTAGCTTAAATACTTTTCTATAGTCCTTTCACTTGCAAAAATAACCAGGAAAATAGAAAGTGATCTCTGGAGAGTCCAGAGTGTCCTGTTTCCCCACTATTTCCCAGTACAGCACTCTCAAAAATCTTTAGGTGCTGGATCTGCCTTTGTTAGTGCAGCCCCTTTCGGTGTAGGTGCTTGTGGGCCATGCGCTTCCCTTGATTGGGAATGGGAACAGTAGCTGCATTATTTCTGGAATCATTCCTGGTGAATGCTAACATTTCAGCCACTTCCTCCAAGTACCGCTATGGTGTCAGCGTGAATTTTTGCATGCGAAGATGTGAGTTTGTACAGAACACAGTTATATTTTGTTTCCACATTGTCACAACCAGAACAGGCAAGACAGTCTGGGCGATGTCTAGCGCGACTGATTCTCAGTTGCTTTCTCCACGAAAGCTGTTGCTTATTCATTTCATTTATTTCTCTGCTGTATTTCAGAATAAAAGCCATAGAAAATACAGACCTCCAAGTGATAACTGTGTTAAGCTTCAAGGCTAACCTCAGTGACTGAGCTGTGAAACAGAGGGTTGTAAATAAAGGCTGCAGTTACCTCGGACTAGAGTCTTTTATGAATGTTTTGGCATTTTCACTCTGTCTGTCACTTCTAGCAAGGCACTGATGGTATTGGTCTGGGTTGCCTTATCTGAAAAGTGACATTGCTAGTTTTTACCTGCCTCCCAGAAACGCGGGGAGACTTCACAGGACAAGCAGCGTGCATTGCCCGCCAGCAGCCTCGTGCCGTGGGACAGCCTGGCTCCATTCCTGCTTCATGACCGTGCAGAGTCCCGCTTCCCTGGCACTCGGCAGCGATGATGCATTTGCACTCAGCAGGAGCCAAGGTATTTGACACCTCTGAAAAATGAGGCTTATATCAAATAGCCTGTTCAAGCACTTTATAAAAATGAACTCTTTAGTCTTTGCCATATAAAACAAGACAGCAAACTGAGGCAGAGGAGGGAAGGCCAGGCAGACAGGCAGCTGCAAAACTCTAGAGCCTTCCCACGTCTGGGCTGAGCTTGTTCTGCTGGGATGATGCCTGCTAAAGAACCAGGGAAGGCAGTAAAGGTAAGCACACCCCAGGCTGCCAGCAGAAACCAAAGGAAACAGTCACTTACAAGAACATTTCAGCTGGACTCTTCTGATCAGATGTACTCTGAGGCTTCCCTTTGCCTTTGGAGCTCAGAACGGGCTGCCATCTGCAGCTGGTCTGGCCAAAATGAATGTGACTGAGGGCGACGTGACTTGTAAACCATGTTTTGTGGTGCATGGAGGTATAGGGGAAGTTATGGGCCAGCAGGGTGACAACTTCTGGGTGTCACCTCCCTCACAGGGAACAATAGGATGTCTCAACCGTGGGGACTGGTTTGCTGTATGTGTTACTCTAACTTGTGCCATGGCATTTTGTGCTACTCCTCCAAAAGAAGGAGGTTCCAAAAGAACTTGAACTGGTACGAACTCAGGAATCTGTTCCTTGTGACTTCTACCTTGAGATTTACTAAGTGTTACCTAAATTTGTATTGTCAAGACTTGAAATATTTCTTGATCTTCCTATTTAAGCGAGATCCATCTGTGCCATCTGTATTTCCTCCAAAGTTTAAGCAAAAGTAATGCTTCCACTCTGCATTTCCAGAGATAGATAGATGGACCATTAGTGTTGTGTACTTGGACATCATAGTAAAGGCTGGCCTAATTAAATCCAATTCAGCAGATAAAATACTGTGAATGGTCATAGGTTTGTTGAGAAATGAGTTAAATGTTTATGTAAAAAATCAATCTGTGAAGCTCTTAGAGTGTGGCTTAATGGGCAAAGCATGGGAATTAAGGTACGTAGGTGGTGGTTGCAGATATGTGTTTCTGACCCTCTTTTATAACCTTGGGAAGCTTTTCCTTTTCTGTAAAATAGGGATAACAATACATCCCTGCTTTAGTAAAGTGCCTTTAAGTGTACTGATGAAGTGCTATATGCAACCAGCCCAGGATAAGAGCCTTTATCTGCCGCGTCAGATATTCCTATGCTAAGGCTGGCTGCTGGGGGAATAAATAGAACCTGTTCCTCTGTATTAAGTGACTGCCGGAGTTTACGTCTGTTCTATATTTAAGCATGCGGTTTTATGTTTTAAAACATACTTTTTTACAAGTTTTGTTATTAAGCACATGTGCCTTTCATTGTGTCATCGGGACCATAAAGTTTAAATGTTGATGCAGAAAGGGGAGAACAAGAAAACCTTTTAACCCATACATTATTAGAAATCCATTTCAGATGATCCCTGTGGAAATGTTGCTGATACTTTTGTTTTTGAAGGCAGACAGTAACTAGTCATGATTTTCTCCAGAAAGGAAATAATATGAACTGTGGAAAGCATAATGAAGGGGAAGTGGCTGATTTATTGTGAAAATTTAGAGCTTTCTGATGTTGCCTGGTTTTCATGTTAATCTTGTTGTGTGGACTGTGTATTGGGAATAATTGAGAAACACAGAGGGTAGAGTACTTTTTGTAGCCCCTAAATTATTATCCAGTGAGTTGTAGGTCATAGCCTTGATCAACAGCACCATGGGTTTCTTTTAAAATGTTGCCAGACTTTTAGTCATTTTAGTATATCAAGTTATGGGATATAATAAAGTTCAGAACAGAGTTGTGTCCTATACAACATCGCTTCAAGGAGGGCTTCCTTTAAACCTCAAGAAGAGAGGACAGGAGCAAACAAAAAATGAGAACAAACTCAGCCTATGTATAGTGGAAACTGTCATTTGAATTCTAAGCATATGTATTTCTTTAGTTATAACAGAGCTACAATGGCAGGGCCACTGCTGTATTTGCTGCTATTGCAGGAGCTCGAATGCCACGTAAGATCTTCCACGCTGGGAATGATCAAAAGTCCCCCCAGGTTTTTGGCTCATCCTTTGGTCTTAAAATGCTTTTTGAAGAGAACATATGTGGAAGAAGTAAGAGCAGAGGACAAGGTGCCAAGGTTTCTGCCGCGGTGCCCGACTGCCACTGAATTTCAGGAGCAGCTGGGTACAGTGGGAGAGGAGCACCTTTGGGCATCCTTTGAGATGGCTTCCAAAGCCCTGCTCTGCAACTAGCTGTGCTGCAGGGTTGTCATAAAAGCCTTTTATTTTCCTCCTGGTCTTCATTTTACAGTGGCAAATGAACAGCAAATTATGCATGATTTGTAGGTTATGTCTGTATCGACTCCAGGTTAGAAAGAAGCAGCCACACTGCTCCTGTGGTTATTTTATTGGGGTTTCGGATGCAGTCTTTTTGGGGGACCACTGCAGCATGTACCAAGCCAAAACCTGTGCCTGCAACATCTTTCTTTATTAACAGGAATGAACACATTAAAAAGGGACTATAAAGGTGCATTATGTAAATTAATCCTAGGCTTCAGAGGAAGAATGGCCTTTCTGTGTTAAAGATGCTTTTGTAGAGTAAAATATGTGTTTGTGTGTGAGTTGTATAGCAAGTATGTGGTTGTGATAACTGAGATACATTTATCATATATATTTGAACTCACCTTCCCAGCTAGACTTTGAACTTGTGACACTTTCTGCTTAAGAAGAAAAAAGAAAAAAGAATTCTCTGGCAAAAGCAAATTCTTCTTTCCTGCTTTCTACCCACAAATTAATTTTTTCCATGGCATATTTTTAATGTCACATAGATAGCTGGGAAATACTCCCTTTTCCTTAGAAAATTCAATGTGCCAGAGCTGAGGACAGAATAGGAGTGGATTTACCCTGCACCAGGCACAGCTTTTCTAGATGCAAAGATGCTGAGTGTTTAAAAAGGTTTCCCAGAGAGCTTGAGAAATACGAGCTGTATGTTACTGAAGCATGGAATGTTTTACCTTCCCTGTGAGAGGCCCACCTCTAGAGTTGAGAAAGACTATGCAATCAGACTTGAAAGCTGTCACACTTGAAAGCTCTCTTGCCTTTTTTTTTTTTGTGTGCTATTATTTCCTGCTGAATTTCTGTATCAATTCAAAAATATGTTCCAATATAGTGCATGTATTTTTATTAAACCAGAATCTTTCTAATTTTTCTGTGCATCACTGCAGAAGAAGGAAAATCTGCAGAGGGCTTCAGCAGACCACTGCTGGGAATGACCACTGTATCTCCAGACAGGCTGTAGTGAATAAGGATTATTTGTGTTTGTAACAGCTGATGAGTCCCATTCATGTTGGTTTTAGTATGGCTTAAACGTAAAGCTAAAGATGACAGCTCGTGCATACTGGACAGCAGATTTAAAGCGCTCTCACTGTTTTTTATTCTTGGTATAGTGTGGAGTAGCCTGGGAAGGGCACCTTAGTCACAACCCAGAGCTGTGCTGGATGCTGCAGACACTCGGTGTAAAATCAATATGCACAGTATTACCAACAACTTATTAAGCAAACTGATGTAGAAGGGAGTCTCTGAAACAACTCGTTGGACAGTAGTCAGTGGTCCTGGCACCCTGAGTAGCCACTTGCTGTCAGGAGGGTCTGTTGGTTGGGAAAGGAATGTGGAGTAACAGTGGCTTCTCACCATGAATGTGTATCAGTGTTTCTGTAAGCAGAAGAGAATAGTGCGTAGGAGGACGGAGAAAACACTGTTTAGGGCAGATGGATGGGATAAGTTGTCAGCAGATATTCCCAAACATGAAATAGCAGTATGTAAGAGAGAAAGACATATTGACTCAGTAATCTTTCATGTTAATTGGTGTTTAATCCTCCCTCTGTTTTGGAAAGAGGAGTTAACAGATTCCACTTCGGTTTTCTCACCATCACTTGGACTGGCCACAACTGTCTATAAATTCAGAAGCAGCAGGAACAAAGGTAGAAAGAGATTTTGTGCCATAGCTCTGTTTCTTCATTCCTTCTGCTTGAGGGAGATTAGGATTTTCTCCACCTTTCACCCTTGGCACTCTTCCATGTTGTTTTTAATTGCAAAGCAACATGGTGCTTTTTCCTCAGCCGGAAGAGTTGGCACATAGTTCTTTTGTGCAACTGAGGCAATAAACTGCTATTAATCACTTAACACAAGGTAGTAAACAATGGCAGAACTGTTGCTTTTACCTCTTGAGTTTCTACTAAATAGTCCAGCTTCCTGAAGATCTTAGAAGTGGGATTCTGAAACTGGATTTAAGTCCATGTCTTTCCTATAAGCTTCTGTCTGATGTTGCACTGTTTGAGATACTGAAAATAAATCTCATTTGCAGTGTATTTCCTAAAATGTGGTCTTATTTGGAACCATGGTTGTGGGCGAACTTTGTGTCTCATGTACATAGTAAAGTCTTGTTTAGGTGCAGGGAAAAGAACAGCCACTTTGCTGTGCTTGCATCCTGAGCCATATAGTTTGTGAAATATTGCTAGATGCAAGCTACCTTTCTTCTCCAGCAAGATTAAAAGGAAACGAGGCTAGGATTACCCATTTGGGATGGTTAGAGATGGGATGTGAGAAGCCCTTTAAAACTGCCTTTCTCAACATTGCTTATTTTGCCAGCAGTACAAGTATTGTGCACACACCACCGCAGATAAAGGGAATCTGGAAATCAGAGACCCAAACCAGTTTTTCAAAGTCACGTTTTTTGATATTTTGAGGTTGACGCTACTTTACTTTCCCTACACATGCTTGTAAACATCAGACTGGGAAAGCATGGCAGGAACAAAGATTTCTGAGACCCCACATAAAGGTTGTAGGCTGGTGAGTTCCCCAGCCTGCTGGAGGAAGATGCTGCTGCGCCTCTTTTTTTTTTTTTTTTTTTTCTTTTCAGCTGAGGGCTGGAAGACCCATGAAAAATTTTTGTCAAGAAAATGTTACAGTTAGAAGCAAACAGTCAGGTGAGCTGCAGAAAGTGAGCACTTGAATGCATTTAGCCCAGTTAAAGGTAAGGTGAAATGAGTTTACCTCATTTATTTCCCTATACTTTAACTGAGTAGTTGGTTGAAGGGGGACTCTGCAGGGAGGTCCGGCACCACAGCTGGATAATGGCCAGTGCTAAATGGTGGTAGCTGGATCTAAGCACTTTAAAATCTCAGAAAGCTCACATTTTGTTGTTTCCTTTGATTTTTGAAAGCAACGAAGCTTGTCTGCAATGTAAATGCTTGCTGGAGTTTAAATACACTTAAGACAAAACAAATGCCAGAACAGAGCAATTTTTCAGGTTAACAGTCTTTGCGATGTTGGTGGCAGTATTTCCGTACAGGGTTCTCTTGCAAGCTAGGCACAAAGCAAGAGTGCTTGAAAAGCAGAATGCTGCAGTGTTTATGGTGGAGAAGGCTGTAACTTTTCCTACTGGGGCAAAGTGCCCATCAACTAAACAGCTGTTCTGCTCTGCAAAGGGCACTGCCAAGGTTGTTAGTGTCTACAAATTGAGTATCTTGCTGATGATCTTTTGTGAAGTATTTAATTTCTAGGGGAAGGAAGGAGGAATGAATAAATTACTTCATCCCTTGTCAGATCTCTCCTTTGTGAAGTGCAGCCATTGTACTTCCAGTTTGGGATTGGCTTCCGTATTTTTTTAATTACAAAATTAATATATTATAATGATTAAACTTTGCTCAGAAGCAATAGCAGTCTCAATTGTTTAACAAAAAAAAGGAGGAGGAGAAAAAAGCTCAAACCGTAAGTTTTAATGTGGGTCATGTACACATTAAGTATATTACAGTATGTTAAAAAACAAGGTCACTTCAGTATTTCAGTATTTCAAGGTGGTTCTGCAGTGTTTCTACCACAATTACCCAACTGGGCCAGTATTGCTACCATGAGGGAGAAAAAATGCCAAAGATGCATGGAAAACTGTTAAATTCTTCAGGGACTGACTGCCAGCATAGAATGGGCTTTGGGAAGATTTTTTTATAAGAGGAGCCTGCACGATACTTATCTCAATGATTTGGGCGGCCAGAATGGTAACAGGATCAAGAACCGATCCTGAGCTGATTCTCGAATGCTGTGGGTGTTGTTTTAACTGTCAAATCTGGCTTTTTTTTTTAAAGTGTGAAAGAATAATTTCCGTTTTCATGAATATTACTCAAAATGTATGAGCTGTGAGCATACAGTTGACTTGTTGAAATCTGGGAACAACAATTGTGTACACTTATGTGATATATTCCTTTAAAAAACAATGGTGGATAGATTCAAAATTTGGAATTCATAAGAGGCTTCTTAATAAACACAGTTGCAACCCAAAGGAGAACTTTTCCATTCCAAATTATATCTCTAGGATTTTTTTAAAATACAATTTGACCTACATAAGCAGTCCCACCACATAGCACACCTTGCAGGTGATTTCCATGTGGTTTTATTTTCTAGCAGATTACTGTGCTGATGGCAGAACTTCTTCTGTAATAATGCAGCAAAAATGTAAGGAAGCAATGGTAACTCAGCTCCCAAGCCCCAGCTGGAGGCTCATGGTTGATTCAGTTGATGGAAGAAACTTTGAGATTACAATAGATGGCAGAAGGTGTTGCTTCTGTCTCGGGTAGAGAACTGACCTGTAGTATATCATGAAAATGCAACGGAGGAGAAACCTGCCTGGTGCGTAGCCAGCATGTCTGGGGCACTGATGAGGCAGGTGATGGGGAATGTACCAGTGAGCCTGAAAAAACCTATCTAGTTTTGAAAGAGTGCACAGAGGCACAGGAGAAGAGATGGAAAAGGGAGAAGGGGGTGGATGGGCAATCCCAGGGGTAGGATGAAGAAGGTGAGGCTGTCAGGTAAACTGCAAAGGGACTTAGAGTGGTAAGGAGGATTGACACCAAAATTCAGTGCCATCGAGGAAGCCAGGCTGGTGACACTGGGCTGACGATGCTGGGTTGGTTATGCTCAAGGTGGCATTCATCTAACCTGACTGCAGATACCTACAGGTAAGCTAACGTCCTAGAAGCCCTTTAAGGCCTGTGAAGAGAAACCGATGCTCCTGGAGTGCAGCTCAGCTCACCGTGAGGTGGCTGTTGGTCTGCCGCAGCGCGCTGGGTGAGTGTGTTTGTCTTGCCGTTGAGAGCAAAGGGAGTCTGTGAAACACTAGCTCAGTTTGAGATGTCTACCTTGTCAGCCTCGAAAGCTAGCGGAGATAGATGCCACCTCCAGGACGTGACCCAAGCCCCACCGCAGCTACTGACAGGGTTTTTTGGTGAACGTTAAGGGACAATAGTGTTCACCCTTCTCAGCTGCAGTACAGAAGCGATTTAAGCAGCAGCACAGCAGAAGAGGTTTCCAGCAGATACAACTGAGCTCCTCCTTGCATGACGGGCTGCTCTGAAAATGCGGTGGGTTTGGTTAGGTGCATGCTGTGTGCTAATAAGATGGCTTGTGTTGCATTATTTCATGAGGTGGTGTCAAAGGCTACAAAGGATCTTGTTAGTAGCTGCGGGAGGACTAGGATATATTCTGATTTTGTTTTCCCCTCTCCCAAAGGAAAAAAAGGGTAATTTAGTACTTTTCTCATGGGAAACAAGTGCTGGAATAAACTCCAGGGTCACAAAATCCAGTGACCCTGTTCCCGCAGGCAAACAAATAATATCATCCCTTTCATAAACTGATCAAATACATGATCTCACAGAAACCCAGCAAACTACAGGTTATGCTGACAAAAATAAAACAAGCTTTTGTAGAGGAGAAAGCAGCATTGCTCTGTGCCTTTCCCTAGCTCTTTTGTTTGTAGTTTCATGCACTGTGGTGTCAGTACTCAGGGCTTTACTGAAGCTGTAAATACAGGTTTTAAGAGAAGATTTGGGTTCCTTTAGTATTTGAACATCTTTGTGCTGTCCATGGTAATTCTCACCTATCTCTTGTGGCTTTGAAATGGCAGTCATGTTTATAAATGACTTTAAGATAATTGAAATGAAAGAGACGATTTGCATGTAGAACAAAGTAGTGCTGAAACTTTGGCTGAGACCTATCCACACCTTTCCGGTGCTTGGGAAAATAACAACATAAAAGGGGAAAAGGGGGTTTTGGGGTTGTTTTCCCCTCCACTTGCCTTTGTTCCTGCTCATGGAGTATGCCTGTAAGGCACAACTGTTCTATTCCCAAGTAGGCATTTGAAAAGTAATCAGTTGTTCAAAAGTATAAATAAAAGCTGTGTCATACTCAGTAGGTGAAATAAGGTCCCAGAATCGGCATTTCCCGTTATTAGGAATCACCTTCCCTTATTACCCTGGAGAGGTGTCTAGCTGGGCTCAGGGTATGTCCTTGCACGAAGGCTGGAGTGCAGGTCCCTGGCAGTTCCTGCAAAGTGGCTTGTGGTAGTAAAGCTGCAAGGTTAAAAATAGACCTAAAATCAGAAATAGGCGTAAAGATCTGTTGAAGGTTTGGGGCTGATCACATAGCTCTCTACGTGTTTTTTTAACTGTGTAAGAACTGAGCAGTTGATCACAACGTAATGAAGAACTCCTAAGGAAATTTGGTCCAAGTCCTCTATTGATTTTATTTCTTTGAGGTTACTTACTGTAAATAACCTTTATAGATAAATGCATATTTCTTCCAAAAACCAAACCGGGAAAAAGCTTTTGGACTGAGAAGCCACCAAACTTTCCCAGTACTAATGTTTGAAAGAGGGCTGGGGCTGAGAGCTGATGCTGATGTGTTGTGAAGCACTGCTGCGTGTTTCAGAGAGGCGAGGATGCTTCCACGGCGGTGCGGAGCCCCGACACGCTGCAGACGCTGTGAGGGGTGGAGGCAGGGGTTTGCAATCTCCTCTTTGCATCCCCCACCGCCTCCAAAACCCTTGCTGCGGTGGAGCTGCCACCGGCGTGCCTTTTCCAGGCAGAAGCCCACCCAGGCACCAGCTCCGGTTGCCCACGCCTCGCTTGTGAAGGTTTTTCTCGCCTCGTGCTTCCTTTTTTGCTTGACATCTTTTTTTTTTGCATCTGTGCGTTGGGAGCGGACGCGGGGTTGTGGCGGGGCTGCGGTCCCCCTCCTGCTGCCATTTGGCCGTGGTGCTGGCAGTTGCGAGTTGACATCACAGAAGCTGGTGATTGATGTCAAGGCTGGGAGCAAACAGCTGCTGATTTGATTATTACTGTTTCATCTCCTAACCTTTTGGAGCATTATGGGAATATTTATTCACCCAGTCACGCTCAATGGCATTTGGTGCAGTACTTGCCCAGGAACAATGAAGGAGTGGTGTTGTACAGAGGTAGTTTAGAAATGCCCGTTCTTGTTCCTTGTATTTATTTACAGATACTGGGAGAGAAGCAAAGAAGATCTTGCTGTATGGGAGAATGGAAAATATGGCTATTTGACTGAGAACAGTTACAGACATGGATGTGCAATATGTTAATAAAGTAATTGTGCTATGTTGCTATAAAGAGGATGGCTTCATTATAAAATTCTTGTTTTAATACTGTCATTATAGCAGATGTATAGCATATGAACTAATTTGCATGCAGATAAGGAGGCTCTGACAGCTTGGTAGTATAATTACTGCATAGCATACAGCTCACTGGTGCTGGGAGCTGAAGCTGTTACTGGAGGGGTGCTCATGGGACTAATTATGTTGGCTTTGTTAAATTTAAAATAGTGTATAGCCAGGAAAGAGACCCCTCTCCTGTGCTCCATGGTGTTGTGCACTAAGTTACAGAAGCCTTGAACTACTGCAGCCATTTTAAGCCATGCAAATGCCTGGATCTCGGCACCTCCCAGCATAGTGGAGTGATAGACTTCTATTTGACCGGGGAGCCTGTATCAGCTTTCAGACAAAAGGTTTTAAAACTGTGATATTTCTGTGTGTTAAAACTCCAGTTAGGTCTTTTTGGTAAGTGAACAAAACTGTAGCCTCCGTAACTTTGTTTTGTTTAGTATCTGATGAAAGCGGATGCTGAATGTGTGAACTTAGACCAGTGGACGGATTCTCCCCCCTCTCCCTGCTGTGCCTATTGCTTTGCTTCACCGTATCTGTGTCTCTGTGATTTGTCGCCACTTAATTTCAAGCATATTTCTGCGTCTTTTTTTTCTCTTTTTTTCCCTTTGCTTTCACTGTGTCTGCAGTTTTTAAAGATCTTATTATTGAGGTTCCTTCATGGATTTTGAAATGTTTAATTCATTACTAGGCCATTATAAACTGAAGGCATTTTACTTTCCCAGGGAAATCAAGACAGTGCCACAGGAGATTATTTTTCCCCCTGTTACATTTCCCCTCTGCTGCTGTCAGATTAGCGCGCAGGGAAGGGAGGAAGTTGTGAATGCACAGTTGACTTTGATTACGTAAGCTGGAAACTGGTGAACAGTATGGATTTATTTCAATTCCACTAACTTTAAAAGAAAAACATACTAAATTGGAAGTGCCTTAGGGCATTGGACAAACGGAAAACCAACCACGAAGTGTGTATTCCCTCCCTGAGCTCTCCTGCAGTGCAGTAGGTGATGCCGGGGTGGACGGAGCTGCTGGGGTTGCAGGTTACGTTGCAGGGAGTGGGCTGGTTTTGGTGAGGAAGGTGGGAAGGAGACGGGGACTGGTTTGTACTCGGGGACTGGAGCTGCCGTGGGCTCTCTGCCATCAGGGAGGGAAGAGGCTGTGCTGCTGGGGTGCGGAGAGCACTGCGATTTCTAGCGTCTTTCTGGCAGCAGGCAAGGGGAGCATCCTTCTCCCCACCGTACTGATAACACAGCAGCGAGGGACCAGGTTGTTAACTGAGCGAGGGTGATGCTCGAACGGGTACTGCGACAGTCTGCTTCACCCAGCTCCCTGCAGGTTTCATCCCTAACTTGGCAGAGCCCAGCTCACACAGCAGGAGGGCCCTGGATCACTGAACCATCACCTGCCCCCAGCACCACCGCTCTCCTCTAGCCGTAG
The DNA here is from genome assembly GCF_023634085.1 of Falco cherrug. Classification (NCBI taxonomy): domain Eukaryota; kingdom Metazoa; phylum Chordata; class Aves; order Falconiformes; family Falconidae; genus Falco; species Falco cherrug. The sequence goes on along the minus strand of NC_073700.1, from coordinate 16,928,094 downwards.
CGAGCCGGGATGGGGCTCGGCGTGGAGCTGTGCTCCTAGAAAGCATAGCTGTCTGCATCGAGGGACCGCTGAGCCACTTGGCTCCTTTCGTCCCATTTTATGGGTAAGGACGTTGTGCTCCACTGTCTTAATACATTCACTCCTTCAGGGTGAATGTTGCAAAGCCTCTGTATCTGTTTCCGTAATACCCTGTGCTAGACAAATATTAATTTACACCTTTTTTCTTTTATGATAAATATTTACCCAGGTGATGTTTTGCAAAATTCCAGCTCATCCTTGCATGATCTGCTTGCATTTTGTTAATCTGGGAATATTAATAGCCTGCTGGCATTACTGCTAACTTGGAGTTTATGCTGTAGAATGAATATAGTAATGAATTTTTTGAAAGGTTTGTTAATCTTATCAACATTCATTATGCATTTATTAATAGTAATTAGAGCCAATCACACTGTCACATTTGGAACTTTTTTAATCAATCAAACAGGTGGTTTTTGAGAAAATTATCATTCAATGGGAAATGTAGTATGTAAATATTTTTAAAATGATGTTTGGTAAGAGAAGTGGTACAGGAAAACAACCTAATGAACAGTTTTCACCAAATATCTTGTCTCTTCCTTCCCGTTCCCCCTAACTCCGAAAGCAAAGTTAAAATAGAGGGAAGGAGGGGAAGAGCCTGTCCCTCTTTAAACTAAAATTACTGAAACAGTTTTATTAGGCTTTTTTCCCATATAATATCAGAGATGTCAAGGGAATTTTTGCAGGTTATTCAGGCAGTTTTAATGTCGTATTGCATGCGTGTTGTGAGTATTTTCTGTGTGCCTTCATTTTTGGTGCTGAACTTGAAATACTTTAAAGGGGTTTGATTTTTTAAGAGGATGGGAAGGAACATAGTTCTTCTGAAAATCAGTGCTCTGTGCTCTCTCAACTGGGTGCCCACTGTCTCAGTCACGTAATCAGATCTTCCTCTGCCACCTGTGCTGCACACTCCTCACTTCTCCAGGTAACTTTGTCATGTTCTTTTAGCACAAGTCCTGAATGAATCCTTTAGGTCGCTTGCAATCACATGGACAATGAAGGGAGTAAGGGCAACTCTGAGGATTTACAATTGGACTTTGTTGTTGTTTCCTTACCAGCTCTGCTCCGTTGTTTATGCTCTTCAGGCAGGCTGTTGCTACTCAGGAAACAGATTATCCAACACTTCTCCATTTTCCAGGCCAATCAGACATTCCTCCTGAATCAGCAGTGCTCATTATCTCCAACTGTACATAATCATGGTAGAGAGGTTGCACCACCATTACTGGATAATGTCAGCATTTCTATTACAGCCCCATACTTTCAGTATCCTGAAATGTGGATATAAAAACTTGCTTTAGCTTTATAGTCTTTCCAGTGGTGAGAGATAAAAGTGTGTGAAATCAGCCTTTAGAGCAGTTAGAGAAACCCAGAACAAAAAATTCCTCTTTGGGATGTCAGTCGTGTAAACACATTGTTTAACTGGAACTTTGGTCATTCTCAGGCTGGATAGTGTACAACAGTCTGCAAATTGTAAGCACAAAGCAATAAACATTTCTCTCCTGTTTAGAAAGCTTGTTACTAACTGGGGTCAGTTGCATTTTTTCGAAAGTATTAAGCATCTGAAGTTAGTGAATGGCTGTGAAAAGGTCAATAACACACAAACACAGAAGGATTCAGGTTGGTGCAACAAAGGAAAAAATATTGATGAGGTTTCCGGTTTTAAAAATGTAGCAAGTGTGCCAAAATGTCGTGACTGTTTACTGAGTGAGGAATGACTCCTGCAGAGCTATTCTACTCTAGGAAACATTTGAGTATACATATTTAACAGTCTAGTAATACAGTTGTATAAAAACTTTTATATATATTTAATCAGTTATGAAAATGGTACTTGACATATGAGTCTGTTTTCCAAAGGTCAGTTTTTCACAGTTGTTTCTTGTGGCGTTTTTAACCCTTTTTCTCACTGTACAGTCTGCCCTCTTTCTCCTGTTATCCCCAGCCCCATTTGCAATAATATGAACTAAGGGCAGGAGGATGGTGTTAACCTGGGTCCCTGGGGTCCCTGCAATATGAACCAGCCTGATGTTCTTTTTAAAGCATTTAATATGGTCTTTTTAAAACAGAAGAGGGTAAGACTTAGTCTCTGGTTAAGAGCTCAGATAAGAGTTCTGCCTCATGCTCTGCTGGTTATGGTATTCATGTCAGCGGAGCAACGGGCAATGCTCTGCCTGATTTTGACACACTTCTAATTATAGCATACAGTGGTGTAAATGCCAGAGGTGATAATGAAGCCCAGAGCAGTGTGTCAGCAGAGCTCTGAAGGGTTAATGCATTCCTGTTCTGCAGTACTGTTCCTTATTTGTATGTTTGTGGGGACCTAGACTGGTGCAATCATGTCTGGCTTATTTTGACTGAGCTGAGAGGTGAAACATGCAGAGCAGTGGAGATGTGTAATTTTATCAAGGTAATCGGGTATTAACTATTTGTCTTCCCTTTGGGAGATGCACAAGGAGAGAGGAAAGGGCAGAAGCTGTTCATTCGTGATCTTTGTAAAACTTGTCACCTAGAAAATGATGACGGGTCTTTAGTGCTCTGATTTCCAATTACAAAACTCTCTGCTTCTAAGCTTGGGCTGTAGGAAATGAGTGACCCCTGTAAAACAGCCTTATTTATTTTGCACAGATTCAGCATTCACAAAAACAGGATGTGGGTGTGTGCAAAGTAAGGGAGGTATTACATTGAAGACGAGCTAGAAACTTGCCCTAGGAAACTCCTGGTGGGTGATGAAGGCTCTTCTTTTCCAGAAGTCATGAGCATAACCCTGGTGTTCTTTTATGCTTTCCTAATGGAGGTGTGACCCCATCATGCAGACCTCGACATATTCTGCTCTTTACACTTAGCATGTGAACCAAGCTAGCTGTCAGAGCCAGAGGTAGCCAACTTTGCCCTTCCTTCAGGTTCTCTAAGGAGAGAAAAAATAATCTTCCAGGATTTAATCACTAAGAACACCTTCATGTCTGGATGACCTGACAAGTTTAAGCAGACCTGCTTCTTAATGCAGATAAATCAGTACAGTCCATGTGGCAGATCTGGTCTTCCATTTACCATGGTGGTGACGAGAGGTATGTCTTGAACCAGAGCATGAGGGTGCAGGAGCTGGCATCTTCTGTAGCCACTACCACTTAGTGGAAGAAGTAAGTAGAAGTGGCGTTACAGTCCAGTGCTCCTGCAGCCAGTGTGGGAAGGGTGTCCCCACCTGGAGTTCTCATCCCCCCCTGGTGAGAAGGTTGGGACCTTATCCCAAGGTGCAAGTTACACATTTGAAAGATAGAATAGCTCGATTCTTACGGATATGTCACATGTGGGCCAAGGGTACTTTTCTACCAGAAATACCTATAACAAGATGCAATTTCAGTCTCCAGGAGAAGCTCACAGAGGTTGCCCACTGCCCTTTGCACTTGGCTAGAAGGGGCAGAGAAAGGGAGAAATCTGATTTAGCAGAGGTTTAACAACTAACATGCTCCAAAAATTTCAATTTTTTGTGGGGGGAAATCTGACATAACTGGAGTTATATAAAAAGCAGGATTTTTTTTTTAGTTCTGATATCACCTGTTTCTGTCCAAGAGAGGGACAAAACCCCTGTGTTTGTGGGGGAGGGGGGAATTCCTTGAACAGATATGAAAATAAAATTATAATAAACCCTTCTAGTGTAGTCTCCTGATGTGTTAAGCCAGAAAACTGCAGCCCTGCACGAAGCTGAGAGCTGAAATGTACAGGCGTTTCAGTTCATCCGTCTCTCTCTGTGTCTCTCTAAGTGTGTTCTTTCAGTCATCTGTTACCAGCTTTTATCTGCCTGGACCACGATTATCATCCACAGCTGTTTCCAAGGTTATACAGAATATCATTTAAAATTTGTTGGAATTTTTAAAATCCAAATGCAACTACTGAGGGCTGCCAGGCTGTGCTACCCAAAGGGATGCTGTGAGGATGAGCCAGCAGTAGGAGGTGGTGATGTGCAAGCAGACTGGGAGGGCAAGGGGTGCTTGGTGGTCAGGAGGGTGTGGGAACTGGCTGAGTCTGTGGCATCGTGCTTATCTGTGTGTAAACTTAACATCTGTCAAACTTTGAAACCGCTAACTGCAATGTGAATTTATATAAACCTGCATGTGGAGGTGCATGTGTGGCTCTGTCTACACTGGCAAATGGTGATCACAGGTGTGTAAAGGTCCTTGGCTGGATTTGAAGTTGAGTATTGCTCATAATCTAGTTGCACAATCCCTTGCCCTTGGCAAGCTCCAGCACCTGCCCCAGCAAATCCATAAATACTTGGCTGCTGAGCTCTGTCCTCGAGTGACTGCAGTGTAGATCTACACTTCGTAAAAACTCATTTTAAAGAGGCATACTCTAAACAGATGAATGAGTTGGCTTAGATACCTCTTAAAAAAATAATCCTATTCTACCACCACACTTTACAACTCTGACATAATTTAGAACAACTCTGCCCTCCTGAAATTTCTACTACACGATTACAGCGTTGCCAGCTCTTGTGATTTGCAGACTTAAGAGGAGACCTTGAAGGAGGTCATTTAGTCCATTGCTGTACCTCAAGGCAAGAGTGACTATGCCTAGGCATCATCCCTGAAAGATGTGACTGGGAGAGTTGTTCTTCTGTCCTTCATGTTTTCAGAGAGACTGACCATTAGGGCCAGTTGTAGCTGCCAGCAGGGATTCTCCACTGACAGTACCTGAACGCGAGTAGTAGGTGCCTTTGGTGGACCACCTACGTAGTTCAAAACTTGCCTTTTTCATGGTGAAGAGTGGGGAAGATATTGCCCTGGCAGATATAAAATCAGAATAACTGTATATCTTGAACATCACAGAATTATTTTTAGGATGGCCTTTTTTCTTTTTTTTTTTTTTTTTCTTTTTTTTATTTATTGAGTCTTGGTTTTTAGGAAGGGAAGGAATGAGCTGGTTTGGAAAACTATGCTGGATACTTGGACTGCTGATGCTACCGATGTGCCTGTGACAGCCCTTAAAAGTGGCCACTTTCTCTCCAGGAGAGAGTAACCTCTCCAGTAACCTCATCTTCTGCTGTCCTCCAGCCCCAGAGACAAACCAGTTTTGCCATGTGTTGGCATCAACAAAGCAAATAGCTAAGTTAGGGCTATCCCATATGTCTGCTGCTGCAGAGCCAGTCCTCCTCCAAGCTTGCATTTTTTGATGTTGAACTCCTCTAAAAATCTACCTGTAAGTGTCCCATAATAGGGTACCATTTTGGAAAATATAGGTTTTACCTAAACATTTAAATGTCACCCAAGGAATCTGAAGTCCTATGCATGGGAACAGTGTATGGGAAAATAGGATGTCATCAAGTAGACGTGTCCCATCAGCCAGTTCATAAAGTTACTGACCTGTGTCTGTAATACAGAGCACACAAAATATACTTCTTACTAGCAACTCATTTTTCTTTGCACTGCTGTTAGGCCTGGGAAGAGGGGTAGTAAGTGCTGAGAATAAGCTGCTTTATGCATCCAGTTATATAAATATAATGACCATTGCTACCTGACCAGCATGTATACCAATCTGGATTAATTAAGTTTTATTTGTAAATTCACACATTGTGGTAACTGTATTCATAGTTTCCAGTAAGATTAGGAGTGTAAGCTAAAGATCATGAAATAGTACCTTGAATAGCTTGTAGGTATCTTCAGGACTTGAGCTTTCATTGGTGTTTTCTCATGGCCACATGCGTAATTCCCACTGGTGCTAATGGGAATTGCTTGCACACACCAAGTGGGGAACAGACCAGGAAATCACTGGTCCTGGAGAAAGACTATCTAGACCTGTGACGAGCGAGAGTCACAACTGGCACTGTGAACCATTTCTGCCGAACGATGCTGATGTGTGTGGCATGGAAATTATCTGCTTAGGTTTGCGGGTAGCGAGAGACTCTTGTTAAAATCAACAAAGCCTTCTCAAAGTTAGACTTTTTAAAAGTGTGTAAGTTCATCCTTGTGCATTTATCTTGCAGAAAAATTCTGAATCCAAGCTCTTGCTGATCGATGGTTGCATTAATTATGCACAAAAGGTTCAATTCTGCCAGCCTTGTTCACTTTGAGTGCTGCTTTACCCTGGGAGGAATTGACTTGCATTATGCAGGTTGGACAAATTCACCTACAGTCTGAACTTCTGTAAAAGTCTCCAGGGAAGGTCAAGTTTCTGCTATTTTCAATAATAAATGAGATTCCCATTGAGCAAAATGATCCAGGAAATCAGCTTCAGCTCTCTGAATAACGTTTGTGTGGCCTCTAATGCAGGGCTGGGATGAACTGAGTTGGAGGAGAGATGAATATCTGTGATCTGCAGGTCTTATGATGCTAACCTGGTAGAGTTGGCTCCAGGAAACACAAGTGTTAATGACTTCTTATGTATTTTGAAGAATGTCTCAGAGCTGTGATTTTCATATACGCTTGTTTAGAGTCTTGACCTATCTTGGAAGGTTCTTGTAGGTGAAAGACAGCTGCCGCATTAAGAGGAGAGGATGGCATTTGTATAATAGACAAAATACTTCCTCACACGGTGGTGTCTTCTGTTCACCATGTTTTTCTGCCAAATGGATGTTTGGAAGCATTAATAATTGTGTTTTCCCCTTCAACTCTGGAAGTAGCCTAATTTGGCTTAACAGTCAGAAAGAAAAAATAATAAAATAATAATTAATGTGATTAATTCGTCCAGAAAGGGTAAAACATAATTTAAACAAATGGCCATAGCGGTAGGAAAAATGCTATAGTAAATGTTTCAAACTTTAAATTTTCTCTTGAGGTATGAGGTGACCTGAAAGGAGTGAGTGGCAGTTCATCAAAAGGATGTGTATTTTGTTGTAATATTATTTTATTGGCTCTTTCCAGTTATTAATCTCAGAATTGCTAAAAATATAAGGGATAATGGATGATAGCTGTGCAGAGTTCTAATTTACTGCACAGTCACTGTGGGAAAGTGCTTTAGCTACTTTGGCTCTTTTGTATTGCCTCAAGAGAGAATTTTACCCATGTGTTTTTCTCCAGAAGTCATCTGTTGTTTTTCAATGTATGCATATAAACAGCTCTTGCCGCTATGCCTAAATATTGAGTCAGCAGTTCCTTCTGATGAAGCCATCACCAAGGACTGTCACGTTTATCTCAACAGATCAGCATCACAGAGCATGTAATGCTATTAGCCCCAAAACGCTGTCTGCTAACCACAGACTTGTGGGACACAAGTGACCTTCTGCTCTTTTGCTTCCTAATCGGCTCTGAGCTGGAGCTGCCAGCTTGGCTGCTCCGTGTCTCCATAACTCATCTGAAAAATGGGCGCAGTTTCATCTTCCCACCTTGCTGAAGGTGTTTTGAAGGTGAATATAGTGACACATGGGAGCTGTTCACATTTTTTGATGTATTTTGGAGGACTGGGTGTTCATTTTATTTTTATTTTAAATATTTAAAATACCTGTGATTAAATTATGTCACAACCGCTGGGCTTTGGTCACCCTTATCTTGCAGTTGCAGAGGTAGCAGGTCTTCCTTTCTGGTTCTCTTTTGCCTTTCTGCAACATTTCCTCAGTGGGGTGAGAGAAATGTTTCTTTAAAAAAAATGGTTCCAGTGGCACAAAACGATACATCACAAATCATGCTCTTGAATGTTTGAGCTTTATTGCTGTATTTCATTTATGACTTCATCTAACTGTGCATCTATATGTTGTTGTACTGGGAATTTAGAGTCCTACCAGGTTAATGAATGGCTAGTCTGGTCATCAAGGCTCTGATTCACTGCGTCTCGTGGGTTTACCTGAAGTCAGGTAAGATGTCAGCAGCCTTTCTGACTGCCATGTTGCTCTGTTACTGCTTGTCGCCTTCATGAGTTCAGATGTGAAGAAAATCTGTTGTTCTTCACAGCCCAGCGTGTCGGCATGGTCCTCTGGTGAAGCCTGGCAGCCCCGTGCTGGGAGATGCAGTGCTGGGGGGGTGGGACCACTGGTACCCACTGGCCTCACTGCCTCTACTGGCGTCATGGGCAGCGGGGACTGCACATCACCTTAAATCAGTAGTGTCCTGAGTCAGAACCCCAGCTAAGACCAACAAGTTTCTTCCTTTTTTTGCTCCACAAAACATTTGTTGCCTCTAGGCTGCTATCCTGCAAAAACTTGAGCACATATTTAACATGAAGCATGAAAATTGGTCTTGAAGCAGTGGGGATACTTGTGTGCTTTGAACTGAGCAGGTGATAATACAGCAAGTGCCATTACCAGTTCTATACCAGCATCTCTCTGGCAAAGTGGTTTCACTTACGTCACTCATCAGAACTCAACACATTTGTCAAGGTAGAAATGTTTTCGGTTTAAACTTTATTTTTTTAGTAAGGTCTTATCTGCTATATGGGATCCTTGTCCTGAAGAAAAACATTCTGTCTCTCTGATAATCACTTGACTGTCAAATAACATATAGATACTTTTGAGAGAATCTCATCTCAGTGTTTTTCTAAAGCCTAGATCTGATTGTGTGTTTTCAGGCATTCATTTTTCAGGCATTTTACTGATCTAGTAGCATAAGAAAGCAGATTTATCGGGAAACTCGCTTCTCAATGCCTCAGATTACAGCATCTTCCACCAACAGTGTCTAAGATGAGGAGGCAGCTGTGGTGTTAAAGATTACTGCCTTATCCTCGGTGCATGCCGACACAGGTACAGGCTGAAAACTGGAGGTGGTTTTGTTTGTTGGGAATAGGAGGCAAGACAAGGAGCAGCTGATTTTGTTTGGGCTGCCTGACAGTTGCAGGAGGATAATTTTTGCGTGCTGTTTATTTATGTTGGATTCAAACCAGTGGCAGTGGGGACCTGGAAATGCTCTGGGATCAGTCACCACAGTGAAAGCAGGAGCTGCTGGCGTTGTGGCTCCGTGTGGCATCTCATGTTGCCTGTTGGCCAGTCAATACCAGAAGGGCATTGGTAAACCAGCAAATGAGTTTAAAATGGCATTTAAAATTGGGACATTTGCAGAAGATGGTTTTGCAAGAAGCTAATAAAATGACAGAATGTGTAATGCGATGGAATGATTGTTTTGTGTGAATGCAGAGCTATAAATGCCTACACAGGGATGTTTAACAGACAGAAGGTATAACTAGAAGTAATCAGATGAAATGAAGCAAAGACCATTTAAGCCAAACACTATGTCATTGTCCCCAGTTTAAGCGCTGGAGTATTTTATAGGGGTGGTGCTTGGCTTCAGAAAGGCAGAGTAAAGCACCCTGTGGGTGTATATCCTATGAAATTCATAGGTGATGACAGGATTGGGAGGCAAGGTTTTTATCATTTGTGTACAACTGAAAAAGCAGTAAAACGGAGAAGTCTGTATACATTATCAATAGCATGAGGTTAGCTTTGGACTGCAAAGATACAGAGTTAAGCACTAGCTAACCAGCAGGCTTACTGTACCAGGGAGTGTTCTAACTAAAAACGAGGAAAACGCATTGTAACGTGTGTTTACTTTAGTATTTTATTGCATTTACAAAACTACAAGGATTAATAAACTCTTTCTGTGTTAGAGCTGGGCGATGTGGAATTTACAGCAAAGGAATTGTAAATAATAAACTATTGTGATAGATTTTATTCCAGTGAGGTAAGAAAAGAATTAAAATTAATATATTTGTTTTCTTTTGCATTGCAGTGCTTCCAGTTATTAATAGGGATGAATCTGAAACTCAAACACCAATCAGCTTCTCAATGTTTGGCATTTTTTCAGCATCCTGAGCAGTTACCTAATCACAACATTACAGAAACGGAACCAGGAGAATGTTTTCAACCAGCTAAAGTGTTAGCAATCATGAAGAATTAAAGCATACTGTGCATACAGAGCTCGGGGGGGGGGGGGGGGGGGGGACCAAAAACCCAAACAAAAAACCAAACCCCAAAACAAACAGAAATTGGTAGCAGTTAAGAACAGGTAAAATTAAGGAACAGGACCTGTAGGGAATAGTGCCTAAATGCACATATTGCTGGGTAGATTTGCTATCTGTTCTTGTCCTTCCCTAGAGTTTTATAGTAAGCGCATCCGTATGGCTACATAACTGTGTGTATCTATAATCTGCATATGTCTTGCTATAGCTAAGACATTTGCATTTTTTGGTCACTATTGAATATGAAGCTGGAAAACTGCTAAGCAAAGGTCAAGGAGGATTTGTCAGGGAACAAAACCCGTCTGAACTGAGGGTTGGTGAGGGGGCAGAACCAAAAATTGAAGAGCTGCAGGAGACTTGTGGCTCTCTGAGTGTGATGAGGTTATCACAGTTGGAAGTCCATTAGGTTTATAGCATTCCGTGGCTCTGAGCTAGGGGAGAAAGTATACTGTGGAGACACTATCTCTAGTGTATATTGTTCAGGGAAAAAGACTGGTTTAAATTACTACATTGATGTCCTGTAGAAGTGTGGTGAAATGGTGCTCTGTTGTTTTTTTAAAAAAGGAAAAACCTCTCTCTTTGAGTCTCTCTTTTCAGTAGACTGGATGTGGTCACTGAAACAAACTTCAGGCAATACCTCAGAGATAGATGTGTGTATTTCATACAACTCGTTTCTTTCTATGGTGGAATTTTGCAGAGATTACACTAATGAACCGATCTGGTTTAAGGCACATGCTGTTAGGTTAGGTGTTTTATTAAGACTTTTAACTGCAAAGTAAAGGTCTACTAGAAGGGCAATTAAAGTCAACACAAAGTGTTTTATATCACACCCAACCAAGGATGACCCACATTGTGTTGTACTTAATCTCAGCAGTACAAACAGCCCGGGGAGGCAAACAAGGGAGGTAAGTAATCTTTGTTGAAGCAGCTGAGCTACTGGACATCAAATAATCTCCTACTTACTACTATGGCTTTAAGGTGCAGAATATATTTTCATGGATGTATGTGCACATATGTATGCAGGTGTCAAAAACAAACATTGTTTTTGAATAAAAACTGAATTGAAATACTGCAGGTGTTCAGTCTGTGTTGGATACTCCATTTATTATGAGCTTAATTACAGTATCTGTTCATAGGACACATCTGAAGCCTTGAAGTAGACTAGAAATAGGTTATCGTGCTTTGGGGAGATTAAGGTCTTCCGGTAACTGAGTTTTAAAGAAAAGAGATAAGTTTTTCCTTCCAATAGTTGTGGCAGCTTGTGTAGTAGTGCTGATGTGGGGAACAAACAGGCAGTCTCGTTCCTTCTAAATCTGTGAGACAGATTTACATATATATGGCTAACAGTAGTTTCTGATTTTATTTTTTTTTAATTCTTCCTCTGGTTACAATGTCACAGGTATTGCCCAAACAAGTTTTCATTTTTTTTATTATTTTAAATATCCAAGATAAAACTGGTAATTGCGTTCCTGTTCACTGTATTTTTGCTACAAGACTCCATCGCACGTCTTCCACCAAGCTGGGAAATTCATTTGGTACTTCACGGTGGGTGAAAAGGATTGTGTAATCTTTACAAAACCCTGAAGTTTTCCTGGAAAGCCAGAGAACTCGGCTTACCTGACTTACATGGGTTTGTGTCTCTCTGCTCCGTGACTTGGCAATTCATCTTGTAAGAGTTTACAGTGTACCCAGCCTGCTGTCAGCGCCCTTCTTCTTTCCCAGAGCCCGCTCCTCCCAGTCTTCTGCCTCTAACATTAAATGAAAGGTTTGAAAGTGCTTTGGGTTTTACCTATTCTATTATTCTACTCAGGTATGATCTACTCAAAACTTGTACCAAGCCATGTGAAGATCCAGTAGTTAATGAAAAACAGGTTTTAATGCTACATTTTCTTAAGCTGAGCGACACATGACTGGGAGCCACTGGGTGTTTCGTTTCCCAGCAGCTGAGAGCCCCCACTGACCAGTTCGCAGCTTGGTTTTAATGCCAGCCCTTGACTTACGAAACTCTCACACTGGGTTACACTTTCCCTTTGGCAATTGGTAGAAATCAAGGATTTTTGCAAGTAGACATGCAAAAAGCAGATATAAAGCAAGGTAGGTTGTGCCTCCAGATAAACTACTTCCTATACTGTGAAAATATAAATAAGACAATGAGGTATTTGTTTAAAAGTGCTGTTGTCATGGGAGCTACCCTACATCCCAGGTCTCCTGTGACTTATTTCGAAGTAGATTTTAAGTCCTCACCCCCCGCCCATTTGGCCTGTGGTATTTAATACGGATGTGCACCTTCATCTGGAATAGTCATCTTCATCCACGTTGTGCTTTTCCGTAGCTGCTCTGGGCGCGCAGCACAGAGCGCCGCGGTGCCTCTGCGTGGTGATGCTGATGTGGGGCAGCCCTGAGCAAGTGCTACAGGGACCCGGTTAGGCTTGGGTTGAGATAGTCCGGAGTGAGGATTAAAAATAACCAGCTAATAAGGGTACTTTGTATGTAATTATCCAGTGTACGTATTTAGTTTACCATTTTCAGCTGTAGCCTCTTCCAAGAAAGACAGAATTTTGACTGGAAGTAGCTATGACAATTTTTGCATAGAAGAAAGGTGGTCCTTTTGAAATAAAGGTTTGTGTCATGGTTGTAGCATTATCTAGACTTCTGAAAATGTATATATGAGAGAAACTGCGTATAAATGCAAGTATATAATCATCCTGTTAATTTACTTTCAGCTAATTTTACTCCCCATAAGTCACACACACTTATACAAATGGCATTTTTCATTCATTTCTTTGCCAGTATTTAAAAGCAGAACATTACAGTACAATCTCATTACTACAGCTTTATTGATTTATAAAATTACACTTTATTACCCTAATCCATAAATTAGAAAGAATAAAATTGTGCATAGTTACAGCCAAGGTCTTCTCGCCATGGAGGTATGCAGTTTGCTTTTTCATCAGTAGTTCACAATTTAAATTAGCAGATGTCATGCTGTTGGACTCCATGAACACAGGATTAATGGCAAACTCATTAGTTCATGAAGTTTAATCTTCTTGGTGGGTGTCCCACCTCGTGGGAAATAAGAGGGATTTGGCTGCAGGTGTCTGGTGAGGTAACAGCAATCACTCAAAGAGAGGGATCCAGAAGGTGAGCTGCTGCTATTGTGAATCCAAGAACATTTATTTGATGCCAGAAGACTCTTTTTTTCCTTAGGAGAAAGCTAATGAAAGCTCTGAAGGACACATGAAGAGGTGTAACTGCATTAGGAACTGCCACGCTGCAATAGTGCCATCAGTGGTACTTTCCCAGGTCAGGGAGGTGCTGTTATGTTTTGAGTATTTGGCATAGATCCTTAAAAGGGTCTTTTTTAAAAGGCTTTTTTTTGGAGTGTGGCAGGTTTTGTACCCTCACTTCTTCTAGTCATCAGGTAATTACCAGTTTCATTTAAATTGATACTACAGTCGAGAATGAACCCCCTCGTGCTGAATTGGCTTTGTACAACCACTGCATGGTGTTTCATGACACGTAACAAAAGAGTTTGCAAAGCCCTGATGCAGCAGCAACTTATTTTTGTCCCTTTTAATCTGTAGGCCCTGATCCTGATCTGTAGGGTTTCCTAAATCCCATTGATTTCTCTAGAATTAGGCTCCTGAAGTCTTTTGAGATCCTGACTCTGGCTGATCTTGTGCTATAAAACAGAAACCTACCCACTTTCTCTACCTCAAAATGCTGTAAGGATAAATGTGTTGAAGATTATCAATGCTCTTATTTGGCAGCAGTGAAGGCCACAGAAGTACCAAAAATAGATCGAAAAGGGACAAAAATAGCTTTCTGCCTGGAGGGTATACAAACTCTGAGCTGCTGCTGTGCAGCTTGGCGGAATCATTTCTCCAGGGAGGCTCCAGGCAGTCAGTCCTTCTTTGAGAGAAAGTGCCAGAGAGATGCAACTGGACACGGTGTCTTGGGAAGTGGGAGAATGGCTTTTACATGCACTGAGGGTCCACCTGCCATTGCTTGTGTGTGTGGCTGGCACAGTCCTTCAGGCACCAGGGGATCCTCACAAGCTGCTGCTGTGGGATCCACCTTCGGATACAGCCTTGCTGGAAAGGCTGGTGGGAGAAGAAGATACAGAACTCTTTGCACAAATCCCTTCCATCTCCCCCTGTAAAAGAAAAATTACTTTAGACCACAGCCATGAAATGCATTTCTCTCTGAGATGTGTCTGTAGAAAGACAGCTTTGTCTTGGTCAGCTGTTTTCTGGGTTTAATCAGTCATTCCTGCTGACCACAGTGACAGAAATTTGCTTTTAGTACTGCAGTTATCCGTGTGGCCAGGAAGAGTCAATCAGCATCTGTTCCTTCACATGCATCATTAACAGAGCTGTGAATTAATTTCTAGAGACAGACCACATTCTCCTTTGGACTGAGTTTCTATTCCACCACTGAGACACTTTGAATGCTTGTCACGTTCTTGTGGATTATAGGTATTGAATCACTGGCTACAGAAGGGACAGACAACATTTAAAATCCCAGAATGAGCTTCCTGAGTTTCGAGTTTCAGGAGAAAATTGTATTTGTAAGTCGAGCGTGTTTGGTTTGTAACAGACCAGGCCTCACTGAAACTTCTGTATTTTTATGTAGTTACAACGATAAATCACCCCTTACCATAGGTAAGTGGGGACACGTGTGTAATGGATAGCTAATGGTGTCCAAATACAGTCGCTTCTACTGCTGCTGAATAAAACGGGTCAGTACTCTTGGCTTGGATAACCCTAGAAGTCAGTAAGATGAAGTAGTTCTGTGTACAACGTTTTCTTACAGCTAGGTTACACTTTATTTTTTGTTAGTGTAGATAAGGGTTTTTTCTAATACTGTGCTGCAGATAAGTTCTCCTTAAGCTTGGCTGCTGATCAGGTTGCCTCTTCTGGAGACAGACCAGGTTGTCTCTGTCTTTTCCCTTCTCTGCTTGCCATTAGCAGGTCTGTGAAGTTTGTCCTGCCTTCCAGTTATCTGGCACCATAGGTGACAGATGCAGGAGAGCTAGAGCAGGCTCTCCAAATTATCCTGTGACACGAGGGAAGAAGGTGACCTCTAAACACTGTGCAGAGGGGAGAGGGGCTGTTTTCCTAATACGTTTCTTCCCTGGCAGCTGAAGATTTTTTCAGTGTAGGTGATGAGAGCAGTCCCTTGTGGCTGAATGAACAAAAATATCAGTCTTGGAGAGCAATGGTGAGAACAGCATCCTTCCTTCTAATCCACCTGCAAACGGCCTCTTGGCAACCCCCCGCAACAGAGCTTGGCTTTGCAGCTTCGCCAGTCAGTAGCATCCCTGTACACTTCACACGGAAACTGTATTTACTACGGTTCCATTCACCGCTGGTAACCACAGTGACTTGAGTTTGTATAAAACATGGTTGTAGCAACTATTATAATTACTTTGAGTGTACAGCTCTCACATCATCTGTCATCATAAGAAAGCTGGTCGGTGGAGGTGAGAAGGAAATGACTTGTGGTTTGATTAGCTCTATTTTGGTGGCTGACCAGATTATCACTGCCAGCCAGTGGAACTGGACGTAGAAGAAATACGGAATCGTATGTGCAGAAATCATTGCTTTGCAAATGGGAGATGTAGGTGTTCTGCACTTGAGAAGTCAACTTCTGAATGTCTTGCTCTAGGGGCTATTTTGGCTCATGGTAACAGAATTACTGTTCAAGAACTGTTTTTGTTTTAAGAAGAAAGTAATTGAAGTGACTAAGGCCCCTTTGAAGTCTTATTTTTAGATTACAATAAGCAAGATTCTGATTAATTTAGCAGCGGGGCATCAGTGGCTATTAACAGCTTAACGTGAGGCTTGATAAGGAGCTAAACAGCCCCTGAATCACATATTAACAATCTGGCCATACTATAATTGAGGCTCATGTTGGGTAATTGTCAGCGTGGTTGATAGGCAACACAACAGCAGCAGCTATTTGTCTTTTAAATGGGCACTTAAATTATTCAGACGAATAGTTACTAGTCTTCAGTACATCTGAGCCACGGTTATTCTAGGTGTGGATGACAAGCTTTAGTTTAGTTAGCTTAAGTGCAACATGGGCTCTTCTCTGGGCAAACTCACCTTTGTCTGGAAGCAGTTTCTCAGGTGAGGTCTCCTTCTGTAGCTCAAGCATTAGTGATGCATGGATAAACTGGGATACAGCTAGCTTGGGTGTGATAACCAAACCAACAGCTGGGCAGACATTTCACCTAGCATCTCAGCCACCCATGTTACGTGTAGTTTTACCTCCCCAGACCAAGAGAGAAAGTAAAACCTGCAGTACTAATCCTTAGTCTTACTTTTATTTTATTTTTTTTTGTAAGTCTGCTGTGGTGGCAGAAGATTCGAGCAATTGTCCTGTGAGTGTGAGGTCTCCAACTAGTTTTATAAGTTGTGGGACATTCCAATCAAATAAGAGTGAAAGTTTGTGAATCATTAAATGTGCAGAAGGAGTTGCTAACCACTTGGTTTCTCCTCCAGTTCCTTCTTGCTGTAGCATTAACAATTCTAAGCTAGTCACACAGTGGGACATAGCTCAAATTAATTAGCTAAATTGCTACCTAATGGCAATAAGATTTGATGCCACTTAATATTTCAGTGCAAACATGGCAGGCAGGTTAACGTATTTAAGTATGATTGGCTCGCCTTTTCCAGTGGAGTATTTTAACTCCTGTTTGGACCATCTACAGCACATATTGTGCTCAATTAATTCTGCCATTAGCAGTGGTCTGACCTGCTATTAGCTCTGATAAAATGTACAGTCATCTCCACAGCTCCCTCCTTCAGTGATGACCAGCCTGTGGTAAGGATACTGGAATGCAATTTAACGGGGGAGGGAGGACAGACACACTACGCTTTGTAGTCACATTATAAAGTCACGTATAAATAAGTCACATTAATGATGGGAGACTTAATTACAATTTGGAGTTTATCAGCAGAAAGCTCTAATGAATGGAAACTTGCAGCCTGCAGTGGTGTTGGGCTGTGCACACACATGCTGCAGAGTAGTTGAGCAGTTGTTTCAGGCTGTGGAAAGGCTCCAGGTGGAAGGTGCTGATTATTCTTAGCATCCTATGCCTGGGAAAAGTCATCAGGATTGTTTATGTGCCTCTTGGTTTTCTTTTCTTTCCCCCTTTCTTTCCGCCCGCCCTCTCCCCCCACCCTCCTTGTGAAGCAGCCCTTCTGGCTTTGTTGTAAGTGTGGTTTGTAATCATTGTACACATCCCAGATGGTTCATGAAAACTCTTTGAAATGCCATCTGCCAGGCGTGTGTCCAGCCGGCAGCCTGTCATTCTGCTACAAGAAAAACGGAGGCGGGTTTACCCTTCCCCCTGCCTTTCTGAATTGCATTCAGTAACTCTTGCTCAGATGTGAAGCAGGATAACAGCCCGAGCATCTGCAAGCAATCTTTGCTTTAGACAGCAACACGGAAAGTTGTTGGGTTTTTTGCCTTTGCCTAGATAAGATATCCTAACCAGTGTAGTTTTTATTTTCCCTCTGTTGCTGAGGACCGATGCGAGGTGACAAATGTTATCGCTGTGATGTAATGTTTTTCTTTTACGCGGCAACTTGGCATTTCTAATGCATTCAGCGTGTGTTGCAGGCAATCGCGCTGATAGCAAGCACATCTGCGATTTTTCGACTTGAACATATTCAGGAAATTAAGAACACTGAGATGAAACAAATAGATCCATTAAAATGGCTCAGAGGAATTATGGCAGAGATATAATTGTCATGTCAAATAGGCAGCCAGCACTAGTAAACTGCTGACTGCAATTTCACCACTATAAAAATTCAGAAGGAAAAAAAAAAAAAAAAGATTAAGAAATACTTTCTGTGGGAAGATATAGATAAAGAAAAGAGAGTTTTAAAAGATACAGTGGGTCGTGAAGTTCCCTGATCTTTGTGTTTCATGAATGTGTGTTGTCAGTTACTGGGAAAGAGTATGTCCCGATCTTTGTCATTCAGCTCGTGTGCCACGTGGCTCGGGGTGACGTTTGACTGATGCTTTGGATGTGGAGCACTACAGAGTCTTAATTCTCACTTCCATTGTGCTCCAGGCATGGGACAGCTACCGCGCATCGTTGGACAGATTTAGTGCTGAGGTTTTTCCATTCTTCTTCTTCCTCTCTCATGGGCCTGGTTTAGGGGAACCTGGCAGTACTCAATAGCCGTGATGCTCTGGTGAGGGTCCTCACAGCCTGAACACCTACAGCAGTGTCAGTGCCTAGGGAGGAGATGCTGCGACCCTTCATCTCAGCTGCTGGGTGTGTGCACACTCCTTGTGTGCCAGGGAGGGTCCTGTGTGGGCGTTGCTGGCTGAGTTTTTCTGCCTGGCTTCAGATGGAAATGCCAGCACTTGGGCACAAGAGGGGCATGTGGTGTACTTCCAGTGTTTCTCTGGTCTAGATCTGTGAAAGACATCTGTCCTGTCTGACAGACTACTTGGTAAAAATTGTAGTCTTACTGTAAGGGTACAAGAATACAAAGAATGCAAAACTGAATCCTTCCGAATAGGAAAGAGCAATTCTGCTAGTAGGGTGAAGATACCTGTCACCATTTCCATCCCTTTTTTTTTTTTTTTTTCTTTTTCTCCTCCGGCCTTCACCCATTCACACAGCTCCAAGAGAAGGCACGATAGAAGCATCACAGGAATTTATAAACTTATCTGGACACTGATGCTAAATAATAAAAGATGCTAAATAATAAAAAGAGAGAGAGAGAGCTTCTATCTTGAAACGAGAGGTGGAGGATGTTAGAGAAAGTGAATGTCTATCAAGGACATTAACCCAGTGATAGTCTTTCAAGGGTGTCACTCTGTCAAGATTGACCTCTCGAACAGTCTCTTGGATGAGTAGGGCACAAGGAGACTTTCCGCTTCCCTGGCACTTCAGGAAAACATTTGCCAGATGCAGGCATGGTAGATTTATGCTCTTTCAACTTCTGAGAGCTGGAATCTTCCCAGTTAGTTTCCAGAAGCTCAGCTTCTCTATACTGAGGGTTTAAGAAATTGTACGCGCTGAGAAGGCACTACCCAGGGGCCGGAGTAGTGAGCCCACAGAAGTGAGAAATCATGCTTCATTAAATGTTAGGTATGGTTTCCACATCTCTGAAGTTTTTCCCAAGCCAGCAGATTGGTTGCAGCCACAGCAACTCAGACACCTCTAACGCTGCTCTTTCTTCTAAAGTTCAGTTTCCTGTACCATCTGTAAATCTGTCATTTATATTTAATCTCGGATGTATAGAACCAGCCATCTCCTAGCCTCCAGAGTCATGGAAAATAAAGGCTATTGAACAGAAACTGATCCTAATCAATTAAGCTGTGCTCAGTGACCTAAAATGCAGTGGCCCAAGCCATCTTAGCAAGAAGTCATGAAATGACTCATCTTACACCATGCTTCAAAGGGCTGCAAATGGGTCAGAAGGGAGAGGAGTTTCAGAGCTGGCAGAGTAGCAGTGATCAGAGCCCTGTTCTCCATGGGTCCTAGTTAAATTGCCGAGTGCTAGAGAGAGATTCAGTGTGAATTATTACTCAAAAGAAAAAGTATTTCTTGAACTGGAATGAGCTTATAGGTGAACTTCTCAGAGAAGAGTTTGCAGGTTGTCTCTTTAGTAAGCATGTGTGAATGGTCTGTCAAAACTGTCTCACGGTTCTGTTTAATGTTGAATAAAAAATATTATAAATAGGGATAAAATATTAAGAAGTAGTAAGGGAGAAAAGAGCTTAATGACCTGAAAGAATATTTGGTGAGATAAACTGATAGAGAAATAATGGAAGGCAGAAAGAAGTTGCCTTATCAGAGAATACAGATTGCAATTTTAGTGAAGTTGAAATGTGAGAGACTGTGCTAATAGCAGGAAGGTAATTGCTGGCCTGTTCCCACATATCAAACTCTTCCAGCTGTGTTTCTGTATGTGTTACGAGAGATTTCTTTGCCAGAGAGTCATTCTGAGAACATAAAAAAACATTGTTGGGTAGAACAACTGGTACCACCAGCTCAACCTGCGATCTATGTCTTGCCTTGTTTTTACACCGGTTCCTAACTTCTAACTGAACTTTTTGACACTGCTCTCTTTGTAGCTCACAGAACTGTATTTTACAGATACTTTTGTATCTTTATGATCGTTTTTGTACTGTCCCTTTTAACTCTTGATAAGAAAACATCTACATTAACGTGCTGTTTTTTCCTTTCAGGCACAACCCGTCCTCCAAGAGAAGGAGAAGTGCCTGGTGTGGACTATAACTTTCTGACTGTGGAGGAGTTTCTGGAGTTGGAGCGAAGTGGGACCCTTCTGGAAGTAGGAACTTATGAAGGTATGGAGCCGCGGGCAATGAAAAAGCACTTCAAAATAACCGTGATGGGACACCAGACTTGCATTGCATCACCCTTGCTTGCGTTAACCAGCTCAAGTTAGGGCCTCACTTTCTGTCCTAGTGTTCTACTTCCCTCTTCTGACTGTACCCTGAGAGAGGGGATTCCAATATTGCTGTGCTTTTGTCTTTTTCCCTTCAAGTTAACTACCTCAAAAGATTAACATCAGTAGGCCAGGAAAATCCAGTATGAAGTCTAATAACAAAATACTGAGGGAAGACAGCGTGACAGTGAGTGAAAATGCATCTACTCTTTGTTTCCACCCCTGCTCATCTCCTTGTTCACCCCTAAATACACATCTTTCATCACCCAGTTGTCTCACCATGCAGCTACATGATGCACTACTTTTGGCCTTTTTTTCCCCTCTTTATTCCTGGATAATTACTTCTAACTTAGGTCATTGTGTTGCTCCTTTTTACAGCACAGCTTTACAAACAACAGCACCAAGACTGCCAAGGGGCACTGAAATGTCACCAGGGTGAAAGCGGGGAAAAGATAGCTTTGACTTCCAGAGAAATGCAAGGCAAATTGGCCATATTTGGGTACACAGTAGTATTTGTGTAACTAAACCTGCAATCTGTATCTCCTTTAAATTGAAAACTCCTTTTGTGGTGGTTTTTTTTTGTGTTGTTGTGTCCATCAGTCCCATGCCCACCCCCTGCCCTGCAAGCATTGAAATGTCTTCATTGACAAGACAATGAAGAGAAATATCTTACAGGTGTGAAAGTCCTTCCAGTATACTTCAGCTCATTCATATCGTATTTCCAAAGGATCTTTTTGTAATTATGAGAAGTTTAAAAAGCCTTATTCTTGCAGCTGTTAATAAGAAACGAAATTCATTTAAAAATATGAACTACACACAAATAGCCAATAGTCATCAAATATGAACAGAGGAGATTGTGACATGCGGTTTTGGATTTTACGTTCTAAAAAAAATTCCTAAAACACTGTTTATTTAGCCTGCTTCTTTAAAAACTCCCTGATAAGGTCACCTTTAAACCTTGCACTTAGTCCCAACTGCAGACAATTGCAGTGTCAAACCTGATTTACATGAAGATGCTAAATGTATAATTTGGTTTCACTCTTCCACCTCTCTGAGCTGATTAGCTCCATCAGCACCAATGCGAACGTTCCAGCAGCAGCACTTCTCCAAAATGAGCTTTTTCCTCTCCATGTTTCTAATTATAACACTAAATTAGTTTTCTTTGTCATGGTGCTTGAAATAGATCAGCTGAACGGCCTCGCCATTACTTCCTGATCGTATTTGTTCTGGTGACCTTTCCACTTGGAAAGACAAAATGGGTAACTGTCTGTAAGCTGGCTCCTGGGACACGCTGGGAATTAGTTTTCAGGAAATGGTGTACCCATCTGGGACAGTTATAACCTGGTCGTTTCATTGCTTATGTGATTATATGCGGTAGCAGCTAAACTGTTTAGATTTCATGGGTTGTTCCTTTGAGTTGCTGAAGATGAGGTTGATTTCTCATAAGTCTAATGCGTATTTAATTTCTGTGGGTGATAGAAGTGCCTGAACTTTAAGGGAGTAATTTGTCAGAAGTGCTGAGAAGCCTCTTTCCACATTGACGCCGGTGACACTGGTGCCTAGTGGTTCTGTAGAGCTGGCCCGTGGAGGGAAAAATCAATAAGAATAAAGCAAATAGTGATGATGCATGTGTGCACATATGCATCAAGACACATTACTATTTCATTGTCATGTGAAATAAATAAAGTTAATTTTTCATTTACACTTTCAAGAAATTATTTTTCTGCCTTCTGAGATTTCTTTAATGGCTTTGTTGTACTTTTTTTGGAAATCTTATTTTACAACTGCATTGATCAAAACATTGCTGATCTTGATTAGATCTTGGAAGATGGTGTGATTCAGACTCAACGCTGCGATCACCAGCAATTTTGCCCATAAAAAAAAATAATCTGCGAAATACCACAGACAGCAAAGTAGGTTAGACTTCTGACATTCAAGAAGTGTTTGTTATTGTCCAGTTTTATAGTCTTAGATTAATTATTTGGTTTATGTTGTATTTTGCTACCTTCTTTTTTTATTATTATTTTCGAAGTGTACCACCATGATGAAGTTGATTATATTTTTGACCTTGCCAGTGATGACTTATTCTAAACCAGAGGGATGGAACCCAACAAAAGGAAATAACCTTCTGTTTCTCTCTGAAGAACCATAAAATAATGCATGGCTTTTATTATTAATAATGCTACCCATTGTACTGAGTAGGAATCAATTGCAAAGGTAGGGTTGCTTTTGATTACAGTGCAATTACATGATTTAGAGATGAAGGAAGGGGAATGCTATGAAATGGAGAGTAGTGATGATTAATAGGGAAATTTTCGTGTGCCTGGCAGCCACAAGCTCTTGTGGCTGAAGCAGGCTGGTGGTTTAGGGTCAGGGTGGTGGTCCCAAGTTTCCTTCTGGCCAACGTAAGTTGTCAGTGTCTGTATGTGGTGGTGGTGGGATATGGATGAATGCTCTGTATTTCTGTGCTATGATTCAGCAGCTAGGGAGGAAGTCTGACCCAAATGATCAAGATAAAGTTTTAGCATTACTGGATGACATTTGTTTGCCTATCGAAGGCATAAAGCCACCTGGGTACTTGCACTACCATTGGGAAAAACCTTGTGGAAGACACAACACAAGCGTTTGTTTAGTAACAGTTACTGAAGAGAACTTATGGGAGAAAAATTAGAAAACAGGGAGCCATCAGAAGAGGGGTGGTACGCAGGACTTTGATGCTGATATGGATTTTGATACTGGTTTGGAAAGAATAAAGAACAAGCAGAAAGGAACAGCTGGAAACCATCAAGGAGTAGGAGAATGTATCAGGTTTTAAAAGGACAACCTGGGTTTTAAAAATGCTCTAATTGCAAAGAAAGAAACTGCAAGATGAATAGGACAAAGAAGGTGTTGCCTACCTACTGGGCTGCATAATGGCAGTATTATTTTTTCTGGTGCACTGCAAATAGGTTCCTCTGGGCAGTTTTTGATTCACATGCCAGTGAATGCAGAGCGGGCATGGCAGCTGCTTTTTTGGTCACTTGTCACCTCTCTGGTATGTTCTGCACCCAAAATGCTCCAAAAATTGTAATCAGGTGGGAGAGGGGGAATTAGGAAGCCCTAATTCCTGAGGTTTTCAGTTCCAGTTTTAACATGCTGGGGTTTAACCATAAAGCTTAGAAATTTTTTTTTTCTCCCAATGAAAGCAACATGGTGATCACATGAATCCAGGAGCTGGAGCTGAAGCTGAAATCCTAGAAGACCTACCCAAAGCTGTGGTGCTGCACCAGTACTGGTGCTTTTTGCACCACCTGCATACTGGTAAAGATGCACGGAACGTGCTCAAGCCAGTTGGTAATTCCCTTTGACAATACTTACTAGGAAGGAAAAGTCTTTTTAGACTGCCCATTATCTAGGCCTTCTGGTGGGTAGGAAATTATGATAATTGTAATCTCAGGCACTTATTGACTGCGCCTTCAGGGTGTAAAATAGTGACGGATGCATGGAAGTGATTGTGTAGGTTACTAATTATTTGGCAATTACTTCTGCATTTGAATTGCAGGCTCTCACAGAGACCCCAAGGGAGGACTGTGTTGAGCAGAACCAAAACTTCTAGATATTACTCGTGTTTCTTCCCCATCTGCTGAGTGGCCTTGGGCAGATCAGGTAACTGCTCTATACTTCAGGTTACTGGCCTGGAGAATATTAAAACAACACTTAGTTCTCTCTTCATTAATATTTCAGCAGATACCCTGTGCCTGCAGTTATCTGCTATTACAAATAGGAGGGAGAGAGTGGAAGCGATGCTGTTTCAGAGGGCTGTGCTGAATGCAGCAGTGGAGGTGGCTGCTGTGCAGAGAAGCACAGGGACATTAGCATGGTGGCTGAATTTTGAATGGTGATGGCTGTGTCGCTGGGGTCTGGTGAGGCTGTATTAATGAATGCCTGCCCAGCACTTAGTGATCCTCAAAAGAAAAAGTGCTTCACTTTATAACATGTGAAGGGTTATTACATTATAGTGTATTATTGTCAAGGCGTCATCTTTCATTCTCAGGACAAGTGTTATGTGATTGCCAAGAGAAGTAATAAGTAATCTGCATTAGTCTGATGACTAAGATGTAATGGGGTGACTTGCTAACATTTTTAAAGTGTATAAAACTAGCTACTGTAGACAGGGTCTCCGACTGTGGTACTTAATGAGTGTAATAAATTACCTTAATAGTGCAGTTAAAATTTCAGCTGAAGTAGAGAGGTGTATTCAGCAACATGCTTCAAATCAAGATGCCTTTAGCCTAATTTATCTGATGTGCTAGCTCTCCTTGGGTTTCTTCGCAGCAGCCCCACTCCCCCAGCTGCTTTAGCAAAATGGCTGGATTTTCTTTGCTGGTCTTCTGGTGTCTTCACAGCCTGTGGGTTTCGCCAACTTGGTGCAACCTTGAAATGACATCTGTGTCTGTGGCATGCAAAACCTGATGGGAAGACTGGGCAAGGAAGGGTGGCAGATGCTGGGGATGCCCATGCAGCGGAACAACATGTTCCGCTTAATAAGATGAGATCTGCTTATTATTGTCTCCATAGTACAGATTGACTCAATAAATCATAATGGCTCCTCTAACATCATTACAATGTATCATGTCAAATATCCACTTATTAACATCTGTGCACTGCAGAAAGATTCCTGTTCTGTCTTTGGCTTTTATACTTTGCTTTTTTGTTTGTTTGTTTGGTTATTTTTTTAAACACTAGTAAGAAGAAAAGACATGTTCCTGTGTATGTGAATGATTATCAGTGTTAAGCGTGACTGCTGCTATACTGAAGTGTCATCTGATAATAATGCTTCATTCTACAAACAGCTAAAGTGGTAGCTGAGTAACTCTCTAAAAGCAAATATTCAAATCTCTGATAGTGGTTTAGAGTGGTTTTGAATTTCCTGTGCCATTCCTGATTGTTTTTATAGGAAGTTTTTCAATGCGAGCTCTGCCTGAAATTGTTCATTAGCAGTCCTGCTTTTCACTGGTTTTGATGCATTTTAAAACATCACACTTGGAGGAGAAGGTTGTTCCTAAACACCTGTGGCAAAAAAAAAGGTAGAGTGAACTAGTTGCTTTTTTCCTAAGTTAGATTTCAGGTTGGTTTTTTTTTTAAGGCAGCATTTATCTCTAACCACAGTGTGATGTGTTGAAGGCTGTTCATAGTAGTCCATTGATAGATGGCAGCCAGGCATATTTAGCATCGTTTCTTGGTACTGGATGTTGTCAGGACTGTCTTGAGAATTGGCTACTCCCTGCTGGTGTTAGCAGCTCCTTTGCAGCTGGGCAGCCCTTCTGCACCATGAGGCAGCCCAGCTGCCGCAACCCGTGGCATTTCCCTGCCACTGCAGAGCTCAGCCTGTGCTGTGAGCTATGATACATGCCTTCT
This sequence comes from Falco cherrug, assembly GCF_023634085.1. Lineage (NCBI taxonomy): Eukaryota > Metazoa > Chordata > Aves > Falconiformes > Falconidae > Falco > Falco cherrug. Next base: position 16,902,307 of record NC_073700.1, on the reverse strand, counting down.
TTAAGGCCACTGCCTTCTGGAGAGGCGAGGTGTTAGTAGGACACATCCTCCTGGTGGAAGTATATATATAAATACTTTATGTATTTGCAAGAAGAGTTGCATATTGCAAAGGCTTATAATGGTATTTTCCTAATTCCTACAGCCTTGCAGGAATGTGTGTTCCAGCTGTTTCACCTGTGTTCTCTGTATATACCATGCACAAGCAATGCTTATTTATGTTCCCTATGAATTTTTTAAATCTATTTGCATGTGGATTTAACAGTTGCTGTAATATAGCTTGGCTCAGGAAACACCCTGAGCTTCCATAGTCATCTCGTGCTCCGTGCTACCAAGGTCTTACTGCTTATGTGTTACTTGAAGTATCTTTGCTTTGTTTTACAAATTTTCCATGCATTAAATGTGCCTGGATGCAGCTGTACATGAGTGTTAACAATAGCATGTGGCAATACTTAGTGATATCTCAACACAGGAAAAATCAGAATAAATGAGAGTGATTTGATCTGTAGGTGACCGCTGTGCTGTCATTGCCTACAAGGACACTAATTGGAGTGTATGTTAAATTTTAGACATAAATTGAAATGTGCACATTGTAACATTTTGACTAAATTAACGAGAAATCCAGACTGATCTTTCAGTGAACCTCACCATTAATAACTGCAAAAAGTGACAGAGAACCTACTATTTAAAGCAAATTGGATTTGTCTATATTGTCGGTTAATTTCCCTGAGTTCTCTTCCGTTGCTTGTGTTTTGCTTCGGATCCAGATGCTGTATCTGCGGCCTCCTCTGGTTGCCTGGATACTCTGAATTTCCTCAAGGCAATTGCTAATCAATGTGCAGTTGCAGCTAGGTGAATCCCACAGACAGCAGCCAGATCTGTCATCTAAATGTATAGAAATCTGTAGCCAAATGTGATCTTGGAAGAGAACAGACAAAAAACCCTGTAGCAGGAGCTCTGCTCCCAGGAATCAATTCATCCCGTGCTAATCAGACACAAGCACTCTTGCTGGATTAGATGAGCAGAAGCTCTTCTGCTAAAATTAAGGGTCAATTGTTTTGGTTCTTGTAGAGAAGAAGAGCTGCATCTTGGAAAAGAAAACAATTACATTAATAATTACATTTAAAGTCTTTGTGTCGAGGCCTTGCTTAATTTTGCTGCTTATCTCCAAGTCACTTTCCCAAAATACCCATTTACATCAACAAAGCAAGCTACAAACTGCTTTTTAAAACATGAGCTGTTAATGGAGTCATTGTTAACATGGAGTGGTAGCTTTGAAGATCAGATGCACTTCTTGTGGACGCAGGGTCCTCTGTGCTACACAGAGGCTTTTGAGTTTCTTGGGATTTTTATAACTGCAAAATTATGCCTCACAGTAGGCGTCAGTAAATTCAGAACTGCAAGAACTCTGCTCGGTCCTTTCCTGAGACACAAATGCACTCCCAGTCCCAGGCCTAAATCTCTTTGCACCAGAAAACCAAGACAAATTTTCCTCCCCCAGAAAAGAAAATTGCTACTGCAAAGCCGGCACCTACAGATTAAAGCGACTGAAATAGATGGTTTGGGACCACATTCGTCAATTGATGTTGTACCATTAGGATTAATGCTCAAGCTCCTGCCTACCTTGCACACAGCTCTTCTGCCTTCTTTCCCCTCTCCATGCTAGCCCTGCCACCCTGGCCCCAGCCCAGCAGCTTCGTGGTCTCATCTTCCCTCTCTGCAAGGTGAAACACCTGCGTTCCACTACGGAGCCTTTTAGATTGCACCTCTGCTCTTGTGCCTTTCTACCTGTTCCAGAAGCGGCATCTTGGATGGATGGAGTCCTTTCCACTTGAAATTAATTGAATGGTGATCCGCAAAATTTTTTGTGGATTAGATTCATAGTTATTTTACTTAAGGGTAGCTAATTGGTGTATTTTTGTGAAGTACATTTCAAATTACAGGTCACGTAAAAAACTGAAGGGTGTTTGTGAATTTACGGCCCATCAGGCAAATATTTAATAAGATTGTTTTGTTATTTCAAAACAGAAAACAAGCTTTCCATTACTACTATGTTTCTAAAATTGAAAAAGAAAGTTCTCTTGGCTGACAGCATTGCTTTAATTCATACACTGCAGGACAGGGTAGAAGCTGCTCTAGATTGCTTTCATTGATTATGATCACTGCTTGAATTGGCAGAGGAAGAAGTGTTAGGATGATGAGAACTTGTCTTATTGTTGTGATTAGTTGTTACCAAAGTCTAATTACTGTGCATGATGCTAAAATGTGTAAGCTGCTGACACTTAGAGATAAGGAGATGAAAAGAAATCAACTCATTCCAAATAGCTATTCTGTTTTTTTTTCAATATTATTGTTACTTTTTTGCACTCTCCTGAGCAGCAGTTTAGAGCATGTGGATTAAGTCATGGATTTGGCTGCAAAAGCTGCCATCAAACTTAAGTTGTGGTTAAATAAGTTTTAAGCACCAAGGGACTGAGTAAAGTAAGGGTTAGGGAAAGGTGATGACAAGGAATTCAGTTTAATGGTATGTGCATCTGCTGAGTGAATGCATTATTATTAGCTATTAATTCAGTCGCTGCAGGCAGGATCCAAATGTGATTGGGAAGAAGGTAAAGCTTAGAAGCCTGGTTCCCATAGGAATCAGACATGGGAAAGGGCTGTGTTCTGCCAGGCTGGCTGCTTCAGAACCAGCATTTCCACAGAAAAGTAGAGGTTTTCCTGCTGTCTTGATCAAGGAATCTCCTTTGTCGGGGAGACAGGCTGCTCTTCTTCAGCTTTGGGACATCACGTTAGGGGCACAGCCCTCAGAAGTTTTGCAGAGATTCACCTGAGCTCAGCACCCCGGGGAGTCCTGCCATAACTACTGTGCTGACTTTAGAAAATGTTTTGGGATCCTCTGGGATGACAGATGCTTGTGTATGCACATGTAACATGCTGTTAATAATTAGAGCTGATTGGATATTCAGTACAAATTACACTAGCTATGAAGTTAGCCCGTTCTTTAGGCTTACAAGTGGCTCACAAAACACTGTTAAAGCATATTTTTAAATGTATGTTTTTTCATAAACACTGACAGATTTAATTTGAACAAATAATGTTGAGTCTGAGTGTTTTAAAACTCTTGCTGGGCTGTTCACTGTCAGTTGTTAATGGTGCACGTTTGGATTTCTGAGTCACAGGGTAAATATTTTATCTCTGCAATTTCTAAGATTAAAGCTGAGTTTTGAAGATAATTTTGTGCCAGTCCCTCCTAATGATGTGTCTGCCCCCATGCCCAGGCCCACATGCCATGTCTTCGTAAAGAACTGCTCAGAGAAGAGAAATAGATCTGACTGCATCCAGCAAACATGACGAAAAGAGTATTTCCATTTTCTCTCATTCTCCATGTCACCTGGAAGCTGAGTTGGAGCTTTCTTTTGCACTTTTGCATCATGAACTGGGTTGTTTTCCAAACATGTATGTCCTTGTATAAATCTGAAGGAAGAGCTGTGATTTTCTGGAATACTGACTCGGACTGAATCTGCCTCCTGTGGAGGAAAAAGAAAAGTTCAGCCCCAATAGCTGCATTTCCCATATTCCGTAAAACAAACCCCACACGTGCAGAGCTATGCTCAGTTTCAGATTCCTATTGCTTGTTGCATGTGTTCATATCTACTTGTAGGGATCCTCTAAGACAGCACACTGTTTCAGTAGGAAATAATTACTGACTAATAGTAACAACAACCATGGCTGGTTTGAAGCGTGACTAATGATTTCAGGGTAAGCAAATCTGAAATAGAGAAGCCTGGTTTTCTGCTGAGGACTGTTAGGAACTCCAGCCTTGCTTTTTGCTAGAGGAACTGAAAAGGAGCAAAACTTAAAAATAAAATAATGTATTTCTCTGCAATTGGTGGAGGGGTGGTAACGTCTGTGCCATGTTCCTATCCAGAAGAAACAAAACCCCACACTAGCAACATCTATGTATCCCCTCCCTTCACTTTGTTGCATCCATTGCAAAAAGATTTAACCATTTACAACAGACCTGAAATAAATTTTGGACAAAATAGTCATGTACAGTGCCATAAGTAAAAGCTGTTCTCACTAATATGGCACGCAAGTGGCTCTCTCTGCTTAGCAGTTAACATCCTTAGAAAATACACATTTTGTCGGGGGGGAAGGAAAATAAAAAAAAAACCCTAAACAAACAAAAACCTGAACCCCAAACTAGCAGCATTCTTAGGAGAAATGCCGAAGGGGATAGAATGGGAGTAGGGTTGATTATACTTTTTCTGCCTACCTACCTTTGTATTTCCCCTTTGCGCTTTCTCTCCCCTATTCCTCCTCGTCTTGTATAAACCAGCCCTGCAGTATGTAGAGCATAAGAATAATTTCTCTAGCAGAGACTGCAACCTGCTTGAGGAGCCTCCATCCCCATTAGAGGCTCTTTCCAGAAGAAGTAATTTCCTTCTCCCTATAAATTATGTATCAATGTACATTTAAGATTCTGAAATGAACAGAAGATGAAAGCATTGCAGAGCGTTGCTGCTCCTATGGAGCGGAATCCGCGATGTTGTATACAGGCTCGAGCACACCTTGTTAAGACAAACCTGCACGTGTTGCTGTCCTAGCACTCCAGCTGTAAAAGCATGGAGGCAGGAGCAACTCAGACTTCTCCAGCCTCAGCTCTGCAAGAAAGACTTTTTCTCTTCTTGGGAGGCAGTGCAGGGGAAAGGTAGCAATATGTGTCTGAAGTGGTCTTCCCAGACGGACTCTGCCAGCCTGAGCCAGGGTGATTCCTGGTCTCCCTTGCTCCTGATGTGTCCAGAGACCTTCCAGAGTCACAGGCTGAGTTCTGCAAGTGCTGAGGCAGGTATGATCCCTGTGATCTTACCCTAAACCTGACAGCCCATGCAGGTTCAGGGTTGTAAGGGACTTAGATGCTCTAACGGGAAAGGTAATGCAGTCAGCTAAAGAGGAGTTGAGATTAAGAACTAGTACTTCAAACTGAAGTAAGGGTATGTCATTTGGAACCTCAAGTGTGTGATGGCTGAGCAGTATGAACTGCACTGAGTGACTGGAAATACTGCATACAGCACTGAGGCAGGTCAATGCAGAGCTGCCTGACTAACTTTAAACTCAGTGCTGTATCTCAGTCTATGAATGATGCTGTTGGCTTCTGCAACAAAAATACACATGCATCTGTATAAAAATAAGCTAAAAGATCTTTTTTAGCAGAGATGAGGTTTTAAAGTGCCTTCACACAATCTGCCTTTGACACGTGGTTTCCATCTAGTGTAACAGTGTTAATAAAGGGGCGTGTATACTTTTTGGAGAATGGATATTAAATATATAGTGTAATTATCATAGAATCATAGAACGGTCACATGTCTTTTGATGCAGCCCAGGATACCGTTGGCTTTCTGGGGCTATGAGCACACATTGCTGGGTTGTGTGGAGCTTCTTGTCAACCAATACCCCCAAGTGCTTCTCCTCAGAGCTGCTCTCAGTCCGTTCTCTGCCCAGCCTGTATTTGTGCTTGGGATTGCCCTGGCCCATGTGCAGGATCTTGCACTTGGTCCCGTTGAACTTCATGAGGTGTGCACAGGGCTGCCTTTTGAGCGTGTCGGGATCTCTCTGGATGGCACCCCTTCCCTCCAGTGTGTCAACTGCACCCCACAGCTTGGAGTCATCATGAAACCTGCTGAGGGTGCACTTGATTCTACTGTCTCTGTACCTACTAAGATGTTAAATAGCGCTGGTCCCAATACTGAGCCCTGAGGAACACCACGCTTACTGGTCTCCACTTGGACGTTGAGCCATTGACCACAACTCTTTGAGTGCGACCATCCAGCAATTCCTTGTCCACCAAGTGGACAATCTGTCAAACCCATGTCTCTTCAGTTTAGAGACAAGGATGTCATGCATGACAGTATATGATGTTAGCTCTCTTCCCTTATCCACCAACACTGTAATCCTGTTGTAGGTGGCCACCTAATTTATCAGGCATGGTTTCCCTTAGTGAAGCCATGTTGGCTGTCACCGATCACCTCCTTATTTTTCACGTGCCTTAGCATAGTTTCCAGGAGGATCTACTCCATGATTTTGCTGGGCGCAGAGGTGAGACTGACTGGCCTGTAGTTCCCTGGGTTATATCCCCTTTTCCAGTCAGTGGGAACTTCACTAGACTTCCACAACTTCTCAAATACAATGGATAGTGGCTTTATTCTATGAAGATAGAACTTCATCAGTCAGTTCCCTTGGGATCTGCAAATGCATCTCATTGAGTCCTGTGGACTTGTGCAACTTCAGGTTCCTTAGATGGTCTCAAACCTGATCTCCTGCAGTGGGTGAACAAAATATGCACTGAAAAAATGAAAAATAGAGCTTTCAAGTTCTACATAGACTGTGGAGATAGATGAAGCGTGTAATCAAATATGTGTGTATATTAGACAAGAATTTTGTGCTGCTGCCACAGTTGAAGTCATACAGGAGGGCATCCTTTATATTTTGTCATAGCAGAGAGTATAGGGAGAATTTTTAAGTCCACCCTTGGAATCCAAAGGTGCAAAATAAAATTTAATATAATTCCTGAAAGGGAAAATTCTGAGGAGTTTTATGTTGTATATCACAGATCATTGTGTAAAACGTAAAAGATGCACCTTGCAATAGGTCTGAATTGCTGTAATGCCCAGCACTGCGGGAACTGATTCCAGACCTGAGGTTCCTGTGGAGCATTTCAGAGCAAATGGAGCCCTACTGTGGTGTTTGAGGTGAAGTGAAACAGGAACGGTGCAATACCTCCAGGTGGTTCCGGCATCAGTGAATCTGCACTTATTCTGTATTTCTTCCATGGCCAGTTAAAATGACAACAAAGCATCCCAAGCACTTTGCACTGTTTCTGTCACCTCTGGCGATGGCTGCCCAGAGCTGTGTGTTGCATTAACTCTGGGTGCATCTTTGTCACTTCAGGTTTTGCTTTAAGGTCTGGTTGTTCCCTTCTACCCAAGTTGACCCAACTGCTGAGTTTCCTCTTTGAAGAAAGTGATGCCACGTGGTGTCTTTTCTTTTCTATCCTTTGACAAAGTTTTCCTTCAGAGAGAGAGAACAGTTTTTGCTTTTTAAGTGCAACATCCACCCTAAAAGAACCTGTGTATTAAAGCAGGCCATCGAGCCTTTTATCACTTCTCTTGGTGATAGCAGTCATGAATTTTTTATTTTCTGCAGGGCTCACTCCAGATCTGCCACAGCATTGTGTGGGTGCACACATGTAAAAAGGCTGCTAATTGAAATTCAGATGTAACGAGATGAAGTTTTGCTATTCACCGTGACTGCCTTTTGTTTTAGCCCTTGTACGCTCAGTGCACCTAAACAATGCAACCGTTGCTTCTCCTTTTAGATTCAACAGCAATAACTTAAAAGGCAAGAAATATTTCTGTGTCTGCTCTAGAGATGAAATGTGCGCCCCCAAAAAGGGGAATGGTGTGTATTAGTATATTTACTTGCTTTTGGTGAGAGACAGAAAATTTAATGGAACTGAAAATAAAATAAAATAGAAAACTTGCTGCTATAAACTGTTCCCTTTTGAAGATGCAAATGTGTTTCTATTGCCTAGGTAACTATTATGGAACGCCCAAGCCTCCCAGCCAGCCCCTCAGTGGGAAAGTGACTTCCACTGATGCTTTGCAAAACCTGCAGTGTGGCTCCAAGCAGTCGACTCCAAAGCGAACCAAGTCTTACAATGATATGCAAAATGCTGGCATAGTGCATACAGAGAATGAGGAAGAGGATGATGTACCTGAAATGAGCAGTAGCTTCACAGGTAAAACATAAGTTCCGTGGTCCATCAGTTAGGATACATGGGGAAGGTTTTCGGAGGGGGATTTTTTTTTTGGGGGGAGGGGTTGTTTTTAATGGGTTTCCTGCAAAGCTGTTAGTGCCAGACAGAACTGGCCAACAACACCTGAATGGCAGATGTCCAGGTGTGGACAGTCACATACATCATTGTATTGTCTAAAAAGTCACTGTGGGATTGAGCTGGATGAGAAAAAAATGGGGAATAGTTGCAGAAAGTTCAAGGATGTCTTGCGATATGGTTGATAGTTACAAACAGTATGAAATTACTCATCCAGGATTACATTTGAAATTATTTATTGTTTCTTTCTAAATAAGTTTCTGTCCTTTCCCCTTCCTTGCATCTAGAGATACTCATGACGTACAATTACTAGGTGCTCTTCTCCTAGATACCTTCCAGCTAAGTGAGGGCTGCTTGCTGTAGGAGTGAGGTATGAAACATGGGTGCAAACTTTGTATTTTATGCAGGCCTTGTGTCCTGCTGAGCACAGATCTCAGTCCCACTGTGGCTACCATTGAGCTGAGAGATCATTGGAAACTTCTGCAATTTAAAGTCAAGTGCTGTGCAGGCAGATTCACAGCAAAATAATATTGAAGATCAGTTGAGTTTCCACAGAAATCAACTGGAAGTTTGTGAAGCTCTGAGGAGCAAGAGCTCTTCCCCATGTCTGCAATCCTGGTATTTGTTAGCGCTTAGAGCATTACTTCCTCAGCTCAGTTTCAAGCACTGAATTCGTCTTCCTTGATCCCTTTGAAGTAAGCACTTAGCAGGGAGCATTATCCACACCTTCAAGCTTTCGCTTGCTGTGGGTGCTCACCATCACTACTGGCACTAGGTCCTTTGTCATCCTCTGGTCACTTCTTACCACCATGACAATTTCCCTTCCCAGCCTCTGGTAGGTCATAGGAACTGTCATGCTAGTTCCTACCTGCCAAAGTCCTGGCTCTAAAGTCTGTGTAGAGCTCTAAAAGGATTTAGACAGAGGTGTAGTTTTGGCCCTCTCTGGGCCAGACTGGCAAATGGCTTTGAGGCTTGTGCTGTGCTGGGCTGCTGCCTGTTACGTATTTCCAACCCAAGTCACTCCTGGCTGGGCTAATCCCTCCCAGGCTGGAGTTTCTGTCTCTGCTTACCAGCTCCTTTACAAAGTTCTGTTCTGTGTTCTATGTTGTGACATGGCAGCAACCTCAGCCCTTGTCAACAAGATCTGATTTTGGGAGGAAGCTGGTGGGAGGTGCTGTTTGACCTCCTTGCTGCCCGTCTCAGTTTGGTGCCTCTGAACTAATTTGAGCATCGTTTCGCTGCTTTGTTTCCTTCACAAGATGAAATATTGGGAGATGCAGCTCATTTGTCGCAGTGTTATCACGCCCTGGCCCCTTGCCTCCATTAAATGGGCACAGAATCAAGAAAAGAGTTATTTCTCATATACCAAAGTGATTCCTTATGCTTATTTCACACGTAGACGTGCTAGCCATATTAAAATGCTCCAGCTTCCTTAGAAGACCTCTCAATGACTTGTGTTTTCCAGAGTTTGGCATGTTTACACTCTGAGGCTTTAGCTGGCGATGATTCATTCATGCTTCTTTATCTTGTCATCTTCTACCTAAAAATATTGAATGCCAGGAAGGCAGCTGAGGGAACTGGTATAGTCCAGATATTTTTCTTCCCTCATCTCCCAGTTAGTTATTTTCAGCATCTTCCCTTTCTGCAATGGCAGCACACAGACTAGAATAGTGCAGGAGCTGCAGTTAACAGCCCTCCCAAAAACCAGGGCTGTGAGTTGAGGAGGTCCATGGTCTATGGTCTAGAGAGCAGAGACGAGGTCCTGGCTGTGAAGCCCTTTCAGTCCCACTGCTGGGGACTGGGCAGTGTGATGCTGATCTCTCTGTCTTTTGCTCGGTGTGTTGCCTGCTGTGTGTACCGGAGGCTGACTGGTGGCCTCAGGTGATTTGGAAGCACTTCCATAAATTTTCAGCACCTTCAAGAACCAGAGAAAATCCCTTTGGTCGACACAGGAGTAATTTTAGAATTTGTCTGTTGTTGCCAAAACCTCTCTGTGAAGGAGTTAGGGGCACAGGCCTGGTTTTTGGAGAGCATTTACTGTGATTGGGGTTGGAAGGAATGAGCAGCACTGTCTCATGGATACAGCTCCAAACAGCACTGATATAAGAATGTTTCCTTTAAGGGAGAAGGGCCAGATACATCATAAAATACTCCTGAGTGACTTTGACTGGTAGGATACAGTGATGAGCCACAGAATAAACCTCCTCAGACAGCAAGAACATCACTAGTGAGCAGCAACATGTGGACACATGGTGTAGTGCTGACATTCATTTTAATTTTTAATTTAAAAAAGAAAAAAAAAAGCACTGCACTAAAGATGTTCACCATTAGCTTGTTGACTTCAAGCTTCTGGCTACCGCCTGCACTTGTAAAAATCTCCCTTTTTGATCGCTCTTCAAACAGGAAATTTTATTCTGCTAATCCCTGTCCCACAACTGGCACTGCGGGAGCAAACCTGTAAGCCTGCTCAGAAGCCCGTTGAAGTTGTCTCCATCAGCAAGCCCTGGCCTCAGACAGCTGGGAAAGCTTTGGTACCTCCGCAGGGCCCGTCAAAGCGAGCAGGGGAGCTGATCACAGCTCGGCTCGGCGCTGGCTGCAGCGCGTGGGCAAAGCAAGCTCATCCCTGCCGGCAAAAAGGCTGCAGAGTCTTTACCCGGGGTTCATCTCTTGCTGCCTCTTGTGCATTGAAAAGCAAGGAAAGGAAAGCTGTAAGGATAAACCCAGGGAAGCAAAAGGGAAGAGAAAAAGACTGTCTTTTGATGATATTTTTGCTCTTTTTATTCTACAGCAGAGTCTGGTGACCAAGACGAGCGTAATACACATACTGTAAGAGAGACAGCCCCACCATCTGCAATTGATAGCCACACCAACGTTCCCACCACGGAACCATCTCAGAACCTCCCTCAATACCTACCTCCTTCTGCCGAGGATAACCTAGGTCCTCTGCCGGAAAACTGGGAGATGGCCTACACCGAGAACGGAGAAGTCTATTTTATAGAGTAAAGCACTTTTTTTTTTTTTTTTTTTTTTTTTTGTTCTAATTCTATCTCTCTCCCTCTCTCTTTGGGCATAAGAAAACCTCCATGGAGACATTTCGTGTGTGTATTAAATATTTAGTGTATAGAGTTATGTTGCAGAGCTGTTAAGTTCCTTAGTGCTTCTGAAGAGGTTTTGCATTTCCTGATTGGATTAACATCCAAATTACTCCTGAGTTCAAAGGCAGAGGGAATTTGCTTGTTTTGTGAAGGTAGTTAGAATAGCAACAGACATTTGTAAAATGTGGGCCAGTTGTTTTAACGGGTGGAGTGAAAGCTCCTAATTGAAAGGGCTGAGACTTGGTTTCTGGAGCCTGCCTCTGCGCATAATGCAGCAGGGAGAATTCCTGCATCAGGTGCCGGGGCGGTGGCAGAGCCAGGGAATGGACTCTGTGTGTTGACCTCTTGTCAGAGCAAATGGGCCAAATGTGTTAATAAGCTCCAGTGTTTTGCAGAAGGCATAGCTCAGTGCCGAGTAGGCACAGTAAGTCTGGAAAAGCGGTACCTCGTGCTCTGCTGTCTTTGCCTAAGAGCTGAGAGCTGTCAGCAGTTCTATGAAGATATTGATTTTTTTTCATGCCATAAATAATAGTCTCTAATGATACTCATCTAGATTTATTGAGATAGGAGTAACTTATAAAATGGGACCCGTTAGTGGAAGGGATTTCTTGCACAGAGTTTAGCTAGACATTAAAATTCAATTAGCTTTTGCAACTCAAGCCCTTAGCTGCCTAAGTAGAGGAGCGGGGTGAGGAATTGATTTTGGATTTGATGGTCTGTTTAATATGGTCTTGGAAACTGATATCCTCTGTCTGTGTACCAGAAGCCAGTGGCCACTTAGCACAGAAGAACCTCCTCTGCTGAAGCCCCTTCTGGTACTCCAGAGAGTTATGCTGGAGTAGGCCAGTAAGGGAGCAGTCCTGCTCCATCGGCAGGAGAGGGGACTTTTGGACAGGGCCAAGGGAAGGTTTATCAGAGCAGGTTTCCCTTTGGCTGCAGTGGCAAGGGAACCCATCAGAGAAGACTGCCAGAAGATCTGAGGAGCTGGGGGGACTGAGAGCGCTGCAACAGCTCTTCACCAGCTGGGAGACAGCGCTGTAAAAAAGGCCATTTTCCAGTTACTCCAAGAGGCTCCACCAACACCCTAGTATAAGCCAAAATCTAGAAGGCACAATGCAAATTCTCATCAGCTGCATATCAGATGAAACAGAAGTGTGTTCGTTATCCCAAACACAGTATTCTGCCCCTCATTATGTCCTCAGGGTGCCTCATTCTTTGACGTACTTGCTCGCTTTAATGTATGTAACACAGGCTGAGTAATAGTCCATGGAGCCTGCCGTTTTCTTCCCTGGAGAAGGACAGATCTTGAGCACAAAATACTGCCCAAGAAGACAGTTACTCCCTTTTTTGTCCCTACATGGGCCCCTGCTGTCCTTCCTTACAGGTGCTTTAGCCAGGGGTTTTGCTGCAGCCACCAGTTCCCCCAAAACCCATCCCCACGGCTGCTGTATTCTCTATGTGTGTGCATTCTCTTAGCAGTGCAGGACTGTAGCACCTTAAATAATTTGTTAGACCTTTTGCAGGGGAATCATATACGTGGTGGAAAAACGTAGCCTGCATACACAACTATCTGTCTGACATGAAAATCTGGTAGCACACCAACTGCTTCCTTCCCTGCAGTGCAGATTGACCATTTTGAGGATACATGCGCATAGGGAGTGATTTTGTGCAAGAATGTGTTGGTGTGGATACAGCACTGAATGACTGCAGTTCTATTAATTCTAAGGACACCCTGAGCCTAGAAACAATTTAGTTTGATTTGTATCAAATTAAGAGAGCAAGCTAATGAGCTGTGTGGACCCAAGCTGGCTCAGATGTCAGTATCATCATCTACAGCGCTTTGGGTTATCCAGTCAGGGTGCTGAAGGGAACAGTGGGAACGTCTGAGATGCTTGCACAGAACCAGCACAGGTCCAGTGGGGCCAGAGCTATGTCGGATAACCAATCCTGATGGCTTGTAGCTGAAGCAATTTGGCTCTTGAGATATGTTTCTCTGGTGCTTTAATTGGGGTTTTCATTACCCAAAGTATCCCAGCTTCTCATTACCCTGCACGTAGATGTATGCATGTTGCAGGTTCAATACAATCCTGCCTTTCCGAGTGTGTGATCTGAAAGGTGTTTAGCTATATATTTCATGCCTCAACAAACTACACTTTCGTGAGCCTTTGGTTAGCAAGACAAAGTTGCAAAAAATATGCAAATATTCTCTTGCTCTCCTCCCACCGCCCTCTTTCTCAGCTAGACTACAGACTTGCTTATTTATAAGTTGACAGAACCCCTCTGCTTTATTGCTGTTAATTTGCCTGACTTGCTGAATTTCTGCCGTTCATTTTTCTAGTTGGCGATTAATTGCTCTAAAGCATACAAAAGGACTGAACACATTTGCTGATCCTGCATTGGGAGGGCTGGGTAGTAGGATGTGTAAAGCAAGGACCTTTTATTTACACACTTTGATTCTAGGAGCAGGGCAGTCCCCTCTTCTTGCAGTAAAATACAAGTTTGCTGTTCAGCTGTTAATTCCTCAGGGATCGTAGCCCTCATTACAGCATCTCCAGCTTCATGTGGCTATTGTGAGGTTAAGGTTAAGTTTGTAAACCTCTCTGAAACCTTGAAGGAGAAGTAAATAGCATTACTATGGTATTGAAACTTAAAACTGCTAAGCAGTGTTAAAGGCTAAGCTAGGTATGTGATACCTGAGAGACTGGAAAGGTATCTTTGCAGGTTATGTCTAAGGTGACATCAGGTTGTAGAAGAGACATTATATTACAAGATTGTCTGCATATGCAAACAAAATGATGGGAGAAAATAATGTCTAGAAAAATTTATTTTAAGCCTGTTTGCTATGCAGCCTTCACCACTGGGACTGGCATCACGATACTGTCAGGGGACTTGTAGAAAGGAAAAGTTGAAAGTAAAGCTGTTCGACTTCCATCAAAGGCTTTAACAGAACATTTTTATTTGTGTAATTAAAAAGTTTTCCACTGGAAATTTTGTTTTTGACTAATGCTTGGGTCAAATCTAGACAAATGTCAAAGGTCTTTCGTAAGAACAAAGACCACTACATGATTTAGGGAGGAAGGGAAACTTCTCCCTATTCATCAGGAGGAAAATGGCTCAGAGACAGCTCCTGGAATTAAGAAACCAACCACCGAAGACAAAAGTTTGGAAATTAGTATTATAATACTGCAGTTTTCATATGTGTCCTTCCAGTCAGGAATACTGATTTCTGTATTTTTGCTTTTTACCTTTGTGTTTTCAATGCTGTGATTCTTGTGATTTGGTAGACTAGTTTGCAAAACATCAAATTGTAATGCTGTTTCTTCTGGAGCAAAAGTATGCCTTCAGGGCTGTTGAATAATAAAGAGGATGTATACTTTTATGTCACTGATACTTCAGCTCTGCTTTATTAACAAAGGTCATATTTCCATTTTTGGTTCCCAGCCATAACACAAAAACAACATCTTGGCTAGATCCACGGTGCCTGAACAAACAGCAGAAGCCTCTAGAAGAATGTGAAGATGATGGTAAGAAACTGAAAGTAATGAAGTAATAGTGTACTTGTTCTATTTCTGGTGGCTTTCTTCCTTTCCTTTTCCCCTTTCCAATAACCTGTGTTCAGAAATACTTAAAAAAAAAAAAAAGGTTCATTAGTAAGTGCATAGAGACATCCGTTACGTTGTTGTAAAATCACTGTCTGTGTATGTAAAATAGCCATTGAGATGGCAGATCATTTAATAAACATCAAAGAGGTGCTAGAAGAGGCCTCTGTTTTTTGCAAAGGCATTTAAACAGTCACTGATGCTGAACAAGACTCAAAGCTTTCTAATGTGTTGGCTCCTTGGATCACTGTGTAGGAGGAAAGCAACTGAGTCTCTACGTGCTCCATTGTGTTATGCTTCAACCACCTGCTTTACATTAATTGAGAGAGTTATGTTGTTAGTTCCTTGTTTGAGCAGAAATAACTCCATTGCTTTGCTTCTGCTGTTAAATTCTGACAGTCCACTTAGTGTTATGATTACTGAAAACAAATCCCGTTTGGAAGTGTAGTTTTGCATCTAAAAATTTACACTGATCTAATTTTGTATTCCTTGAGATGTTGGAAATGCAAGCCACTGTCCAATTTAGAGCAGCCAAATGCAGGACTGTTAAAGGAGGTTCTTTCTCAGCATCCTTTAAGAGATGCTGGAATAAAAAGGGAATCACAATGAAAATAACTTAAACATTTGGGAAAACCTGTGTGGAAATTTTGGTCTACTGACCAGGAAAGGTGATGGTATTCTAATGCATGATTTTGGCTAACACAGTGCTATCATGGTAGACGTACCTTAAAAAGTGAAGGGTTTACTTTGTCAGAGTTGGTGCTGTCCTTGTAAAATTAGTTTTCATAATATGATCAACATCCTACTGGTGTGAGTCGACTCAATAAGAATTATGATTTTATTTCGGAAAATAATCAGCTCAGTCCCTTTTTACTGGTAGATTCAAATCTGGCCTCTAGAACTGCTGTTACTATTTCTGCACATGCAGTTTTTCAACCTCTACTTCCTTTCACGTGTGAGATTTTGCAGGATGGGAGAATTTGTTGCTTGTGCAACCTGTGCTGCCACGATAAAGCAGGTCCCCAGCTTCCCAGTGCACAAGGCAGCGTGCCCCCAGACCACAAGGATGTGCAAAGCCCAGGCAGAAAACCAGCATACCGAGCTGGCGCCTGCTTCAGGTGCTTAGCAACTGGCGTCATCTGTCAAGGAGCGAGCGGGATGAGCTGGATTAATGAAGGCCTTGCTCTGCACCTAAAAATGGATATGTCAGTGTGCAATCAGAACTGGAACAAAATTAAACAACAGCATACGCAGGCCAAGCTCCCTCCTCCTTGCAGTTAAGCGTTGCAGGCAATTTAAAGAGGAGGTTGCTGAGTCTCAGCATCAGCTTTCCTATTTCAGAGGGTGGTTTTCCCTGAAGTACAACTTCTGTCCTGGCGTTCTCTACCAGCAAGACTCCCACTGCGTCGCTAGCCCCAGTGATGCCCACAAGCAGCACGTGCTGCTGTGGGTCATCGTGGCCCGCGCTGTGCTCTGAGCCCGGGAAGGGAGCAGGGGACGGGAGGAGTCAACAACGGGTGGCTGAGCTCCGCTGGGAAACAGGTTTAAGTCTCCTCACAGAAGGGAAAGTCTTTCTCTCATCCTCTTAGCAATTACAAAGCAAACATTAGAATAATTTATTTTATTGGGATTAGAAACATACAGCTGGTATTTTTGCATTTAATTAAGTTCATCATTTTGCAGACTAGTGGCATTTTTGTTTATCAGGTCCTTCAAATCAGCTGATTTCATTTTCCCCCCACCCCTTCACTTCATTCACTGAGTTGCTCATTAATGAATATTTTTAACACTCAGTAGCTAAAGCAGTTGTTTCATAGGTACAGCAGTGCATGCACTGCACTGTTTTGCTTGGCTGCTCTGATCTTACTTTGCACATAAGAATAATTACATTTCAGAGAACAACGTGAGCAGAAAGAAGACAGAAGGTTATTTTTACTTCATCATGGAAGCTGGACATGCTTGGCAAGGGTCATAGTGGGGTGTATTTCCACTGAAATCAGTGGGACTCCTCCTCTGTTTTGTTTGAGGGATGTGTTTGTGTGTGAGTTTTCAGGCTTGATCCCATTCTGTTTGTGGTTTTTATAAATGTTAGGTGTCGTTTCAGATTTGTTTGGGTGCAGTTGCCTTGTGCTTTTTCTTCATCAGGATGTGTGTCCCTAACAAGTTTTTGGTCGTTTCCAGTTGTTTGGGCAATCAAAGGAAATTGCAATTTGTATTTCACGCTAATTGGTAGAATATATTGCAAACAGGTTGTGGAAGTGTTGAGTTTTTTTAGGTGTCCAAATTTTCAAAATCAATGCTGTGACACTACATTTTCTGTTTGCTTCTATCATTCATTTACGTGGCTTATGCTTTACTGTATTAGGTCCAAAATTGTTTTTACCATCTTTGTTCTGGTTTTGTCATCATCTTTCATTTTCAGACTGCATTATTATTATTTATAGGCTAAGCAATACTTTAATCATCTGTGTCACTGGTAACTTATGAATATGGAGCAGATAATGATAAATGGAGCAACAGTGAATATTGATGGCTTTGTGTCTTTGAAAAATTATGTGATCTTTGTCCCAGGTGTCCCACTAAAACTGGTGCATTCCTGTATATGCCTCACCAGTGCATCTGGATTACGGTGGGGGTCTGTTCCTCCAGTTAAACAAGGCACTTCATGTCTATCTTAAATCATCTGAGTAGTTACAGTGAAGTCAATTGGACCTTGTATGCATGCAAATTTAGCAAATGAAAACCTTGCTACATTAGTTCTTATTTAGATGCATGGTTTTCCTCTTGGATTTCTTCATTAGTATTCTGGTCTGGCCTTCTGATAGATCCCTGTGTCTACAGAATGGATTGCAAAGGTTGGACTGTACAGACCTGAGGGAGAAGCTTCACTACAGTGAGAACAGCACAAATGTATTACTTTGCCATATCAAACTGTGGCGTGGAAGTAGTCAGTTGATACAGATATTTTGAGAATACAACAACCACTTCTTTCATTATCCACATCAGATCCATCAATATTCTGATCACTAAAGTGTGATAAATGGAAAGCTGGGGCTCAGTCTGCAGAAAATTAGCGCTAGTTCTGCTGTTTGCTGTAGGGAATTTCTTGCTTGGTGCTGGTATCTGAAATTTTCTTTTAATTTTTTCTGTCTCATTTACTGCTCTTCCCTTGGAGAAGAAGGGGTACACACGGAGGAACTGGACAGTGAACTAGGTAAATCATCCATCTCTTGTTTTGATGTTTGACTTCAACTGCACTGTTTTAAGCCTTTAATTACTTACTTTCTCCTTTGTATCATTTTGCATCTTTCAGTTTTTTTATTTCAACAAGCCTAGGTTATCAGCAAAAATTCCCTAGCAGACAAAGCATTAATTTTCCCCCACCTTCACATCTACAGTGTTTTTCGTACTGGTTCAGAGTGTGAAGAATGCTGGGGGGGCCTTAATATCTTGCAAAGTTTGTTCAAAGCTGCTTCCTCCTGGACCCTGCAGAAGTCAGGGGCTTTTCCATTGACATCACTGGCTCCAGGAAAAAGCATGTAGATGCCAGAGTTGGAATCAAGTAGCTAATGATGCTTTTTCATCAGGCAAGAGAAGCAATGTGTGATTTAGAAAGTTTAAGTATTACATAGGATGCTTCTGCTGAGCTTGTGAATGAAACAGCTGAAAATTTTGCCTCAGTAGGTGATTTTATAAACAGATGATTTTCAATGATGTGGTACGCTTTTTTTTGCTGCATCTTTTTGTGAAGAATGCTGTCTTGATATCTAATCTCAGCGGTGCTCGTTCTGTTTATACTGATGGTAGAAGTAGTTGTTATTTCTGTTCAGCTATGCTCTAGTGCACTTGGAAAGCTGAAAGGCATAAGAGGCTGCATAGGATTTTATTTCCACTAGGTCTATTATTGCTTTTAAAAAGGACTGTATTTACAGTTTATAGTTCTGTGTACTGAAGGATTGTATTACCAGAGAATTAACCTCTGGTTTCTGTAATGACTTGCAAGTAAGTGTATTCTGCTTCCTGTTTGTGATTGGTAAGGCACCAGCAGCCAGCAGCTATTGAGTGAACTTTTAATACTATTCCAGCAACTGTTCTTCTGTATAATATGCCTGGAATAATGTTGGAGGCCTAACTTCTTTTAGTACAAGAATTTGAAAAAGATGACAATTTAAAGAATGATGCAGTCACTTTAGTGGTACATTAGCATTATGCGCAGCTCATACAAATAATCAGCAGGAGACCAAGTAACATCCGAAGCAGGTGGATGCACACGAACAACCTGCAAAGATTTCTCATGAAGGTCTTCACAAAGGGTGGCTTAGAATAAGAGAGAGGTTTTAAAAAAGCAATTTTAGAGGCAATAATGAAATGGAAATGTTCCCTTCTTTCAGTCTGATTATCGGGATCTAGTGCAAGAGAAGAGCTCAAAAACCAGATGCAGGGAAACTAATTAATGGATAAGCCTGACCCCAGTTCAGCAGGCACTAACATACACAAGTGTTTTGCTCGAACATCATGAGATGTTCCCTTTGTTTTAAAGCAGATAAGCTTTACTGAGGTCACAGCCCATTGATATGCTATTGAGATTTCCAAATATTGCAATGCAAAGACAACATTTTCAAGTGGCTCAGTTACAGCAGCGTTAGGGAGGGGGCATGAGAACATACGGCCGGTTCCCTAAACGGTGCTTGTGGTTAGCGTAACCTGGTTGGCACCAGATGTTTACCCCTTAGCTTATCAACAGGTTCTGTTCTAAATAGAAGAAAATTAAAACTTGAAGCATTGGCACAACTTCTTGTTTTCCAAAGAGGTGGGTTGAATGTGAAGTAATAGATCACCTCTTTTTAACAGAGGTTGTACACAAGGACACCGAAATTTAATCTTTAGAGCAGACTTTGGCATACGCTTGGGTGGATCCTCCTGGCTTGACAGGGAGCAGCAAGAGCTGAGTATACCGAAGCAGTCATCTCCAGCTCCTTTATATGATGCATCGGTGCAGCTAAAATACCTCGTGGTTGGATAAGTTCTTTTTTAGGAATCGGTCCATCCCCTCTGTAGAGTAGGATAGTAAACAAGGGCATCTCAGTAGGAAACCATGTCTTTATCCGAGGCTTAAAAGTGTAAAATTGGATACTTGTCCATTGAATTTACCTACTGACAAATACTCTGAGACTGCAGTGTGCTGCATGGATGTTCCAAAATTAAAACCATATGGCTTGCTCAGGCTCCTAATGATGCAGTATGTTTTTGGAAATCTCATATTTGTGATAAAATCTAATGCTCTGGGTCATCCTCAGTTTGGCAGGAGAGGTAGAGAAGAGAGATCAATAATTTAAAGCCTCTAAGAAGCTAGACCGTGCAACATGACTATGGACAATATTGCCTTTTGCTTTAGAGAACTTTCAGAGGCTTTTAGAAGTTGGAAAGCACATCTACGTCATCAATAAGTAATGTGTTGAAAGCTGCAGTTTTGTGTATTGTTACTTCGTAAAATATAGAGCTGTGTTCCTTAAATGGAAAGCTGCAGAGATAGAAAACTGGTAACATTTTGGCACAATCCCATTTTGGGGGTTAGGAAAATGCTGGTTTTCTGACCTTCTGTGAAAATTCTTTAAATGAAATGAAAAAATAAAATTTAATACCGAAACCTTTTGTGAACCAAAGAGAAGCAAACATTTTTTTGTTTAAACTTTAAAAATAGAAAACACTTAGTAGTCCAAAATAGAAAAAAAGATATTTAGCCAGGAAATTTGTGGAAAACTCATTTTAAGGCATCTGTGCATTACTTCTCCCTTCCCTCATTTGCTTTTTAATTTTCTTCCACCCCTGGCTTGGTCTCTTTACCGTTCTACTTTTACCATAGTGCAATGAATTAAATGGCTGCCACAACTTGTGATTTACCTGATTGCGTGCGAGGTCTTCATTTAATTGCACTGAAGCTTTTTAAGCCTGTTCCACAGTGTTTTCACCATATGGGACTCCTTTGCAAACCAGAGAGTTCCCTTTGCAAAAAGACTTCCAAGATCAGCCTCTAGCTTTCTAACTTTTTCTCAGATATACTTGCAGGGTGTAAAGGAATATCTGTTTCTGAAGTGTTCATTTCAAATCACTCTGTTGATAAAATTGTGGAGTATTTTTATGCCCCAAAGTCAGCACTGGCTTGCATTTAATTGCTTATGTCTCAAGGAATCCAAAGATGTTAAACCCACTAAGGATAAAATAATGGTAAGAACGGAAAACCTACCTTATATCTACAAATAAGGGACATGTGGAGCAAAACCCGTGAAAATTGATTTCATCTGATCTCCAGCCAGTTCTTAACACAAACATAAACTTTGAATAATTAGTCCATGTGTGTTTGTATAGATTCTGTTCGTCTCCAGTCTGGAGATATTTCTGTCCTTATGGCAACATAGTTGAAAGTCTGTAAATGCAGAACTAGGTAGTTACATTTATTCTAATTAATGGTCCACTGTTAATTGTATTGGCTCAGCAATTGATGCCATTAATGAAAAGAAATCTTTGCATTTGATAATAAACAAATATAGATTATTTACTACCAGTCTTGTCAATATAGTGATAAATTTTGAGGAATTATTTTGCATGGGGTATTTGACATGTGCTATGTCTTGTGTTATCTGACAATGGATTTTGTTGATTATTTTTTTTTTAATGAATGTGCAGAGTCTCTGATGGGCAGTCTGTGGGACCACACTTGCACTGTCCATAGCATGGTTGAGTCTTCTTTTGAGTTGATTCACAGTATTACACAAACACACAACTCTCTACTGTTAATAGGATGGTTATTTTGGTGCTCACAGCCAACGGCAACATTGTGTTTAAATGAGTGGGACAAGGATCAGGCCCTTAAGTAATACAGTCAGCTTTCACAGCCCTCAGTTGGATGCTGAAGTGGTTTTATTACGTTCACTAATTATAGTTAAAGTACTATGTGCAGTCTAGAAAATCAACAGGAACAAAAGTGGATACATTTCCAAATGTTAATTTCATCTTTAGAACTGTTTTTTGTTAATTATGGTAATTAAAAAAGGAAATCTCTGTTACATGTGATTATGACAATATGTGGTTTTACATTAAGTGCTACGCAGTGAAATACATCTGTGTGTGCCCGCCCCACCTGGGTGGATTCCATATGCTGGGCATTTACATTAAATTCACTTTGTCCCGTTTCAAGATGCACTTATGTGTTGGGCTCACGGCTGAGCAAGTTAACGTAAATCCCTTAGAAAGGACTCAAAAAACCCTTTTTTCAGCAGTGGTGAGCATAAATGGCTGAGCCCTGGTACAGGAGGAGATGGTGACCTCTCGTCCGTGTGCTAAGATTGGTTTCCATAATCTTGCCCGTCTTTGTAGATGGGTGTTAAAATGCCTCTGGCCTGTTGCCTGCATCAAATTCCACTGCAGTGCTCCATCCGCAGCCGCTCTGCCCGTGATGGTGAAATCAGTAGGGTATTAGAAGCACTCCCAGAAAGGAAATTTATTGATCATTTGTTCATTTAATGCAAAAAGCAAATCTAAAATTGACTGGCATGGGCATCTTCCCACAGATTTACTAACAGAGCACTGGTAGCATATGCTGTGATGTTGGTGCTGCACCACGCCAGCCACTAAAAGGAGGCTGTGATAGTTCTGAAAAGTGTTTGAAGCAAAGTCTGAGCTACTGATGAGTTTTGCACGCTGAGCAGGAGCAGCTACCTGTCAGAAAAAGGACTGCATTGGAGGCTTCAGTAATGCTTTTTCTATTTCCAGAGTTGCCTGCTGGTTGGGAGAAAATTGAGGATCCCGTATATGGTGTCTACTATGTAGAGTAAGTGCTGCTCTCCGGTTCTGGTGTAGCTGTTGGGTGGAGAAAGGCTCTCCTCTGCAGCGGTCTGTGTGCTTTGTTGGTAGCATCTCATACTGAGGAGAAGGAGACCCTGGCCCCTTACAGGCTGTGGGATGCTGTAGGGGCTGGGGTGGGGGGGGGGGCAGGGGGCAGCCCTGCCTTGCCTTGCCATTCCCCATCCTCTGGTGGGCTCTGGCAGCAGCACCCTGGGGTGGGAGTGGGCTCCAGGGAGACGGGAGCACCGTGGGAGGGGGTTGAGCTCCAGCGGTAGCTAGTTCAGGGAAGACAGGAGCACCCCAGGGTTGGGGCGTGCAGGAGCCCCAGCACCTCACAAAATATTTTTATTCCAACAACGTTAACAAGTGTGCAATTGACTGAGCCCCATCCCCTTCATATAGTGCTATGATCAAAATGCAAGTGTGCAAAAACAGGCCACCAATTTATTACCAGTCGGAAGACACTGAAAAGGAGGAATGGGTGAGCCTGCGTGACCAAGCAGCCACAGCAGAGGTTCTTGCATCAGGCTGTGTTGTTGTGAAATGAATTACAGGTTTAATGGAACTCTCTCCACAATTAGAACAGCTTCTTCTTTATCGAGATGTCAGATCACTCCCTTGGGAAACTAGAGATCTGAGTTTTGTTTCATCACTGACCCCATAAAATGAATTTTTAATTATGTGTATACTCCTGTCTAGTAGGATGGCTTGTGATAGCCCTCAGAATAGATGTGGAATACAGTTTCTGTCTGCTTTGGCTCATTTCTGACCCTACCATCTGTGCCTAGGGAAACAAGGTTATCAAACTGTGTAATTAAGGCTTGACATTTATTTACTAAAGACATCAAGAATATTTTTCAGCTATTAAATGCCATGCCAAGAGGCCATTACAGCATTTTTTCCTGTCACTTTGCATATACATTCCTGTTAGTTTTGTGGCACTCCTTAGTGATGAAATTAAATAGTGAAGTAACAACAATGACACATAAGTTTATTTTACTTACTATCTGTAAGCTAGCAAAATGGTTATAATTTGAGCATTTGTCTCTGTCCCTTCTAATTCAGGCACTCTATTATTATATAATAGATTTTATTGGGAAACAACTGTGTCATGAAAAAGTTGATATAATTTTTAAAGTAGTTGTAATTTTTTCTTTCTGAAGATACCTTGAAATGGGAAGTATTTTACAGAACTCGTTAACTTGTTTTATTTGATTAATTAAATATTTTCCCAGTGATTTAATACTGATCTTTAGCAGAAAAAACCTCTCAACATAACTGTCTAGAGTGCTTCTATCATAATTACTTCAAAAAAGCAGGTTTTTGTTCATTTGTTTGTTTAGGGTTTTTAATAAAGATGTGTGGGACAAGAGACAATACCGTTAAGAACTTGCTATTTTAAACTTTGTTCTGGATACAGAGATGGGCTTTAAGCTAATGGAATTTTCTAAGATCTACCTGCTTCTCTGCTGTAGCAAAATCACTATTGAAAAATGCAATTTTTATTATTGAAAATCATTATTGAAAAATGGCTTTTGGAACAGCTGATGAGCCACTCGTCTCGGCTGCAGCCATCAGCTGCAGGGAGTCCCCAGACCTGCCCCACTTCCCTGGCACCTGTGGATGGTGCTCATGGTTTGGTTCCATAACATGGTTAATCCTCTGCAGAGTGTGGTGCTTGTCTGCCGTGGTTGTGGCGGGGCTGCTTGCTTTTCAAGAAGTACAGCTGAAGTTTCACCAAAGGCTGGTTTCCACTGGGACTGTTTGCTGGTGGCTGATTCTGAATATATTCTGATCCATTTGGAGCCCAGCTTTTCAGCTCATGGTCTGCATTCCGGCAGATATTTTTAAGACACCCTGTTAATAGTGTGCATTGATCAGATGGCTGACAGATGTTACGAGTTGTTGGGGTTTGATTTGTTTTTTGTTGGTGGTTGTTGATTTTTTTAACTTTAGTGAACCAGGGAATGACTGCACATCTTAGAATCTGTTTAAAGTAGGGATGATATAAGCCTGTCTTTTAAAATGCAATCAGACAGAGCGCCTTTTCTGCTTTAATCTCATTTTTCACAGATAGATCACTACTGTAATGTATTTGAAGGAATTAGCCATTTCTTCCTCGAGACATCATATCCGTACTGGAATCCACTTGTTTTCCTAAATATGCTTTTTGGCATGACTAGGTGAGCCTTGCTCCACATACACTACTGTTGGGTATATTTGGTATTTTACTCCTTTCCTCAGAGGAGTTTCGTGCGTGGCTATCATTCCTGCTTGTCACATAAAGGGTTTCCTAATTTATTGCTCTCTTTCATCTCCAGCCACATCAACCGGAAGACACAGTATGAAAACCCAGTTCTTGAAGCAAAGAGGAAGAAGCAGCTTGAGCAACAGCAACAGGCACCAGAAGGTTGGCACCACCGAGGGCATGATGGTTGGGGTTTCCATGAGGGAACGTGCTCTCCTTCACCTTGGCAGCACCATGCCAATGTGTTTGTCCCTCCTTGTGTGGCCTTAGTATTTTAAGGCAAAATGATGCGCACGGGAAAAGTTGCATATGCCCATCACATAAGATGCAGCAAAGAAGAAAACCTAAACCGTATAACCACCTAAACATAGTTGGTTTACCCCTGTTAAAGTCCTTTATTTCCGGAAAGTTTCTAGGCTTCCCAGATACAATTCACACACATGTTTTCTTCTTTAATCTGCTCCATTAAATTACTCACTGTAACTGGTGTTCCAGTCTGCACTGGAAGGGGATGGGGAGTGGGCATTTACACGTGCACTAGAGAAACCCCGCTGCATGAGAGATTTCCTGAATGTTGTGAAGCTCTAACATCTGAAGTAATTTCATTATTTTAAAACAATATTTTTTTCCTTTTCTTCCCCCACCCCCCTTTATTTTGCTTTTTTGGTTTTTCTTTCTTTAAATGCAGCCCAACTGCAGTGAGAGGCCTGTGGCATATGGGTTTGTTTTAGTACTTTTGTACCTGTCAGACTAAGTTATTTCAGAACTGTTATTATCCACAGGGAAAATAATTTAGCCTTCAGCATTCCTCCTGCAGCCCCATTTCCTGCAACACCAGCTCTTCTACGTAGATGCCATGAGTGCCACAGGGAATAGGTAGCATATAAATGACAAGGACACGTAGATGCAAATCAAGTCCCAAGTTTGAGTGTAAGGTAGGGTGTCCCAGCCGATGGATCACTTGATCTGGACATAGATAGTCCTCCAAAACTGGGTTTTTGGACATCCCATTCATTTTATTCCCTCTGTCCATGACTCTGTTTCCTCTCTTGCCATGCTTCTCATGCCTCCTCTGCTTGAACCCACACTCCCAGTGTGTGTACGTGCAGGAGCTCATGGTGCTGTTGTGAAACGAGTAACATTTCCCTCTCTGCCCTCTCTAGAATGGACAGAGGAGTGTCCATCTCTCCCACCACCCGCTGCTCCAAACCATGTTTCAAACAACCAAGAGGCAGTTCGGGAAGCACCAGTGCAAGGTAACAACCTTGTTAAACCAGTTGTAAAAGTGCAACAAGGATTTTTTTTTTCCTGAGAATGGAATTCCCTCAGCCACCAGCAAAGGGAGTATTTCCATGACTAGTGTCACACCCCAGGGCACATGCGTGCTTGTCTGAATTCCCATAGATTTTGAGACTAGTTTTGAGACCACAGTTGTTTGCCAAATTCGAGAGGCAAATGAGATTACCTGCATCAAAAAAAGATTGTGACTGTTCTCTGTGTAGCATTCCAAGTCTTTAAAAAGGCATGGTGAAGACATGAGTTACAACATTGGTGGGGTTTGCCAGCAATGGTGGTGGATGCAAGTGCAAGTAGGAGACCCTTTTCTACAGAGCTGTCTAGATATGCAAGCATCGGACTTTCACACCTTCTAAATTCTACTGAGTTTAGAATGTGACTCTCATAGTAAGATCTAGTGCAGAGATTTCTCTCTGTTCTTGTAGGTCAACTTTCCCTCCCAAAAAGCAGCACAAGATCTCACCCTGTTGTACTGTGATTAAGACACAGACATGCATTAACATGGTCATTTTTTAGTTGAAGAGCCACAGCCAATGTAACTCCATGTCTGCATTTGTGGGCAGGTAGAACTTCAAGGTAAAGTAGTTTGAGAGCCCTGGAAAATGGACAGCCTGTTTGGGAGCTGTGATGTGCATAAGTTGTTGGTGCTGTTCGGCAGGACCTTGGTTTTGGAGAGCTTGGGTGTCTTAGTTGCATTTGTGACATCTGAGCAGCCCAGGTTCTGGTATTGCCATAGATGAATCTGCAACTTTATGTATTTTCCTTTTTTCTGTGTTTTGAATCCAAATGAAAATTGGGGGGTGGGGGTGGGGTGTGTGTGTGGTGTAGGAGCTAGGGGAAACACCAGAAGAGGGAGATCCTCTGCTATTTGGAGAGCTTTGCAGAGCTACCAGGCTTCCATGCCGAATCTGACTTTCTATAATAACAGAAGGCAAAGAGGCACAAACTCCTGGGTGATGTTAGGGGCAAATTACATCATATTTCTGAAAATTCTGATTTGAACCTCCTCAGGGAGGCTCTGCGTAAGGAGGGAATGATAATAGGTCCAAATACCATGGACCTACTTTGAAGTTGTACATATGTTCAAGTACTTTGGGCTATTATAGCCTTATTTATTAGTGTCAATGATCTGTGCATGGCCAACTGCTCACAGACCAGTTGCTTGTCTTAACTAACTAACCAGACAGGACACGAATCATTCCTGAGTTTGCAGCATGAGCCGAAACGCTGCCAGATCAGGTTGCCAGCCAGGGCAGAGATTTCCACTTGTACCTTGTTGCAGTACAAGTGCTCTCTGGTTACAAGTGGTTGTAAGTAGGCTTCATCTTTGGCTACATCTGAATTGCACAGTAAGTGAATGGCATTGCCCTGGTCTGCAGGAGCCAGAGACTGGGGAAGGTGAGAGAGGGGGAATGTGGCTGGAGCACATTGTCCTGACAGAGCTTGGAGCAGCACGGGGAAGGCTGGCCCCAGGAGCTGGGAAATATTCCCATGCTCTGCAGTCAGCCATGGTCTCCGAAGGCCAGCGTGGGAGGGGTGCTGCTGTCCCAGGCAGCCTCTCCTGCCGTGAAGAGCCAGGGAGTGCCCTCTGCTGCAGGTGGTGGCAGATCAGCCCTTCCAAAACAGATGTGCAAAATTTAACAGTATCCAAAGCCCCCAGCGGATTTCCGAGGGGTATTAGAGTATATTAGAGTAATCTAGACTTGCAGCAAGGAAAAATGTGGGAGGTCAGTGGGTGGTACCCTGACCACCAGGCATCTGGGATTAGGCATGTCATCAGAGTGCCCCAAAAATGCTGGTCTTCCTCAGGGAGACATCTGTGAAAGCCACCTCTGCCTTTTACGCTGTCAGGCTGAAGCAAGGGCTGCCCAAGCGTCTGTGCACACCAATGCAAAGGACCCGTCACGCAGGGGATGATGTTAGAAGCCTCACTCGGCTCTCCACTGCCTCCGCTGAAATTGTGCAGCAACAGGAGAGCATAAGCCTGTCTCAGCACCACTCTGAGTGACATGTCCTGGTACTGATGACTCCTTCCTTTCTTCCGTTCCTTCCTCTTCCTTTCTCAGCGCTGCTCCCTCTTCTCTCGCTCCGCATTTGCAGGCTATTTCCAGCTTCCCTATCCTCCCACCCTATGCCCAGGGGTTTCCATCTATCCCACTGATGGCACTTCTGGTGCGGACATGGGCACAAGGACCCCTTCTTGTGCCTCTGGCACCACTCTCCCAACTGGGATTTTGTAGATACACACACTGAAGATGTGATCCCCTCCGGAGTGCTGTAGGTGGGACACACAGCCTGTGGTGCTGCTATCCTGTTACTGCAGGGCACGTTCCCCCTGTATTTGTAGGCAGACGCCAGCAAGCTGTGCTTGTTCTGCTTGTCTTTTGAACCAGAAACCAGCACAGGACCAAGCCACGTTGCACGCTGCCTCCAAGCTGTGTTTGTTACCTGAGACATGGAATTGTACTTTGATAGTCAGAGCTTTTTTGCAGCTTGGGGTCTGAGCAGAGCATCTGCCAACGATGTGCAGGATTGCTGTGTTCCTGTGCTACCTTTCAAAGGCAGAAGACTGCAAGTCCTTACACTGCCCCCTCATGAATAATCTTCAAATAGACTATTTTTTTCCCCGGTCAAAGGCTTACAAGTCTCAAATCCCCTCACTCTCCCTCAAGGTCTCCTTTCTGAACAGAGGCCCACGGCAGTGCTGCCAAAGTTTTTGAAATAACGCCAGCTCTCCTGACTGCGATACACAGTGCTGATCCTGGAGCTGTCACCAGAGGGCTTAGTGGCACACTCTTTTCCCCTTTAAGCATTAAAAGCAATTAAAAGTGCAAAGGTGTTTAGTGTTGGCACTGTGAAGTACAGCAACCATGACTCCTTTTCCAAGCCTGTGCAACGTGCTTTGCAAGGGTGACTTTTTGCCTTTGGAGCACCTCGTTCCCTCTTAACCATGCTCCCGGAGAGCGTTAACAGCCCTCCAGCACAGCTGCTCCGGTCCCGGGCCGCTCTTTGATCCGTACTTCACAACTGCAGTGTTTCATCCACAACAAGCTCCTTGCAGAAAGGAAAGAGAAAAGACTTCAAACTGTGTCTGAAGAACAACATCAGCATCCTCCCCTTTTTCACGGGAGGAGGTCGCAGGGTGGTAGTGATGTGGGGGGCGGGGGGCTATATAGCTCAAGGGTTATGCGGTGTCTTGCCAGAGCTCAGAAGTTGCTTGTTGCTTGGTGGGTTGGGAGAAAGCCAAGTGGTGCAAAAACATGATGATAGTCCTTGCTGCAGACTCCTCCTGTTAGGAGGCATTTGTGCTACCCCTGTCATGTGCTTCCTGGGATGGATATAACCACCTCAGGACAGAGACGAGACAGATATCTAAGCCAGCGTTGCCAGCTTTAATATATTCTGTTCTTTCAAGCAGCACGTTTTCCCCTTTGTAGCCTTGGGGCTTTGGTGTGCACAACCACAGCTCGCAAAGTGCCAAGTAATAGGGTTTTTGCTCACTCCTTTTTACTGCATGATTGGGTCCAAGGAGCTGGGTGGAGCGCGGTGAGGTGAGAGGATGCTGAAGCGCAGTCCTGTCCCAGCACACCGCTGCGTTTGTCTGTGTACTTGTTAGAACAGGGAGGGGGAGAGGAAAACCAGATCAAACGCTCTTGCCTGCCTGTTTATAGATTTTCCAAACTTCCTACACAGGAAAACCTTTTTTTACACGAAACCCTTCTGAGTTGAAAGGAAAGTTCATCCACACCAAGCTAAGGAAAAGCAGCAGGGGTTTTGGCTTCACTGTTGTCGGAGGGGATGAGCCAGATGAATTTCTCCAAATCAAAAGTTTGGTGCTTGATGGCCCTGCAGCGCTGGATGGCAAAATGGAAACAGGTACTGATGCTTTATATCAAAATCACCACCACCGCTTTGGTTTGTGTTTTTACAGTTGTTTTTATGTACAGTTCATAAAAGACTGTAGTCTTCATCCCCTTTTTGGAGAGAGGCATTCAGCTTTTCCATCAGCAAGTAGGGGAGTGAGATACATTGGGGGATATCTTCAAAATCTTACAGCAAGGCACTTTATGTGTTGGAATTTCACCTTGGTGTAAAAATACTCAGCTGGGTCTCTGCCAGCTCCTGCTCTCTCCATGCTGACGTGTGGAGAGGAGCCAGCCGGTGTGGGGTCCCACATCAGGCCACAGGTTACTGCTCCCTGCTGTGACGATGGCTTGCCTTATGTTTTGTAGGGCTGCATCACTGGCTGTTTTGTGTATCTGCCACGCTGCTCACCCCCTCTCCCAAGCTGCTTCGAGGGAATGGGCGGAGGAATGGGCTAGTTTGCATTTCCCGGTGTGGAGACACCAAGGGTTGATTTTTTTTTGCCAGAGATCAGGCCCAGTACGATGAAATCCTGTTAAGATTCACCTGAGGTCACAACTCCTCACTTGCAGGTGGAGCATCACAACATTAAACATCCCTGTGTTGCAGCCCCAGTGTTAAAAAACGAGTCATAACTTACCTAATATTTCAGGGTAAAGTATGTCTGAGACACAACACATGGCACCATATTTGAGCAGTTGGTATCTGACACCTTTTGTTGTAGCTCTTACATGCTCCCAGTTTTGTTTCTGTCATATATCAGTATAGCACAGTGTATAACAGTGAGAGCTGGACTTTGAAATAGCTGTTAAACGGGCCATATACCATCATTTGAATTTATTAATTTTTTGCATGAGCCAATTCCATTTTCACTTTCAAAAACGTTCATGTACATAAAAGCTTTATGCAGTGGATCCATTGTGTACAGAGAGTTCTTGCCTGCCCACGTGTCACCACTCCTTTTCCTTGCAAAGGTACTTAAGTGCTGCTATTTATGAGCGGTACCTGTGGATGCTGTAGATCAGCTCGCAGGCTTTAGTCCTTCACCTTGCCAGGGTGCACAAAACGTATGTGTTTGGAATATCTGTCTGTGTCCTCTGCAGGGGACGTCATAGTCAGTGTGAACGATACCTGCGTGCTGGGGCACACTCATGCTCAAGTGGTGAAGATCTTCCAGTCCATCCCCATCGGTGCCAGCGTGGACCTCGAACTGTGCCGAGGCTACCCCCTGCCCTTCGATCCCGATGATCCCAACACAAGCCTGGTTACTTCCGTGGCAATTTTGGACAAAGAGCCGATCATTGTGAACGGGCAGGAAAATTACGACTCCCCGGCGAGCCACAGTAGTAAAACAGGGAAAGTAAATGGCACAAAGGAAGCGAGACCCAGCAGCCCAGCTGAGGTCTCCTCCAACGGACCCCATGGTTACCCCAATGACACGGTCTCTTTGGCATCTTCGATAGCAACACAACCTGAACTCATAACTGTGCATATAGTGAAAGGGCCTATGGGCTTTGGGTTTACTATAGCAGACAGTCCTGGTGGGGGCGGCCAAAGAGTGAAACAAATCGTGGACAGTCCAAGGTGCCGCGGCCTGAAGGAGGGTGACCTTATAGTCGAAGTCAACAAGAAGAATGTGCAGAGCCTCACTCACAACCAGGTGGTGGATATGCTGATTGAATGTCCTAAGGGAAGCGAAGTCACGTTGCTGGTGCAGCGAGGAGGTAGGTTTTCCAAACTGCTTTAAAATACTTATTCTGGAAATTTTTAAAAAATGCATGCCATGAAAGACCTGCTCTCCTACCGTAGAAATGGTTTATTTTATTTAGATTTCTAAAAATCTGTAGAAATGGTTTATGTCCTGAAGTGTAGGAACTGCCCCAAGCTGGCAGTTGTCAGGTCACACAGATGGTTAAAATAATTTACTGTTTGATGCTGTAAGTGTGTGGGGGGAATATCCACGTAGTTCCCACGCACACGTGTACTACACACAGCTTCTGGTAATGCACTAAAGGGCAGTATGGTTACACCGTGACTTACATAACGAACCCTGATCTCATGTTTGTTAAACTTAATTGTTTTAAATAGAACATGGACATTTCTTGAGCCGTTTTGGGAGATGGAAAAGGCTGGCAATACATTCTGTAATTTGTGGTGTCCAAAATCAGATATCTAATGACTCTTCACTGTGGAAGGATAACACCTGGGTTTCAGTTGGGAGTGAAGGAGAGAATTTAAACTTCTCCAAGTTGTAAGCAATTGAGATGTTACTTCTGGGCATGTGTATTTGCTGTGCAATCAGGAACTGAGCCCATTTTTGGTCGCATTGCTGAGAGGCCACCAGCAGGTACAAAACCCACCCTACGGGGGGCAGTTTGTCTGCAGCCCACATGGGAGCACGGATGGTAGGTGACATGTCAGCGGGGTCAGTCCAGCCGCAGGAACTCCTCCCCGGCACAGAGTAAGTGTAAAGTAGCCTGAGGTAGCACACCCCGCCTCTAGCACACTTCAGTCTGTCAATTAAAATTCCTGGAAGAGTTAGCATCAAGTCTGCAGGGCAAGTCCAGGTCAGCTGCTGAGTGCCAAGTCAAGAGCAGAGGGGTCAGCTCTCCCCTCTGCCCTGGCGCTGGCAGCAGGGATCTGAGGGGGGCAAACCCCGGCCCCGCTGCGCTCCCTGCCCCACGCTGCTGTTTTTACGGCCAAATCACGCATCGGTGCTCAGCACCTTGCAGGGATTAGCGTGCTGCCAAGGCAGAGTTAAGCTGACAAGTAGGTGCTGAACACAGCCCCCAGCCGGCCCTGGGAGCAGGATTTGATATAAAAGTACTTTTCTGATGCCTTTTCTAAAGTGTTTTGGTTGTAGTAAGTTAGCAACAAAAGCTGGTCCGTTTTAATGGGGGGCAGGTTGCTTCCTGAATTTACAAGTCTGGTTTGTTGTTTCTAAAGACCTATTTCAAAGAATTGAGGACATTGACTCTGCAATTAATAACAGCCCTGGAGAAAGCACTACCTTTCTTATACTCCTTCCTTTCCAAGTGCTACTGCGTTTTTCTATTTTGATAGTAAATTAAAAAATAGAGAACAGAATATATTAAGAATTCTCTAATTTTCAAAGTGTGAGTTCCTTAAAGACTTTCAGTACTAGAGAGGTTTAAAAAATGCACTGCGTTCTCATGATTAATATATGTATTATGGAGAAAATATGGTTGGAAGAAAAATAGCAGCTATTATTAATCCTCCTGGTGAGCACATATATACCTGGTAACACCATACATTAATTATTTGAATTGTCACTGACATTTAATAATCCTCCTTCGCCTTGAAGGCATAATGAAAAGATCCGATGAGGGAATAAAAGCATAGTTTTAATAAGATAGTAAATAGTTCCCTGGTAATCTTGCTGAATCTTTCTCTCTCTCTCTTTTTTAAAAATTTAATCTTGATACTAACTACATGTTGTGCATTTGCTGTCACCTTCATAGATACCGTATCAATCTCCTTGAACTGCCTCCCTCCCTCCCTCCCTCCTTCAAGATCCTGCCATTTCCATCTCAGCATAGAGCACTTGCAGTTCCAAATCTCATGTTTTTGTAGTACAGGACTCAGAAACTGTGGTGGCCCTGGATCCATGCTTAGTCATTGAAACATGGGTTTTGTTCACATCCAGAAGGCTGGACCAAAAGGCGCTCCGGTTGTGGCACAGAAGCCAAGTGGAGTGCAGGCAGTAGTAGCCCCAGAACCAGTAAGGTTTTAAAGCTTGTAAGATGAAGTTGGCTAAAATGCACCCAGCACTCAGTGGTGCTGGCCTTGGGTCCTCTCTCCCATAACTTTACCTCGTGTTACCCCCGCAACACCTTTTATTAGAAGTACTATCCCTAGACGAGGTGCTGCTAGTTATTGTGGTCCGATTACAGAAACATATTTGGTTCCAGTGTCTGATAAGCTCCTTCGGGGCTCTTGAAGCAGTTCTTTAGCTTCCCTGTCAGTTGTCCTTTCCTCCTCCTCCCTCTGGTGTCCAGTGAAGAAAATGCGCAGATGCTGTCAGGCATCCTTGCATTAGCCTAACATTTGCATTCAGTCAGGCTTTGCATGAAGCATCCCTGCAACACTAAGGCTGGTGTTCAGAGCTGTCGAAAGGATTTGTCAGAAGTGATTACTAATCAGGCAGAAAAATACCAGAAAGGGATGTGTAATATATGGGAAAAGCTCTGCCTGCTCCAAGCTGCTGGTACATTCCCAACAACAAGGTTTATTGTTAAAATGCAAACCCACAGCCACTGAGAGCAGCCTGTAAAATATTTACCGCAAAGTGTATTCAGCTGTGGGTGCGGGCGAATCCTGCCGTTGCCTTTGAGTGAGGAACAGAAGGATGGTTTCAGGAGGGATGAAGCTGAAATGCCCCCTCTGTGTGCTCAGCTTGCTCACGTGTCATCTGAAAATCGTCTGCAGGACTTGTACAAGATTGCAGCAGGGCAATAAATGCATTAAGAGGGGGATGATGTCGGGTCATTGAGATTTTGCTTTTCAGAGGCCTCACAGAAAACTTGCCTTATCTATGTTCTGATTTATTTATTTTTTTAATTTCCCCCTTTTCTCTTCCCCTCTCTAGGGCTTAATTATATTATTGCTGTTTTCCTTTTTCACCTATATGTAGCGCTGGATAAAACTCACTGAGCATATCCCATCATTTGCACTTCAGCACTCGAGGGGTACAGAAAGGATGAACTCGGAGCAGAAGCAGGGTGCAGAGGAGCTAACTGGGCTGGACACAAGAGCAGATTGGAAAAGCTGCTTTTACTTGGCAAAATGAAGGGGCAGAGGGGACAAAATTATTTCTTGAACTATTAGGTAGGAGAGAGAGAAGATCCTTAAACCGAAGAGTTGGCTGAAGAACAACTGGGTGTTGTTCAGCTGTGAGTAATTTAAACGGGAATAAGAGCAAAGTGCCAACCCATTAGAGCCTGTAAGTCAAACTGGAGGAGGCATAGAGGCTTTGCTGTCTGAAGGTGAGGATCAGCAGGTCTGAAGGGGATATGACACGGTGCCTGCAACAGCAGAGGACATGTTTGATAACCCAGCAGGGCTGTTCAGGGGCTGTAAATTAAAAAAATAGAGTAAACCAGCGCTACTGGTTTCAAAATGGAGAATTAAGCATATGTTTTTGTCCCTGCGCTGCACAATGTGATTACATATTTCAGTTATTTTAAAGAATTACTGTTAATAAGGCCACAAAAGGCACACCTTTATTTTCAATATTTGTAGCTGGAAAGATTCTTTTAAACTTGTACCTACTGAGTACATAAAGGACTTTTCTTAAAAAAAAACGACAAAAAAAACCAACCAACCAAAACCTCAACCACAAAACAACCCAAAACAAAAAGGCAAAGAAAGAAGGTAATAATATTTGCCATTTTAAATCCATTTGTCATTGAACTCTTGTCTACACACAGTAATTGAAATAAGCAGTTCTCAAATACTTCTCCATTCTGCGCAGATTCTATTCACAATAAAAGCAACATTTTGTCAGAATAATTTCCCTGCTTCCCAAGGGACTTTTGTTCTGGGAGTTTTGTCTGTGTTGGACAGGTGGGGGGCTCTTTCAGAACAAGTTATTCTGTAAAAACTACTGTGCTGTGTTTTTTGGAGTCACCAAGATCTAACATTTGTTTCAGTGAGCACATTTCTGTGCCCTATTGACGTGTTCCGTGAATTACCTCAGATTAAAGAGGATTATTTTTTTTCCCCTTTTTTTAGGTCAGTCTTCAGTTCAGGTCATCCAAAAATATTGTGATTAGTTTGTCTTCAGTTCCAAGAATTAAGCTGAGCAGTTTTCTTCCAGGTTTGAATGGACAGTTTCCCTTCAAAGCTTTCACAGTTAGCGCTGACCAGCATCTTTATTCACCGGAAGGTCGAAAATAGCATAAACCTTGAGCCTGATCTACGTAATCCCCTTGAAGATGTGTTTCCACTTTGCTCCAGATCAAAGTAAAAGCACGCAGGTGAAATGTCACTCACATGTCGTGTGCAAACCAGTGGAGTTTCTAAGAGGTTACTCTAGTGCCAAATTTGCATCGAACGGGGGGATGGAAATCCATCTTCTGAAAAATAAATGATTATATATTAGAGTTTTTAAACTAAATGTGTTTTATGGGAAAAAGAACCATGCAACACTTACCTGTCTAAATGCCTGTCAGTGGGTGCTTGAGTCTTGCCTCCATGTAAAAGCAAAGTCTATAGTAAATCCCTTGTTCATGGTTCAGTTGAATGAGGATGTTAGTGGGGAGCAGTGAGGGGGGTGGGAATGGGGGGCGGTCTGTGCCAGTACTGCTCCTTTCTTCCCTGACTCAGTGGTCTAAAGAAGGTCCTTGTGATACATAGAACTGCAACAAAGATTTGCAGCAATGGAACAAAAATACAAAGCTCTAAAGCAATAAACCTACCAAGTCTCCTTAGCTAGATGGACCTTCCCTTGCTGTTTCAGGGGTGCTTTTGGCATGTGAAGGTAATTAACACTTCTCTGGACTCCAACACTTCCCATGGAGAGGAGTTAATTCCTTCTTGTGCTGCAAGTGCGTGCTGAAGTCAACTACTCTGGACTTGAAGGTGATTTCTGTAGCCTAAAATGGAAAGACATTTTTTTTTCTCTCTCTGTTTACCTTGTGCCCATCCATTGAAACATCACATAGTAATATAAAGATACGTGTCTTTTTCTTTATGCTGCTTACTGCAGCTTCAGGCTCGTCCCCCCAGCCAAGGTACAAGATCCTGTAGGCACAGTAGGAAAACTTTACAAAAAATGTGACAACTTATAATTGTAAGCACATTCTAACAGTATAATTGAAATCAGACTGCTCTTTGAGATCTAAAGTGTCAAAATACAATGCTCAGGCATAAATGAGCAGTGGCATTGAGCATTAAATATCTGAGCTGAGTGAAATCCATTACCACTGCAGGTTTCAGAGGATGTGTCCTCACTGCTCCCGCCTAGGTGTCTGTCCCACCACAAACACCTATTAGTCTGAACGTTATAAGCAAAAATACTTTCTACTTGTTTATCAAAATCCTGTTCCCCATGGAAATGAAATTTTCCCTTCCTGTCCTTACCAGAAGTGTTGGAAATGGATCATTTAGTGGTAAGAGCCAAAAAAAAAAAAAAAAAAAAAAGGGCAATATCTCACAGTGTTGGAATTAGAGTTCCTTTTCAGTTGCTATCCCTAATGATGTAAAACCATGGTAATTAGAGCTGCAATCAGCTATTCAGTGCAGACTTGAACTCTTTTGAACAAGACACTCACTTCTGTTTGCCCTTTAGGCTTTCAGCGAAGAGCAAGTTGAAAGTCATGCCACTTAAGCATCTAGCTGCCAGAAAATTTCAAACTGTCTTAGCAGCTGCTGAATTGGAGAAAAAGTGAGTCCAAACTGCATTTAGGACAAAAATCACAACCTGGGAATCATCTGACCGTTACCACAGAGCGCGTTTGCCTGTGCCAAAGCTTCTCGAAAGGGAAGAAAAGTTCACCATTTTCAGCAGCATTTTCGGTTCCTAATACAGAAGGAGCAGAGGTTTATACTGAGGTCTTTGTCCTGTGTTTGGATTCATAGGAGCCCCCCTGAGCCCCACCTCAGAGCACAGAGCTGACAGTGCCAGTCATTGTGCACGCCACCTTTACGGCTGGTTTTCTTGCTCTACTCCCCAGCCCAGCGCATTGTGGCAGCATCTTCCCTCGGCCGGAGCAGGAGCAGATCCAGATCCTCTCTGCCATCTGGTGTGCTCAACTGACCTCTACATTTTTTAAAAACCCCATTTCAAGTCACCTCTTTTTTCCTTGCCTTACCTTCTTCAACCACCACTAGCTGCCGAAGCTCCCAGTACCTTCTACTCGGGTATCTGCATCAAACCTGTTTGTTGCATCTCTCAGCAATGGATGTGTCACTCAGTACAGGTTATTTGGAGCTGTCCATCCAGAAGTAACGGGTGGGGGGTATTTTTGATAGCTCATAGGCACCCCCAATAGTGATTAATAT
Source organism: Falco cherrug (assembly GCF_023634085.1). Classification (NCBI taxonomy): domain Eukaryota; kingdom Metazoa; phylum Chordata; class Aves; order Falconiformes; family Falconidae; genus Falco; species Falco cherrug. Next base: position 16,864,450 of record NC_073700.1, on the reverse strand, counting down.
ATGTATACTATATAATATAATAGTACATATATAATATCTACTATTATAGTATATTTTTAGATAATAAATTGTACTTTAAAAATCAGACTCATAGTATGCTTAAAGAAATATATGTCCACATGTAATGCCAAGATTTATTTTTCAAGTTCATTCCTTTGTATTCCAAGTCTATTACTTTATAATTCCAGAATTATGGATTTCCTGATTAAATTGTGACTCTCATTTGGCATTTAAAAACCTGTCTTTTAATTGTTTCCTCTTGTTTATTTTTTACTATTTCCTTTAAAGAGACTTGCCTGGGAAGAAGGGAATAAGATTAGTAAAGTTTGTAAGTTGGTCTACAAACTGCATTAGAAATGAAATGTTTTTAAGATGCTTTGCATGTTACTTTTCCATTTTCTGAAAACAGACAATCCTAGTAAAAACACATTGCTAAAACTTAGGGCTTTAGGTGCAGGGAAGGAGCAGGTCTAGGGGAACCTTTAGTTGGGAGTCGCTGCATCCTTTGTTTCCAAACCACCGAGTCACTCTATTAATTCTTTTCTTTCTGTTGAGTGGGATTCTATTCTAACAAGGCCAAAAAAGGCTGATGAGACTTTAAAGCAAGTTTGATGTCACATTTACTATTCTCTTACAGCCTTATTCTGATTAGGGACTAGTATATCAAGGAGCTGATACAAAAAGCAGTTGAAGTCAGGAAAAGATGAAATAAAGGAAATGTTACACATTGTGATATTTTTAATAAGAGGTTTGAAGTTCATACCCCTTATTAGAATTGCTTATGTGCATGTTTTTTCACTCACTGTGCAAGTTAATTTTCCTCCAAACAGCTCCAGAGTGTTAGATACGCCTTTTTGGGGCAACACTCTGTATTGTTATGCAGCACCATACACTGATCACTGGTAATTGGTTTTGTAAAGCAAGCTAGCAAGAGCTTGTTTTCTCTTTGTGATAAAAATAAGCTGAATTTAACATTTAAAATCAGGTCGTCTTGTAAATAATGTAATATTTTGGGATTACTCAGTGTTTTTCTGCTTCAAAGTGCTTTACAGGTGTTAATCTTAGTGACATTAGCCGTTTGTTTTTGATGATCTGAATTTACAAGGTTTGGGATAACTCTGCTTACCAAAAGCATGAAGGGGGAAATTTTGGTGCTGCTGAAGTCCATGGCAAGGCTCCCATTAGACTCCAGGAGGCAGCAGGGTTTCACCAAGGTTTCGGATGCCTACAAATGCCTGCAGCCACAAAGGGTAATTGTCAGTAGCTTGTTCAGACAACAAATAGTTTGATGCGCGTTACTAATGTTCATACAAATAGTGCATTTGCGAGAACTAATTAATTAGCATTACCAGGTCGTGCCAGAGTTTCTCAATGCAAGGCATCCAGATGAAATAGCAACAAATTCAAGTATCAGCCTGAAAAAGCTCAAGCGCTTAAAGATCCTACATTAAGTTCTCAAAATTCCAGATACAAAAAGACCACGTCAGAGTTCTTTCTGTCTTTTTATTTCAAGCCTCTAGTATTCATATCCAATTGCCTTTCCTAAACCCTTGGAGGCTAAGAAACTCCCAAACAAAGCACAATGTCATATGAGCACCTGATTCCAAAACCAACAGCTTTAGAATATTACAGTTCGATGGTACAGGCGAATCAGCACCGCTGGTATGTGGACATTCTAATTGCCTGCAGAATTCCAGCTCTTGCTGGTGTGATACATGCAAAGTGCTGACACTAATCTGTTAGTCATTTGAGGCACAAGTGTTTTCCCCTCAGCTACCCTTCACTAACTCCATTTGCACTGATTCTCTTCTAGAAATGAGTAAGCAAATGAAGAGGTGCCTGTGAAATCTGCTTTTTGGGTCAGCATGAGTTTTACATCAGTTGCCCTGCATTTCTGTGGCAGTGTGGCCTATCTATGCTATAGCTTGTTTTCCCCAGATATGTGTGTCATCTGAGCTCCAGAGTCGCTTGGAAAGGTGAAATAGGATAGAACAGCTGCTGATTCATTGCTTGGCATTTTGTTACATATTTTGCATTAATTTCAAGGGCTGACATAATTTCCTGAAGTTTTGCGATATTTCAAGAAGCATGCTTTATGGCCACGAGGAAACCTGTACTTCAATTATTAAGGAGGTGAGCAATTAACGTATTTGGAAGAACGAAATAATGTCAGTTTTGCGTAATCTTGCATGCTGACAGCACGCTAGTGGTGGTGTGCACATTATGCGCATGACTGCCTTTCTGTGGCAGGGAATCTAGATCTGCTTTAAAATCAGTAAGAAAACCAAAGCATTTGCTGAATGCTGGAAGAAAAAAAAATGTCTGAAATCTTCCCATCAGGATGTTTTATTGTATGAACCACGTTATCTTGCAGAAAGCAGTAGGCTCTCAGCTGAGAACAAAACAGGAGATTGCTTAGCAGATGAAAGGTGAGAGCTCTGAAATTCTTCCTAAAGGCTTTTATTTCTCCCTAGCTTGAGGTTTTCAAAGTTGGCGCTTTTTTCCCCTCTTATGTTTTGATTTGGTTTTGGTATTAAATGCTGAAGTGGTGTAAGTAGAGCAACACAAACCCACACAATGTTGTTTTCTATCAAATGTGATGTGATGTAACACAAGGTGGCACAGCAGAACCTAATAGCATGCATTAGATAAGGCAGATGTAGCTAGAGATGTGCCTTCCACATCTTCATCGGGATTTGCACAGAGGGAAACAGAGCAAACTTGGAGCAGTGCAGCAAGGGGGGGTTTATTCTGCCCAGTTTTTCCTCCTACCCTTCCATACTGACTGTGCAGCATTTTGGTGGGCATGTACTTGTAGATAATGAGGTTTTATCAGCCACGTTGCAGGTAGGTGCGGTGGCTGCTGCCCTGATTTGGCATTATAATAACCACCCATAACAGAATTACTGAGGTATCAAAATTCCAAGAAAGGTCTTTGTTTATCAATAATTAAACATTTGGAGAGTCATTAAAAGCAATAGCAGGTAGGCAAAACTGAGGAAGAAGGATGGCTCTGTAATGGACTAGTCAGTGGTTTTGTTCTGAGACAGGTTGGTTTTAAATATCTATCCCCGCATCTCTACGTGCTTCTATTCTGAATTAATTTTTTTCCCCATTCTGCATTGGGATTTTATGTTTATTCGTATTTACTTTTTCTTGGTCGGATGGACTTATTTCTGTCCTTGTGATAGTGATTAGGACAACACTAGCTTTAGGACCCTGTTAAAGCTGTGTCTTTTGTGCCAGAAGACCTGCAAAGTACCGTGAGTTGGACTGGAGAGGCTGGCAGGGGCTCGTAGACCAGCCAGGTTTGGCAGAGGAGGCTGAGCATCAGGGGGATAACAGAGCTGACCGGATGCGGGGGCAGGTCAGGGTCCTGCGGTGGGGGCACGTGAAGGTGATGTTGGTAGGGATGTGGCAGGTGAATATCTATCCCAGAGGTTTTGACTCCATCCTTATCCTTAAGGGTTGGTTTCTGAGATGTACAATCACATACTTTGAAGTGTGTTGAGTTACTAATTTATTTTAATAAAAAACCCCTGTATTTTCAATCTAATACAGTTATATTTTGTGAAAACATGTGCAAAACCATTGTTCTCTAGTAATAATTTTCTGTCTTCGTGTGCCATGTGTGCATGTGCAACCCCCAGGTCTGAATCTGGCTAAGTATTACATAAATATTAACTTATTATTAAGGGATGTTATTTATTAATAGCAGCATTAAACTAGTGCCAAGAGGGCCCTATTTGTAGGCATCCACTTTGTGCAGGCAGCTCTCCAAAGATGAAATATGAGAATCTGCCATAAGCCACGCAGATCTGAGGATGGGGATTTACACCTTTTAACAGTGCTGTGCTAAGTCTGAAGACAACCACCCTCACAGAGCAGGACAAATACAGGTGTGACAATAGCAAAATGCGGTTTCTCTTCTACCACTGTCCTCCGCGCTGAGCCTGGAGTGGCCCCTGAAGTTGGCCTGGAGGTGCTGTTGCCCTTCGGTACCCACATGGCCATGAAGGGGGGTGGGACTCAACGTCTTCGAAATTGCAGCATGCCCAAAAAATGGTGAGATGTGCTCTAGAAACCTTGCAAATCATGGATTTTGTGGGCTTGTGGAAAAGGGTAGAGTAACTTCATGCATATCCACACATGTATGCTTATGTGTGTGAAAAAATAATACATGTGTGCACACACATATATCTATGTAAAAAGAACATAGAGGTTTCCTATTACTTTGCAGTTCTGGTATTTGCCTTCTCGAATTCATGAGGTTTCAGAAATGTATTGTCTGTGTACATATTTATTTAAATATTAACAGAGATTTTCATCTAAGCATATGACTCCAACAGCCTGAGCATTAGGAAAAACTAATTTAATGAGCTTCAAAATACAAATATAAGAATTGCTGACATGCTTATAACCATAAGTTAGATGGGTAATTGTCACACTAATTCTCAATCTCTTCATTATCTTACTGTCTTGGCATTACCATGTGTATCTTACTACATAGTTAAATTTATATTTGACTAGTAATTAAATAGCATTTTATTAGCCTATGTCTTCTTTACCGCTTCTAAGATAAATTCTGGTTTGAGATGCTGAAAATACGACTGAGACTTCAGTTATGAAGAATTGTTTAGCATCCTGACCAAAAATGAGTAGTTGAGACTAATGCAATTTAACATCTTTAGAGAATCTAGAACTGAAATTCTTGTTAATGGCAATAACATACTATGCCTCATTATTTTTTTTTGCCAGTGAGTTAATAATGCCTGAGATGGTCTCTTGAAAACATCGCTTTCTTAGCATTAGCATTGTATATAAGCATCAGAAACATGACATTTTTCACTGTATTAGTTAGTTACCAAATTTGATTTTTGGCAAGGCATTATTCCTGCAGCGTAAATTATTCTCGCACTTAAAGCTTGTATTGCATAGCTAATTTTTTTGCTAGTGCAGTGACACTCTTGTTATGCAACTCATGATGATGAGCACAAAAGTTGGACAGGGACAAGGTAGGGGTTTCTTTCTTGATGGTGCGCCTTATGCCTGTATAAGCTTGCCTCTCTTGCTGCAAATTATTCTGGTATGTTTTCTTGTTCTTTCTCCAGTCTGGAAAAGATCAAGTTCCATCTACTTTTTTAAGTAGTATCAGAAATTCTTTGACAATGGATTATACAGAATCAAGGGGATTGCTTTGTCACCACCAGCCTCCTGTCCCCTGCACCCCCACCCCCACCCCCCCCCACCCCCCCCGGCAGCAGTAATGGCCATTAGCGTTAATTATTTAAAGTTCCTTGTTTTGCAGGCAGAAAGCAGCCATTAATGTGCAGTGCCAGGTGTATGGTTCTGTACCCCCCGACTCCAGTACTTTACCCCTCATCTTTTGAAGTGTCTGTTTTCTTTGATGCAGCCTTTGGTTTTTATTCAGTGTAGTTTAAGCAGCTGTTATTTAGAAAGCTTGAGGTTTGGGGTTTTTTTTTCCAGGCAGGAACATTTTCTCTGTAAATGTTAACCTTGTGACACAGTCTGAAATGTTTCTTTTCTTGTGTTTTTATTCATCTCCTGCTAGTTTTCAGCTCTTGTGCATTCTAGGCTGCAGATGACATTATGGCAAAACCAAATAGATGACCTTTTCACCCAGGCTCACCTATGGCTTTTTTTTGCTGTTGGTTATGGATGGCCTACAAGGTGTCCAGACTGGAAGTGTTAAGCAGTCCTGAGAAGTGAAGATCCAGACACAGTTGTTCTTCTCCTTCATGTGCAAAAACACCCCAAACTTGAAAAATGTTGAGCAGTAGCCACAAACATCGTCAGCAATAAGTAAGATGTTAGTCTGGCTTCTAGGCTGGCTTTTAGCAATTTCAAGTGCCTTTGTCCTATGGTAGATTGTGCAAACTGGTACTGAATTGTTCCAACTTCAGTTGAAATCCCATTGAAATACATACTTTTTTTTTTTTTTTTCTTTTCTTGTGCTGGAGGGAGAAGTGTTCATGCCAGCTGGCCTTCACATAACCAAGCTGTTCAGATGGGTTGACTGGATGACTCCCGTGGTGCCTTAAGATAGGTCTTCCTTAAGACTGAACTTCTGATCATTTTGATCCACTGTCTCTAAAACGTAGGGCTGTGGAACAGGGCATCTTGTGTCCATCTAAGTCATCTTTGAGCAATGTGTGGCCTTCTGGGCTCCCACCAGAATCGGGTCCAGGCTATGGTATGGATTTGCAGACACATGTTGCATTCTGTATGTGCTCAGTAAAATGGAATTTACCATGTGTTATGGTCTCCTCATGTTATTTTGGTTGCATAAAGACAAAAGATTTGAGAAAATGTTCCCGTAAAAATTGAGGACCTACTGCATGTTAGAAACAGCAGCACGCAGGGTCCAGTGGGTTCTTCCATGAACTCATGCTAGTTAGGGTTAGGGAACTCACAGCTCCCCAGCTCCAACAGTTTTACCACACAAGATTGCAAGATTAACACGTGCCAAATAATATGAAATAAGCTGGGTTGTGGCTGTACTTCGTGGACCACATTGCTCGCAACGTACTATAGAGTCACACAACGGAGTACTGCTCCTGGTGGGTGATGGCGGTAAGAGTGCTGAAGTCATGGTACAAAACTGGCTTAATGATTTGCATTTTTTCCCCTATGTTACAAAATGTAGTTGAGCAGATGGATGCAGCCAGCTGTACATAGAGCTTTAGGGAGTACCGGGGAGAAAAGAGAGAGGTTTTTGTTAAGATAAATGTAATAATCTCTGTGATAATTAGTTTAATTTAGATCCCTGCATCTGACTCATTTTTGACTAACCTTGTATGAAAGCCTTTCTTGCCTTGCCGACGAGTCTGTGAATTTAGTTTGATTACAATCCCTTTTTTTGTGCTTGTGGATTGCTCACTGATCACTGATATTTTTCATTAAGCAGTTGCTTTATTATATTGTTATTTAGAGGCGAGTAATTTTTGTTTTCTAATTAATTTAATTCCAGGCACATTTAGTAAGTAGCTACAATGAGCCCATTCAAGGGGTTTTAGGTCATACTGACATTGTTTACCAGATGTGCTCATTTGTTTTAAAACACTGTTAACTCTGTGATGACAACAGCCCTGTTGGGTTGCTTGACTCTTCCACCTTCTCTAATCTGCACCTCCCCAAACCCACAAAATTAGAAGATGCATTTCAAATACTAATGAGAGATGTCCATAGGCATTAAATCACAGAGGAATTATGTTGCAAACAGTGTTGATATAAACTATTACTGTTCTGTTATCAGATTTGAGGGCAGAGCAGCAGAGAAGCCTTTTGGATTCTCTTAGCCTGGGATGTGAATGCCATTACTGTGACCACTAAAAACTTGGACAATGCCAAAGAGATGGAAACTGGGTGTTAAGTCCCTGCCTGGCCCATTTACTTCTGAAAAACCTGCCGTGAGGCTTCAGGAGGGGCCGGGGCAGCCAGGAGGATGAGCATACCAAGCAAGGCACGGCATGGGCAGTGACCTGGGCAGTGACCTGGGCAGTGATGGGGCACATTAATGTAATCAAAAGGTGAATGTTGTAATTCATAGTTGGCACCATCCCAAATTCATAGGCTTGGGCGATTATTTTTGCTAGAAGCTTTTTGGAAAAGCTCGGCATTTTGTTGCTAGTGTTGCTCCCAGGATTTAGGGGTTGTTCAAGCACTTTGTGTTCATTGCTGTTAAATACTATATCCATTCCATCATCTGAGCATGACAACTATGTATTATACCTATCATTTGCTCATTTAGCCTACTGCGTCAGGAGTTTTAAAATGAGACCCTAATTACATGAATAAATAACATTTTTGCAGGAACATGTACAGGCACGTTATTCCCCTGACTGTAAGCTTGTCCCATGAAAAACTACCAACATTTGTTAACGTGTTCTGCAGTCACTTATTTTGGTAAAAAGTCAATTACTGCTTGTTCTGCAGCAAAGTCTGGCACAGAGCAGTGACACTGTAAGATTCATCGGCCTCTGAAGGACCTGCCGAACAATGGCCTTGATGTGCTTCCCATTATTTTTCAACCATTTTCCATCTCTTTTGGATTGGAACAGCTAAAATTAATGTCAAACTTTGAAGGAAAGGTTTGTTCAGTAGTTTATACTTAGTAAATTGTAACATTTAATGCTTGTGATGCAATAAACTGAGTTCTGGTACAATTTGAACCAGCAGCCCAGCTGCTTCTCGCTTAATTTTTTGCAGGGAGCATTTAATTGCTGTAATACCTTCTCTGGCTCATGTTGGTCTGTTAAGGGTGCGTGCGTGCATGGCGATCTGTGCTACCTATTGATTTAATAGGAAAGAGCATCTCTTGGAAAGGGAGAGTAAACGTGTGTGCATGCATGTGGAAGGGGAGGAGAGAGAGGGAGGGAGGATCTCTATCTGTGCGTATATCTCTGTGATAAATGATGCCTGTTAAAAATGTGACTTGCGATGAATATTATTAGTGCTTTCCTCTTAAAGTGTATTATACAAACACAGTCACCGTCAGCAGAAATGAAGCTGCGGTTTTGGTTGTTTAGTTCAAACAGTTTTGATGTTTCATTGTCCCTCGATCAATCAGCGCCTGGAGGGGTATCAGCTATCGGCTGGGAAAGCATCAGTAATGTGCAGAGCACAGATACTCCTCAAAAGACGAAAAAATTTCATTTGAAATACTCATTACAGTTTGCATCCCAGTCTGTGAGCCGGCAGCAAAGTGAGCTCTGTTTATCATTTTTAATCATGGATTTTCCCTATTCAGAACTAACATCTCCCAAATTACCTTAAAATGAGCTTCTTCCTAGACAGATTTGTAATTCACTTGCATCACTTATTTTATTCTCTGCGTAAAAGTTAGACGAGGGCATGGGTTTTTAGCACACACAAAATGCATAAAGTAGAACACGTAATGCGGCATAAGTGCCACATAAATCACATCCTAAAGACAAAAGCAGATTTCAAACATCTGAATTACTGAGCACTTAATGTGGAGTGTAATCTGTGTTTTGGTTTATGTTTGTTTTCTGGAGTGTCACACAGAGCAAAATATGGGGAGTTCCCTCTCCTCCAGCGGTGGAGGGAAGGGAAGGTCATTCACAAAATGCCCAGGAAAGAGCTTTTCCTGCGTTGTAGGTAAATCCCCCGGACAAGTGGCTCCTTTGCTGCTAGGAATCGGGCTGTATGCAGAAGTTGTCAATAGAAATCCCACTTGAGTTCTCTTGCTCATCACAAAGCAAGTAAGAGGCTGCTCCAAAATGTAAAATTGTCCTTGAAAAAACCTTCTCTCATGCCCTCCCGGTTGTTTCTTCCTTTGCATCGATTGCAACCTGTGTAAGCCCCGCTCCTCCGAGCTCCCTAGCCATCCCCCCAAAGGTCAGGACATTTGCAGTGCTGTTTTCAAGCCTCAGCTCTCTGAAATTGTAGCTAACCGATAAAATCTCTGGCTTCAAAGATTTATACTTAGGATGGACAGGAAGGAAAACACGTGTTTTGTCAGTAACATGAACAATTTTAGGAATAAAAGCTTATTCTTCTTCATGCTTTTGTTTTCCTTTTCCCAGCCTGTGCCTCCCGGCTCCAGCCAACGCGCAATTTCTTTTCACAAATCGATTTCTAAAGAAATACTTTTTAAAAAATCAACCTGTTTCCCCTGCGCCGCCGCGATTGGTCCGATAAAATCGCCGAGCCGATCGCGTCAAAAGGAAATAGCCTGGGCTTAATTGTAAGCTAAGTCTCCCGTAATCCAGGGGAGCATTTGAGATTCTGCCCAAGCACTGGGTTTCGGCGGCCGCTGAGGGCTGTGGGTTTCTCTCCCAGCCTCCCGGCTGCTGCAGCACAAGTCAGCATAGCTAATGCAGATAGAGCTCTCCCCCCGCTCCCTCTTCCCCGCTCCCGTCTCTCGCTCGCTCTCCCTCTTCCCTGTGCTTTGATTCGATATGAACAGACTGGTAACTCCGATGCGAGAGCGAAAGCTGACATAACTCTGCAGATGGCTATGTTCGGATGATACACCTAGGGATTTTTCTTGAAGGGAAGGTAACGTTTAGATGCTAATGCTTATTTTTCCCTTGTTGCCATTTTTCAGGACTGCCGGTCCCAAAGAAGAGCCCAAAGTCGGTAAGCACTTTTCAGCTACTATTTTTGTCTGTTTGTCTGCTTTGAAGGAGAAAGGCATGAGTTCGTCTTGTTTTCTTTGTGGGTCTCGATTGGTTAAGTTGTCTTTCTGTTGCAACCATGATTACCTTGCACGGCTCCCGCTGCATGGGGAGATGAGAGAGGAATGCAGTACAGAAGGGGGACTTGTTTGCAAATAAAGCATCAGGTTTACAGGTCCTCTTCCCTGGCAGATGAGCTTCTCTGTCATTTAACTTACCGAAAAAAAAAAAGCTATTGTTTCCTTTTGGAAAGATGGGAGGCTCCACCTTCTTGCCAGATAGCAATTCCTGTCGGGTGCTCACAGGCACCAACCTTTTCCATTAACTCCCCGAGTTTTCTCGAGTACCTCGGCTGAATTATTAACAGAACGGGAAAGCATGCACCTTGTTGAGAGAGACAAAGCATGAACGGAGCGTGATTAGGGTTCCCAGGGAATACAGGTAGCTGTCCGAGCGCTTGCTCTGGAGGCATTTTCATACTGAGCAGGATTGTGCTGCAGGTGTGAGATTCCTTATTTTAAAAAGCCAACAACAAACCCAAACCAACAGAGCAGTATTTTCTTGTCCCTTCTGATCCTATTTCCATGTAAAGCTGTTACCTGGATGACATGTTACCTAATAGCATGGAAGCTGTGATCTAAAGTGTCGTTAAAGCTCCATGCATGATGTTGTGGAAGAAATTAATGTGCTATTAATATGCAACAAAAAGAAACCTTTTACATTTTTAAAGAAAAGGGAATACTTAAAGCCTGAAAGTTTCCAGTTATCTGTGGAGAGGGAGGGGGAAAAAAAGGAGTTCTCACCCAACAGCTTTGGGGATGCAGAGCGAGTGAGGTCTTTGCCGTGTTGTAAGACAGTGCGAAACTTCAGGGGCAGTCCCCGATGGGTGCCAGGAGCAGCAGCTGGGCGCAGCCCACCTCGCCGCAAACCTGGGCAAGAGGTTTACGAAGGGGCTGAGCAGCAGGCTCCTGCTTTTAATACGAGTTCTCTGTTCATCCAAAAAGAAAGCCCTGAAATAATTAATGTGATTCTGATGGCTTAGGGCAGCGCTGATTAAAGTCATGTGAGCCCAGGCCTCTACCATTGTCAGCTCGCGTTAATGTTGAGAGGCAGAAGCGCGAGGTGTGCTCCCTCGCAAATCACAGGCACGTCAGACCCTGCGCACTCGTCTCTGTCATACGCGGAGATTGTTTCAGCCTTTGGTAAACCAGAAGCCAGCGTGTAAAATACATACGTGGCTGGCACATTTCTTCTCTCTGCCTGCACTTTATTGCCCGGTCGGAGCAGCAGTGGCTGCGCTCGATCCGGACTCCGTCTGCTGTCATTAAACCAGCCCCGATCAATGAGCCTCGGTCTTTTCAAAGCGGGGAGGCTCCCGCCTTGCCACACACGCAGTCGGCATCAGGTGAAGCGGGATCCTGCCGTGTCAGACGCTTCTCTGGTCAGCAGCGGTGCACCGTGAAAATCTGGGCAGCATCTAAATCCATGTGGGGATAATCCTGCCTCGGTGAACAGAGCCAGCTTGCAAACAGGTGTAGCTCTGCAACAGCAGATTTCTCCCTCCTGCTTCCTTTGAGGAGCCGGTCAGCCTTGGAAAGCAGTCCCATTCCCTCATGTGCCTCTCCCAACCCCCTCTCACCTTGTTCTAGGGTCCCTCCAATAATTTTTACGACGGCCCTAGGCGGTGCTGTTGCCTCTAAAGCCAGAATTCACAAAAAGCAGAGCCTCCTATTCCCCCTGCCTGCACACCGGATCATTTGCATCGGTAATTAGCAGAAGTGTTTTATACTGCTGCATTGTGTGGCAGCGTTAATGACCAACCGTTCCTCGGAGGGGCAGAGCAGGACGCGTCAGAGTCGGTGCAGCTGCTTCTTCATTCCCGTGCATTGGTGACACGCACGGGTTGAGCGTGGAAACCTGGAGCAGAGCACCTCGGGGCACCTGTGTGCAGAGGGGGGAAACTGTCCTGGGGCTGGCTGGGATGGATTTACACCAATAGCAGAGCTTGTGTGGCCAAGGTGATGGTCAAAAACCACAAAAGCAGTGGTGGATTGCTAAACACATTCCTTCTTTGGTTCAGTTGAAGGGCTGCTGCTTGGCGGCGGGGCGAGGGGAGCCAGGCCCCCTTGGCCATGCCCTGGCAGGGGGGAGCCAGGCCTGCCCCGCTGGCATGCTCCCCGGCTGGGTGCCATCTCGCCGTACCCTGCCCCGGCATTTCCCGGGGGTGGTGTGCTGCACGTGCAGCTGTCGGGTGAATGCGGGTGCTGCCAGCTGAGCTGAGCACCATGGGCTGTCCCCAGCACTGCACAGCTGGCTGTGGGGCTTGGGACCAGTGTGCTGCCCCTTTCCCCCGCTTGCTTTACCCAGAGCAGGGGGACTGTTTTCCATCATTCCTTAATTAATAAAGTAGCTGCAGTTAGAGGACAGTGTACATCCAGGCTGGGAACAGTTGGCTGGATCTTAATTTGTGCTCGTTCTTTGTTTCTTCTGCTGCATAGGGGAAGACACAAGCTCAGGTGTCCATCCTCTTGTGCTTCGCTCAGCACAGCGATGAACCCTCTCATGTTACCTTGTGTTCTTCCCCAAAGCCTGGACACTCCTGACTTACTGCCAACAGCTGTATCTTTCTCAAACAAGCTGTGTTTTTAGCTGTTGGCCCAATCCTGTTATTCCCACAAGGCTGATGGCAGGCTGTTGGATACCTCTCAGCTGGGATGAGGTGTTCCAGCCCCTTGGAGAGGTTTGTTAGCGCTGGAGCTGTGACACAGTCTGGGAATGTTCTTCTGCCTTCAGCTCAGTTTTCCTGGGCTGCATTCTTCAGCCTGTGTGTATCTTCTGATAAGCTTTATTCCTCTTCTCATTTTTAAGGAGAGTTTTTCAACCTTGATGAAAGAGCTGGATTAGTAACAGAAGTTTGCAGCCAATATGGGACTGGGTACTTCCGAGTTCTTTCTTCCCCCTTCCCTCCCACCAAGGACACGCGCACAGCAGCTCCCTGTGCTGCTCTTTTGTTTTCAGTTTCCTATTGATTCTTTTTTAGATTAAAATGGATAATATTTTTTATTGACCATCTGGGGTTATATATTTTCAGTGTGCAAGTTCTTTAGTATAGCAATTTCCCGTGCAATTATCCTGGTATAATGTGGACGAAAACAAACTTTTTTTTTTCCTTTTTTTCTTTTTTTTGTCCTTGGTGCTTGCATCAAAAAACTCCACAAGGGGGCAAAGATTCCCATTTCCAGCTTGGTTTACTGTCGCTGCCAAGACCAGCTTCTCCAAAATGCTCAAGAGCACAAAATTTGCAGCTAGATCATCAGAAGATGGGATCACTGCAGGGTGAAGAAAGTCCTAAGCTCTTCCAAAACCGTAATTTTTTCTTTTGGGTGTAAACAAATGCATTGTCAGCATAGCTGATTTGTGGCCAAAAATGCGATTCCTATGCAAAGCCTGTTCCTGACAAGAGACTTGCCACGTATTTTGGGTGGGATAGGCAGCACCTGGGGCTCTGCCAGCGTCCAGTTTTTGTCAGGAGGTGACATTGCTTCCACAACACGAGTGTTTGTACAATACATCCCTCTTCATTCAGATATCATTCCCCCCCACACCTTGAAATGCTGTGGGAGGAAACCACAGCAACTCTTGCAGTTTTTTGCCTGCAGAATCCCGTGCCAAAAAGCTTTGGTGTCCGTTCATGCCGCAGGATGTGTTCTCTGCCACCATTGCCTCTTCTGCAGCGGGTTTCTCTCTGCCTGACACAGACATACACAACTGCTGCTAATAATTAGTGTCCCATCTCTGCCTGCAGCCACCTCTCAGCTGTGTCATGGGCCTTGGTTGTTTTAGCAGTCACTGTACAAAGTAACATCTAATTACTCTTTCATTTAGCATGAATGACAAACTGGTTTCTGCTATGTGGGCATCTGTAGCATTTTCCAGGCACCTGGTGACTTCTGTAAGCCGTTTTCCCTGTCTCCTTTTGAAACACAACAGCTTCAAGCTCCCTGGCTTACATCACCTTTGCTGTTTTCTTCCCTCCCCATAGTCAGAGGACAATGTAGTGCTCAGTGTGGGCTCACTCAACCTCTCTGCCGAGGGAGAAGCTGCCTTTTGGGTTGGCAAATGCCATGCCTGTGGCTGAAAATGAGATTGCACGCTAGGGGGGAAGAAATCCTGGAAGGCTGATGTATGCCCAAGCCCTGACTGCTGCTGCCCCCTCTTCGGCAGCAGTTGCCCCTACAGCTGCCCTCAGAAATTCAAGCCATGCTGGTGTTTCTGTTAACCTCATCTGGTGGGGGAGAGGGCAGCTAGAAAAGACCACCTTCCCAATGCCATGTTTTCTTCATCTTACGTTTTACAGGATGAGCACTGCAAAGCTTTAGCAAGGGTGTATGGGAGCTGGCACGGGCCATGCAGCTCAACCCTGGGGCTTGCATAGGGCACGAGAAGCTCCAGCTTTCCATGTATTTATTTTGTCCCAGCTGTAATACAGTACCAAGGTGACTGTTTTTTTCCCATCGCTTGTATTAAAGTATGCAGTCTGCCTAAATGGACTTAAGTTAGTCATTGTAGTCTTGATTTCTAGCCACTTGTGGTCAAGAGTCTTTCTGGCAAGCTGTTTATGCTTATCAACAGCTCTGGAGAAGACCTTAGACTCTGGAGGGCTGGGATGCTCTTGCTTAGTTGGGTAGTTCAGTGCCCCATGGCAGAAGTCAACCATCAGAAGTCAACACGACGCAGCTGATCAGCTTAACTTTGCACTGAAAACCATGATCCAACATCTCAGGGTGAGGTCCGAACCGTCAGCTCTGCAGTGATCTATCACCTGTGCTCCTCTGGCCCTGATTTAGCTGCTTTCCTGCCTCTGTGTGAGCTGAGTGAGCCAGTCAGTCAGATCTGTACCCAGGAGGATTGGAGCTGAAGCTAGGAACCAGGCAGGAGGTAGAGAAGCCATCCTTTCATTGGCCTGTGGTCTCTCTTTGGAAAGCTCCACATTTGCACCAAGACACAAGCTTTTTCACCTGGCCATTCCCCGTTGCAGGAGTGCAGCAGAGTGCAGGGTCCTGCAGGTCCTGATGATGATGTGCTGAAGCTGCTACAGCACGTGAGAAGAACTTGGGCCCCAAACCTTTTTGGCCTCATCTGGTGAAGTGAAAGTCAATTAATATTGTCTTGTCTTAATTACAAATATTCGTTATTTCCATGGCTATGTTCCCCTTTCTCTGTTCCCCTCTTCAACTCCTAAATAGAGATGTTTCAGGCTTTTTGAAGGAATTACTGTTTGGAAAAACAACTGTCCCTCTGAAGTTGTTTTCCCCAGTTTCTTGCAAAATGTCTCTGTAATTGCAACTTTCATTTAATTAGAGGTGGATTTGCTTGAAATATGACGACACTTCCATTTGCAACCCAAATACGAAATAGAATTCATAGTTTGTTCAATATTTAGACATTTCATATTGTAAAGTGAGAGCACTTTTTACAGTTCAAACTTTGTTCCTTTTGAATCAGAAAGTTTTAAGTCAGAGAGTTCTCAGCATTTCCCCAAGGGCTGAATAAAGCTTCACATTTTAGTCCCTGTACTCCAACTTCTGTAAACCAGCTATTTCCAGTGAGATTGGCCTGAAGTTTCACAGGATGCTTGTAGTTATTTTAGTAGTTTGGCCAAGCAAACAAAACAATCCAGATGGCTGGACTGAGAGTTGTAAAGTGGTTTTGTTTTTTGGGGGTTTTTGTTGTTGTTTTTTTTTTTTTTATTTTATTCTTAAGTTACATAGGAGTGATTATCCACAGCATAGATGTTTTAAAACTGCTTCATTTAAAAACTGAAGGGCTGCATGTGAGTTAGCTTCTTTTACCACTTGAAAAGCTAAAAATGTTTGAAATTGGTTCAGATATTTGTATTTGAAAGTCTGCAGATGAGTAATCACAGCAGGTATGCTTTGTTCAAAATTGCTTAAAGGACAAAGGCAATTTCACAGTCTAGTCGATCAAGATATCATTTAAAAAAATGCTGGTAGTGGATCAACAATTTGACTGTAAGGCTGCGAGGCCAAAGTCATTTTGGCTGTTGGAGGTGGTTTTTTTTCTCAGTGTAAACCTAAAGATACGTGCAACTTAAAAAACAAACCGGGAGATATTATTGTTAAGACTCAAAAAGAAGGCACTTCTGTCTGGTGACTTTCTCCTCTGTAATTAATTCAGCCCTGCTATGATGGAGCACTGGCCACCTGGGGTTTCACGTTCAGTGGAAAGCAGGGGGTCCCCAGACCTGTGTGCGCTTCACCCCCCTGTGCTGATCTGCTCCGTGTTTGCCACTGGCTTTTCTCCCTGCCCCTGCTTGGGTTTCTGTGGAGAAGTCCCTGAAAGCAGAGACTCGTGTTGCAGTGGGTTTGGGTATTCCCTGCCAGCAGGAAGCTAAATTTTGGTCTGAGGTTTCTTGGTACGTGTGACTGACCTCTTTTAGCCAGGAAATTGTGGATGTTGTACAAAGAACCTGTAGGATGCTATTTTTCCAGCTGCCCTCTGGGCCTCAGGAGCCCCAGGAACATGCCGGTTCCCTCTGCGGGAGCAGGTGGGAAACTGGACTCAACCTTGATGCCACCTGAAGGTCATCTCAAAAGAGCATTAAAAAACATTTGCTGTACTCTTCGGGGAGCTCTTGTTGAGGGAGGATTTTGCTGTATATTGGCAAATCCTGGCAATGCAAATGTGACTTGTGCTTCATTTGAGCACACCGTTGTGAATTTGAGTTCAGAATTATGTACCCTGCTTAGCTAAATATTGAGCAGACAGAGCTCTTGACATACTGCTTTTGAATAAGCCTTGAATTTAGGCGGACATATTTTTTCCTGTTTTAATACGCTCAATTAAAACAAGGAAATCAAACTGCAAATAGACATTTTCACATTTGTGAAGGTCTGCTGTAATCCCCGTGGATGCTCTGGGAAGCAGAAACATGCAAGTGGTACTCTGTTGTCCACCCACTTGTGATGTGGGGGTTGCAAGAGCTACAGAGGAAAAGGGATCTTGCATAGTAAGGGCTGCGCTTCAGTCTGTTTCAGAGGGACTGGTTAAGTTTTCACAGTAAAATCTGGCAGTTTTTCCTTTTTATTGCAGGCTCAGGTTAGACCCTAATGTTATCCGAGTAGAAGGTTGTTGAATTTTTCTGCCTTAATGTAGGAAAAAAATAAGTGCACTGAAACTAGTAACCTATAATGAGATTTAGATTTGTTTTATGGGTGAGAAGGAGAATGGCATATTTTTTTTATGATAAACTACTTTGTTTTGCATATCTCTTTCTGTCAGTCTGCCTATCAAAATTTGTCATTGGGGAATTTAACTGTACCCAGCATTAACTGGTAGCAGAAAAAGTGAGATTTATATATTTACTTATGTGCATGAAGAAACCCTGATCAAAGAAGGGAGCAAAATTGATGGAAAACACCCACTCAAAGACCAATAACCGTCTGTTCTCTCTCTTTCCACTCGTTTTCTTCCTTACAGCAACCACTTGAAAGGAAAGACAGCCAAAACAGTTCTCAGCATAGCGTCTCCAGCCACCGCAGCGGGCACACCGCTTCCCCCGTTCACAGCACGCAGGTGCTGCCGGACTACACCACTGCCGAGGTGCCGGCTGGGGATCAACCGGACAGTTCTGGGCAGAAAAAGCCAGATCCATTCAAAATCTGGGCCCAGTCCAGGAGCATGTATGAAAGCCGACGTGAGTATGAAGCAGGTGTGGTTGCTAAGGCTACGGCTCTGGCAGCTGCTCTCTGTATATTTTCTTTGCAAAGAGCTGAATCTTTTAGATTTATGTTGAAAATATAAGGCTTCAGTTTGTTAATTTGGTGTCTGTCAGTGATATCTACTTGAGAGAGGTGCAGTTTCCTCTCTGATGAGGAATGAATTTAGATCGTCTCTGGGCTGGGGCATTTAGACCAAAGCTTAATACGAAAAATCCCTTTAAAATTAAAGACCATCTTTTCCCCTATTCTTTTGTTTTGCTTTTATATGAGGCTGAAGGAGAATTTCCAAGTTTGTTACCCAGATCCTAAACTCTTTTTTGAGGTTAAGGCTTATTGTCTGATACGCGTAGGAATTTCAGTAAGGAGGGGAAGTATTTAGTTTGCTGAAATTCACATCAGATGCTTTCCAGCCTCACCCTGAGGATGAGAAAATCCAGCTGAGCCATTTTACTTTGACCAGAGTGAACACTTTAACAATGCAGATATCAAATGCATATTGTAAGTGGCTTTTATAGCAATTAATGATCTGCACACTTGGCTAATAGTTCAGCAGGGCTTTGACTCTGCTCCAAGACTATAAATATGGTTTCATTCAGTTTCTTCTCTGTGAACAAAATAAATACACTGGCTTCGCTTTAATTGCACTGCTGAAGATGATCGAACCTGTAGAAGCTTCTTAAAGAAAGAGTTAGGCGTATTAGGTTCGTTTTCAAAAGCAATAGTTACTTCAGTGACAGAAAGGGGAGCTTCGAAGTCTGGGTGCTGTAAGAGTATCACCTGGAATTGGATTTTATTGTGCTAACTGGAAATTGGTAAAACCAGTATGAAGTGAACATTACCTCAGAATGAAAAATGGTGGAGCTGTTTTTTTTCTGACCAAATGAATCACTTTGAAATCTTATGTCCTGGAAAAATTAAATCATGAGTCACAGTTTCTTGGCTGAAGATTCATCTCTTTGGATTGAATGTCTCAGCAATGCAGTTTGTAGGTGTCTCAGCTTCTGTGCACTGCTTCCCTTCCATCCCTTCCTAGCGACCAGGCGTACTGACCCTGCAGGCTCTTGGGCCAGGTGGTGCTGATCTGCAGAGAAGAGCAGTGATGGAACTTGCACGTGCACCTCATCGGAATAGGAAAAAGGGGCAAGGGCTGAGGGACAGTGACTTTTCAGCCCTGCAGAGCTGTGGAGCATCGCTCCTGCTTCTCCTGCCTGGATGGCCAAGGCTGAGGCTGCCCCATGGCACCGGCATTACCGCTGCTCCTCTCATGTGGTTCCCATAGGCACTGTGCTGCCATTGCCTCTGACCCCCTGCAGTTACTTCGCTAATTTCTAATTAACTGTTTAACTCATGCTAATTAGTCATTAGTATCAGTTTAGCAGCATTAACTCCTGCCTGTCTTTCCCAATAAAACCCAAGGCTGCACTGGAGAAATCCTGAAGTGCACAGGGCAGTCAGCCTTCTGTGTCTACCTCCAACACCGTGTGCTAAATCCTCCCTCCTTCCTCGGCAGCTGCAAGCATCTTGTAGAGGTTTTATCCTTGTCTGTGATTAGAGCCCTTCCAGAGGCCTCTTCACTGTCTCTTGACCTGCTGGTTTCCCATGCCTCATTTCTCCCTGGGCCACAAACCTCTCTGCTTGGACCTTTGCTAGGCTGGGATCTGCCTCACCCCTTCAGCTTCCCTGTCTCACCTTTCTGTGGTCCAGCATCTCTTTAGTGGTGTCGATAATCTCTTGCTTCAGTCCTTATCTCCTGCCTCTTCCACCAGATGAGACCTACCTGTTTGAACATCAGTGCTTTTCTACCACCTTTTCATCCCAATGCCATTTCCTTCCTGGTAAAGTGTTTTCTGAGATTTCTTGGTTTCATAGCTAGAGGGCTTTTGAGGAATGGCCGAAGTGTGATATGATCATGGCTCCTCGTAAGCACGTGCCACTAGAAGTGCCCAAGAACCTATGAATTTCTGACTCAAAGCTGGAGTAAACCACGTTCCCTGGGGATTAACCTGCACTCTTACCTAGTGACAGAGCTTCACTGCACCTAGTGAACGGTGGGGAGAACCAGGAAAGATACAGTCTAAGTAAAAAAGGCAGTTGGACATGCTCTGTCTCCTGTCGCGGTCTGATCCCAGAGTGTGACTGATGGTTTTATTTAGATGTCAATGGTCAGTTCTTCTCCTTCCCTCACCAAGCCTTCGCTTTTTGTCCCTCTCACCAGTCTCGTAAATGTGGACTGTGGTTCACAGTTGAAACCTAATGCCTCTTCCACCCTGGGAACTTGGGGTGAGCCACCACGTTTCTTTCTCTGTGTTTGGTCTGCATGAAAAGTGGGCGGCTGGTGGCTGCTCTGTTAGGAACGTGAATCATCCCTTCGGGACTCCCTTCCCAGTGTGGCCCAGGCACGGGCTCTGTGGCTGTCGGACCACCCGTAGGGAGCTCTGCTGACGTGGAGCACCGCAGACTGCAGGATGGGAGGAACCGCGCCTGGCCCTACAGTTTCACTGTCTGTCTGCTCCACGTGTGCTGTTTTTCGTAATTTTACCCAGCTGCAGTTCAGTTTAACTTCAGTGCCTTCTTTGGCTGGCAGCGATGGTCATATCATTCCTTTCTTCTTTACTTGAGCACCCATTCCCTTTGGTGCTTAGCAGTTAGCAGTTAGCTTAGCAGTTAGCTTTGGTGCTTTGGAGGTTAGCACCTCCTCTCCCATGACATCCATAGCTTTGGGTGCTAGGTGTGACTCTGCATTCTTTTGATGAAGGAGTCAGTAGAACTACACAAATACATGTACAGCAGGAGAATGCCACCCTAGTGCCAGCGCTGAGGGTGGCTGATGCATCCAGTGTCTGGGGCTTTTGGTGGGTCCTAGAAGCCCCTACTGCCCATGAGCCCCAGCTTAGCTCTCTCGGCTCTCCCCTGCCCAGTCCGGAGCTTGCTCTCTGTTGATTCATCTCCTTAAATTTTAATAAACCTGAAAAGGATTATAAAATGTTCTTTTGAGAGAAAAGGTTTTGAAGCCCCAGTAAGTGGACTGAAAAACAGCAACAACCTGTTGTGTTGAAGTATGTGATGAACTTAAAAAAGACAGAATTTTAGAGCATTAGATCATCTTAAGTGTTTCATTTTGTCCCATTTGTGAAATTGTTGAGTATAAAGAGAACATAATGCAATTTTTCAAGTGCAGTTGACACAAGAAGATGAATTTATTAGCCCTGGCCCAGAAAGAATATTTTTTCATCTAAAAATAATAATATAAAGAGGTTTTATTCAATATATGAATACATCATCTCCAGGATGTTTCTAAGAAGTACTGAATCTATAATGACCACCTACTGCCTTTTTCACTGGCAGTGCATCCCACTGTTATTAGCATTAATAATAATAATGTAGACATGGAAAGCATAGGCAACATTTTAATTTTTCAGAATTGGTAAAATGAGTTCTTCCTTCCTTTGAGTATTCTTTGGATCAGTATTTTATAAAAAAAGACTGTATTTGACTTATGTGACTTGTCTCATTGAAGCCATTGGTAGAGCAGAATTCGGTTCAAAAGCACCAGATAACCCATAGTTTTGTAAAAACATGTATTTTTGGGGATTTACCCAAGGAATCTTCATGTCAGGAAGTACTTCGATTCTGTGGAGGAGAGCTACAGACATTCCCTGTTTAGGGGAAGGAAAAAAAAAAAAAAGAAGAAAAGTTAAGCTAGAATTATTAATGTAAAGTTAAGCAATGGTTCCATAACTGTGTCTGGACTCCGGCTGAGTGGCAGCAGATGAGAACTGCAACTTTATTCAACAAATGCTGGCTAAAGTTCCTTCACGTGCAGCTCCCCAGGGTGAGGGGATCAGACCTGCAAGGTGCTGAGTGCTTGGGCTCTGGTCCAAGGAAGCTTATTTTCAAGCTGTAAACCCAAAGGGGCTTGGATGCTTTAAGGCTAAGGCTGAGCTCAAACGCTCTGCTGCAGTCTGGCTCACAGTCGCAGTTCTTTGCTGGATTAAGACTTTTGAGAATAGCCGGCTTTGTGTTAAGTGAATCTGAAAACAGATCATTCGGTGGTGATAACAAGTGCACTCTTTGCTGGTGCTAAGTTTTAGCTGCCTGAGCTCCTCTTTATGGGGAGCTCATTGCTGCTAGTGGGAGTTGTGTACATGAATCAGAGGGAAGGACAAACCCTTGAGGTTTAAAAACTGAAGTGTTTCCAAGATCCAGGAATGACATACGTGAAGCACACTCAGCGAGAGGAACAGCAATCGAATAGTTTAGCAGAGAACTGCAATGCTGAAATCCCGCACTGTTTTATTGAAAATACATTTTATAATATGCTTTTTATTTTTCCATGTATTATTAAACTTCCTTAAAGATTAACGCAATCTGTTGTCAAATTTTTCTCATGTGGCCTGATTGCTTTGCAAAATACCGTATCCTACATATGGCCATCTGTCAAAACAGCAGTGACAAAATGAATTAATCTGAATTGCAGATGTGTTAATGAATCCCTTTGAAGGGCTTAAGCATTTAATTAAAAGTAAGGCAGAACACGATAGATAATTTTTAAAGCTTTTAAAATATTCTAAGTTATCGTTAATATTTGAATTTTATTTTCAGGCACATAATTTATTTGGTAGGATTGTCTCTCCCCAAATCTAATTAAAATAATACAAACAAGCCTTGACCCCAGTGTATAGCATCCACTCACCAGCAATTACACAGAATTAAAAATATTTGCACAATGATACCAAACATTAGATACTTCCTCCTTAAAACAGAACGGAAAACTAGTTGCAGGAAATTGCAGCTGCCTTCTGATCAGACTGGCTTTAAAGATGATAGTAAAAGCCCCGTGGCAGGGTTATGTCCTTTTATTATATTAATAGGAGACAAACAGTTACAGTGACACACTTGGGCACACAGATGTGTCCATGCCCTTTGAGAATGTTTGCTAGGAAGGGCCGTAGGACTTGCGGCACGTTGTGCGAGCAGCAGCGGCGGCTGAGCCGTTACGGAGCCGGGTCGTGGGCAGGCGCTGCTGGTGTTCGTCTGGCACCAGCCTGCTCTGCGGCTCAGGCAAAGCATCGCACCTTCCCCACACCTCAGTGGCAGAACTTGGTCATCTTGTTGAGAACGTGCTGAAGTCATCCTGTGAAAGCTTTCCGTCCCACCAGAAGGGTTGATTAAAAGGAAAAGACAGAAAAACTGGCGTTCTCCTGCAGTGGGATAGTTTAGAAAACAGGGCTGCCCTGCAAATGTGGAATCTCATAAAATTTGTGACTAAATCACAGGACTTTTCAACACTGAAACTCTCCATCAGCTTCAGTGAGACTGTTCACCGTTAGCTTCAGACTTGCCATTATATACTTTGCTGAATCTGGGCCTTAAAACTTTTGTGCTTTGCCAGGGTATGAGTCACTGCGAGTGCTGCTGCCTCAAATGAGCTAGTGACTAAAGCAAACTCATACTGATTTTTTTTTAATCCATCTTTTGTTGAAACTGATATCCCACTGGGCAGAATTTTTTGAATATAACGTGTTAGGTAATTGTTAAAGTTTGTATAGGAGAGTTTGATTAAAATGACCTCTAATTAAGTACCATGTTCTTTGTTCATCAGTATGTATTTAGAATTTCTCTTAACTTTAGAGAAGGATACTAACTGTGTCATGTTGGTGGAAAATTTTTGGTACAAAAGTACTTTTAAGGTGATGTCCAAGAGATTCTTCCTCTGAGGAGAGAAAAAGTGTTCTTCCAATATACCTGCATGCATGTGCATAAATATATGAATTGATATATGTGTCTATTATATGTCCACAAGTCCACAGGCATGTGCAAATAGATGCAAAAGTTAGTATGTTGTAATCTGTAGTAGCTATAACCTTAGCAATTTATGCATGAAAGCCTAACATGATCCATACAGTCAAAATTAATTAAATGAACTAACAAGAAAGCAGATACATTAAGCTTTGCAAAATTGTAAAATTAATATTACAGCTATGTCACCTTCGCCTGCAACTGGACTGAGCAAGGGTGAGAGAGAGAGAGAAATCAATTCTACGAGTTTTGGAGAATGTAAGACTGTGCCGAGAATGTATCTGTGTCTTGTGATGTCTTGTTCTGGTGTCATTGCTGCTCTGTGGCGGGGGGCTCTTCATCACCAAGGGAGTCTGGCAGGGCCGTACGCCAAGGTTAGACATGAAGGTGCAAAGTACTTGCTTTACTGTGTACTGGCGAGCGGTGGATTTCGTAGGCGGCGGTGGGGGGTGTCATGTTCCCATCCCATTCATGGAGTTTGCTGCCCACGTGGGTCGTTGTCGGGGCCGTGGCACTCACCTCTCCTTCCATTCCTTCCTCACGGCCCCAGCAGAACTCTTCTTACCACTTTTGCGACATTCTCCAAATGTTCTGGTTTAATTCAGGACGGGCGGGCTGGCAAGTTTTACCCATTTGGGCTATGTACACATTTTTTCAGAAAGAGTCGGGCATCCTTGAGATCAGGTCAAGGTGCAGAGATGCAATGAATGACTCCTGATGGCTACTTTTCATTAGTTTTCAACAAAGTTTCAACACCACCACGAAATTCTCCCTTTTAAGTAAGGCAAGTGGCTCCTCTGAAATGCTGCCGAATAACGGGGAGCCTGAAATAATTCTCCAGTATGGAGAGCCTCAGGGGGTCCCGCCTCAGCTGTGTGGAAGCACAGAGGTGGATGGGGTTTTGTGGGCTGTGCTCACCGTACTGCGGAGTTGGCGCAAAAAGCAGTAGGAGGAGTTGTGTTCAGTTTGTACTCACGCTGTGTAAATGTGTGTTGTCTGTATGTTTGTTGTATCTGTGTTTCACCTCTCTGTAATCCTTCCAGCGGAAGGAGCGTTACATGAATGAACTTACTGCTTTGGGTATAGACTTTTTTTTGTTGCTTTGGTTTGACACCGCCATTACACCTCGGCTTGCCGTTACCTCCAGCAGCCCTTAATTGGCTAGCTGGTACCCGAACCAGGAACATAAGGCATCGCTCAGTGAGACTGGAGAGCTGACAAATGGGAAGGTGTTGAGAGATGCCGAGGAAACGGGCCCACGCTGAAGCTCTCTGCACAAGCCATTTTGCCTCTGACAGATCCAACGTGCGCTATTAATTGGTTGGGGCCAGCCTTTGCCAAAAAAAAAAAGCCTGCGAAGTGCTGGAGAGATGCTTCCGAATGTGTCTGCTCTTCACGCTGCCCCTCGCTGAAGGCAGTGACAAAACCCAATTAATTCATTGTCTAAGTTCTGCTGTTCTGCCGCACGCCTGTACGGGGGCAAGCTGCCTTCGGCCAGCTCGCCTGAACAGATGAACCACACAGGCTTCCAGTGTATTCATCATTGATCATTCTGTAATTGTAGCTGGACAAAAATTAGCCTCTAGTTCAGTAAGGTAATGTGCACGGGTCTTAAGCTTAGTTTATAACTGCTGGTAATTAAAATGTGGAAATATTCTATGTAAAATCAATGTGAATGAAAATGTCAAAGCAGACATCTGTGCCTTAGCACTCACCTGTTCTTTTAATTATTAGTATTCCCAGGTCTTACATTCATATTATGTTTTAAACCTGTCGAGTCATTGAAGAGAGCTAACCGAAAGTCTTAATGCTGAAAAGCAGCAGATGACTAGACCCCAGCCTTTGCACAACAGACACCGACAGTGCAAAATGCAGTTTAGGGCCCAGTCTGACACTCATTGATGTCGGTGGAAAACAACCAGTTTATCTGCTCATAGATAAAGAAAACTAGATGATGTTTTATTAAACATGTTGCATCCTGTATCTGAGTATGCATTTATTTACATTACACTCCTGAACGATATACTTGGGTTTCTTTACTAAAGACATAGGCAGCTGACTTGTAAAGGAGCAGCCTTTTTTCATCATCAATTAACAAATTTTGGGAGGGGATCATTACAAAATTAGTCAATGTTACAGATACTAACCAATAAATATTAAATGAACCTGAAGTTGTCTTCTGATATGATTTAATGTCAGCAAGTAATTTTGCATTTTAAAAAAAGGGATGAAAGCGAGCATGAATAAGTTAATATAAAACGTTACTGTTCAACCGCACTTCAAGGTTAGTACTTCACTGTATGTAATATTCATTGTGAAAACCTTGCTGGTGTTCCATAGTAATGAGTAGGTAAGGTTGGGCTTTTTTATGTTTCCAGCTGATTTTATCTGTTCAGTGGTTTTACAGAGCCCATACATAACCAAGAGTCAGGAGAGCTGCATTGTTTTCACTGGAGCCCTCCTGTTTTACACCAGCTGGGGATCTGTGCTGTAGTTACTTAAAGCAGTGTCAGCAGACAGATAGCAAACTATGCTTGTGAAAGTTAATTAAACAGTAGAAGTCATAACAAGTGGCTCTTTTGTCTCCCATGAAAGAGGAGTCAGATGTATTGTTTCTGGCAGAGTAATTCTCTGTTGTAGACATTTATTTATTGATGATTTGGAAGAGGCTCTTGCAGTGGGTAATGATGCTAATATCAGTGGAAGGAAATATTATAGTGATAAACAAATGGCAAGTCACAATTAGACACCTGGAAAGTAGAAACCTGTATAATTTTTAGTAGTGATTTAAATAATAGCCCTTTATTATTCAAAACTATAAATTTTCTTAATTCTGTCTAAAAATTCAAGACCGTCTCATTTAAAGAGTAAAATTGTGCAGCAGACCCCTCTACATGTACATCAGAGTAGTCCTGAATTGGGTATAAAGGTGTGGGTTTTTTGATTTAAAGTTATAGTTTTCCTTCTTTCCCTTCAGTTCCAGATTACCAAGAGCAGGATATCTTTCTATGGAGAAAGGAAACCGGGTTTGGATTTAGGATTCTAGGTGGAAATGAGCCTGGAGAACCTGTGAGTATATCTAGAAGCAGTCATGTTTTAACTTGTGACATTTTCCAGAATCACAGCAGTGGCATGTACAGATGTGCGAAACTGCACTGTAGCATCTCTGTTAAAATAACCAGTGGGATATGTATTTATATCCTGCAGCTCCTTCCCACCCTCCCTCCAAAAAACAAACCAAAACTCCATAATTGAAATGAGTTTGGCTTCCCCTGCTATTCCTGTTTTTGTGATAGCTTAAGTGAAAGCACATAGGTCTGAAATTGCGTGGACACTGGGGAAAGGGTGTCCTGGTCAGGTTTGCAAGTATTGTGGTTTTAGCATCAGGTTTTCGATCTGCTCAATTCACTTGAATTCCTTAACTTGAATTCCTCCTTGAATTCACTTAACTTCTTTACCATAAATCCAGTGTCCGTGGAAGGTGCCAGGTTTTCACGTGCTGCACAGGTCAAAGCTGGATAGTGGCAGCATAAATTTCCACATATTTTCCTGCCAAAATTATTTTGCTCGTTTATGGAAAGAGAGCCCATGAGTTCCTCTCATGTTAAAGTAACTCCACACAACTCACTGAAGAGAAACCGAGACTGAGCTGGTGGGCAGGTGAGAGGACAGAGCCTGTAAACCCTAGAGGCAACTGGAAGGGTAACTCAGTTCTGGCTTCCCTGAAAGCCCCTCAGTGCTGTTAACCATCTTCCTCTCTGGTCACTGGCTGAGCACATCTCCCAAGGCTGCCTGTCATATTAGAGTGAATGGACCACCTAAAGAAACAAGATGTCAGTTTATTACAATTTCACGATGTGGCTATGTTCACATGGAGCTGCTTTCACAGGAGCAACTTTCCTGACCAGCAGTCATTTGTCAACAATCTCTTGTCCTTACTAAATTGGGTCTAACTACCAGTGTCCATTGCTTCCAGCTGGCTGTTGAGCTCATTCTCGTTTATCGCTATTTTTCTTCCTTCCCTCCCTTCCCCTCTTCCCCTTCCTTTCTTTTATTTCTGGTAATTCCTCAGATTTACATCGGTCACATTGTACCGCTGGGTGCTGCTGATGCTGATGGCCGCCTGAGATCGGGTGATGAACTGATCTGTGTGGATGGGACACCTGTTGTCGGGAAATCGCACCAGCTTGTCGTCCAGCTTATGCAACAGGCAGCCAAGCAAGGTCACGTCAATCTGACCGTCAGGCGCAAAGTGGTTTACACAGGTAGGCTGCAGTGTCGCTCGGCAGGGGTAGATTTTCTTGCCAGACTCCATCTGTTCAGCAAATGGTTTAAAGAAAAAATGCTCCTCCATGTGATACTGGGAAAACTCAGGGGATGTGGTGTTATTCTTCTTTTGCCTAGTTTTAGCCTTTTTTCTTGATCAAATACTTTTCAAGTATTTGTTTCCAGTCAAGACTCTTGCAAATCTCAGTTGGCTTCCCCAGTTTTCATGAAGTTTTCTGATAAAATGGAGAAATGTTCAGTTGCAACATATCATTTTTAGTTTGAATCATGCGGCAACAGACACTGTGCTTGACCGCCTGTGTTTCCCAAAATAACTGTGATGCCTGATAGCCACCCTTAAATTGGGAGGGAGGGAAAAGATGCTGAAGGGTCCACAGGAGTGGAGGCAAGAGCAGAGGCTCAGGAGAAGCTTCAACTGAGGTTGCAACATGTAGTCAGCTAATGGCAGGATACAGGACTGTAAGCATCACTGGTTCTGGTAGTGCAAGGTGTGCATGTTTGTTGTAATAGGTTTGTGTGCTGAGTTATGCTGGGCATTGTGCACATGCTGACAAGCATATGGTCTAAATGGACAAAAAAGAAGCTGGCAGAAAGAAAAAGACGCAGACAGAAGTGACACCGCATGGTGGCACCTAGATCAGTGACAGAAAAATGTCCTGATAGCAAAGAAAATGAAGACATGAGCATGAGCTTTCTAAATGACATGTGACCTTATGCTTGGTATTGGAGTGTAACATTAGGGTGCTGCTGCCTCTTCTTTTGAGTCCCTTTAGGGAGCTCAAGTGTGTGGTTTGGTAGAGCTCACTTACTCAAAAGAAAGGCTATTACATAGCTTTTCAAGTTTAGGCATCGGCAGAAAGGTAGGCAGTGATGTACTTTCATCTTAAAGAGCATCAAAATAACATTCAGGTTGAAAATGAGGCCCATGGAAGACAAGGCTAGAACAACAGTTCCTCTGAAATAGCTCTGTATTCTTATCCAGGGCTGAGCTCCTTCTGCACAATGTTAAATAAATGTTCACTTCTCATTTCTTTCCTTCTTCCCATTGTAGATTAAATGTCAGGTTACGTCTCTCCTCTAATAGCCTCCCTCTCATCCCTGACAAAGGGTTGCCAATGTGAGAGGAGCTTTAGGAGATGAGATTTGGGAGGAAAGGGAAGGGCAGCTGAATTTTGGTATTGTTTTTGTGCGTAGATTTTCTATCTAGTTTTACAGCCTTCAGGCTGGAAATTACCATAAAAGATTTAGTTGTGTGAGAAATGTCTTGGTATTTCATTCAGGGACTTGTTATGCCAGACCGAGCTATTTCTAAATCATTTCAAATGTGGATGCTTACTCTGGGATAAATTATTCAGGATCCTTTCTTTCACCTTGTATTTTCAGGCTTTTAAATTCCAGCTTAACTTTGTAGAGAAGCCTCTTCCTGAATTTTGGTCCTTTATTCCTCCTGCTGTCTATATGCCAGCAGAAAAAGATTGTTTGCCTAAACGGATACTCCATGTCTTGAGATTCATATAGGGGAAAGTTTGTAGTCCTGTATTCTTAGTATGTAGAATACTATATATTTACTACATACTTTGAGTATGTAAGTGCAGAAAGGTACTTCTATCCAAGAATATTTAAAAATTCTCTCTTTTTTTGATCATGGGTTTACAGGTTTAGGTTTTGTTTGGCATCCGTTTTCTTCTTGTTGCTTTTAAGATCTTCAACTTAATTTTAGTTCACCAAATTGGAGAAGTGACCTGATTAGTGGAGGCAGCCATTCAGTAGAGACAAGTGCAATATGCTGCTTTCAGCTGCACAAATGGACTGTGGAGAACTGGCTGAGTAACAAGAAGTGGAAGCTCTTGTGGGCCCCAAGCTTTAACCCGAGGTTGGCTCAGGTGAAGAAAACACTGTGTTGGGATGTAGGCAGGGGGGAACCCTCCTGATTTCCCAGCAGATGATGGCTTAGCTGCAATGTGGTCCAGCATTTCAAGAAAGACATGTTTGAGTTGGAGAGAGCCCAACTGGAGGGAGTCCAGAGGACTAGCGAGAATAAGGAGAGCTCTAGAAAACATGGTCTGCAAGGAAATATTGAACAAATTGGGATTCTTCAGCCTAAAACAGAGAAGGGGGAGGAGGTGTTAAACTCCCCAAGACTATAAGAGGCTACAGCAAAGTGGAAGGGAATAATATGTTCTCCATATGCCTGCTAGATAGAACTTGAAATAATAGCCTTATGTTGCAGCAGGGAAGATTTATGTTTGATACTGCAACCAATAGATTGCCTGGGAAGATATTTAACAGCTGATTAGACAAACATCTGTCAGGACTGACAGCAAGTATAGCCGGCTCTGACTCGAGCAGAGTGTGGACTAAGTGATTTTTTTTTGAGATCTCTTCAAGCCCTGTGGTAGCTGATTAGATTTTAGACTAATACCACTTGCAAATTCAGCTGCTGTTAAACACTTGTTTAATATTAATGTTAATAATGTCTGTTGGTTTCCCCCCAGCTCTGCCAGACTGTACAGATGATAGTTGCTGGTTCTTCCATCCAAAAAAGTTTGGTTCTCAAGTTGTTTCACTTTAGTGGGGATGGTTGTTATTGCTTAAGATCACATTATTCAAAGGCAACGAGTGCTACCCTGCTGATAGCGTTGAGTTAAAAAATACACAGGTGTTGAGTGGTGGGTATTTGATATTACTCTCTCTCCTTGCAGCTTGTGCACATATACGTGTTTGCACATGTATAACTGGAGTGGGAATGTGATATCTAAAGGAGGCACCTGTGAACTAATATAATCCAGGTTTAAAATGCCACAGAGCATCCAAGCACACCGCACTGGTTTAACCATACTGCTGCTGTAGTTCTGCGGCGCAAGGCTTTGGCTGCATGACCATACAGTGGAGAGGATGAGCACGTGTGGTCAGTGCCATCCCTGAGCAGAGCTGTTGGTGGTGACATCCTTGGTCATTATGGTCATGATTTATAGATTAAAGCAGGTGTTTTGCTTTTTCCTCGTTTTCATTTTTTTCTCAGTGGAAGGGACTTTTTGAGTACCAGACAGTGCAGCCTGCTCAGACAGTATGTTTGGGTTTTTTCCTCCCCAGTTCCTAAGGCAGAGAATGAAGTCCCATCCCCAGCCTCTTCCCACCACAGCAGCAACCAGCCGGCCTCGCTGACGGAGGAGAAGCGAACGCCACAGGGCAGCCAGAACTCCCTCAACACTGTCAGCTCGGGCAGTGGCAGCACCAGTGGCATCGGCAGCGGTGGTGGCGGGGGCAGCGGTGTCGTCAGCGCCGTGGTCCAGCCCTATGACGTGGAAATTCGTCGCGGTGAAAACGAGGGGTTTGGCTTTGTCATCGTCTCGTCAGTGAGCAGGCCGGAGGCAGGGACGACATTCGGTAAGTCTTGGGGTTTCTTCAGCGTGCCCCGAATGAGATGCAGGTTTCAGCACTGCAGCACAAGGAGGCGAGCGGGGATCTGTTTAATTAAAAGTCGTGAGCGTGCCCTAATTTATGTAATTAATATTTAATCAGAGGCCAAGACTTGGTAGGTGTTTGCCTCCTGCCTGGGTTTTGTTCAGCACTGGGTCGAGAAAAACAAAATGAGAAATCCCAACCTGAAGAGCAAAAATGCTGCCGGTGGCGATTCCTGATGCTCCCTGAAGCTGCGGCTCTCCCTGCTAGCGGGGTGCCTTTCTGGGGTTTGCTCAGAAGAGCAGCCGGGGATCCCCCCAGTGATGCTGTCTGCCAGTGCAGAAATCGAGCAGGTGGAATGAAATATGTCTCCTGGTGGTGGGACTGAGGCAGTTGATTTAAAAGCAGTAATGCTTAAACTGATGAACTTCTCCTTAGTAATCAGGGTTATTTGGATCCTCGTTAGGGAGTGAGCTTGCTGATAGTTGGAAATTTTTAATTAATGTTGCTTGTGGGTGAGACATAAAATGCAGAATACTGTTAAAATAACAGGTTGGGGTTTTTTTACCCATTCCTCCTCTTCCCAAATCCATTTCTTCAGGGTAGGGGGAAATGAAGTTCATGTGATGTCACGCTTAATATCCTGCCCTAATAGAAGTGGTCCTGGTTTCTTTCTGAAGACAGGCCTTTCTGCTAGGCAGAACACCCCTTCCCAGGTGCTGCTGCAAAAGAGGGGCACATAAGCTGGTTTTGCAAGTATGCACGGAACAGCCCGCTGTAGAGCAGAAATGTCATTGCAAGGGAGAAAACTGTCAAAAATGGTATTTTCTTCCCTTTCCAAATCCTCCAAAAAGGCCAGAGGCAACACCCATGTATAATTTTCAGGGGAAAAGAAGATATTCCCTCTCTGTTAGTCTGTGGCATGTGATAGGGATGGAGGGGGAAAGAAAGACAAAACACATGTCTTGTCCATCTTCACAGTACCTCTCAGAGAAGGGTTGTGGTTTGCAGACATAATGCAATGCAGGTGCATATGGCAAGAAGTGGCCCTTCCCCCTTTTTTCTAGGCTTTTTTATGAAATTTCCTGCCACTGCCCATCAGCCATGCCCTTACTAATACATCAAGGGAGCATCACCTCCTTTGCTGGTGTTGATGTAGAACGGGCCATTTCTAGCTGTTCTGGGCAGTCACGGCAGCAGAGATTCCAAGGGGGAAATATCTAGTACAGACCCAGCACAAGGAGGTCTGGCAGTGCTCAGGTGGGGCTGTCTCACACAGTCCCTGGTGCCCTTCCAGAGCAGCTCTTGTGGTGCCAGAACGCGGTGGTGTAATGCAATGTAGATTAAACTGAACTCAGTCTAAGCCAGGGAGTGAGCTCTTATCTTCTGAAAGTATTCGCAAACGTGTGTAAATAACTGTATGAAGACTATGCTTTAACTCTTTTCTGCAGAGAAACCTTGACCTGAGGTGGTAAAGAGTTGTGTTTGCTTTAGCCCAAGACACTCGCTAACTGGAAGTTTTCTGTGCAGGGGCTCCTCATGGAGATCTGTTGATCTGTGACTGTTTTTCCTTTAATTTTTTTCAAGTGTATTCAGCTTTTTCCTAATACTCTGCATGAGATGTGTTCCCTCTGCTGCGTGGTGCTTGCTTTGGACCTGCTTTGTAGTTCTTTTCTTTCATGGGTAGTATTCAGAGATGGGCCAAACTGGTTCTAAAACCCACCGTGGTCACTTTGGTGTGGGTTCTGTCAGCTGTGTTCAGTGGATTGGACAGAGTTAGGAGCTCTTACCCTCAAAGCAGCCTTTCAACTGGGGCTTTGTATTACCAGAAAGAGAAACTTTCTAACATCACAGTAAAAGAAGAAGGGAAAAAAAAATCCCTCCACCATTTGCAACTAATACTAACACTTTCTGCCAGTTTTCCTTGCATCTTTCCAACCTTGTTCTCTCACCTCACATTCCTTTTCTTAGCCTCTTCTTCTTTATGGTGTTTCTAG
This sequence comes from Falco cherrug, assembly GCF_023634085.1. Lineage (NCBI taxonomy): Eukaryota > Metazoa > Chordata > Aves > Falconiformes > Falconidae > Falco > Falco cherrug. The sequence continues at coordinate 16,831,060 of NC_073700.1, read as the reverse complement.
TGTTGTCGTGTGTGCAGTAATGTATATCTCTAAAACTACTAATCAAATAAAGAGTACAGCACAGATGGGAAAGTGCATCTTGAGGGTGAATGTATTGTGGATGCAAAGTACGAGATGACCTCTCTTCATACCTCATGGTTCTAATCACATGCTGCGTGCCTGAGCTGTGTGAAGAAGCTGTACAAAACCCTGGTGGATTTATCTGAGTGAAGCTGTGTATCCCATGTGTCCCAATTCCACATTTTATGAGCAACCCTGTGTTTTTGGGACAAAAAATTGCATGAAACGGGAGGAGAATTTTGTCTCCAAAACACATTCATCCTAAAGCGCTCTTGCTCTGTGTGTCAAGACATCTTGATGGTTTTGTGTGTGGTTTTAGAGGTATTTAAATGAGGAGGTCCTTATTCCTTCCCTGCTCCTGTCCTAATGCCATCTAAGATCATAAAAGGGGAAGGGTTAACAGAGGCTGAGGTGGATGCCTGCACCAAACAGGTTACCTTTGTCAGTCTTGGCCCATCTGTAGTGGTCCTGTACCTTCCCTGGTAGTACCTTTGTTCATGATGGAAGAAAACCGGTTCATGTTGCTTCCCCATGCAGCGCTGATAGAGTGGGTCTTTGCAGTAGAAAGGGAGTTGCACTCCCTCCTAGGCCTAGAACACTTTTATCTTTCTATATCGAGAAAGAACAAAACATTGGCAGAAGCTTGAACAGCAGTTGACTTAGGGAAGAACTAGAGAGGTTGACATTGATGTAATCTTGGAGGAGGAAGGTAGTGTTTTTTACAAACAGTTTCGATTTTTTTTTGTTAAAAAATAAGATCAGGATTTGGGTTATGATGGGGCTGCTAAGTGCAGTTGTAGTCTACAAATCTCACCATTTATTAAGAAAAGTCAAGCTGGGGGGGGTTTTGAGCAATTAACAAACCACCTTTTTGTAAAAGAAGTAAAGCATTGTGCACTTGTACTAGTTGATTGCCAATGTTTTGAACACTGGCAGCAAAGCTATCCTATAATAACTTTTGCTTGATGCATTAATTAATTAACCCTTAACCTTCTCTTTCCCTTTTCAACCCTTTTTCTCCTTTTCCCCTTCACCGTATTCCCACGTATGTAAAAAATTAAAAAACAAACCAAAACCAAAACCAAACAAAAACAACCCCCAAACCAATACAAAAGCGGGAAATGCATGTGTGGCCATGCCTCACAAAATAGGTCGGATAATTGAAGGGAGTCCCGCAGACCGCTGTGGCAAGCTGAAAGTAGGCGATCGGATCTTGGCCGTGAATGGGTGCTCCATCACCAACAAGTCGCATTCAGACATCGTCAACCTCATTAAGGAAGCAGGAAACACCGTTACCCTGCGCATCATTCCAGGAGATGGTAAAGTATATGTTTCCTGCTGTCTTACCTGACCCTCTCGTTGGTTTTGTTCCTGGGCTTTTTGCATCAGTCAGAGCTGCAAAGTCACGGAGTACTCAATTTCCACTCCGACTTTGGAATTAGCGGTGAGGGAGGCTGTGAGTCTTCCATAGGTTTATTTTTTGTTTCTTTCTATAGAAATGGACGTTCTGTTTTTAAACAGGGAGGTGCTGAGTCTACATTAAAAAAATACTATTCCATTCTATCACATTCCTCCATGTATCTCCTTAAAATGATCTTCTGTAAATTTGATACATAACTCGGTACACTTTGTTTTGATTCTTAGGTTCATAATGCAGCTTTAGAATATTTGGGAGTCACTGTTAATACGTGCGATTCCTGAAGCTTTGTATAGACACAAGCAGGCTATAGAGTAAAGAGATCACAGAAAGGGATAAACACTTTGTCATGTTTTAAGCCGTTCAAAAGAAGATTTATTTTATTTGGTTTTGTCTGGGTGAGTTGCTTTGGGAGTGAGCTCAGTACATTTTAAAATTACTTTGTTAAATGGTGACAGCTCTGGAGCTGCTGTGTTCTTGCAGGTTCTTGTTGTAAGAATTACCCAAGGCAGGATCTTGTGGTTTCAGGTCAGAGGGAGTGTGCGGGATCCCCAGCAGTATGCTGCCACTTGGTACTGGTTTCAGGTTACTGACCTATTTAATAAAAACAGGGATCTGTGTTATACGTCAGTGTCATTAAATTGATCCCTAGCTGTGATGCCAAATAGGAACAAAGCAGAAACGTATGAAAAGTACCTGCAGCAGAACTAGAGTTGCTGTGGTTCTAAATTCTAAGTATTTTGTTTGTTCATTGTCCTGCTCTGCCATGGATGGGTTCATAGTGAGAACTCATTAGGCAGAAATCTTTTTACATTGCTCTCTTTTCAAGCTGAATCTGCAGGTATAAGATATGATGGCTCAGATACAGTATTAATGAGCATTTTTAAAAGTTGGACAAGACATTATTAGCGTTCAGTTAAATGCGGAGAAAGAGTGATTAAATTTGAAAGGAAGGTTGAGGAAGTATGGCTGGATTGAACCTGGTAGCTGTAGAGCAGAATGGAGAAGTTACACGGTGTGGTTTCCAGTGAGACACATGCATTAGTTGATAACTCTCACACTTTCTGATCTGAAACATGGATTTGGTTATCCCACGGAGCATGTTTATGCTGTGTTTAGTTATAGGATAAAAACAGGCCAGGATGAGAAATGATCTGGTTATAAACTATTTCTGTTTAGGATGATATGCTTTGCATAAAGGGTTTATTTTCCTGCTGATTAATAGCTACCAGGTCAAATGGTATATGATCCTTTGCTGCTTCCAGCAAATTGAGTGTTGATGAATAATAAGATGGCTGTGAATCAGGCTAACATTTGAGCAGGCCAGTGCATGCCAGTTTTGGGAGGTAAACTGGGAGAGGTATTGTTCGTTACATGTATTTTGATACTGGTCAAAATCCAGGGAGGTGAATCTTTAAAATAAATAAATAAATAAAGTTTTGGAGAGGCAAAAGTATCTAAGAAATAAACAACTTTTGAATAGTTTAAATTTTTTTTAGAAAGAGTATAGCCTCCTCATGTGAATGCTCAGCCAGGCTTGCTCATGCAAATAGGTGTACAAAATGCCATGTTAAATTGCTTAGATGAGAAGGGAAATCTGTACCTGTGACTGACATCACGTATTCCTGGAGAAGGTGCAAGTCTGTAACTTACAGAATGAGTGAACTCTTCTCTCTCATAGCAGTGCGGGTTTTGAGTCTTTTTATTTACTCTCCCTTTGGAATTCCAAGTCAGATTGCCAACTTTGCACAGTATTACCTGCATTTAATTTTCAAAAACCAGTTAGACCAGACATTCTCAAAATGGTGAAAGGTTTGCTCTAAACCCCATGAGATTTAAGAAATTGGTCTCAATGTCATTTTTGTTGTCTTTAAGGGCTCTTGTTGATTTGTTGTTTTCTTTTTGTTGACTTTTGGGTGCCTTTTTGGTAAATGCAAATGCTCTAACAGTGTACTTAAAGGTGGTGGCAGGGGAAAGAATAAAGCAGAAGCCATGCTCCTCAGATAAACATCAAACTAAGGCTCATCACAAAACTCACGATAAACTCACACTGCTAATCTCTTCTAACATTATTAAAAACACCAAGGGTTTTTGCTTTGTAATAAGTCTTGCACGAACTCATTGCCATAGACCGCTGCAGGATTGTATTTGCAATGAAATGACAATGGTTTCGCATGCTACCAACTGTTGCAAGGATACAGAGAGCTGAAAACAACAAGCTTCGATTAGGCGTTTAATTGGTGTCTGAGTGTTCTAGGGCAGAACAGGGCAAGGAATCAATGAAATATGTAGGATGTAGAACATACATTTGTAATTCTACTAGAGATAATTTTTTTGCTATATTTGTGTTCTGTTCCAGTTTTGCATGGTGGCTGGCACGCGTCCTGAACTAGTGTCTAAAAAACTAGCAAAATTATGCACAACTCCTGACTCATGGGATGGGGTGGGCTAAAGATAGATGCAGTACAGTGGCATGAAGATACATCTGTACCAAAGATGTGTTGTTGCACTACTTGGTATTCTTAGTGTGACCTGCTAAAGGGTAGAAATCTTGCATTCTCTTTGAAGCCCATCTTCATCTGATCTCCAAATATTTGTGCAGAATTTCAGAGGCTTTTGTTCTGGATGAATACAGGACGCTTAACCACGTTTTAGGACCTTTGTAGATTGGAGACAGATTTTAGCGTCAAGGCATCTTTATAAAATACAGAGAATTATTTCCACACATAGGGACACCTCCTTCTCACACAAGCCAGCTGTCAGTGGCACATCCTCGCAAGGGTTTGTGTTGGTCATGCCTACCTCGAGAGGCGCAGGCAGACCCAGGAGCCTCTCTTGCTCTCTGAGCCACCGGGCACAAGCCAGCTCTGGTCTGGAAGATGTTACAGCTCCATATGCTGGAGGTTTGGGCATGTTAACTTGGGCATAGTGCTGCAGGCAAAGGAGCTGTGCTCTCGTTGCACCCGTCTGTTTAAATGGTTCTTCTTTTTCTCTTTCCCGAGTTTCCCTTGACACGCACTAGCTACAGAAAGGAAAAATCTTCACCTCATCTAGATTTCTCCACTTTTAAAATAAATTCATGAAATAGACTAAGTTCACAGGACCAAGTAAGCCCCTGAGCACCACCTTACCTTAATTCATGCAAAAAACCTCCCATTTCTGCAATTTTGTATTACAGCCGGACTCCGTTTAATGATGGTAGATTTCTCCACAGTCAGTAAAATGAATTACCAGATGCCTAGAGCTTCAGGGGCAAACAAGGGCAGGGTAGAAGATGCTGTAATTTTATTTTGGAGAGCCAGATGTTTCCACGCGGTTTTTGTTGCTGTTTTCTGATGGTGCTTTTTTTTTTTTTTTTTTTTTTTTTTTTTTTTTTTTTTTGAGAAGGGATGGAACTAGAGAAATTCAGTCAAGAAACAAGGCACATTGTTGTAACCAGTGATTGTGCACTCAGTTTACATTTTGATCTTGAAAAGTGAGTTGTGGTCAGTATTTTATAGTTGTCATCTGTGGTCCTCTCCTGGATAGAATGAATATAGGCACAAAGTGGGGGTCTCCTGTATGCAGAACTGTTCCACAGAGGGAGGGAGTGCCTGCCACTGCAGTGACTTTAGCTGGGAACGCCATGCCTAAGGAGTGGATGTTTCTATTGACTGTGCCCATCATTCTGCGTATGCAACCAATACAGCTGTTCAACGTTTTGAGTGGGTAGGCATGTACCATCAGCTCTTCCTCTGAATTCATACTCCTGTGTGAGGGGAAGGGTGTTTTCAGGAACTGCTGACTTGCAGAGCAATTCAAAATTCGAAATGCTTCAGTATTAATTTCAGTTCAGGTTTGATACAATATGCATTTCTGGAAAATGTGTTGAGTTCAATATGCAAGAGTTCCAGGTCTTTCCTCCAAAACTGTGTTGCTAGTATTTGGCTAATGTCATTGACGTGACCTTAATTTTAGGCAGAATTTTAAATGAGTTCTGGGTTAACTCTGGTCTTACTGAAGTCCAATATGTAAAGCTCCAAAATGATAAGGGGACCATTTTGCCGTGCTGTACTGAGGGACACCTAGAGAGTCCTTTTTCATTTGTGTCTACAGCAACTCCTGTCCCAGTTTTGTGAAGTGCGAGAGAGGACCTCTCCTCCTAAAAGCACCTCCTGCTGTGTGTAGAGAAATGTGGCATTTGCACAGGCTGACGTTGGGCTGAGAGCCCTTTACCATGGCATAAATGGAGTTTTGAAGTTAATCCTGCTCTATGTATTCTCTCGGTGAGCCCTTTTGTAAATGGCACCCAGAGCTGTTGATGCTTTTGGTACAGGTGCTTCCACATCCCTGCATGCAGCTTTGAGTGCTCAGGCAGCAGTGGATTGTATTTCAAAGATGGATTGCAGTAAGTTTGGGTTTTAGCCACATTCAATATCACCTTGTGAGGTATTAGATAAAAGCCACATCTCAATCCTACTGAAGATTGCAGTTTCTGATGGAGGAAGCACTGATAAGCTTATAATCCATGGAATAGTTATTGCTACTATAAAATTAATCCAGCCTACCTATACCATATTTGGAGACTCTAATGATTTGAATTCATGTCATTAGACAGCAGGGAAATAATTCTTCAACCCTTACACCACAAGTCAGCCTTCATTCTGAGTGGGTCTAACGGTCAGAGGTGTTTCTAATCCAGATTTCCTAATTATTTTTTTTTTTTGCATTTTCCAATTTCATATACATATTTGTGATGACGCAGCTTAGACTTTATCCCGTTAATTTTTGGTTTTAAGAAATTTGAGCCAATCTCAAGTTCTTTAAAAACAACATAATGATGCTTTTCAATGAAATGCCTTTGCAAAGCTTTTTTTTTTCTTTCAGCAAATGGCCAATGGTCGTCCCTCATAATGAAAAAAAATTTATTTTGCAGAATCCTCCAATGCTACTTTATTGACCAATGCAGAAAAAATTGCTACAATTACAACCACACATACTCCTCAGCAAATACCACAGGAGACCAGGTCAGATTGTTTTCCTTGAGGAGAGCATGTTGACATGCTCTCTCTTTGGGCATTTCTTGATCATCTTCACATTCCATGAGCTGGTTTTTTCCTCTCTCCCTCTTTCTCTCTTCCTTTACAGCAGGAACAACACCAAACCAAAGCAGGAATCCCAGTTTGATTTCAAACCACCCCAAGCAGCGCAGGTAAGGAGTAGCTTTCTAATTGTTTTGTTTACCACAGAGTGTTGCTTCCAATCTGCTTGAGGGGGCTGTATTCAAATAGTTCCCTTGAAAATTCCTACTGGGAGGCTGTTCTCCCTCAGCCTGTTTGCTGAAGTAAGAGGAATTTGCTGATTAGTTTCTTAATATGTGTTGTTTTTTCAGCTGAGAAACATTTCCAGCACATTCTCATCAAAAGTTTTAGGGAGGGGGGGAAAAAAAACCAACCACAGCTGACATTTTAATGATAGTAATAGTTTATGTGTTTGTTTATTGAATTGTATATTTTGAAGGGCCTCTCCAGAAAGTACTGTTGTGTGCGAATGGTAAGTTCAGAGGACAAAAAAGAGGAAAACTAAAAAGGGGCAGTAGCTGGAGTTTTCCAGCTTTCACAGATGGCATCTAATTAGAGAGATTATCTATCTCACTGTTATCTTTCTTTGCCACTGGCCATCCCAGAAGTAACCTCTTCCATTAGGGATTTCAAGACATCCCTACGCTAACAGCATTTGTGAAAAACAATGCACATGCTTCTGAGCTTCTTGCAAAGGAATTGATGAGGTGGTAACAAAAAGGAAAAGCCAGCACCATGGCATAAAGTCACCCCAGGTGCCATTAGCCATTCAATTAAAGCCTGGCACTGGAATTGTGGTTACCCTGGCCTTCCTGTGCAGCTGCTGGAACACTAACCACCCTCCAGAAACATGCTTTTCTGCCCTGGGCACGGGAGTGTTGTGTAACAGAGGTGCCTAAAAATGCATGGGACGTGGCCAAGCCCATTCATTCAAACGGCCCTTTGCAGACCACTGCCAGGACTCCAAACTGCAGGGTGGGATCTGAGGAAGCAGGAAATCCTAGCCTGTGTGTGAAAACTCAACTTTTTTTAATTATGAGTAACAAAACCAATAATGTACGTTGGTTGAATAACTTTAAAATTAGAGTAGAGCAGTGTTTAACATTCCATTCAACTGTGCATATGTTGTCTTCCCTCCCGCAGGACCAAGATTTTTACACTGTTGAGCTGGAAAGAGGAGCCAAAGGGTTTGGCTTTAGCCTGCGAGGTGGCCGGGAGTATAACATGGATCTGTACGTGTTGCGGCTAGCTGAGGATGGTCCGGCTGAGAGATGTGGGAAGATGAGGGTATGCACAAACAGATTTAAAAAACGCGTTTCTTTGCAATAAGCTGACTTCCCTGCCTCTCACTTACAGGCACACCTTCTGCTGTGCCAGCTAAAAGGAAAATGAGATGTTAACTGAAAGGAGCAGTGGTTCCTATTTACTTCTGTGTGTGGCTTCTGTCACTCTCTGTATACAGTCTGTAGCAGTGCGTGTGCATGGGAAGGCTTCACCCCCTTCTTCCAACCCAGGTTTCCAAATTGTAATACATAATCTGACTTGTAAAGCCTAACAGAGATGCATGTAGCAATGAAAATGTAATAGTCACAGTCTTTGTCAGCTCTTCTAAAGCTGCAGCTGTGGGTAGAGAATCGGGATGTCCCACCTGACCCCCTCCTATGCTCGAGGGCAGAGAGGGGAGAGAGAATGTATACTGACCCACAGGTTACAAAATTATAATGTACTTTTTTATTAGTATTATCTGTTAACTTCACACATCAGCTAAATTATAAACATTATAGCAAGGGCATATGTTATAAAATGCCTACAGAAAAATTAAATTGGCAAGTTTTATGTACTCCTTGCTCCTCTGTTAAAGAATGCAGTATAACTTTGCTGCATGTGCCATTTGTCTTCTTCTCCTCCAGATATATCATGCAGAGGGCATTTTCAAAAAACTTTTGTCTAGAGGCAAATTTATAGGTCCAAAAGTTATGCTTATGAAAATAAAGCAGTGCTGCCTTGTGGAGGTCAGTGCTTTGACAAGCTCTTCCAGCCCCTGTTTTCCTATCCTGATAAATGATTATCTTTACAGAAGCAGCTTTGTTGGTTCATAGTAGGTATCTATATCCAAGTGAGAAATGGATCTGAAAGAGCTATTTGAACACCCCGGTTACAGCAAACTGTAAAACAAATGACGACGTTGACCAAAAACTTCACAGATAATCAAAATAAAATAACACCAGTTCTAACACAGCTCTAGCTATTGAAAAATACAGTAATGCAATGTGGTTTTACAGAACAGCAATGAAATATTTTGATACCTCAAGCTTTCCCTGTTGTCTTCATGTCTCCCAGGCCCCTGCACACTGTTTTTTTGTGGACTGCCATTGGGAGGAGTTGGGTGTATTTAGCTTCACCTCGTGCATAGTTGTTCCTCCACCTTTGCTGTGGCTGTTGTCTCATGGTGTGCTGGCGGTGATGCTCCTGGGGACTTGTTTCTAATCTTTGACTCTTTTCTTTTGTAACATTGACAGATCGGTGATGAAATCTTAGAGATCAACGGAGAAACTACCAAGAACATGAAGCATGCTCGGGCCATCGAACTGATTAAAAATGGTGGCCGCAGGGTCCGCCTGTTTCTGAAACGTGGAGATGGCTCTGTCCCAGAATATGGTGGGTCAAACTATGAAAACATTCCTTTCTTCCCTGGCATCACTCCATGAATGATCTGTCTCAAGATCTGAAGCGGGAATTCTTTTTTATTTTCCTTTCTCACCAGTGTCTTACCAACCTTTGCAACATATGGTTAATTGCCTCGCTTGTGCTGAATTTTCTACACATTTCATCCTTTGCTTGCTTCCATGGACTTGGGGCGCAGTGTAAGGCAAGATCATCATAGCAGTATTTTTGGTGATCAGAGAGGAAAACAAAACAATACAAAAAAACCTTATTGTCTTGTCCAGCCAAACAAGGAATGTCATTGAACTGTGCCAAACTGTTTCTCAGCGGCTGAATTGTTGTTTCAAATAGGTCTCTACTTCTAATCAATGCAAAAACTGGGATCCTGAGTTATTATTCTAAAGCAGTGATTTTTTTTGTTAGGTTTTTCTCTTAGTTCCTGTCCATAGACATGAATGCCAAGATGGCTTATGAGATTTTTGCCTTCCCTTAATATTTATGTAAATATTTATAAAGTTATTTAAGAAAAAGAAGAAAGAAAAAAAAAAAAAAGCTTTACTGCAAAAATATATTCATTTGGCCTCCTGAGCCCTTTTCTTCCCCTTTAAACTGTCTGCTGGTTGCAACTAGTTAATTTGTAAGGTCCGAAAAGGTGAGGAGGTTGTGAAAAGGTGCTCTCGTGTTTGTCTTGGGGGAAACATTCAGTCCTCGTTTCTTACTAAGAATTGCATTAGATTTCCTTTTCTTCCCCCGGAGGTTGGATTGCTGGGTGGCTTAACTTAGCACACTATTTAATATTATAATTATGTCTTATTTATTTGAGATAATTGTCAAATATTGTGCCCTCGATGGAGGGCTACTCCCAACCAAAGGTCTTTGAGGTTTCTATAGAAACTGATGATTGAAGGGATGTCCTTTATATTTTTCTCCCCGTATTTGGGTTATTTCTGTGTCAGTAAGTTCTGTGTTTATCATTCACTCCCATGTCCTAAAACCAGAAACAAAACCTTTCTGCACAATTGATGAACTAGATTTTCTTTTTATTTACTCTGCCACATTTGAGAGTTTCTGCTCACTCTGCTCATTATTTAACTTAAAATGACCAATTCAGACTATAAGCAACAAACAATTGAAGTGTTTAACAATATGGAAGGGAAGTTGTGGGTTTACACTTCTGTAATATAAATAGCACACCAGAAGGTTCAATGATGGCACTGAAATTCTGTATTGTTCTTTCTACTTTTGTCTTTTCCTATACTCCTTTGGATGTACAGTACTGTATCATATACTAGACTGCATAAATACCCTGTAAATTAAGTGCTTCACTTCTCAAAGCATATGTCTGTTGCACTGAGGATGGAAATCCACCACCGATTTTCTTTTGGCTAATGCTAAACCACTAAACGTTCATTCTCCAAGCAAGGATTTAATATACAGGGGTTGCACTACTGTAAAGAATATCCTTGTAACATTTGGGACTCCTTCCTCTCTTCGTTCTGTTCGCTGCAGTCGCAAATGGTTCCTCTAATAATGTTAAGTTCCAATATTTTTCTGACTCGATTGGAACGTGCTTCTCTATGAGGCTGTATATTTTTGTAATGAGTTTTGTACTTATTTTTAATGTTGTGGTCTCTGGTGGACTTTATTTTTCGTTGTTGTTTGATTGTTAATGTTTTTTCTATGACATTCTGTGTCGCTGTTCCAGCTGTCTTTTAGAATGGATGCTCTCGTTGTCTGGGTTATTGAATCACCTTTTAGATGTCTCTTTATGTCACAATAATAACAACTGCTGTCTTTGCAGCCTTATATTTGGGTGAAGCCTAGACAATCTGACTGGAAAAATAAACTTTCTTTATTCTAAGATAAAATATGAAGATTTTTCTTTCTTTCATCTTTGTTCTAGGGAATCTAAATTTTCTACTTTTCTCTTTCTCTTTCTCTTACTTTTCTTGGTGCTGGGCTCTTCCTTCCTCAGCGATGATACCTCCTAATATCGCTGCATGTATGAGAAATGACAAGCTCGGGGAGTCTTGCTTCTACCTTATGGGCCATAATCAAACTACGGTTTGTAGCTAAAATCAATATTAGGTGTTTTTGTGCTGTGGCCTAATTCCCTCACATTGCTTTCCGCTTCGCTATATTTTATATGTACAGCAATTCATTCCGAGCACCCTGCGTCCCCTGAATTGTAAGTACACCACAGGACACGTTTAAACCTCGCTTGTACCTTGTGCGATAGCCAGGTTGCCGCAAGCCACGTGCTTACAGTTACGGAAAAGCGGTGTGGTCCCCAGCTGCTGCCTGAAAATGCTAATAACCAAAAATGCACACACGTGAGTCACAACACGGGTTTCACCTGGAAATCACAGACCTCAGGGCCCATGCGCACACCGACCCTCCCAGGCTAAGGAATGGAAATGCCATCAAATGGGAGACACCTTGCGTGGTGGCAGGAGGAATGAGCATGTAGAGCTTTTGGCTTGGGGGAGGGGAGACAAAAAGGAGAAAAACCGGGTGGGGGCGGGGGGGAATCTGTCCCCACAAGTGTTTGTGAGGGTTTTCAGTCGTTGCCATCAGGACAGTCCACCTCGAGGTGGGTGTCTCGGTGCAAGCGGCAGGAAGCCTGCAGGAAGCGTAGCTAACGCCAGCCGAGCTGCTGTGCAGAAGCTGCTTTAAAAAAGAAAGCCATAAGCAAATAAAAGTAACGCTCATTAAGTCAGCACAGCTACTTTAACGTTTGCCATGTCTATAATGAATCATTCATAAACATCCGTTAGAAATGACGTGAGCAGTTGTAGCTTAGCTACAGTGCAGGGCTGGTTCTTAGTTTTGGGGTTGGTTTTTTTTTTTTCCTGCTGCTTTGCAGTTTGTCTCGCAGAGGTAGCTCAGCTCTATTTTACCCAAATACTACTTTAAAAATAACAAACTGGAGATTAGGTTTTAATCAAAGCCATCCCACATATTACAGTATCTTTTCATTGCTTTGATATGAAAAAATCATAACTTCTGTCATCGTTGTTCGAATCATTGTGGCAAAACCAAAATCTACATTAGGACTTCTCGTAACATGGTAGAACTAAGTGAGATTAAGTAAAGTCTTAAACAAAATGACAATTGCATGATTACAGTCTATTTCTCACACCTTCAAAATGTTATTTTACAAAGTGAAAACTTAATGATCAATTCTATTTTCTGTATATTTTCTGTTATTTGAAACAAAGCCTCCCACACCTGGAAGGCAGTTCTTTCAAAAGTCTTGACAAAATCGTTTCCTAAAGGCCCTCTTTATTGGAAACCGTTAAAAAACCCCACAGCCAACAACCTGAACTACAATATTTTTCTTTTTTCCACTGGAAAGAAAGTAGTGTAAACCGAAACATTATGAATTGGGCTTGGGGAAAATGTAAAATGCCCCATGACCAGAAGAGCGTAAAGATGATATCAGCTTGGACCAAAACACGGCTAACGAACAGAGCAGCACCAGTACTAACCTGTAACTCTCGTTGTTCGCAGTTAAATTAACAAAAGCTTCGGTTAGCCTTCACTGACTGCTTTTAACAGTTGTTTGTTTTTGTCACTAATGAAGTCTGAAGAGTGCTAAGTGGTGTCACGGCGCTGCAGAAGGCATCAGTACCAAACGCTTTGCTGTTATTTTCTTTCAGACCCCAGCAGTGACAGGAACAGTCCCGCCACAGGTTCACAAAATGTATCGGAAATGAAACCCGTGCCATCCGACCGACGGCAGCACCCATCATCGGAGTCCAGTTATCCACCAGACCTTCACAAATCATCACAACATGGGGACAAGCGGACTTACGTTAGAGACCTAAAAGGCAGCAGAGAGTTTAGCAGACATCCCAATGAACACCACACTTGGAATGGGACTTCTAAGACCAACGACCACGTGCCAGGCAGGAGGACGGAGAGGTCGCCGGAGAGGAGGCACGAGAGGCAGCTGGAGAGGGCAGTGGTGAACGGGCAGAAGAGGAGGTCTCCCGAAAAGCGGAGGGAAGGGACGAGGAGCGCTGACAACACTTTGGAGAGGCGGGAGCGACACGAGAGGAGGAGAGACCTCTCCCCCGAGAGGCGCAGAGAGCGGTCGCCCAGCCGCCGCCGGCGGTCGCTGGAGAGACTCACGGAGCCGAGGAGGTCACCCGATCGGAGAAGAGAGAGCTCCCTTGACCGACGGGCCAAGTCGTCTGACCGGCGGAGGGAGAGGTCGCCCGACAGACGGCTCAGGGAGGAGCGAGTCGGTCACCGGGAGAGGGAAGACCCGGGCTGGAAGCATGAGCCGAGCCGCAGGCACCCGCCCGAGCAGCGCAGGCGGCCGTACAAGGAGTGCAGCACCGACCTCAGCATCTGAGGGGCTCCTCCGGGGTCCCCGTCGCCTTCCCCACGCCGCGGGAGCGGAGGAGAAAGTGCGGGAGCTGAAACCATCTGGCTTTCACAGGCGAGGAGACATCCGGCACCTGCTGATCCTACAAACCTTTTATGCAGATGAAATCATAACAAAAAAAAAAAAAAGTGTTGTGCCTGATGTATAATATTAAAGAAAGTATTTTTCAGTGTATTCTTTTTTTTTTAATTACTTGCCAAATGTTGGTCCTAAAGGATTATAAAATTTTGTTTCTACATTCTTTGTAGATTTCTTAAGAATAATTCCTTTATTGGGCTACTTTCCCCCCTTCCCGATATAGTAAATGGGGGTAGCCAGTAATATAATATAGGCAAAGGATTTTATGACCAAGTTTGAATAATTTGATCCAGACTGTTCTCTAGTGACTCACTGCTACACTGTATGTAGAAAATTTTTTAAGGGTTGGGGGTGGGGAAGGAAGAAACTTGTTCATCTCAGTAGGAATGGAGCGCTCCTGCTGAAGGAATTAAAAAAGAAAAACAAATGTTCCTAAAATTGCAAGAACTGTTTGAAGAGACTACTGTTTCAATGAAGGATATTTATAATAATAATAAATAATAATAAAAAAAAAATACAAACCCACACAGCACAAGATGATTTATGATAAGGAATTTCTAGTTTGTTCCGTGAACAGTTTATACTTTCAGGCCCCCTCTACAGGATGCGCAAAGGCAGAAAGACTGGTAACCACCATGCCTGTGTCACACACTAACGTAGACTGTTGATCTCTCATTAGCCTCAGCAACATTTAACGATATTTCATTAAGGCAGCCGCCGCAGCCCTCCTCATCTTCTAGATGTATATGGACAGCAACCCAAGCATGCATGGTATTGTTTGTCTGCTTTGAAGCAAGGGAAGGGATCAGGATCCTGGGACAAGGCACAATGCGATGGGAGCAAAGTCCTCCCTCTCGGAGCAGGTGTATTCCTTCTGCTCAGGCAAAACCAGTGGGCTTTTCTTACTTTGCCTAATTCCAAAAGCTGTCTCTTCTTCTCGCTCTATATTTAAGGGTTTTTTTTATTTTACTGGTTCATCCTTACTGAGACAAAAGGAGTGCACTTGCTGGAGGGAAAAAAAAAATTAAAAAGGAAAAAAAATAAAAAGATGTATCAAAGGAAAAACACAGGCAAAAAGAGGCAATCAGTGGGACAACCTGGTTGTAGAAGCCTATCCATACTGGTTATATGCTGTAATTTTGAATCTAAGAACAGCAGCGAAAGGGAAACCTGCAAGTTTCTAAGTTGTATTTTTAAATTTGCAAGTTGTGTGGTAAGTCTGCTGTAGTATTGGTATAAGATTTTAATGGATTTCTGCCTAGCTGAGCCAAAATGTTTGCCGTTACTGTTGGACCACTAAAGTAAACTGCTGCTTTTTACAGTGCATTGGTGTGTACATGTATACTGTTTCACATTTTC
Source organism: Falco cherrug (assembly GCF_023634085.1). Lineage (NCBI taxonomy): Eukaryota > Metazoa > Chordata > Aves > Falconiformes > Falconidae > Falco > Falco cherrug. The sequence continues at coordinate 16,816,026 of NC_073700.1, read as the reverse complement.
CATATGAACACAAATCATTGCAAGTCTATCACTGTTGTTGCCATGGTACTGTAAAAAACAAAACCAAGAAAGAAGATGGCCGATCATTGTGTGTACAGTTTAAATTGTAATTAATAGAGCCTGTTGGAAAAAAAAACAAAACTGTTGCCTTTTTCTTGTATAAAAGAGGATTTATGACAAAATTTAGCTGTGAGGAATGTGATTAAGTGTTTATATTTCTGAAAATGGAACAAATTGATTCAGGGGATATATTTTAATGTAAACTGAATCAGGTATGTAAAGCTGTTTTAAAATGGGAGACTATAAGTAATTCTAAAGCTTTTGTTGGTTTGAATATCATTTCTTTCTTCATGGTGGGCCTGCTTACATATTATTAAGCACTTGTATGCAGTCTATGTTCTTCAGTCATCATTTCTTGCAATGTGCTAGAGACATAATGCTCTTTTCTGTGTTGATGAAAAGCAGTATGTGGGCCAATCTTTTTTATAAAACACTATGCATATATAAATACTACATTGTTCATAGCTTTATTTGACTTATTGGGTTTATACATGACACTAGTATGAGTAGATGTGGACTTACCCAGTACGAGCTTCTTTCCTTGGAACAGACACTATGTATATGATGTAGCAACAAAGAAGGAGAAAGTCTGTGAATGCTATTTTTATTATCAAATAAAGTTTTCCATACAAAGCATACATATGAGTGTAGTGATAAGATAAAGGAGGAACCACAACTTAATATTGCTTACTGATCCCTGTCTAAATTAGTAAACTAGGTTACAGTCTCCAAGGGCCAGCCATTAAATAAGTATTAATCAGCCATTAAATATAATATTAATCATTTGACAAGCCTTAAAGCAAAGTTTCCCAGTTTTCCAATGTAAATTTTTCTTCCCCCGGATAACCAGAAGCTAGGAGTTAGGTGAAGCAGGGTTTGTTCCTGCGTCTCGGGTTTCTATCACTGGTCCTTCGTAACTCATCAGCATGTGCAGCAGTGTAAAGTGAAGACAAGGCAGCAGTTGCTCTCCTGCTGTTGGGAATGTTGGTGTCATGGATATATGTGTTTATATGTGTGTGTGCATATATATGCATACACATACACACATATATACACATATCACCAAGACTGTATGTCTGCCGTCTCTTGGTTCTTAAAATGTGTGAAGGCTGTTAACTTAAGATGGCAAAACTCTTTGCTTTACATAGCTTTTAAAAATAACCTTTAATTATTGTGTAGTTTATCATGCCCCACTCGTACGTTTTCCTGAGACCTCAGCTAACCTGCTGGGCATCCAGGCAGCTTGGGAGAGTCACCGGTGAATGGTCTGTGTTTCCAACCACAGTGTCTAGAAAGGGATTTGTCTGATACAGCCTGAGTCTTTAGGGGTACGGATGGGACACCGAGAAAGCGTTTGGGTATTTTAAGTCTGAATCTTTTATGATGTCCAGTGCCTTTTTACTCTGAAATTATATTGTAATGGTATACATTGGTTCTGAATTTCTGTCTTCTGCTGTTACTGTTTTTCCTTTCCTTGTTCATGTTACAGCATAATTTAAATGATCTTAGAGAGCTGATTAGGTGAGTCTCAAGCTTTTGAAGTATGTCTTTGAAGCACTGAGTCTCAAGCTGAAGGGAGATACTACATAGTTAATACTGAAATCACTTTCTACAGAAACATTTAATTTAAAAAAAAAATTGCAAGCTGAAAAAAAAAAAGTTATTCAAAATGCCTTGTTAGTGGTAGCATCCTTTCTACTGCTTCCAAACCCACTGAGTGCTGGAGCCCTGCTCTGAAGCGAGCACTGCAGCTCCATATTCCATGGTGCAGCCTTAATCACTTTAATTAATTCCAGCCTTACTTCTGACCATAAAATACTTTTCAAGACTTCTAAAAATGAAAAGAAACCCTTTTTTAGATTGTAACTTGGCTCATGTTTTGTCAAACAATGTTCTACAACTATAAAGCTGCCAAAAAGATGAATTGGAGCGTTTCTGATGAAAAACTGAGAAGTTTATGAAGTAGTAAGTGAAAAAGCTCAGCAAATTGATATTGTTAGGTGTTGGTTTTGTTTTGGATTTGAGTTTAACATGTCTTTTTATCAGTGTTACATGGTCAGGGTCCTGTGCCATCAGTATGCTCAGTCCTGTCATTTGCGTAAGCGTTGATTAATACCTTATTGCGCAGGTTTTTTGACTGCAGCGGGGCTGTTTTACCAACGTGGAGCGTATGTGGGTGTTGGTCTTTTTGGTTAGAGTTGGAAGTAACTTCTAGGTTAGTTGAGCTACGTTTGCTGCCTTTATACACTTTCACTCAGTTCACTCCCTCTTGAATATTCACTTCTTGGCATTCGAGCCAGTGTTTTATTTACAGTGATCTTGTGCTAAAGCCGTCTGCTGTACTATGCCTGTTTTATCACCAGAGTAGTAATTACAGATACTGTTCTCCTCCTCACTTTGATACCTTTTGTTACGACAGGCTTTCAGCTCTGTCTCTTGGCTGACTGTTCTGCTGAAGAACATTATAAATGGCTTATAATATGTTCAGTTTGTTTGGCTCTCATAAATGCTATCAGGAAAAAGATGTCGTTTTTGACCCACTGCTGCCATCTGTAAATGTGTGCCTGTTAAGCCTTTGGGATTGTATTTTCTTAAGATTTATTTTTTAAAAAAAGAAAGAGTAGGAACTAAAAATATATCCAAATTTACTCAGCAGTTGCTGTAAATCGCGTGAGTCTGAGACGATGCCAGATTCTGTTTTGGATGCGATGCTAATCCATCAGCATTGCTTCCTGAGTATATAATGAAGAGGCAGTAAAGTGTCATACAAATGGAAAATTGTGGGGTTTCAGGACAGACAGGAATGTAAAATATGGACTGCCACAAGGCCTGCTGCTTAATGCACGTAGAAGTTCAATGGCTGGGACTGACCGTGATACAACAGTCTGCCACATAAACGTGAACTTCAAGTCAGAGATTGCTTTTCAGAATTTAAGGCATATGTATTTCTTTTTCCTTGCTGCCTTTATTGACATGATCTCACAGCAAGATTGGTGTTGTACCTATACAACACACTGGGAGAAACTTGGCTTCACTTTTTAGGACATACTCTTCCCTTCCAGATTCCTCTAAGAGGTCTTCAAGCCACATCTTCAAATGAACTCTTGGCCATGAACATACAGGTTGCCGTGATGTGAAATTTACCCTTTAAAATGCTTTTGTAAATAATAAATGGCCATCAAAGTTTTAAACCATAGTCATTGCTGTGGACACAGAATTTCTGAAATATTTTAAATCGTTGTGTTTCTTGATATTTCCAGGATTTGGGAGTGGAAGACAGCACACATGTTCCTTCCTGGGTGGAATTGTGCTAACTGCACAATTTTTTTCTAAAATGAGCTAACAAATTGTATCAAAATATAGGAAGTTGTCCTGCAGAATTGTGTTTGGATTCTCAATTAAATACCCATAAGTGGCTGAGGCCCTGAGCACATCCTATCAACAAGGGTATAAACGCCACTAAAATCAGGTGAGGTTTACGCCTGAGTTCAGGGTCGGGCAGTGTTACCCCCCTGTATTTTGGCAGAGTTCAGACTTTGCGTATCTGGGCTTAGAGGCACCAGCAGACCGAGCTCTGGCAGGTCAGTGGAAAGTGATGCATGCCCTGACCCTTCCACTTCAAAGTCAAACATCTCTGCATAAATCCGTTTCGGTGATGATGTGAGCTAGAACTATGTGCCCTTCATCGAAGCAGTAGATACAAACACCCCCCACCTATGTTGCTGACGGGGCAGGTGAGAGGGGGCTGTTGTCCTCAGCAAATCTTTGGCAGCGTGTGAATTGGGAATCCTCGGTTTCAAAGAGTAGTCCAAGCCTCAAGATGTTGAAATTGAAATGGAGGTTGTTTCACCTCTTCGAAGAGTCGGAGCTTTAATTTTACAGCAAATATCTTCTTAAAAGAGAACTTTTGAGCAGGTTTGCCGCAGCAGGAGGGAGAGAAGAGCAGAACATGATCTGCAGAGAAACAGTTAAGCTGAGCATTTACTTTGGTCATACTCAAGCAAATCCAAGTTGCTGGCATCGTGCCTCAGCCAAAGTTATTTAGTTCGTTCCTCAGCTGATGTGACTTTGGTGCTGACTGTAAGGAAGAGTCAAGTTTGTATGGAGCAGGAGTTCCACCTCACTTACATGGCTTTTGTAGACCAGGCGTCGTCTAAGACCAGTCATAGATTTCCTCTTTCTTTCCTTTGTGCTTGTCAGAAATTTGTCTTCAGATTTGCTGTCGTTAGAGGACCGAGCTTGTGCGACATTACCTTGCGTCCGCTGTGAGCTGAGAACATACGCAGGGATGTACCTGTGGCTGAGCTTATCTGTAGTAATTTGTTGAGTCAGGAAAACTGGGTGGTGAGACTGTGCCTCCAAGCCTGGCAACTCCCATAAGTATGAATGAGATTCATTGAATTAGCTGTCTCGCTTCTTTCTAAGGATAGTCAGAAACAGGAATGTCTGGGGGAGGAAGTTGGCTGAGGCTTGTTCCATATGTGCTAGAGAAAATATTGATTGGATGTGGAAGCAACTTGGAGAGTTTCTTGAGGACTCGGGCTTTTGTTCCATTTAAATGAGCGGGGTTTTTTCTCATTGTTTCTCAGTAAGCTTCTTCTGAATCCTGTTTTTGCTTCTGAGACTCCAGTTTGCTTTGGAGACCCGCAGGCAACTTCTTTCCTCTCTGTTTGATCCAACAATTGTTGCCACGGCTTTGAAGTGTTGAGTCTGCTGGCAAAGCCTGTGCCTTTGTAACCTTTGAACTGCCGTTGTGTAACGCAGGGCTAACTTCCAAGAACACGAGGCGGTTTCTCTGCCTTACAGTACAGCAGCAGGCATGGTCAGCATGTCCTGCTCCTACTCCTCCGTGGAAACAGAGGTCCTAACCACAGGCATGCAGAGCTGAGGAGAGGGCATCCTCAGGCAAGGCCAAGAATCATTCCCTGAAGGTGCACCGAAGTACCGTGTCCCGTGGGTTTCCAGATAAAAGAAGTCGTAAAATTTGTGTGTTGATTCACAGTGCTGAATTCATTATTCTGTGAAACGATTTACTGAATGGTTAGAAGATGTTTAAAGATCCCTATGCACATTATTTGCATGGTATTAATAACAGTCACAGAAAGAGGAGAACATAAAAAAAATACATGGCTTATGTTTTCTTGTCATGCATTCCTGTATCCTTGATGAGGATGCGTCACACAGCTGTTTTCCTTCTCCAGACCTTTCTCTGGCTGAAAGGATAACTTGATGAGACAGGTGTTTTTAGACAAAATGCTGGGGATGTGAAAAAGAAATCTTCCTGCTAGAACCTCAGAGAAAAATTCTAAACTGGCTCTTCAGTGGTCCTTGGAAAGTATCATTTTATACAAGTGATACTTGATGTCACTTAATATACATTTGCTACCCTGAAAAAGGTTTAATTCTTAATAAAAGAAACTGCCAACTGCACCTTCCTAACATACATGGTGCACGTTGGCCCAAACGGTTTATTTTTTTTTTCCCTTAGCCAGTTAATAGCATTGAAAGTTGACTACCACTGAATTTCCTTGTGCTTTTGGGACAGCTTGGTCTGGAACTCTTCAGCATAATTGTGCAATAACAATGCAAAAATAAGCAAACTCTAAACAGCTCTGAAGTGCTTAACATGACAACACACACACAATTTTGATTATCTAAAGCCTATGTCGAAAGCCTGGAACAGCCTGTGCAAGGGACCCCATGTCTGCAGGGTACATCGCTGTCCTGTCGGCTGGTGCCTTCCAGCTGCCCACAAAGCTGGAGCATCTGGGGCTCAGAGGCAGCTGGGCTGTATTTATCCCAGCACTCAGTGGCTTGAACTGGTGAGCACACAGCTCTGCATTGCTCCTGAGTGCCTGTGTGCAGCACTGGGACATCCCAGAGCCAGGAGTTTTCCTCCCTGAAGACCTCCAAGTAAGGAGGACTGCTTCCTTTTGCTGAGAGCAGTGATGAACGCTGCCATCCCCTGTGACATTGCATCAACTCAAATATTTTACCCAGAGATTCTGCCTATCTTAGAAATTAATCTTGGTTTGTAACTAGTATTAATATTTACGATCATTGCTTCTGCTATTGCATTGCTTCAGCATATTGCAAAAATTCATATCCCTCTGCTTCCTAAAGATTTCATTCATCAGCCTGACTCTTCTTATTCCAATTATGATTTAATAAAGATAGATCCTTCTACCACAGCTTCATGGCGTTTCCAAATTATTTATCCTTTCTATGACTGACATGTGTTTTACAGCAATGAAGTGTCATGGTTCTTACATCAAAATTTCTTCTATAAAAAGGATGCACTCTATTTCAGTGAGCCAAAAATAGACAGACATTGCCTTCAGGTTTAGATGTGCTTTACTCCTTGCTTCATTGTGAAAATGATCCATAAGGATAGCTGTTTAGAAGGAAAAGTCAAGTGAATTTCACAGTAAAGTACTGAGTAACAAGACAAGTAGACCGTTGTGAGCTTCATTAGAAATTTTATGTGTGCATGTTTGCACTTCTGTCCAAAATGAGGTTTGGTTCTCAGTATTTTTTATAGGTATGTTTTTTCTGCTTTGTGTTGTTCACTTTGTCTTCCTACCTGAAATCTCCTATAGCTGCTAAAGCCTCGTGATTTATATTATTGTCTTGCTGTATCTTTTTTGATAAAGTAACATACAGTTGATTCCTTTATTTTCAGCATGCTCTTTGTCTTTATCAACTTTTACTGCAAACCATAGCAATTCATTCTTTCTCAGCCTCTGGTTCCTACAAGGTCTTGTACTAAAGGCAAGATGTTGTGAGATTTGGGGCTTCATTTATCACAACAGAATTACATCAACAGTTTTGCAGCAAAATGGAAAAGTTGGGAAAACAGTGAAAAGCTGCACCAGCAGATTTCATACATCAGGCTATTAGCAAAACCTGATTTTCCAATTTTGCACAAAAACAGAACAACTTTTGTTTGTGTGGAGTCCTGCCAAATCCACATTAATTGTATTTAATTTGATTGCTTGGAGCCCAGATGAAAATGCTTTTCAAATAATTAGTTGACTGTAATCATGGAGATCCTGATTCAGAAAAAAGCCTTGCTGAGGAAAGTATACAAGCATATGCCCGAGTTCTGTAAAAGTTGAGGGACTTAATCATCTAATTAAAAGCTTTCCTGAGCAAGGTCAGGAATGTTCATAGGAGTCGTAATGACGAGCACTCTCAACCTATGCCAGAAACAACACCACTTGCGGTCTACTGATTAATGATTTTCATGGTTTCCTGTCCTTTGCTTTTTTTTGTTCTTAATGACTCCAACAAGGATCTCCACGTCTGAGACTCGTCCCACATGTGCTGTCAAGTGGCAGTGCCCCTTGTGCAGCATGAGCCCATTTGAAGCCACGTTGTGTCTTTGCATCCCGTTACTGGCCTCTCCCTCCTCAGGAAGACCATCCTCATGGTGGCTGGTCCCCGTCTCTCTACTTGCTTTGCTCTGCAGCGCTCATGTTCTCCGGGACAGAAACTGGCTCTGCACCAAGGACATCTGTTCATCAAGGTGTGTTGGGTGAGAAGAGCATCTCTTCCTTCTTAAGATAGCTGGTAACAAATATTTGGAGCGTTTCTATTTCTTTTTGTCATGAGTTCTTATGGTCCCTATGCTGGGCAATATTCCCAGTCTTGCCATGGTGGCATTGCGTAGCTCAACTTCAGGCATGTACTCAGACTTATAGGACACTGACATCCTTGGCATCACCACGTCCTGGCTGAGGGGGCTCAGTACCGACTGAAGGATGCAGACCAGAATGCGCGTACCCTTGCTAAAGCTCTCTGCGCTGTCGGTGAGCAGTTTTGTACTGGATTTACAGTACCAAAAACCAGGTATATGGAGCTGTGCGGGTGATTCGAATAAAATAGTGTTTCCATAGCAATGAAGCAGTTATGTGTGATACAAATGATCTAGACTTAATAAAGAATCAAGAGAAGCTCAAGTTTGAATATTTTCTATGGTGGAAGCGAACCAGAAATGCTAAGGGAAAGGCAGATGTTGAAACAAAGATAAAGCCAAGTGCACAAAAATCCTTTTTCCTAAAAATAAATCAACATAAAAAAAGGCCTGTCAGATTGATAGTCAGGGCAGCATTTAGCTCTCAATGACTAAGTTAAGAACAAAAAGACTGCAAAAACCAAGCAATATGGAAAGGTAGACAGCTGAAGAGAGATTTCCGCTTAAAAGAGCAAAAAGTTTTTCAAATTTCCTTACATTTTGTCAAAATGTTAACCTTTGAAAGATGAAAGATTCCACCTTCCTAAAAGCTTGTAAAAAACCCTCAAAAACCCAAAACAAACCCCAAACCCCTCAAAACCAAACAAAAACCCCAGCAGCCCATCCTTAAATGTTCCTGTGTTTTTCCTCTCTTGGTACACTCGTAAGAAGACTTGGCGGTGGAAATATTTCAGCATAGTACAAATATTAAAGATAAAGCAGCAGGGAGGTACTGAGGAAATAGAGAAAACCTTGGACTGCTTTTCCCTGCACACTCTTGTTTTCTTTCTTTGCATATTTAGCAGGGTTAAAACTAGGTCAGACTCTGCCCGCCATGTGCTGAAGCTGCGGCTGTGACATTAGCCTGGAGCTGCCTCTGGCTGCTGTCAATTTTCAGGGCTGGTACGATATTTCTGGTGGAGTCGGCGAGCCTGATCTTCCTCTTGCAGACCGTGGCATAAATCAGAGTGACTCTGCAGAGCGGAGTAAGGCGCGGCGAGGGATGGAGACAGCACGGACACTGCGAGAAGCCAGCGAGATGCTGATATTGAAGGCATGGTCAGGAAGGAGCAAAGGGTCTGTTGTATGAGTAATAGTCACCCATAGCACAGGGGGCCTGGGTCACAACAGAGCTCATGACTTTGGGCAAGGGAGGGTTTCACGCTCCTCTGCTGGAGAGGCGGCCAAAGGGTTTCTTATTGATGTGGATGGGGTGGGGGACAAGATGTGTGGGTAGGGACACTTGGGTTAAATAGGAGTCTGCCTGTCAGCCGTCGCGTCTACTGTACTGGGGGAAAACAGAGCAGATATTTTTCCCCGCATGAAATAATGCACACAGCGGCACACAGCTGCTTGCCACCATTTGGTGGCCTTTTTGCTTGAGCAAGAGTGTTTCTGGCAAAGGACTGAACCCCGAGCCAGGTGCGCGGTGCCAGTTGCGTTAGCATTAGAGGAGGTGCAACACTTTGTGCTAAAGAGGCGGAATTCGGTTCTTCATGGAAATCTGGCTCCCAGCAGCCAGGCTGGGCGGCGCTGAGGTTTTCCATCACGGCAGGAAGGGTTGGCCTCGAGGTTTGTTGCCACCAGCGATGGAGGCAGCCCAATTTCAGCAGGACCCATGGGCCAGAGTGTGCCGGGGGATGTTCTGAAGTGGGGAGGAGGCAGGACCACGCTGGCTGCTGGGAGCAGTCCTTGTGTCATTTGCTGCTCCTTGGTTTCTGATCATGTCGTCATACTGGTCTGTCTCACTGCCAGCATCCCCTGATGGAACACTGCCGTGTGTCACCACGTTGTGTGCCATGTTACTCCCTGCACCCGATTACAGCTCTTTTTATCCTACAGTAGAGTTTAAAGGACAGACCAAAGTCCAGTAACTAAAGTTCCTTGGGCTTCTGAAACGAACCGTCTTTACAGGGAAGCATAAATCCTAATGTGCTGACACGGCAGCAATGTATCAGCCCTGATAAATGGACCTTTAACAAATCAGGGTCAATATTGAAAAGGTGAGAGATTTCTTTCTTTTTTATTATTATTCAGAAACACAAAATGAGTCAGTTGGAAGGGAGGCCATTCTCCAACAAGCCTCTGAGAAACTCCCCAAACAAGTGCACCCCATAATGCTTGCTCATTGTAAGACAAGCTTGGCAGGCACACAGACTTTGGATCCCAGACTAGTGAGAATGTACCTGCTCTTTTTTTGATGGGGTGTTCTTTTTCAGTTTGCCTTTTCTCTGATGATTAATAAATTGAGATCGTGTTTTCAGAAGGAAGGCTAATCACAGCGCCTCAGCCCAGACATGTCAATCAGGAGGTTGGTGGGGTGGGACGAACAGCACCTAAATGAGGTTGCTGTGTTCTCTGTCTGGGGAATTTCCTTCTCCACATTTGCTGTGTAAAGTTCTGATCTCAAGGACTTAGAATTAAATGGTGTGAAGCCTCCAGTCTGTTTTTATTCAAATGACCCAGGACAAAGTGGTGGACTTCTAGAATACCTTGACAATAGCAGGATGTAGTGGGGAGGAGGAGGAGGCATGAGGAGACGGCGATCCAAGTGTCTCCCTTGGTTTTGGCTGAGTTGAGCAGTGAAATGGAGGCAGTATATCAGCCAGTACTGTTGTGTAAAGGATGCAAGATGCATCTGTCATGCTTCACAGGCTGCAGAAGCTATTATCCTTTGTGAAAGGCAGAATATTTCACTAGGAATATTTGAACCATCCCTGATTTGCTGGATGTTGTTGAAATGGGCTCTTAGGCTTGGTATCCAATCAGCCCAGCTGTGCTGAGCGGGACCTCTTGCTAAGCCCCTGAGTACAGCAGGGACATTGACTCCGCAGAATCCCTCCGAGTGACACACACCGTGTCGGGGAGAATTCACCGCCTGCAGCCCTGTGGCACGTACATTCGCTGGGGCAATCGGGGCAGGGTGAGAGTGCGGCTGACGTGGCACTGATGGTGAAGCTGCTGCAGCTTTCCAAATCTGGGCCCTGCAGAGCAGCCAGGGCCAGGCTGGGCAGCAGCTCTTAGAAACTTTCCAGCTGAGAGCCAAGCAATGGCTATGCAAAAGCTGAGGATGCACAGCTCCACGCACTCCCACCCGGCTGCAATGCCTGGTTCAGCTCAGGACTGACGAGATGGCTGGCACAGAGGCTGGAGGAGAGCTGCTCATCTGCTGCATTTTGTACAAGGGCAGATGTAATTGCCAGCAATAGTTGGGACAGTCCTGAGCAGATTCCCACTTTTGAATGCTCTGGTTGCTGTTTTAGAAGCTAGACATCTGCCATTTATTTTGCATGTGGTTATTTGTATGCAGTCCCGGGTGTGTGTCTCCCTCAGGATTTCCTGCATGCTGAACATGGCCAGATCCTGTTGGGGTTCTTTCCACTGTAAAACAAGTGAAATCGAATGGGTTCCTTCAACCACAATTTGAATCCATCAGATCACTTGCCCTTACCTAAATGCAATCTGCTTTCCTGTGTGGTCCTGGCTCTTGGCAGCTATAGCTGTAAGCAGCAGCTCTGAACTCCACGGTGCCCTTCCCACTTCACAGTCTCCTCTGATAATGGCTGGTTGTCACAGTAAGTCCCCTGTGGCCAAGGGATGAAGGGGGAGATAGCTTTTCTAAACTGCTGGACCCCTTTGGGTGGGGATGTCTTTCCCATGTCATTTGCAGCGGTTCAGCCTTTGAAGAAGATTGTTCAGGCTGGGGTTTGGCCATGAGAAGCAGACATCAAGCTGAGCAGGAGATCCTCAGCCCCTGGGCATAGAGAAGGGGAAGACAGATGGGCTGCCAAAAACTCCAGTGGGGTCAGCATGCAGCAAGACCTTTGGTTGTCCCTGTCACATGTGTTGGTGGCCAACACAGTCAACCCCACTGCAGTTCCCTCGGGCCTGGGGCTGGGAGCATTGGAGGATGCTATAGGCAGTTGTGAGTGAGAGGGACTCATCCTCGCAGAAGAAAGGAGGCTTCCAAAAGCACAAGGAACCTCTACCCTTTCGGACCTGACCTGTGGACTGTGTCCCTGGGGCTGAGGGGCAGAATCCACCGCTGTGTTGGGTGTGGAGGCCAGCATGTTGGATGCTCCCAGGAACATTATAATTGAAATTCTCTATCAAATGCCTGCATATTTATCTTGGAGAGCTTGAAAGAGTTATGAATCTGCTGAGTGTGTATCAGGCTGAGGTGGAGAGCACAAGAACAATCATCATCGCTGTGGCAGGCAATATATTATGGCTGGCTTGCCAGGCTGAAAAGTGAATGTGATTCGTCTTTGTGTTTGCTTTAGCAAGGGATAAGAGACTGTTTTGCTTGCTCAGGTGTTTTGAGTCTTTTAACTCTGCCTTTGTCTTGCTGGATTTGGGAATTAGCTTCTAAGTGTTTGTGCATTCCTCCTTCTCAAACTGGAGGTTATTTGTGTGTTTGTTCAAAATGAAACAGGTCTGCCGTATGTGATATTACTTCATGCTCTTGTTGATTGCTTTGCTGCTGCTGCAATTTTGGAGGGGAAGTGGCACAAAGGAGCTGAAGTAGCGTTTCTGTTTGAGAAGAATGAGGCACAGAAGTGCGCTGTTTATTTAAGAAGCTGTTGCTGTGTTTGTTAAAGCACGGATAAAAAGAAAGCATTCCAGTTCAGGTTAAGGGACTCACAGGCAAGACAGACACCTGAAAGGGAGACAAATAGGTGCAAACAGTGGCATTCAGAAAACCATATAGTGGCAAGAATTTTGGCCTTGCTTCTAGAGTAAGCTGTCTTCCTGCTAATGTGGCTATCTGCTTCTGGAACAGAATTAGTTTGCATCTGGCCAGCCCAGAGCCAGGGCACAGAGCATGAGTCTGTCAGTCCTCACCCATGCAGCCGTGCCCTTAGTGTGACATTAATGCCAAATGTGCAGCTGGTAGTAATTTTTTTTGAGAGAATTATTGAGTTTGACACTGCCACAGTAAGGATTTTGTAGGGTATCTCTGGAATTTGTTCCTACAGGGAAAAGGAACCATTCCACAATAATTCAGTATCTGGTTTACCTAGAGATGTCACAAAATATACCCTCTAAATGGCCTGGATGAGTACCGGGTGGGTAGAGGACTTTATTTTTTGTTTCTTAATTCACTGGGAATAATTCATCAGCTGACAGCTGTGCTTGTGAAATGACTAGGTGCATCCCTCAGAAACAAGCCCTGACAATCCACTCAGCACCCAATTTGGCTTCCCTGCATCTGTGCACTTGTAGTTGCTCTGTTACGCAACCTCTGTGCCTCTACCCACAGTCTGTTGACATTCATTTATTCATTTGATTTCAGCTTCTCATGCAGCAACTGCTGTCATTTCCATATTACGAAAGGATGCTGGGAACATGTTGACACAAGGCTGGGGCTTGTGTCTGTGCTCAGAGACCAGATGGGGAAAGCTCTGTACTCATCAAGGAAAAGAGGGTATTCAAGGACATCTTCCCTTTAGATGGAGGCTCTGTTGGGAGAGATAATCCAGAGTGGGACTTCCATTCCATGAGAAAGGTTAGAATAAACATTTTGTCCTGTTTTTACAGAACAGAAATCCAATTTATATGGGTGGGAAGAAGCAAGAACTTGACAATATTCAGTAGAAACAACCCAAATGCTCTGATACAACTGAAACAAAAATGAGCCTGAAAGGCCAAGCAAGAAGTAAACCTTCTTGCTCTGGGTCCTAGGATCCAGTCTCCTTTGGTGAGGATTAGAAAAAACAGTGGAGCTTTTGAACGTGGCACTCCCAGCTCTGTGAGGCAGCTGGGAAGCCCCAAAGTCCTCACAAAAGGCAAATCTTCCAGCCTCTCCCCGCTGCAGCTTGGTGCCTGAAACCGCCCATTGTGGTATGAGAAATGGATGGCTTGCGGTAGGCACACAAAAAAGATTTAAGAGTGATTTTTGGACTAAATGGTTTCATGTTTGCCTGGGGCTATGGGGAAATGGACTGGACAGTTCTTACTTGATTTCTCACTGTACTCATCTATCTAGCTAATGCTCTTCTTTTCAGTCTACATCACCTACGTTTGTCTCCCCCATTCCCAATTTGATCTACCAGCTTGACACAAGAGATGTGATGTAGGTACACCTCCCATCTGTATTACAGGCTAAAAGCTGCCCTTTCTTTGGAGAGGAGAAAAAAGGTGAACAAGCCCTCCACAAAAAGGTGAGACCAGCAGGTGCCCTTTCATTTTCTGGGGTTGTCTGCTTGTTCTGGAGAAAGATGGATCTTGGCTGAGAGACAAAAACAGAAAACACCTATTGAATAATCTTCTACAGGTGACAAAAGCTGCAATGATCAGGGGAAAGAAAAGCTTCCTGGAAGCAAAATGCAGGTCACCTGGAAACACTGACTTTAGCCTTCACACATCTTCATTTGACCTCCTGTCACAAACTGGCCAAAGCTCTGAAAGGATCTGCTTTATCTCTCCACAGAAAGGAAACCTGCCTCCCTGTAATTTTTATCCAAAGTGGTTATGCTGTAAAAATGTGATGACTGCCTCTGCAGCACTCGCCTGCTTCTATAATGGGATAATTGCAGATAAAGGTAATGTATTTTTAATTTCATATCATTATTAGGTTGCTCGTAGGTAAATGCATAGAAGATGGTTTAATAAAGCAATTTGGAATTTCCCATAGTGAGCTGCTGGAAGGACATATCAGCCATGACTGAATAGCACAGACCTAATCGATATTTGCAGAGCTGCTAGAGAGGAGATTAGGAGAGGAGGTGAAATGTGATGGCCTGTCCCTAGCTTTGGTGCACTGACAAATGCTCAGGGTCAGGGCTCAGCCTGAGGGGCAGCGCTTCTGCTGGCGCTGTTGAAGTGAGACCCAGGAGCTGTGGCTTCCAGTCCTAGCTCTGCTAGAGATGGTGGTTTCTGTAGTCAAGTAACTCTTGTGCAGCTATAAAGTTAGACCAAAATTATTCCCCTGCCTCCTGCTCCGGAAAGGCACTGATAAAAAAATCTCTTCTTTGAGCACCTGTAGGTGTTAGGTGTGGGTGAACCCTCTGTTGATATCTCCTGGGCTGACTAAGGACCAAATCAAGTGCTCAGCAAGCTTGGACTTCACTATCCTCTTCCACCAATGGAGGAAAATTACTTTTGCTTAGTCTGTCTTGCATTGTTTGACATAAAAGATCAGCTGCTGTGTTTCTGCCCTCTGCCTGCAACTGCAGAGGCTGGTGAGGAGCAGTCTGGTTGCAGCTGGTCTCCTCTGTGAATCAGGAGAATAACAGGAGCTGTTCCCACACAGGTAGGCACTGCATTAAGAAACGGGCTCTTGGTCCTTCATTCAGTGTGTTTTGTCCACAGCCCTTTCATTACAAAAAAGGGTTTTTCCCAGCACTGAAGGCATGAGCATTTCTCTATTATTGAATTTCTGCTTCACTCCCCTCGTTTGGAAAGGAGGGGATGCAGAACAATGCTGGATCTCCAGCTCCCTGACATCTCTTTGATTTCCCATATTGTCCAAAAACTCTGTTGCCTCACTCAATAGCGTACTCAGCCTTTCAGCTGTGCAGGGAGCATCAGCTCACTCATTAGTCTTCAGTTCTTTCTGCTCTTTTTTCTTTCAATTTTTATATCTGGCTTACAGCCGTATTCTTCACGTTATGGAAATCTTACCTGGTGTGCTCAGGTCTTAGTGGAAATACATGCTGTTTGCCAAGCAGCCTCTTCAGCTGCTTGCTTTCAATTCATCTCTTCTTAGAATTCAGCCGCTGACTTTCATACCAGGTAGGATTGCAGCAGCCAAATCCTGCCGGATTCACATGTTAATGTGCTGTATCCCATGTATGTGGAAATAACTTTAATGGCCCTGAACGTGAAAGGAGTACAGATTCTTCTGCTTAGAATGGGGGTTTGACTGATTCAGCTCTTAAAGAGAGTGGGTTTATCATATTCCTTATGAATGGTTGGGTAAGAACACGTTATTTAAGACTAATATTAGTAAAGAAAGAAGTTCCTTTATTTATGTTTATGCTTTGGGACTCAATTATATAATAACATATTCCATCTGTCCGTTTACCTACCGTTCACAGTGCAGGGAAGAGGCTTGCCCAGCAATGGAGAACATGACATTTGACTCGGGAAATTTAAAAGTCATGATAAAAGGTGATTAGCGTTATTTAAAAATGCAATTACCGTTTGGCACGAGGCAGGTTTGGGTCTTCTCCGATTGCCGAGGAGGTGAGGGCTGGATGTAAAAGGCACTTGATGCTGCTGGTGCTGGGTGAATTGTAAATGTTTCATGACTTCTCTCACCTTAGAAAAAGTGCAGTGCCAACCTGTCACAGGAGCACGCTTAATTGCTCTTTGACAACATTTCCATTGTCGCCTGAATATGCACCGTGGCCCTGCCTTCCACCTCCACCCCTGCCCTCAGAGCTCTTGACATTAAAAGCTATTGATGGATGAGCTTGTTTTGACTAATTTTGAATCCACTTGAACGTTATGGGTTTGAAAGTTCAGTGCTGATGTAACTGAGTTCATGCCCTGAGGGAGAGGACAGAAGCAGAGGGAATTCCAATGGGAAAAGCTGATGGAAGAGAAAGAAAGGTGATGAGGAGAGACATCAAGACCCAGCTGGTGGTGGGAAAGGATCAAAGGCAGAGCAGAGAATGGAAAATTAAGTGCAGTATATGTGTGTGGATGTGTATTTGGCTTGTTCTTTAAGCTGGACTTAGCAATGGGTTTTCTTCTTGCCTGAAAAGTGACTTAGTTAAGGGAATGAAATCTGTTTTGCAAGGAAAAATACCAGTTGTATATGCGATGGGCTGAAAAAGCTGATGAACTTGATCCTGTGTGCCAGACCATGACGCTTAGGGTTTTGACTTTCTAAAGAAACCTTCCCCTCCCTCCTCACCGTTTCCTCTTTGCTCTCCCAGCTCAGGTGGGCAGGAGAACGAGTTTAGCACAGGAAACTCTGACAGACATGGGAACGGTCGTTTCCAACCTGAGGGAACTGAAAAATATAATCAGACAGACGTTAGAATATGTAAGGTGAGGTGCTGCGTAAAGACTGCCTGCTCCTGCCGAGGGCTGCACACGAATGGGCTCGTGTGCGCGGGCAGAGGAGGCTCGGGGAAAGTTAAGATTACACAAAGCAATCTCACGTTGCTTTCAGCATCTCTTCCAGAATGTGAACTCCCTTTCATCACCATTCAGAAGTATTAATATCTGCTCCTCTCATTGCATCACACCTGGATGGCTGGCAGCATGTAATAGAGGTCAGAAAGGATTGTCTTTCTTGGTCTCCACTTTGCTGGCTGGGAGCTGGCTGGTGTAGATGAGGCATGCTTACAAGATTATAATGGTAATTTGTAAGCCTTTGCTCGAAGCACTGCAACTGAGTCTGTTGTACGAGTGAAGCTGATGGCCGAGATCCAAGTCTTTGATAAATCACTTTATTGCTGACCTAATGAGTTCTTCATGACAAGGAGATTTCTGCAGTGGCTCATTCAACAAGCTATTTTCTATACCGGTGGTCAGGACCGAAGAAATGGTTGTGTGCAGAACAACTAGGAGATATGCCATTTTGCAGACATTAATTGCAGACTTGAATGTTTTCATTGTCAAACACCAGATGTTCTCCCTTCTGTAAAAAAATAAAATAATAATAAAAAATAATGTCCAGGCAGTGGCTTAATTTAGATTTACTTCATTAGCTGCTGATGTCACTGCATTCCACCTTATACAAATAATCGATAAGATTAATGTCTTTCCTTCCCAAGAGACTCATCCTCTCTTTCAATTAACCATAAAAGCTTGATTTGAGGCAGAGGGGGCCAAAAATCTCTGAATCTGCTTTCATTCTTTCCTCCTTGGAGAGATCCTTGTATGAGGGAAGGTCTGGATCCACATGGGTCATGGCTGGGGGAACGATGCTACCACTGCGAGCCCTGCTTTAAACTACCCAGGTCTTGAAGCACTGAGCAAAAGGGGTTGTTGTCTTTTCTTCCCGACTGCAGAAGGGAGAACCACGGTGGGCAGGTTAAATGGTTATTTGGCTGCCAACCCTGTCTTGTTGCTTGGCTGTGCCTTTTCTCCTGGGTTCCCTGCATGCAGCACGGCAGCCCGTGCTCTTGCACTGAGGGCCCCTTGCAAGTTTTAGTGTAACAATCAGACGGAGCTATCTGAGGTCTTCAAAAATTGGTATTTTAGATGACTAATTATCATGAGGTGACTAATAGCTAATGCTTCTGGGCAGAGCTGTACCTATAATACCCAGTCATCACAACATTTTCTAAAAATGAGGAGGAAAAGAAAAAGATAAATTTTGCCTGAGCTGGAACTTTTTCCAGGTCAAGTCTTTTCTTATTTCACTGTTAATCTTGAAGTATTACATAAAGTTTGGGGCTGTGAAACTTCTGTGAGGTTGGATCTGAGATAATTAAAATGAAATCTTTTATCTCTGGAGACTATGTCGATCTGGGCAGCACAGGAGCATCTCATGGGACGTTCCCAAGGAGCCATCTCGCCACGCTGGCTGCCGTGTGAGCTGCACAGAGGGGCTGGCTGTCACTCCTTGGGTGAGGATGCGAAGAGCTCTCCCTGAAATCCCTGCAAAGCCCCAGCAGGCTCTGCTTAAACAGAAGGCAAAAAGCACTAGTTTAAACAAAGCGCAGGATTTTGCGCTGCACCAACCCTCTACAGTGAAATTAAAAGTTGTTCAAGGTGAGGAACTGGGGTGTCTGGAGTGTCAAGGCTGAATCGTCCAGCAGCTGAGCAGGGGTGGCCAAGATTTTTTGCCAAGATATTTGACTTACCAGCAGTGGAGGCTTCTCTCGTATCCTCCATGCTCCTGGCCTGGACTGCTGGACACCACAGTCTCCTCCAAAAGCAGCCACTCCATAAGCTTTCTCTTCATTTCTGGGCCATATTTTTGCATTTTGTTTTTCTTTCTTTTCTCTAGGAAAGTTTCTGTGTTGGCCACAGTGGTCAAGTTTTGGCGTCTCATGAATATTTGGGGTTTTCCTTTGGTCCCTGGAATTTCCTTGTGCTCCACAAAAACCTTTAACTCTCTGTGGGAACCTTCAGCAGCCTCCTTCGGGGCTTGAAGGAAGGACGGGGTCTTGCCTGTGCCCATTAGCCAGCATCCTCCTGGGGCAGCAGTCACCTCTGTTTCTATAGCACCTATAGGAGCTATATGCCATGCACTGCATGAAGGCTGCAGAGAATATGCAAGTGAGGAGGCAAACCTGTTGCAGCACTCTCCAAACTAGCCGGCTGCAACAAGGTCTTTTACCATCTCATACCAACATACTTTTCATGCCAGTCCCTCTGCTGCCTTCTCCTTGTCCCTCCTCATCCAGGGCGCACTCTCTCTCTGCTCTCTGCTGTTTATCCTAGAGTGCAACTGCAGGAATTCCAATGCCTCTGTCAACTCCAGCAGTTTTTGTTCTTCTATCTCTAGTGCCATAATAGACAGTACCAAGGCAGAAGGCTTGGCTTTAGAAAACATGATTCTGCAGTGACATGCCTTAAGCTGGGTCTCAAGTCTCTCAAAATTAAGGAATTTTCTCCTTTCACAGCTTAAATTCTCATGAATGAGTGAATGATATAGTTGTAGAAAATGGAAGGCTGTTGTAGCTTTGACTTTCCAACACAGTTTCTCCAATATGATTTTCTCCATTCTCATCCTATCAGAAGCAGTGAACCTATACTGGCTTATTCAAATTAAGTCAGTGGCCAAGGGAACACAAACCCCTCCGGCCGTCGTAATTCAGCATTGCTCTGTTGACTTGTGACCCAAAGCATGCAAACAAATTGTGTGTGTCAGAGGCAATAAGTGATGTGAAAATAGAAGATCACTGGGTGTCGTTTAAAATCATAAAGTGTTTCAAATATTCACCAGGCTTCGGTCAGTTTGCACAGGGTGGCTTTTTGCTTTGATGTGTGGTAAAGGACGTGCTTTTGGATGTAAAAACTTCCTAACAGCCATCATTTTAGGAAGTTCATTCCGCAAAGGAGTCTCAAAACCAGAGTCATTTTGCCAGACTGGCGCTTTCATTGCCATGCGAACTGTGTGCTTTGAACAATTGTCTAAATAAAAGTTTATTGATGTTGCAGGCAAGCTCGGGCTGCTGGGACTGTTTGGGTTTCTTTTAAATGGCAAAAATCAGGCTATCCAAGTTCACACCAGAGATGGACTTAATTCTGTTATTTGTTTTACTTGCTTTCTGGGCTGACTTGTTTGGTTGGTTTACTTTCCGTTTAACCCTTTGCTAACTTAAGCAGTGGTAATCAATGCTTGACACTTGCACGTCCTTAATTGCTTGGCATCTGATTGTAGGAGTAGTATACTTGTTGTAATAGCTAGGAGAAGAAAGATGTGTGACAGTTTGGGGTGGGGTAGGGTTGTGATGAAAATCAGGCAACCGATTCAATTCCCTGTTGAAAGTCACAATGTGCGTTATCTGCTATCTCCTTGTGCCTGTGCAGAGCTATCAGCAGCTGTGAGATCACAGCTGTCAACTCATACAACCTTGCAACTTATGCTTAACAGGATTTCCTCTTCGGTTATTAAAGTAATAACAAGAGATACTCTGTGGAAAGCAACAGAATCCATAGAAATTGGATGTACTGTTTCCCTGAGATACACCTCAGCTTATTTTCTGGCAAAAGGCATTAAGCACTGCACTTTTAATACCTGTAGTGAGCTGGAGCTTTAGGGGCTGTGTGTCACCAAACGTGATGCAGGTAAGCTCCCTTGATTTCAAGGCAGACTTTTACTGAGATTTCAGCTATTTAGTGTTTTGTGTCTGGTGGGACCTGTAGGCAGCCAGGGCTCTGGCGTGGACGTGCTGGGACTTTCCTGTAAACTGAATACAGTAACAACATCAAAGGGGCTTTGAATTATTAAACTGGCCTAGTGTTAGGTGTCTAGAACATACACTAAATAAGACAATTTTTGAAAAGCGTAAACTTAGACCTGATGAATAAATAAAATAGTTTGCAGACAAATTTCTCCCCAAACTTGAATATCCCTAGCAGGACAAACTTTGCCCGTGTGTTAGCCTTTGCCTACCACACTTCTGGGGATTCCAGACAGCTCCATGCTCTGGGTCCCTGATGCACCATCCTTCCCACCATGCCCTGTATAAAGGGCTGGCAGCAGGTCCCCGATGCTTCCAAGGCTGCCCTGATTCTGCTTGCCACATCCAACCCCTCCGCCTGGTCCTGCCAGGCTGCCTGGAGCTCCCCGGCTTGGCCATGGAGCAGGCTGGGTGTCTGGCAGGCAGCACACACCTTCTCCCAAGGCATCCCTTGGGGTATGACAGCTGTCACAGGTCTTTTTAAGAGGGCAATGGATCCCATCATAAGCAGTGGGAGTGTTCCTGAAAGCCCCAAATTTGGCAGTTATTTTAACTAGTCAGTAAATTAGATTTCCTTGTGTGTGTTGAATTTGCTTGTGGCAACAGTTGTTACCAAGAGCGCCTCTGCCTTCAAACTTTAGAAAGAATATCAACAGTGTAGAATAACAACCAAGAAAAACAACCAATTATTTAGCAGCCGTTCTTTGTTTAAACTCCAAAACAGCCCCTTGCTGTTTAGCCAGGAACTTGATAATACAACGGAGGTCTGTGTCACTGCTGAGTATTCGAGAGTCCCTGAACGTGGCAAGTGCTTCATCTTGTCTGGGTGGGCTTGTATTATCTCTAGCAATTCCTTTCCCTGTGTGGAAAATGAAATTCCTGCTTTGCCTTGTCTAGAGAGGTGCTGGGTGAGCTGGTCCAGCATCTCTGCTGGAGCCAGCTGGACCTACTGCAAATGATAAAGCAGAACTGAAATTTGACATTTTATGGTCCAGCTCCAGTATGGCTGGCTGGCTGTCTATCGATATGCATGTGTGTATTTGTCTGTCTGTCTATATCTTGTCCTACAGCCAACTGCTACGCACATATTTATAAAATTACATTTCAGTCCTGATTCACAGAAGCACTTACTACCTCATAAATCCCTCTGCAATTCTGGACATTTCATCTTTTTTGCTGGTATTTTTGGTGTAAAGCTGACAAATAAACAGCTAAATATTTCATTCACTGGCTGCTGTAATCAACTAGCTATAAGAAGAGGTGGCAAAGTTATTTATATTTTTCAGAGAGAATAATTCTTTTCTCTCCTTCCACAAGGCAGAAAAAATGCTCTGGTAATGTAGGAGCTTAGAATTTCCTTTGAAAGTGCCTTTAGTTGACTTATGAGACAAATGAATGCAGTTCACTTGTATTAAAAAAAATATTTTATAACCCTTCTATACAATGAAAATGATGTGTGAGGTGTAAATATTCTAGAGTAAAAAATGCATCCATTAACATTTGTGAAAGAAATAACTACGGAAAATGATGTTGCAAGTGATTTCTTGCCTGACCTGGGGCTTTGCAGTTCATCAGCCAGCCGGCTTAGAGATCCTCTCCTGCTTTCCAGTTCCAGCTTATTTCAGGCCAATGTGCCTCAGTGAACAACTGTGCGCTGCAGCTTCTTAGATGAACACTAAATGGGGTGTTTCCATTGAAGCTATGCTTATTTAAACACTAAGGTCAACATTCTTCAGTGTCTGAGGTGGCACTTCAGCGACATTGATGTGCCCATGCTGATGTCCTGGGGCAGGCTGGTATATCCACTTGGAAATCAAGGAATTTGTATCCACATAGTGTTTAGGAAATCTTTTTTCATTTGACTTCTTGCGTGTTAGGTATTTTGGACCCCATAGATATACTTTTTTTTTTTTAAGAATTGCTTTTCTATTAAGAATGAAGTGAACATTTCCCATAAATGCTTTGTCTTTTGTCCATTTTCCCTTACCTTAAGAAATGCTTATCTTCATGTGCTTGTTTACTCATAAGATGAAAAAGTACCTTTCCTTCCTAGTCATCCTGTACGAATCCACAATAAAAATGAGGCATATAAGCCATCAGAGACATAGCTACAGGCAAGAAGAAAGTGGGCTTAGTGACCTTGATGTGCATGCGTAGTTGTTATGGCAACAGGCGAGCGAAATCACTGTTGCTAAGGCTCAGAGAAATAAAACAATCTCAGTCACTTAATGGTCATTATTCTCTAGTAACTTAATTTTGAGTTTGCTGCGAGCTGAACTGCAAAATGAGTCAGCAAACAATCCGGAATACTTGGTAGAAATATGAATGAGAGGGGGTTTCTTTTCAGTCCCCATCCCCTGAGCCCGTCCAGTGACATTGTCAGGGCCATCCCCCCTGGTTTTCGAGCACTGGGTGAATGGGGGGGATAATTCCCAGCAGTTTTTAGGGGCCACACTGGGACACGAAGTGCAGCCGCGGGGCAGGAGCAGTGGATGGGGGGAGCTAAGCCCCTGGAAGGGCAGGAGGCAGCTGGAGACGTTTCCCTTTGCTGTCCAAGAACAGTGATTTGCAGCTTCTATTTATGAACATCAAATTATAATCCTGTCCCAACAATACTAGAAAGTTTAGGTCTTTTCCTCCTCCTCACATATTGACTTATTTGCCTGATGGAAAAGCAGGGAGATGCCATACTTTTATTCTTGCTTGACCAGAGCTAAGATTCGGCTAATCCTCTCAGATGTGTGAGGACTGGACAGAAGTGTGGTTAGACTGGGTGGAAAATAGTTCATTTTACTGGTGATTTTAACAGATGAAAATAAAGACCCTCTTAAAAAATTCTAGTAAGCTAAATGTTGGGAGACAACTTTTTTTGATCAATTTCCTAAACCTTAAACAGTTTTAGGGGTTTTAGCAGAATGGAATACTGTAAAACTGCAAGAACAGAACAAGTGTACAAATATCAGTGCCAGTTTTCACTGAAAATGGCAAAAGAAACCCCATGAAAAGTCTTAATCCCAGTAACATTCATGGATATTGAATGCACACAGTGGGAAACTGTAGTCAAATTGCATTTTGCTGTGAAAATGAATATCGCCATATGTTTGGAATATTGTTCCTGCAGTCTTTCATAGGCCAAAGCCAAAAAGCAGAGAGTCTTTCCCTAAAATAAACACACAACCCCCCTATTACAGACACCCCACCAAATCCCCCCAAAATGTCATTGCAGGCTCTAGTGTCCTGTGCCGTGGTTGTGAATTAGTGACGATTTTTCCAAAGGCTAATAGCAAACCCCATTCAATTCCCAGTTAATTTCCAACAAGGGCAGATGTGAATTTCAGTTCAGGCCTTTATATTGTTCCAGAAAAAGCAGTGGCATTAGCAGCTGAAAGCAGTCATTATGTGTTTGTTCCCGCAGCAGAGTGATTGCTCATCAAGCGGAGCAGAACCTCGCACAGGCTGAGCTGGATCGCGGCGCTATACATATGTATTCCTTCTTGAAAATGGACACAATCAGGCCATTCATGTATCCTGCCAAGATGCCTCTTGGTTTCAGATGCCCTGGGTGATTGCAGGGAAGATTTGCTTCTGCGTCTGTATATGCTGGCATTTATCAGGATGGTCTCCATTGAAATCGGCAGTATTTTACTGAGATGTAGATGAAATTGGAATCGGTTCTGAGGATGAAAACTGGTCCTATGGAGGACATTAGGATTGGTGCCCCTGAGTTCATGCAGCTTTGAAAATGTGTCTGGCACATCTTTGTGGTGCTGGGCTGCAGGGATCGAGATGAGTGCTGGGACTCACTATTGTCCTTAGGCATTGCTGCTGGCTCAGCAATACGGTACGGAGCAGAGGGCTTTGGCTGCTTAGCTGAATTTCGTTAAGGTTGTTCTGACATAGAAGAGATGTTGCAGAGTTGCTTTTCTGGGGTAGCTCTGACACAGCTGCACATTTGGCATGAACCCACTTCTGCCTCAGCCCTGAGTGAGCTGGCCAGGGTGGAGGAAGGTGCTCCTTTCCTTTTGCCTGCTAAGGAGGATGCTCTGGAGCTGACCCACCTGCTGACCCTGCGGGCCACACGCTAGCATGCCCTCGCAGCTGGGGACCCAGTGGGCTGGGGAACCTGGTGGCTGGCTCAAATCCGAGTCGTGGGGTCGAGGGGACGTTTTAGAGATGCCATAGTCACTATGTGAGAAGCTACTGTGTTATAGATAAATAAAAGCACCAGTAGTACCATTTTCCTTCAATGTTTTAAATCTTATTTGATGCCATAGTCTGCAGAGCCTTTCTCTGGTGTGCTAAGGACTTTGCTAGAATCCGATGTAGGGACTTCAATCCCACTCTGGCTACTCTGTATCATGCTGGTTTTGGAGCCATCCACTTAGTAACATAAATTACTAAGGCTCCTCTTATATCCAGTACCCTTTCATCTGCTTCTTTAAAACTCAGACCAGCTGATTGTTGGCAGGGCCTCCAGCAACTACGTGTAATTAAAGTGTTCATTAAAAAACCCTGATCATTAAATTAAATGGTTATTGAGAATGTTGTTGCTAAACAGCCAAGCAGATGATTAAGCAAAGCTTTGCATGAATATCCAGAATAGCAAAAACAATGGTGGAAATTGCCATTCTCCTTGACATGGACAGCGGTGTATTCCCATTCACACTGGAGTTTTCAGCTGTATCGTCAGAAGGGGAGTTCTGCCCTGTCAGTGTGTTGCTACGTGGTAAACAAGTTAATATGGTGATGACTTGGCATGACATGTGCACGTTTTCATTGTCTGTAGAATTATGTATGGGAATATGAGAGTCTGAAATGGTGCACGAAGGTGTCAGTTGGGAAAGAAAACCATTTTTTTTTCTTTTTTGAAGGAATGGAAATGTATTTCAGCTGAACTCTTGACTTGCTGAATTTTCTGTTTTATTCTTTTCATCTTTGAAAAACCCTTTCCATTTTACTTCCCTATGCGTTCTTCAGCAATGTATCCCCAGCCAATGTGTCTCTGTAGCAGGGATTTTGTTTTCCTGATCAATGGCATCAGAGCTGCAACGTTTGAAGTTTTATGGCATTCTCTGATTTAGTAGGGTTTTTTAATAATGTATTGTGCTTGAGACCTACCTCTGCGATTCAAATGTCACTCGGAGTCACTGTGGCCACTTCTTGGGAGAGCAGGAGCAAGAAAGGTCAAATGTAAAAAAAAAAACACAAAACAACAAACCAGAAGGAAGGAAAGAAACAAAGAACCAGGGATGTCCAGCTGCTTGGGGAAAGTTGGAGGTGTCTGTGAGTAGTTGTTTGAACAGTCACAGCCTCCCATCACCTTTCCTAACACATTGCCTTCTGCTGCAGCCAGAAGCCAGTAGCAACTTTTACTTTACTGTTCCAAACATTGTAATGGATAGAGAGTGCAATTATTTTTGTGCGTGATATGAGAAGAGACACTTATTGCTTGAAAAACCTTCTTCTAAATATAAAAGGAAAAAAGCCAAAAGGTAGGAAAAAGAGCCTATCTATCTTCTCACTGCTAGGTAATGTGGGCATAACAACATCACAGATCCAAGCTGTGAAGGGAAACCTATGGAAGTGGTGGGAGTTCATCACCATCTTCTGGATCTCTGGTTTTTGTAAGGTGTCTGGGCTTGTTCCTTGAAAAATGCAGTCTGATTGCAATAATGCAGCTTCCCTTTGGATATATATTAGGAAAAATTTCTTCACTGAAAGCATGGCCAAGCACTGGCACAGGCTGCCCAGGGAGGTGGTGGAGTCACCATCCCTGGGGGTATTTAAAAAATGCATAGATGTGGTACTTAGGGACATGGGTTACTGGTGGGCTTGGCAGTGCTGGGTTAACAGCTGGACGTGATGATCTTCAAGTTCTTTTCCAACCTGAATGATTCTATGTTTTTATTTGGGAAGCGGTTGCTAAAACTTCTGTCCGATAGCTGACACAACGATCTGGTTGGAGAAACAGTTTAAGTTGTAAGTTGTGCTCTGCCTGTGTGCACATTTAATCAACATCCTTGTTTAGTAGCTCACTGCTTTTGTTATTGGCATTGTTTTTGCTGTGTAAGGTGCTAAAAGGGACAGCAGAGACAAATAGAGATTTAATTTTAAAACTGGAATTGGTCTCAAAGTAGCGGCAGAATCCATATAAATCAAGCTGGTAGCGTTTTCTGATCATCAGTAACTGCCAACGCTTCTCTCTGCAATCTCAATTAGTAGTGTCCCGTAAAAGCCTGTTGTAGAAAGCTTGTGGCAGTTGGGAGTAGTTCAACTGTCTTGTCCGTGCCACATGCCAGAAAGACTCTGGGTGATTTCACTTGTTCGCCAGCGTTTTGGATTACAGGCAGTGTGAAACACAGAAATGGCGTAAAAAGGTTCTCTTCATTATTTGGTGCCTTTGATTAGAGAAAACTGATGCTTTTGTTGATCCCCATTCCCCAAAAGCAGCATTTTGGGGAAAAATGTTCAGTTTATCGATTTAATAATAAACATGCTCTAGCCCCTGGGCTTCGCCTCTGCCTGAAAGCATCCCTGACTGGGGATGGAGCTGTAGTCTATCCCTCTGCATCACTCAGTCTAAGGCTTGAAATAGTCACAAAGGATGTTAGCTCATACCAACTGTCATACGGCCTGGAGGTGAACTTGTCTCTCTCTGTAAATAAGCATAGATTTTACAAAAGAGATTAATGAAAGAGATGTAGTTCTTTATATACAAATAAAATAATAAAAAGAGGTAATAGACCATGGGGAATGCAAAGGTCCTGGGTTTATGTAGGACCAGTAAAATTTGCACTATAAACAGTTTCCCGAGGAGTGCTTATGATGCAAAGGTTTAAACAAAGAGGGAAGGGGGAATTGCCTCCTGATCCCTTAGGTAGGATGAGGGTAAGATGGGAAACCCTCTCTCCCTCTTCACAAAACCTGTGGGCAGGATGTCCCTGAAAATGTTTTGTGGGTAAGGGAAGGATGATTTGTTGCTCTCTGCTGAAGGTGTGGTACGTTGGCCACAAGACCTCAATTGTACCTTACACCACGCAAAGGCTCTGGGGGCTTTGAGAGCCTCAGACCACTTGAACGTTGCAGTTCCGATGTTAACCTAAACAACCTAAAAATTGCTGCCCTGCTTCTACACCCTCCCTTTGGCAGAATGCTTGTTAGCCTCAGACCCTGACTGCTTTGGAGAACTGTCCAGAGAAAAAAATGTTTGCAGTGTTGGCAATCATGTTAGCAGTGAGTAATCAATCAGCTCCGCTTGCGTAAACACAGAAAACCAGCGATTGATTACTCGCAGCTCTGCTAACGATTGCAGTACCAACGGGCCCCAGGGCTTTAGAGCTTTAAATGGACTGAAAATTCATAGCTGCTCTTTGGATCTGATCACCTTTCATCCTACTCAGAATGTTAAAAATAAATTAGGTTTTTTTGGTACTAGGGTGCTTTTAAAAGCAACCTTCTTTCATGCGATCCGCAAGCTCTCTCCAGTGAGTAACTTGCTGAGTGTGAAGGGCAGCTCCTGATGCTGCCCTCTGTGCTGAACCTGGCCTGGAGTAAGTGCTATGAAGAGGGGAAAGAGCAGTTCCACATCTGTGTAACTGGTGTCAGGTTTGGCTGGGGAAGGAAATGTGAATTACACTGCAAAACCATGGTCTGTGCTCTCCGAGGCTTTGTGTGTAGGGATTATTTTGGTTGTGCCGGGTTTATGCGTAGCATGGTTACTCTGGAAGTAGTTTGCAAAATTCAAGGGAAATGTTCAGGGGGAAGGAACATCTCTGGAAGATTTTGCTTGAAAGTCTGAAAACACAGCCTGCCCAATTTCTTTCTTGCCTGGTCATGCTGTAGGATGGTGATGTTGCACTGAGCAGCAAGAGAAGGGAATATGCACAGTTCCCTTCAATGAGAAGAAAGACTGACATTTTCAAGGGAAACAAATACATCAATATTGTTATAACCAAGACAGACAGCTGATTTGTTGGCAACTTTTCCAACAGTTTTAAAGTAGTTAAGTCTGTTCTGTGTGGCAGTAGCAATATAGAGATAAAGCAGCTTTATAGGGCTGCAGGTATCTTCCTGAACAAGAAGATTGCTCGCTTTTTAAATAGTTTCCAATACCTAAAATGACATGACTGGATTGGAGACAAACTTCAAGTAAATCTCCCACTGTCCATTAAGTTTCATTCTGAATCGAGTGACTGCTCAAAGCAGATATATCTTAACTGCACAGTATTCTGGATAGTGTCTCTAATCTCTTCCTCCTCTAAATGCAAAATATTTCCCTCTGTAGCTTGGGTACCATCCTGTAGGATGGTTACTCACCAAGGGAAATCCACCTTCAGAGGGTCTCATATTGTGAATAGCCCAGTGGGGCTGGAGCACCTCAGGTCTGAGAGCAGCCAGATACCCTTCGGCATCACCAGGGCTCTGCAGACACCCTCTCCTTATTGCTCTTTCTCTTCCCTCTCCACAAATTCCTCATTCATTTTCCCCTGTGGCTATTTTGACTTGTAGCCTCTTGTTAATTCACATTATTTTTCAGAATGATCCCTTAAATTCACTTTTGCAGTATGAATGTGTTGCCTGTTGGTTACAGCTAAGCTGATATATCTTTTGCTAAGTTGAAGTTGGAATACTCTTCAACGTTGCTTCAATTAACATGGTGCATTAGCACTGACATCCCAATGACTAAATGCAGTCAGAGTTTAACTGATTTAATTTATATGTCTTACCAAAGGAATTATCCAGGGTAAATCTGAACCCTGTGTCACTTTGACCAATGCTTTATTGGTTTTGAATGCAAAATTAACTTATCAAAGAGCTTGCCAGCATCCAGACATTTAACATCTTTAGATCCTTTAATATTTTTGAAACATTTCATTACTGAAATGAACATATGAAGAATATCACAGCTCCTGTATCAAATGGGACTTAAGTTCTGCATGCTCAGGGAGTGGTTCTGCCCTTCTTATCAGGGCTGGATAATGACTCATTCCTTCAAGATCACAATGCTACTCAGCCAGAGGAAAGGAGCAAAAACCAGATCCAGAGGGCAAAGTGGGAAATAATAGCCTCTTCCGTATCTTGAAGTACGCCAGAGATTTAAGAAACCATTTTTGTTATGTTGTAAGTGCTTTATGGCTCTGGACTTTTCCATGCAAAAGGTTTCACTGGGGTTTTAATGTAAATCATCCTCAGAGCAGACTGCAAATATATGCAGGGATAGAGTAAGAGGATGCGCTGGAGGAAAGTACATTTAAGCACCAAATATGTGAAAAATGCAACTGAGGTGATCAGCAAAATGCTGGAGCAAGGACTCCGCACATAGAGCTGGGGGGCTTGGGGGCCACTGGTGTCCTCTGGCACTGCTTAAGGAAGTGTTTGGCATTGTGCTGTGCTGTCTGAGTTTGGTACCTCCATTTCTTGGGCTCCGAGGCAGCGGTTGTGCATGTCTGAGCAATGGCAGCAGGCTGGCTTTGGTTTGAAATACTTCTGAGACAGTGCTATTTTAGATAAGACCTCGCTGCTGAAGCAGGTCTTGGGGGCTTCTGCTCCCAAGAGTCAATCTGCTTTTTCCTACCGTATCAGCTGTTCTGGTAGGGGTTGCTTCCCCTCCTGTGCAACTTGTGTCCCTCTTTAAGGCACGCATGTTTCTGCTGCATAT
Source organism: Falco cherrug (assembly GCF_023634085.1). Lineage (NCBI taxonomy): Eukaryota > Metazoa > Chordata > Aves > Falconiformes > Falconidae > Falco > Falco cherrug. The sequence goes on along the minus strand of NC_073700.1, from coordinate 16,785,755 downwards.
TAACTTGTGTGAGTTGGCTGTTCTGTTGTGTAGCTATGACAAGGCACTGGGGTTTTCCTGTGAGATAAACCAGTGAATATCAACAGTCAGTGTGTGTGATGGAGGAGGCATAGAAGCTGATTGTGCTAATGTCTTCAAAAACCGCTAGCACCTTGTCTCAGCCAGCATCGCACAGTGAGGGAATAGTTACATCACAGTGCTGGGGAAAAGAAAACATGGTGCAAATAATATTGAAGTTAATGTCTTTGCCACGTTTCACAGCATGCTCTTAACAGCACCCTCAATGTTCATACATACATCTTTTAAAGGAGCTTTTCTCCTTGGCTGCTCTTCCCCAAGGCACAGGGGAGTGTAACGCCCCACCAAGGAAGTATGTGTATGGTCAGAGTGAGAGCATGGCCGCTTCTGGGGCCAGCACACCTCTGGTGCAGTCCTGACAGGAGAAAAGAGCAACTTTGGTTTCATTTGGGAATCTCGCTGGATTTGGGGGAACAGGACGCTCCCAACACTGTATGTGAGCTCTCACCACCTGAGCCAGCTTGCCCTATGACAGCACTAAAAAGTGAGACGGGCGCTGCTCTCAACAGTCAATTTATCCCTTAATGATGGAGTGCATTGCCACCAGAGTCCAAAAATCTGACAATTACAGTCATTCTTAAATTGTAACTTGAGTTTTATGCTCAAAAGGATAGTCTGGTGTTTTATGGCTGGCTACTTTATCTTTTAATTAAATGCCCATCAAACCTCTTTGATCTGAGGAACAAGAGCTCATAAGATGCAGAGTCACTGCTCTGCCCAGGTAATTCTCGCTAATCCAGATTGTCTCATCCTGCGTTGTGGAGGTAATTTGAATTGCGTCTGTGGGTTCCTGTTGGGCTCCTGTCTCTGCTGAACTTGTTGATTTGCATTCTGAGAGGATCTTCCAGGAGATAATGGGATTTGTGAGGAAAGTTGATTTTACCTTGTTATCCGGTGAGGGAAAAACGTCACCCTCTGAGCGCGAGGCAACGCAGGATGGTAATTACTCAGCCAGGTGGAAGATAGCAGGGAACGGCAGAGGCACAGCTGCTTAGCCTGACCAGCCCTGGATTGTTCCCTATTAAAGAAATGCCATCACAGAATTTCTTTAAGTAATTCCCTGAGGCTAGGAAATGAGAAAAAATAAACCCCCAGTCCTAGGTTGCAAAACTCCTGAGCACAATCACAGGAAGTCATGAAAAGCTTTGACTTATGAGATGAAATTCAGATAGCTTTGGATTTCTTTTAGGTGTATTTTCTGGGGATTTTGGACTCCTAGATTCAAATTTAAAGCTTTTTCTGGCACCCTAAGAAGCAGAAATTTTATTTTTTCTTAAAGGGGTTTTCTTCCTATCACATGAAGTGAAAAACCTCAAGAACACCAAATAACACGAGGTTCACAAACAAAATGTTTGCAAGACCTTATCATCCCGAGGCATCCAGTATCTGTTCGGTGGCATCCTTCCTGCTGCAGGCACCGCAGCTTACTGCAGCGGTGGTCCCTGGTTTGGAGGCCCCGGGCCAAGGTGTTCATGCGCTTTGCAAAGTTTTTGCTTTGAGCTTCCCTCTTCTCTCATTCAGCACTGTTTAACTGGCACGTGTGTGCGCCTGCTGCCCGCACCGGAGCGGGATGTTGCTGGGAAGCCCATGTACCCTGGAGAAGGAGCCCTAGGGACCAAGCGAAGAGGCAGAAGGGAGGAGTGGAACAACAAGTGTCCATGGAATAGGAAGAGAGGAGGAGGAGTGCCTCGGCACGCTCCTGGGCAGTGGGCAGGCCGTAGGGCTGAGGAGCTCCCAACAGCCAGGGTCTGTGCCCAGTCTATCCACTCCTTCATCCTCGTCTTGGCCAGATGTTTTCAACCCCGGAACTACGCTGGTTACCCCCACCTCACCTCCTGGGCTTTCCTCAGGCATATCCTTGACTGTGCTTCTAGCAATTGCCAGGACATGCCCTCCCTTTCTCCGCACCCTCCGTATCATCCTAGGTGGAGAATCACTTCATAAAAATGTATATGAGACAGCAGAGCCCAAAACAAACCTAGGCAGTGACTATTTATACACACAAATATGTAAGTCCGTGTGGCAAGCTGTCCTACAGAAATGTGTTTATTTTTAGAAAGGAACTGTCTTATTTACTCATTCCTTGGGATAACATCTCCCTCTGCCAGAGCTGTGCATCCCTTGCCCAGCAGGGCAGGCTTTCTCCTGCAGGACTCCCTCCAAGGGTACTTCAGTGGGAGCATTGTGTGCATGTCATTTGATGTATATCACGGGCTCAGGTGTATGCAGCGCTACAGAAGAATGCTGATTTGATAGGTGGCTGCTCTGTTTATAAGGCTGCCCCATCCATACAGCACCATACAGCTTGTGCTGGTGAGAACTACCATGGCATTATGCTGCATTATACTGCATAATACTATATAATACTATATAATTAATAAATGGTAATAATAATAATAAATTGTATTGCATAATACTGCAGCATTATACATTTTTTCTGTGCTGTTTGTAACATCCCCTTAGCATTAACCCTGATTTGTTTTAAGAATCAGATTGAGTGTCTTGACCACAAAGTAAGTTAACAATCAACTTTTTTTCGTTCTGAAACCACCAAGGTTCCCTGCGGGTCTTCTGCTTTCACTTGTGTGCAGTGGCTGCTGGATCTTCCTCACTCTCTCAGAGGTAAAATCACATTTTCCTTGTCCTCAAGAGCTTCCTGGGTTTCTCCTCTCAGTCAATAGGGCAGGACAGCAGTCACTACTTACATGAAGAACCAATTGACATTATTCACATAAGCATTTGCAAAGCATAGGCTACATCACAGCGAGTATACCTTAAGTGATAGTTAAAGCACTTCATTACATTGGTTAATCTGACAATTAAATCATTCATATGGGATACTATCACCAGAGGCTGTCAAAGGTCAGCCCTTTCCTTTTATCATAAAAGCCAGAGTCTGAGTTCACTAATGTCTTAAAAGGACACGAGGTGCTAAAACATCATTTTTGTATAGTTCAGAGGTATTTCAAACTTGACTCACTCCAAAGATAATTGTCCTCATTTCTCCATTAACAAGAACTTTATGCCCTTCTGTGCATGAAGGCAAAGGCAGGAGTAAGTAACTCTCAGATGAGATCTTAACTGGCTTCTACCATACAAAATGTTCTCGTGTGTATTTTGCAGAATCTAACAAACTTTTTGATTAGACATCAAAAAGCCTTGTTGGTTTCTGTTTGTCGACTTCGATTAGATACTAGTGGTAAAGATAAACATTCTGATTTAATCACCACTTCTAGCAAAAACATACCAATACTTGTCCCAATGGGAAACGGGAATAAAAGCAAAAGTTCTCCTAAAGTCTTAAAACTCGTAGCTAGTCTAGAAAAACAGCTTAATTGATGTTCTCCCTGACCTTTCCTACCTTTTCATTTCAGAGCAGGGAAACTGAGCCTTGAGGAGCTTTATGGCAGTGGGGCGTAAGCATTCTTTGTGCTGCAGCTTTTCATTGTGAACTCAAATATTAAAAACTGCTTGATTGCTTCTGGTATTAAACGTTAGACTGACATCTATAATCACTTCACTTTGTCCCTTAAATATAAACTTTTAAGGTATTCTCTACCAAACTCCATGTACAGATTTTGAGCTGTCAATTAACAACAACAATGCAGCCACACAAAAAATGTCCAGCACAAACAAAATCAATTTTATTGATTTCTAAAGGAAAGTTCACTTGAGGGGTGGCTCACAAAGTCCTGAAAAGCATGATTTTGGTACTAAACTTTGGTGTTCAGGGCTCTTTTTACAACATGCCCTGTATGATATTAGTCTGATTTGAGCTAAACCCTATCAAGACTAATGGGTTTAACCACCACCTTTCATACGGCAGCTGTAAAAGACAGTTGACTAACTGCTTCTGCTGCCCACCCCACTCCCACAGGAAAAAGAAAAAAAAAAAAAAAAGCCAAATGAGTCTTGTTTGGGATTTTCAAAGCCCAAAGCTTGGGTAGATGCTCTTTTGCAAAGTCGTGTATGCGTGGCTTTGAGAAGAGAGAAAGAGGTAGTGAACCTGGAAATGGTGTGTGTTGAGGTGAGCTTAGAAAGGGCTTTGGAGCCATAAGGAGGGGGGCATTTTCAATGGTTTGTGCCTTGTATTTTTTTCTAAAATAGCTGCGCTTCATGCAGTTGTCACTGCAGTGGAGCTAACTGACCCATCAACTTCCCCTTAAGTGAAACAACTTCCAGGGGTTTGAATTGGCACTAATTACTCAGGTCAGAAGTACAAACAGTATCAGTGGCTTCTGTTTCAGTAGCTGCCCATCGCGCTGCCCGCTCAATCGCCAAGGCCTCTGATCCTGTGGAAAGATATTAAAACCCAAGGAAGACAGCGAATGTCATCACATATTTTTCCACGCAGGTGGGGTGATGCCAGAGCCGACTGCTGAGGCACAAGGGAAGGCTCTGTGCTGCGAATGCACCTGCAGACACGTGCACTGGAGCCAAGGGGACCTCAGGACAGGTCTGGGAGAAAAGACCCATCTCCTGCAGAGTCCTCTGTGGGTCAGACCCCTCATCTCTTTGTTGAACTGCTTTGAGTATTTGGAGCTGCTAACCACGTTAGGCTCTGCAGATCGTGCTTTATAAAAGGACTGCCTTTTGGCATGAGTGTTACAACTACAATTCACAGTTTAGGTTTTCTCGTATTCTTCCTTTCATAAACGCTATGTCCACTAGCACAGTCTAATGAGGTGTCCAGGGTAGGAGAAACAAATCCCCTTTGAGGACACCTGCCTTTATCCACAGGTGGCAGATGGAGCCTTTTGATGACTTGGTTAGACCTTCCATGCCTGAATTTGGGATGACAAAAGGAAGGTGAGATGAGTATCAACGAACCAATACAAATGTGCTGCTGCAGTCTGCCTCCCATCCTCATTTCTGGCACAGTTACTGCTGGAAAAGGAGTTCTTTATGTCAGTAGCCTGTCCCCAGGAATAGGTGCATCAATTCTTTAGTGCATGATCAACAGAGCCTTGTCTGGGGAACAGATTACACAGGAAGGAGGTTTCTTTGCAGACTTTATTAGTTAAAGGTGGCTGGTTGTTTAAAAAGGTTGGCTTATTATTGCACACCATGAATGCTTTAGTAAGGAAAATCTGTCAGCTGTAGATGCTACCGATGTATAAATGAGCTGATCTCAGAGGAGGAGGGTCTTACTTTTTTTTTTTTTTTTTTTGGAAGCATCTTGCTAAGTGTCACATAATTCAGACTGTCATAAATCCCCAAACTCAGATTCTGCCTGAAAAGCCTGAGTGGAAAGGGATGCTCCCATCCTCAGTTCCTCGGGATCCTGCTGGATTCTCCATGAACTTCACTGTGAAAAAAAAATAATATAACACCACTGTATTTAAAAGATGCATTTTGGAACAAAGCCCAGGAAATCCCCAGGCTCCCCTAGTTAAATGCTTGTCCACTTCTTCACAGGTTCTGTGGTCTGTGAAAACACTTGCATTTTTGTTGTAGTTTATCCTAACGCCGCCTTTTCCTAATTAGGTCTGCACTGTACAGCTTTCAGTCTGTCACGTTGTGAGATACAACTGAGATGGTGCAATACACTGCAAAGGCGGCGGCTGCAGCAGTCTGAGGTGGGTGATGGAATCACTTCAGAAGCTCTGCTTTGATTAGCAGCGAAGTTTAATTGCAATTAGCTGACATAATGCCTACTGCAATTTGGCCTGGTCTAAGCACAACAGCCAGCATCCTGTCAGCTAACTCAGCTCTTCACACATGAACACATCCCTAATGATGACTAGCCCTTTGGTGGACACCTGTCATGAAATTCTCCATCCTCCTCTCCTGCTCCCTCTTACATGCTGTGATGGACACAAGCATTATCAATGGAGCATGAGTATACATATTTGCTTATTGGTCTGGCTTTTCTAAGGCTCAGGGCACTTGGGCTGGGCTGTACTTGGTAAAAAGCTGAACTCGTTAGTGTAAGAGGTAATGGGAAGGATGGGTCAAGCTTTCAACAGGCTTCCAATCCCTCAGCCCCCCACAAAGTGAGAACAGGATCACTTGATCTCCCCTCTTATACCCAGGGGGATGTTCTGTCAAATACACAATTGCCTGAAAATGCATGGATCCCTCTTGGCTCAGGGTGCAATGTTTCTTTTACATTGCCCTAGCAGCCTGGGTAGTGAGCATGCAGCCCTACAAATTATCCTGGCTGTTTGTTCACCTTTTTCCTCATCATCATGGAAAGTGACTCTTCACTACCTGACAGCACTGAAACCTGCTGCTTTAAGATGTTGATGATCTCCCTCTCTGATTTTTAGAAAACACCTATGCCAGCTTCTCTCCCAGCCTGTTTTTGCATTTTACATAGGCTTTCTGGCCCTAAACAGTCTATAGGCTCAGGTTCGTAAAGGTGCTTAGATGTTGAAAAAAATCATTAAAATTAGGTGCCTTTTGAAAATATTGCTACTGTCTTTTCCTACTGTTTAACATTTGGTGCTTAAATTGTGTTTCTGAAACCAGACTGAGCTCAGATGTAGCCTTTCTATTATCTGAAGCCGGTGCCCCATATTTTGGCAAATCAATCATTGCTATTCCTGCTTCAGAGCTGTGGAACAGGCTGTCAACTGATATTAATCAATCTTTGTCATTGCCTGTTTCCAAAAGTCATTAGCATGCTCAGCCTCACATTATATTCTCCAGCAGAAAAATAACACATTGTCAACTGTACTTTGTTATGAGTTACTACACAAGTGACCTTATTGATTGCACGTATGTAATAGAGGTCTGTATTTACCGAGAACCTTCAAGTCTTTGTGTTTGTCTTTATCATATTTCCACTTTCTCTTCTTTTTTTTTCTTTTTTTTATATATTACTTTGTTTTCCTTAACAGGCAAAACAGCTGTTTCCAAGGAAATGAAGATAGCCGAGGAGCTGGTATACACGTTAAAAGTAAATGAAGATATCAAGTACATCTGACTGTTGGAACACTAGGAAATTATTAATGACCTTTTAACACATTAAAAGAAAGGTCTGCCAACATATAGCTATTTCTGTTGTCACATAGTAACACTTTAAATTCCTATAAATGTGGTCACCGTGGAGCTGGCATGTGTAAAAATCTTTTTTCTTAGTCATCAAGGCTTTACAGATGGATTTCTCTCGCTAGTTATTCCTCACGATGTTTGGTGAAGGCCTGGCTGTTGGAAGGTACCTCCTTTCTCTTTTTTTTTTTCCTTTTTTTTTTTTTCCCCCCAGAGAAGAACAGTTCAGTTTAGAATGGCCATTGTACCACGTTACTTGCCTGGTTTTGTTGTTGTTTCTCTCTGTGTGCCAAGGGCAAGAAGTGATGTATCCTCATCCCTGTGCTGACCCACGTGGTGGGTGCTGCGGTCCCCAGATGACAGGGTGGACACCACCCTGCAGTGCAGCGAGAGGCTGGTCCCCCCAGGAGCTGCAGCCCCATCTCCTGCAAAGCTGCAGGGTTCCTGTATCCCCGCTCTCTGCGAAGACATTTAATAAGGAAAACCTCCACAGGCTCCTGAGCACAAAACCAATCCAGATCTGACAACAAGTCTGAGACCTTGGAAGATGGAGCTGCAGGATCCTTTGCAAGGACTGGAGATTAGTGTGTATTTCTTCACCCTCAGGTGAACATGGAAACTTCAACAGTGTTAAAAGTTAGAGCAGTGCACTAGCGAAGGCCCTCGGGGTCAGCAAACCCCATCCCCTGCTGCCATAGGCAAGCACACCATAAAACCCATTTATAAATGGAACAGCCTTTATATCAAAGCTACACATCTGAAAGTTGAATCAGAAATTGGTCCAGCCCAGGATGTTGATAAACGTATTTCTCATGTCCAGAGGAAATTCATTCTAGGCAATAATAATTTTTGTCCTTTGTACTGGCTTCGCATTTTTTTCTCACAGTTCCCACTGTGGGCCAAGATCTCACACACACTTGGGAAAAATGTAAGTACTTGGTGTAAGCAGTGGAGCACAAATTACATTTTCAGTGGTTTGGTGGGTTTTTTTTAAACTTCATTGAGTAAAAAATCCCTACCATACTTAATAAGTAGGTATCCTCACTCCCTTCCATTTCTAGATTGCCTTAAGGTGTAGCCTCAGGAAAAATACATTACAGACTCAAGCCCTGAGCTGATGAATGCTACTCTTATGGCACTAAGTTCAAGATCTGGAACAAACTCTTAAAAGTTATCCCTAGCTGGAGAGAGCAGCAGGTAATGGGAAGCATTCCAGGGCATTGCTGCTTAAAAACCCTTTCTAGCAGCTGAGGACCCACAACCCCCCACAGTACAGGCTGTGACATCAAGACACCCTCAACTGGAAAAGAAAATACAATATTAATCAGGGCTTCAGCAGCCCTTCAATATGTCATCAGTTTTATTGGGAGTAAATCTCAGGCAGGCAGGTCAGTCTGCTGTATTCTCATCCAACACTGTATTTTTGCTTTAACTGGTTTATCAGAAGAATCAGTCTTGCCGGTATAATAAGAGTTCTGGTAATTCCATAAGGAATTTCTGCTTCTGGATGGTAGAAAAAGAATGCAGAAGTTTTAAATCAGTTCATGCAAGGACACCTTAAACTTTGCCCAGTAAAAGCTTCACAACATAATTTGTCTGTCTTGCCTGGGAAGTTTTATTATGAATACTTAGTAGGGTATGTCAACACCAAAATGTCAACTTTCCTGGTCAGAAAACTTGTGCCATCTTCTCTTATCTAGGTTTTAGTTAGCAAAAAAGGCATGCAGGAGTTTCTGACATAGGAGATCCAACTTGAGTTGGTGACAATAGTAGATAATTGCCAGCAAACCACTTGGTGCATTTTAATAATGTCTGAAGAGCTCCCCAAGTCCTCAGCCACGTCTGTCCCTAGCATAAACATTTCAATATTTAATTCAGGTGATGCCAAGGAAGGCTGCTTTCCTTCTTGCCAGCCGACAGGCCGTGAAGAGGTCTCAGCAGCACTGGGGCAAACAGCAGCAGTGACCCGCCTCGACGGGCATGTGGGCGGCTGTCGTGATCACCCACTGTCACCTCTGCTGTCACAGCGAGAGGGGAGCAAAGAGCTGGATTTTCAATCCACTCTACAGGGTGGGTTGGTGGTTTTTTCCCCTGTAGCTTTGCACGGTAGCAAATGAGCTTCATCCTGTTTCAGACAGCGTAAGCTGGTATAGCTTCAGTGATTACGTATTTCATGGGCCATTGATTGAAGTGCTCTTACAGTCCTTTCCCCTTCTGAATGAATGTATATCCCCTGGAGACTTCTTCAAAGGACCCAGGGACGAAGGTTTCAACTTAAGAAAACATTTGTGCGGGTCCGCCTAGGCACCTTGCTCTGCACGGCAGGTAAGCATGTACTTCAGCGCGTTGGAGCTTGTGGTGTGAAAACACATGCAGTTATATACGTGCCCGAGTGTGCAGCTGGGTGGGGACAGACTGTTCTAAAATCAATTAGAAAATGATGCAGGATTTCCATGTCTGTATCTTGGCACCTATTTTATTTTCTTTCCTTTTTTTTTTCCTTTTCTTTTCTGCTTATGCAAGTAATCCATTAAATAGCAATACCCAAGAAAGAATCAGTATTGTGCCAGAAAAGCACCCTTTCCCTTGTGCCATTATCAGCTTTTCTTTCTCCTCTGTGAGCATCATTCCTTCCTCCCTCAGTAAGCTTCTAATTCCTTTCTGCTTGAATGCTATGGTTACTGCATTGCATCCATTGAATTTTAAAAATAAGTTTTTTAAATAGCCATTTCTGTGAGGTATTAAGTGCTGTCCAAGGCAGAGCTGATAAATAGTGAAATAAAATCAGACCTGATCTATGTCTCTTCTACAGCAGAAAGAGGTGATATTTGCAGCCACTCGAATGGTGGTGTAAAAGCACAGGAGGGATCCTGCAGTGCAGGCTGCGTGACGGTGCCCGCTCCTGCGCCTTTGCATTTGGGCAGCCTCTCTCCATGGGCTGTCCCACCGACCCAAGCTCTGTTTCAGGAGCCTGGGAGGGAGGGCAGCAGGTTGTGTGCGGCGCACAGCAGCTGTAACTGGGCCACCAAGGGTCAGTGTCCTTTAAGTGGGTGAAGCAGTGGATGGCTTCAGGGATGGGATGTCTTCTCGGGGGTGCAGCAGTATTACTGAGATTGTTATCCCCAGCAGAACTGCTGTGCTGCCCATCGGGCCTCATGGGATAACAGACCACTAAATGTGTATCTTGAAAATTTACTCCCTATTATCTATTGAAGACTGTGTGGAGGGAAAGCCTCTAGCCCCAGATGTGCTATTGCCCATGGTTATTGAGCTGGTTGTAGTTATTTCTAGGTAAAACTTTAATCACGATGAGTTGATTTTTTATGCTTGTGCTATGTGACTCTAAAGAACTAAATTTTAACAGAGTATTAATTAAATGCTGATTCCTGCCATTAACCAGTGCTTTAAAAAGGTTTAATGCAGCCTGTGTGAGGCAAAAGTGCTTTAATAACACTGCAGTTTTCTATTTGTTATCTTTTCCATTGTTCCTGCACCTTAAGTTGTGGCTATATTGTCAGTTCCCTTGTGATTTTATTACTTTTATCCATCGTTTTAATTTCCCTGCCCAGAATGGGTGGGTAGCCTAGACTACCTAGACCCATGCTTTGAGAATGATGGGAAATGGAAACGGTTTGGCCTCTTGGGATAAACCACCATTGGGCATTGCTTTACAAACAACTGGGGAGAGCTGGTTTTGTAGATTGCCCCTCCCTCCAATTAAGAAATGACCAAAAAATCAGCTAACAGCAAAGGCCCCTTATGTTTTGAAGCACAAGAGGGCAGTGTTACGTTGGATTGAGTCGCGGGAGGGTGTGATTAGCACGGGAACACTTTATGGCTGATAAATTTATCCTGTTCGTGAAGAGGCGTCTGCTTGGGCAGCGGCAGGGTGAGGCACCCAAGGCTGGGCACTGGAAGAGGCAGCCAAGCTCATAAACCACCTGCATCTGGGTTTAACAGGGCAGGAATGCTCATCCTTTATCCAGTCCCTCCCGTGGGATGGCTGGGGCTGAGATATCCCAGTTCCCACCATCTCTGATGGAGCTGCTGGAGCATTTGTTCCATGTAGCATCACCCAGCATCCACGGGGACAAACCAGGCTGGCCCAACACAGGGGCTTGCCAGCCCCATACTGTGTCGGTAAAAGACAGCCTCATTGTCAGTCAGTACCTTTTATGGGGCAATAAAAGAGAAGAAGTGTAATAAAAAAAATGCATGGAAACAGCTGTGAGTGTATAAAACTAAAGGTGTCCTCCCAGGGAGAGGAGGGATGGGGAGAGGAACCTCTTCACAAAACAAACATCACCCTCCCCCGCAGGATACCTGTAACCTGGCCATTCACAGTGTGGTCCTGTTTTACCAGGAGCTCTCTGGCTTCAGAGGCTCCTTTGTCAGCCTCTGTTTTTCCATGAAAGATCTGAGACTGTGGGTTATATCTAACTTTGTCCCTGTTTTCAGGGAAGCATGATGTTAAAAGCAAAGGTTTTATGTGTAACTGTGGTGGCTAATCTGGAAACGTATTATTGCACATGCAAAGTAAAGGTTGAGCAGAGCCATGCATAATTTATTCGTGCCTGGAGGCTGGCTGCTTTTGTGCTCTCCAGTTTTCTGGTGGTTGTGTGATGCCTGGGAATGGTCTTAAGCCACAGACATGAGCACTCGGTGTTTGGACCCTGAAATGGAGGCCACTAACAGACTCATCAGGCCTTCGTGCTGTCTCAGCCAAGCCTGCCAGGCTCAGCTGGTGCAAAGTCCTAGAAGAGCCCACTGCAGGCTCAAAGCCTCAGGCACCATTTTTTGATGTACACAAAAGACCTTGTTTTAATAGGAATTAATTAGCAGTTTAAATACTTGCAGGGTAGGAAATCCCCCATGGGGTATACTCGTTAAGGTTTCTTTACACGTTACCTCCCAGGAGGATGCAGCCTTTCCCTTACTTTCCAGCATCCCTTGCTGCTTCAGCAATAACACCAGTATTGTATGACAGCCACAAAGTATTGCAACTGCAACCATGAAATCTTTCCAGTGCTCATCTATTCCCCTGTGTTAGATAGAATTGTGATGGGCGATAATTTATCAAAGAGTCTGAGGTTATAGTGTCACATATTCATGCCCGGGGTGGCTTTAAGCAATGACGAGGTGATAATGTCAGTGTAACCACACATCCTATTTGCATTATTTATTGCTCTCATGAATGACAAATTTGTATTTTAAAATGACTGAGACATTTATCTGCTGTCCCAAAAAGCTGAATTATGAACATGGCATAATCTTATCTCTAGGGCAGACATTCCCTTTTATTATTGGCATTTAATAAAAGAATGTGTAATTAAAGGAAAGTAATTAACCTATTTCTAGGAACTTTGTATCTTGAATAAACAGGCAGTTAATGCAGCTGTAAGTGTGCTGCTGGGAGTCCTGTCTGCTGGAGCTGTCTTCTGAGGCGGGTGGTCTGCATTATAACAAAGGAGAGGAGTGTGTACGAGTGCCTACAAAATGATACCACAGCATTGCATTCTGTTTAGGAGTTTTGATTTTGGAGATATTTTGCAAAGGGGTAATTTCTTCTCCTAAGGGTTGACCAGATAGTTGGGGCAGAGGTGAGATGTTCTGGCAATGTGGGAGACCCTCACAAGTGGGGTGACTGAATGGGACGGGAATCCCACTCATTTTCCCCTGCCTAGCAACAATTACCAAAGGCTGAAGGTGGCCAACTAGCAGAAGCAGTTAAAGAGTTAAGTAAATGCTGAGTTATCCCATCAGCAAAAATCAGTGCTTGCAATGTGGGCTGGCTGTCCACCAACACCTGCACTCTGTGTGGTGTGTGGCTCTCCTGTGCCACACTTGCTGCAGTGTGGGATGCTTTGCTGGAAGCTGCTCTGCTGTGCATAGCAGGAGAGGGCAACCACAAAAAAATCCCGAGTCCTGTCATTGTTCCACAATTCCTCCTTTTCAAAAAATGTGAAGTACCTATCCTCTAAAAAATCCCCTCCTGGTGTACAGCATTTCATCTTACAGTAGCAGAACATATTGTGGAGGCTAAGAGTATATCCAGAAAAACAATTGGCATGAGTAGAAGCAGAAGAAATTGAAACTAGATGTATTAGAAAACTTCTGCACAGTGAACGTGATCAAACACTAGAAAGAGAGACTGGGGGACCCTGGAGATAACTCAGAAAGTCTGCACGAGGCCCTGAACAACCTGATCCACCTTTGAAGTGAGAAGCAGGGCTTGGATCAGCAACCTCCAGGGATGCCTCCCAACACAAACTACTCCGAATCTGGAAGCTGATCAGCTCCCCAACCACTTGAAACACAGAAAGAGCTTGCCTGGCTGCCTGGGCAGCCCTGGGGTAGGGGCTGTGCCCCTGGGGAAGCCAAGGAAGCACTGGCTGGAAGGGGTATGGCAGCTGTGCTGTGCCTGCCCCCAAACCAGCTGTGTGCTCTGCTTTTGGTGCTGCCAGGCAGAGCAGCCTTTGGTGCAGTGTATCAGGGATTTGAGGAAAGGATATTCAAGAGTTTGTGCAAATTATGAGGATGCTGGGAAGCTGTTCTGACTCCTGATGAGCCACTGCTTTTCTGCTCTAAAAATGCTCTGTATCTGCTTATCTTTTGCAAAGTGACACCAGTACGAATGTGTCTGATTTTGTAAAGTATGCTTTTTCTGCAGGCATCCAAGCTGCTTTGGGCTGCGTGATTATAAAAGCTGAGTCTCATCTCCTGCTTTGCTGTCATCGTCAGCATTCATAACCATTGCTGGAGAGGCACTGGGCAGTGGGAATCAGGTGCTGGTGCAGCTCCAGGTGGTTGCCTTCCTCTCCCAGAACCTGGGCACATGCTGCATGAATGTCACTGTGCAGTGATTGCCGTCACTGCGCTGGATAGCCGGGCAGGTAAGGAAGGCTGTGCCTGTCATTTTAATGAGGTGCTGGCTCATCTGAGATTCACAGTCCTGCCATGAGGTTAATTACTTTTCTTTAAATAAATATGGCAGTGAAATCTTCCATTCTTTCCTTTGGTATACTGGTAGAAAGTTCAAGGAAAGGAAAAATTATATGAATTTAAACTTCACAATTGCACTGCTATGCTTGGAAAATACTGGCCCTAGTGCAGATGCAGATAAACTGGAGTCACTGATGAAGTGATCACATGGCTTATCTGCATGGGAGAACAGCCTGACCAGCAAACCATTTCTCATGTAACCAAAACCTAACCAGTTATGCAAGCTGGAGAGGTGGCCATGGCAGGATAAAGGTGCCATAAAATTCAAACAAATGGCTGTAACCATCCAGTAGTTTCTCTATTTGCTATGACTAACCTAAGCTAGGTGTGCATGGAGGAAGGAGGTGTTCCAACACCTTCCCTGGACCCCCAGCCGCTGCGAGCTGAGCATGCTTGTGTGGGGTGTCAGTTGGCTGAGGGTTTGCAGTTGCATAATGGGATGGAACATAAATACAAGTCCTGATATTATCTCTGGAGACGGGCGTCAGAGCTATTTGACACCTTATCAATTCATGACACATCTGCTTTCAAAATGCTCCACTTGAACCAGGAGATCTGCATGCAAAATCGTGCTGTGCTATGCGTGCGGAGTAGCTGTCACACGCTTCAGACGCCCAACGCTGTGCCTGCTATCCAGTTCAGTGACAGGCGGTCCCCTGTAGTGCTGTGGGTTTGGCTATTTGTTCTGACTTGGCCTAAATGAGGGAATCACTGCAGCTTTCATAACATAGTGGCTGCTCCAGCGTTGGCTCTCCAGACCCTCTCCACCCGTCACCTCCGTCAAAAGGCCCCTGAGCAGGAAACCAGCCCCCGAGCCGGTGGTTGGTGCTCCAGCACAGCTGCAGGAGCAGCCTCCTGCCTTGCCAAGGAATAAAAAAAGGAGGAAGATTCATTTTCTGCAGTGAGCTCATATTCTGAGAATGGGCCGCGGCGGCTCATTGCTAACATATGCAGCGCTAGACTATACACAGGCAGGGCTGGGAGGGTGGCTGGGGATTGCCTGCAATCCCAAACAACAAAGCAGGAGAGGTTTGCAGGGGGGTGACAACGGCAATTGCAGCTCCTTGCGCTGCCGACAGATCAGACACCAACAAGCCAGATGTTAACATGAAGGGGTTTTAACCAGTCACGGTGCTTTGAAGTTTTTTTCTGAGCTTTGAGTGTATTTTCTTAAAAGCTAAAATACACTTTGAGGGCTGTGTTGCCATTGCAGCGTCCGGTCCTGGATGTGCCAGTGTCCCAGAATAGAAGGCATATATATTTTTGTTGAGATTTAGTTTCTGAGCGAGCAAAACATCAAGCAATTGCCATAAAACTTCTCTCTGAGTAATGCTCTTGTCCTTCTAGATTTGGGTGCCTATCTAAGACGGTCTATGTTGGCTGAAGATTAAAGGGTAGAGGGAGCCGGTGGGTCTGGCTGTAGTTTCCTTCCACCCTGTCCTGGCAAAACAAAGCAAAGCCAAACGTGACATCCCGCCCCATGCCTTAGGTAGGGGAGCGTTGGGGACTGGGAGGCAGGCAGGGTGGGGGATGCTGGGCTGGGCTGCCCT
Source organism: Falco cherrug (assembly GCF_023634085.1). NCBI lineage: Eukaryota > Metazoa > Chordata > Aves > Falconiformes > Falconidae > Falco > Falco cherrug. The sequence goes on along the minus strand of NC_073700.1, from coordinate 16,770,129 downwards.
CACGGATGGAGCCAGGCAGAATCCATCCTCACTGGCTGCAGTGCATGGGGAAGGAGCGCGCAGTGGGAACTGCAGCTGCGTCGTGTTGTGTGCCAGAGGGATCCTGGTGGAAAGGCTGGCAAAGTGCCCTGAGGATTTCCTGGGAAGGACCACACGGTCTTTGGAAGGTTTTAAGGACACGTCAGATTAACGTGCATTGAGAAAGTCGAGGTGTAGCTGATTCTTGGGACAAGGGTGTGCTAGAGCCCAAAAATGCTCAGCTGAGGTCCTTCCCAGCCTGTTTATCCCTGTTTATCTCTGACCACGACCTCCTCCCTCTTTTGTGATGTGACTGGGTCTAAGCCCATGAAGAAACCATGTCTTTCATAGCCTCAAACTCTGTTTTGCAGAGGTATGACTAGGCTCACCCCATGCACTTTTTTATCTGCTTTGCTTTGAGCTTGCTTTGGGCTCCTCTGTCCCATCACCCGCGGCAGAGGGGTGCTGGGGATGTCGGGAGCTGTGGGTCCATCCCAAGAGCCACCTCCCTCTGCACTTCGGCAGGTAGGCAGTGGTGAAGCCAGGAAAGTAGGGAAGATGGGCATGTAAAAGCCAGATGTGGCTTATGTCCAAAGGCCAGACAGAATCAATATGTTCCCCCAGAACATATTGCATCTAATCAGTGCTTTCTGCTGGAAAATTTCTGATGTGCTTGAAACCCAAGGCTGGATTTATTTGCGAATGCCTAGTGAGTGATAAGCAGGTGATTTAGTACAACATTTATTTTACACTGGAAAAAGAAATACGTTAAGGCTAGTGTGGGTTTTTTTCTGTGATGTTGGGAATGGTGACTGCCCAGCAGGTCATGGCAGAAGCTGTGTCTGCCCTACTCCTGGGCCAATCGCTGTGGTTTTGCTGCTGGAGACGGCAAAAAATAGCCACCATTAATTAGAGTTGGGGAGATGCCAGTTCTTGATTTGGAATAAAACCGCAAGTGCTGGCAATTTTTAGGGAAAGTTTCTTTTTGCAAAACAACTGAGATTCACAAGGCACCAGATCACAAATCTAGTGGTGCTTATAGGAAACAATAGCACACACACACACACACACACACACCCCCCCAGCTAGCTGGGAAAAAATGCTTCTTTTTTAGCATGCTGTATTCGGCTCCTTCTAGATGAAGAAGCTGAACAGATTTACCAGCAGAATGAAGAGCCTTTCCTTGCCTTTATGCTGGACTGTGTATGCTATTGCAAACTGCTCTTTGTGTAGTAAGCTAAAGAAAACTTCTGTAGCATGAGGAGTTTAGGGGTCCCAGACTCTCATCTTGTCCTGAATCTGCTCAAAATATCCCACATGAAAAAATGAAGCATTAAAAACCCCATAAATCACTTCTATGCATAATAAACCCACTACAGAAATTGTTACTTATACAGAAATACACGAAAATAAAACCAGAGCTGAGAGCATACATTTCAGCCGTATGGAAGCAAAATGATTTGCTAACCCCCAGATGAAGGTGGTGAGCTGAAACAGAGCAGTTGGCACAGAATATGTCAATATGGTCAAAACGGCAGGTTTTGCTGAAAAGAAAGAAGCAGAAACTCTGTTGGGAAGATTTCACCCAGCTCTGAAGCAGGGAAATTGAGGCAGCACCTGCAGTGCCACCACCATCACATCAGGGAGAGCTGGGAAAAAGCCCAGCCTGTCTCTTTCCCCCTGCAAGGTCGTTGGTTATAGCTGGGAGGGCCAGCCCCAAACTGCACCCCAGGGCCCGTCCTGGCTGGGAGCCCTTCTGCCAAGATGCCCTTCAAGGGTGGTCTCCCTGCGGTGGCCTGGCTCATAAGACCTGGCCCACTGGAGTGGTGGCATGCATGGGACAGGGAAGGGGACACATCCTTTCCCTATTCCCTTTCTTTCCACTGATTGTCCGGTGTCATCCTGCACCGAGTCCCACCTTAGCTTTTCCAGTGAATTAGAGAATCTGGTGGAGAAGTGCTTCTTTTGTATCTCAGGGTAAGCATTGCACTCAGAGTTGGCTCTGAGATTAAAAGCAAAATATACACCCCAAGGGTGGGCTTTTTCCAGCCGGCTCTGTAAAGCACCTGCACGCTGCTGCGGAGACTCCCATCCCCTCCACGATGCAGTGAAAACCGTGCATCCTTCTGCAAGGAGGGGATGGCAACTGGAAGTCATTAGCGGCTGCGTGTTGCTCTGCAGGGTTTGCACGGCTCTGCAGAGGGGTTTGCTGCTGATGGTCCATCTGAGTTTTCTGACGATGGGCTGGAGGGAGGCTTAGTTCACCCACGAGCTCCTGCCTCCTGCTGTCCCACCACCGCGATGCATGGGTTTCCAGTGGTCCCAAGAGGTGGGGAGAAGTCAGGCCTAGGGCCATGTTGGGGGGCTCTGTGCGTGGCTCCACAGGGAGCACGTGTCCCCACGTTGCACAGCCGCCCCAGGGAGTCTGGCTGCTTGTCCTGCACCGGGGTGGCATTGAAGGAGGCAGGTGGGGACATGCAATGAGGCCCCCCAGGGAAAAGCAGCCAAACTGGGAGGGCTCAGGTGTTCGGTTTCCACCCAAGTCCCAACACCTGCGTGTAAGCCTTGGTCCTGACAGCCTCAGCGAGGTGCCTTCGGGACATGCCCCTTTGTCTGGTGGGAGAAACTTTCCTCTCCGCAGGCGCTGAAGTGTGCCAGAGCTTGATAAATCTAATTTGGTCCAAATTTACTGCGAGACAGTGTCTCTTCAGCAAAGCATGTTTACTTTCCTTCTGGCAGTGACCCAGCAACACGACGCTACAACCGCACAGAATTGCAAGTGCAGTGTATTAAATTATTGCTGCTCCTTCAGCTGACATGCAGAATGGAAGTAATAACTGATCTGTTTTTCCATGGAAATCTATTGCATTTAAGTATATCTAATTGAGTAAATCTTATATGTACTCAGGGACTGCTTGTCCAATTGCCTCTCTGTCACTCTGGGATTGTACTAAGGTCCCTCATCGTGCCCAGAGTATGTACCCTTACGGACCTGTGCGTGTATCCCAATTGCGGCAAGTTTTCTGTGACCTTTTCATTCAACCTCCTCCTAGCCATTCCTTCCAAAAAATAAAAACTAAAAGCAGGTCCTCCAGCCTCCATCAGGCTTTGAGGTCTCAGGGTTTTTATGTGGGCCCCAGAAAACTCAGCTTTATACCTCTTATTTCAGCCAGGCACTAGTCATCTTATTGCTTTCCGCATGGAGCACAGTCTCTCTTCTCCCAATTACCATGACTGTTGAAGCTTTAAAGTTGATGATTTTATGTTGTTGGAATACAAATTGAACATTAGAAATATTAATAATCACTGCTTGACTTTATAATTAGCCATGTATCTATATTGCATTCAGGAGCTGTTAGTTTTCAATGAACATGTTCCAAATAATCCATTTATATTTAAACAAATTGACATGCAATAGCTATCTTAATCAATCTAAATCTAATTCCTATTTAGGAGCCTCTGCTTTGCCACTTATAATTTTTCTTAGGATACCAGCAGTTGGGTTTGGTGGACCAGAGGTTTTGCTTGGGATTTGGAGCCAGAAGGGCCAAGTGGGAGAACAGGCAATGGTCTGCCCCCTTGCAGATTCCCCATCCATCACCTACAGGGACATTCAGATCATGATACTGGGACTGTAGCATTGGCGTGACAGAAGTTTGGGTCTTCTGTCACCTGCACAATTATTGGATGTTTCCAGCAGTTAATAAGATTCCTTGAATCTGAGATCGTTAAAAATTAATTTTGATTTTTTCATCCATAAAATTTAAAATTACACACTAATATTAATAAGTTTGTTGGTCACTTTATTGATTTACTAAGGTAAAGGCTCTCCTGGCTTACTGTCACACCTTATCAAATTTCAGGCAATAGATGTATGAGGGAGCATCGCAGCAGTCGATGACAATGTGCAGATTTGATGATTACAGGGAGCTGGGAACTTCAAGCTGAGTTTGCACTGCAGAGTTTGAATCCTGCCAGTTCCAGGCAGGTGAGTTTTGTCATTCAATTCCCCACCCATAAAGTGATGATTATATTTTCAGGACCCTGATGCTTCTAGTAATTTACCTGTTTGTGTGGCAAATATTTGAATGTGTGTGAGCAAGGAACCACATGTTATGCCTGCTAAAAAGCAGTTACCGGATTTTATTGGGAGAAGGAATTGCATTTTTATGCCTTTTTGGACTGTCATCCTTAATTGTTCCTTGCTCGATCATGTAGATATTGAAGAGATGACTGTACTGTTCCTGGAGATGAGAGGACAAGTCTTCAGTTGGTGGACACTCTGTGTGACATTGCTAAAGCCACATTAACCCCCAGAGGGCAAGGACCACAGTAAGGAGTTTCTTTTTTCAGGGGTTTGGTTTTCTTCACTAGCAAGAGAGGTTCCCTTTTTACTGAGCGCAGTCAAAACCCAAGGAAAAGATTCCTCCCTAGAGGACCAGAGTAGATGCGAATATTTCTGCATTGAGCAAAGACTTTGAAATGCTACCAGGGAGCTCTTGAAGGTGATGGAAATACTGTTTTCAACCCTTTAGCAGTCTGTTTTTATCCCCATGAAGCTCCTATAAAAAAAAATCACACACACACACCCCCCCACATCTTGCTGCAGGCTGTTCTTATTTCTCTGTGTCTTCTTCTTGGTGAAAATAAATAAACAAAAGAATTTAAAAAAACCAAACCAGCTTATGATGCCAATGGAGATTGCTAAACCCTGCAGTGCCTGGGGTGGTGAGGGGTGTGTTGCACATTGTGCCGGGTGTGTGGCACGCTGTGCCTGGCCCCGGGCAGTCACCCAGAAGCAAATCAGATGAAGTAAAGGTAAGAGAAGTGGAGATACCACCATGGATATGGCTGGTAGGTCAGCCCCGCCTGAGACCCGGGTGGGTTGGGATGGCAGGAGACCTGAGGTACAACACTAATTACAGGTGTTTGGCTGCAGAGGAGGTTTGTCCCGGTGCAGTGCCCTGGCTGCTGGCTCTTGCTTGGGGAGACCCCACCAGATAGATGGAACTTTGTCCTCTCCAAAATAAGGGAGGTGCCTTGCTGGGCAATGCTCCCAGCTCCTGGCCACTCCGTAGCACAAACAGTATTGGAATTGCCAGAAAGGAGCAGAAAACCTGCCAAACCTCAGCTGGGACAAGAAGAGAGAGAGCCCACGTGGGGCTTCGTTAATAGGGAGCCATTAGGGGCTGCTGAACAAAAGGACTGGTCCTGCAACAGTACAGTGGGCAGGGAGAAACTGGGTTTATCTGACTGTGTTTCATCCAGGTCTGATGGTTGGGTTTTTTTCCACTTTGAAAGTTCCTTTATTCTCGTTTGTGCTTCCACAAAACAGCTGTGGCATTTCAGGGCTCCCGGGGTGCTTTTGTGTGCGGAGGGGTCTGGGTGGGGGCTGGGATGGGCTCACACCACATGCCAGAAAACTTCCCCCAGCCCCATCCAGCAAACCTTAAACCTCCTGGAGCCCAGATCAGCACCCAACATCGCTGCGAGGTGCCACAGCAGGAGAGCAGAAAGGGCGAAGGGCACTGACAGTTTTATACAACTTCAGAGGCAGAGGGGATTTGGTAGGCGAGAGCGGCCATGTGATGTGAGAAGTGGAATAACCCCAGTGGCTTTGCCAAATTTAACCCTGGCACGGGGGAAGCCAAGGAATAAGATATGTTTTATACTTATATATGTTCTATATGTTAACTTTTCCTAGTCAGATTCTTTATCTGGTGCGGTTTTGTTCACTAAAACTGTTTGATGTTGCCTTTCGTTTTCTCCAGCTGTTCTTCCTTTCCTGTTGCGGTCCATCTCCACTACCCAGAGTCATTTGCACGCCATGCATTTTTACTTCTTAAACAAAATCCACTACCTTTGCTAAAGGATCGCATCTTATTTAAAGTCAACAGAAAGACTTCAATGAGCCCCAAACTGGACCTGAAATTGTTGCTTCCTTTCAGGTTTCTCGATATGATATTTGCTTCCTAGCAACCACCATTAGCAGGCAATGATACGGCAATATTAAGCTCTTGCTTGTGTGCCACAGCTGGCGTCCCAGTGCATCCCACAGAGCTTTACAAAGCACCTGGTGGTATCAACTCACTCGGGTTGCTGTAGGTGTCATTTAGACAGCAGCATTACACAGAGTCTGAAAAGCAAAGGAAAGCACTGCCCTACAGAGGCTGCAATAGCGGGATGGGGACAGTTGCAGGCTAAATTAATACCCCAGGTGTGACTGACAGAAGTGCTCAGAAGATGCTGGGGGATCACCTGTGGTTTTGCTGCCTGGAGAATCCCAAACAGGTGGTGAAACTCTATCTTGGAGCTACACTTTGTGCTTTGGCTCATCCCAGGTGCAGCCTTCCAGTCCTGCTCTTTGACAGCTAATTTGGTGCCTTTTTCTTCCTTTAATTACAGCAATTCATCACACTCTCTGCCAGCTCATCCTCTCGGATATACTGGGATGGTGAATGTCATTTGTTCAGGTAGGACAAGGTGAAGCTTGCCTGCTGGGAGCGGTGATTTTCCTTAAGGACCTGGTAAACGCTCTCGGATGAGTAAAGTCTTTGGACTATTTTGGCTCCCTTCTGCTTCCTTTTCTCCTAATTTTGCATGTCCATTCCACAGGTTTAATTCCTGATTAGGCAAATTGCATGATTTATGGGTGTGTTTGGGGAAACTCAAGATCTTCTTTTAAATTCAGCTGTATCAAAAGACTTGTGTTTTCCTGTGAGGCTGGAGATCCAACATGTTCATGCAGCTCCATCAACAGGACATTTCAAATGGGTATTTGTGGTTTAGACCAGCCTGGCCTTCTTAGCTCTTTCTTAAGGACCTCACAATAACAGATGTCTCACAGGGTTTGGGTGAGTAACCTCCATTCTAGCGTATCCTATTTGAAAGTTGCCAGTGACTCGTCCTTGTTTGTTAGTCACTAATTTAAGATCTGAAAGGTTTGTTGCTCGTGACATTGGTGGGGTGATTCAAGGTTATTTAGTTGTGGTGTTTCATGAGGATCTCGGCTTTCATTAAAGGAGAGGAAAAAAGTAAATATTTAGTGCACTAAATGATTCCAAAAAGAAAGCTGAACATACAAAGCTGCTGGGCCAAAATTCAGAGGGCAAGTTAAGACTCTGCCACATTTAAAACTATGTTATAGTTATAATTTTTAGATGTCATGATGTTTTTAATGAACTCCTGAATTTTTAGAGCCTGGAGCAAGTCAGCTGGGAAGAATTATAGATTTAAGCTGTAGCACACCTTTGGAATCTTCCCTGGTTTAGCTGAGAGGGAAGAGGATGCTCTAGAGAGCTGTGTGTGCATGTACTTTTTGTATGCTGCATATATACGTATACATATTAGCACATCCATTTAATTGTACCTGTCTTGTTAACTGGATGGATTGCAAGGGTCACATCTATAATCCAAGAAGATAAAAAGTTTAAGAGTAATGGCACATATACTGGGCATTTTACTAGTTCAACAGTCATAATATCTGGATCATATAAAAATAGCTATTTAACAACAACTGTTTCTCCCACAGCAATTAAGAACCTATGAAAGTTGAAGGATGATGAGCATCATATAATTGGCTTGTGCAGAGTCTAATGAGACTCTCTTTTCTCAGTAAATAGAATATTCTCTTTCTCAAGAATAGACAGAATAACTGATGATAAGTATTTATAAGTGAATCTTGCCTTTCTTCTGTCATTGAGGCTTCATCAACAAACTACACTTGGAAAAAAAAATGTACTTACACTAGAAATGCAGATCATTTACTACTGTTTAGTATTTGTACTGCAGTGGTACCCAGATGACCCAATCCAAGATCTCATGCTTTTTATGTCAAATTGCTGGGTGCTTAGATCAGGCTGTAGATCAGGAGCAGTGAAAGTCCAGCTAACTCCAAAGGTACTCTGGTGTTCAAATCTGCCACAGAAAGGTGTCTGGATGTCTGCCTGTGCAATGCCCTGGCGGCCATGGGAGCAGTGAAGAGCACTCAAATCATCTGTTGAGCCCGTTTCATGGACTGGACACTGTTCCTCATGCCTGCGCTGGCAGCAAATCCTAGAGTAATGCACCGTGAAGCAATGGAAGCAATCTCAGGGTTACATATGACTTTTCTTAGCTACTTGCTCAGCTATTTACTGTGCTTTATCATCAAAGTGTGTTGGATGCTGCACAGCATGTGTGGTTTGTATCAGGGAAGCAGGTAAGTGTGTGTATCTTGAGGAATGAGTCATCTACAAGATGTCTTTCAGCCAGTAAAACTCTGCTTCAAAGCTTTGTTCTTTAGGGTGATTGTACACAAGTTTTAATAGAAGGCACCAGTTTCCTCTGTAGACAAAAAAAAAAAAAAAAAGCCAAACAAAAAAACCCCAAACAAAACCAAAAAACAACCCTGTTTGCCCTACATTCCCAATCATCGACATTTTGATGTGAAGCACGATATCCTTGGAGCTGCTGTGTCTGATGGGGCAGAGAGAGCTGGGGGTCCCAGGCTCCAGATGCCATCTCCTCAGTTTGCTGTCTGCACGGTACCCCCATGGAAACATCATGGTTTTGGGGAGAATTTTGGACTCTGGAACCACCCTAAGTGATGCATTCTCTAGTTGCTGCCTTATTTTATTTCTGCAACTCCACTTAAGGTCCCTTATGTGGGTTTTGGGGGATGCATTTTCTGTAGTAATTCCAGTCACTACTGAAGTGACCACTTGAGAGCCCTTTCGGCCAGGGAGTGAGCTGTGTGTGCACAGTCTGAACCTGTTTTGTCAACGTGGATTGTACAATGCACTCACGTAAGATGTCTTGGCCAGCTCAGTTGACATGTGCTATGATAATTGTCTGACTGCAAGTAAAATAATGTGAAGATATATATTGATATTCCAATTACTTTTTTAATTGTACTTGCTGAGACCCCTGTGCCTGGCTTGGGCATTAAAGTATGGATTGTATCTCATTCTGAGAACACATCGTTTTGTCTGTTCAGTTCATATAATAGCTTGTACTTCCATCCTTGGGTAACCACCTCTGCTTTAAAGAGTGACCCTAAATTGTATTTACACAATAAATTAATGTTCGCTTCTTACAGAGAAAAAAAAAATTGCTCCAAGGAATCTGTGTAAGTACAATTTTCTCTGCTCTTCTTCCATGGTCTCGATCATAAATAGCTATGAGTGCTCATGGGACAGTGTGAGGGCTTCTCACAAGAAGTTGCTTTTACAGCTCTTTTATGGCTAGGGTGTTGAGGAACTAACAGTTTGAAATGGCATCAGTGGTGGTTGTAAATACATCTCTTAACATGGCTATATCTTCATTTTTTTCCAGGAAATCTGATAATGGCAGAACAGAGATTCCTGAAGAACCTCCTTTTGAAGGCAAAGGTGACCTCTTTTCAGCAACGTATTAATGGGTATTGTGTGGACAGCTGCTGTGTCTGCAAGGCAAGTTTCTTTATTTAAGGAGGAAGAATTCATACTTGTCACCAGGGAAAATTTTAAATGCACAAGAAGTGTCTCATGTAGTGCGAAATACTACTGCGCTCTTTCCTGAGGCATATGCTTAGATAGGATTTTCTCTAAAGAAAATGAGGGGGGAACTTTGCATGCCAGATGTCGTCTTAAACATGCTTGCTAAACAAGGTCATGTTAATTTGTCTGGGCTCAAAACAATTTCACTTACAGGATCAGGGATTATTGTTTCACTGAGATTGAGTAAAAGGTGCAGGTCTTAAATGAGACAGATGAGGGTTTTTTAGTGGTATTCTGAGTGGAAATTGCATTCTCTTCTTGAAGGAAATCAAATGAAATAAAGCATTATGAGTGCTGCTGACCTGTATACCTCTGCTGAGACCAGGACCATGGGAACAGGGAGTGAATGGTTTAATCACTGCCTACTCCGTCGTTGTGGTGGGGCTGGAACGGCAAACTCAGTTCTGCCTTCCACATCTCAGAAAGGACGTTGCAAAACCAGAAAGGGTGATGTGACGAGCCACAGCAAAGATACAAGGGCAGGAAAATGTGCCTTATGGTGTGAGATTTACAGAGCTCAGTCTGCTTGCCTTGTCAGAAAGATTTCAGCCTTGATTTGATGACAGGGTTTACGTCTCTGTGCGAGGAATAGATATTCTATAGGTACTATTCCATCCAGTGCCTATAGGCATAGCAAGAACCAATGCCTGAGAGTTAAATTAGAACCATTTGTGTTTTAAACAGCACAGAAGTTTTCCCCGTTGGCATGGTTAGCTGCCAAGAAAAGCAAAGGGAACTCAAAGGAGGTAGGAGATAGTCCATTGTGATGCCTAAAATCACGGCAGTGAGTTTCTTGGAGGTGTGCAAGCAGAGGCTGGCAGGTGGTCCCCCTCCTGTGGCGTGACCAGACGTGGTGGTCCCGCCATAGGGGTGATGCCCCATGCAAGGTGCCAGCACCCAGCTGGGCCATCCGTGTGTCCATCCCCAGGCCACGGCCGCATCCAGCCCTGCACGGGCAGGATTACAGCAGAGGGTGCTCTGAGCTCGCCTTGCCGGGGCAGCCCGCCATGCTCCCTGGAGAGACACGGGAGTTTTTCCTGCAAACTGTCCCAGGACCAGCAAGCTGGATAATCCAGCCGGGCAGGCATTCCGTGGTCAGGATTTATGGCTGCGAATTAAATCACTGCACAAATGCAAGGTCCTTGGGAGCTGTCGCTGCCCAGTTTTTTGGCCGGGAAGCTGGAGCAGCGCTGTGTATGCGATTCCCACCGCGGGCAGCTATGTAAATACTGCTTTCACGATAGTTAACTAACAGAATTAACTCGGCTGGGAGGCAGAGGCAATATTCCTCTAATTTGTTCTCCACGGTCCTTTCCCCACCACAGTGTCGGTAAAAGGGTGTTCTTGTATCAAAGCTCTGACAGGACTTTTAATCAAAATAATCCATTTTAGAATAATTTCTCATTTATGCTTCCTGTTTCCCTTTCTCTCTCTCTTTTGTTTTTTCCCTTTTAACTTTTCTGACTGAAAAGAAGCAAATAGGGCAAGGAGGAACACGGAAAAAAAATAGGCTACTCATTTCCCGGTTTTGTTTAATAAAAAAAAAAAAAAAAAGGAAACCTTTCAAAATCAAAATCCCTGAAGCACTGCTTGTGAAAATCTCCCATTTCAAAATCAGGCCAGTATCTGGGCTTGGGGGAGAAGTCCTCCAGCTTGCTCCAGCCAGTTCCCATAGGCATTTTAAAAGGTTGTTAATATTCAAGCTAAGGATGGAATATTACCTCCTTCCTGAAAGAGGAGGGGGACCAAGCTCAGATGACATGACAAAGGAGCATGTGGGAAGCAAATCACTGCTTATTTCCCCTCTTAGAGAACCCACCCTGCAACATGGGTTTGGGGATGGAGGAAGGAGAGAGGATGCTGGCAACAGCCCCAGCTGCAGAAAGAGGTGATGGGCTGGGTAGGGAGAGAAGTCAGCCTGCCGTAGCTGGGTTTTCAGGGTCCTCTCACTGCATGAGGCTGCCGCATGGAGATGCTGGGGTCCTGCGAGGAAGCAGTGCCGTAACCACGCTCCTTGGCATTTGGAGGTGCAGCACGCTGTCAGCAGTGGTTTGTTATTCGTTCTGGGTTCCCTGTCCCTCCATATCTTCAAGGGAAGACTTGGTATTTACTCTCTGACATTTCATTTGCTAGAGGAATGTTCTTAAAATACTGTGGTTTATATACAAAATATTGTTTATGTATAAAATACCATTGAAGCTCAGTTGGGTCCTGAGTTGACCTCTGCCTAGCCCTCAGATCTTTTGGCTTCTTATTTGATCTGTCTCACAGTGTAAGACATGCTGCTCCCCCTCTCCCACACAGTCCACAAAGCTTGCTTCCCAGTACGCATACCTAATTTGTAGCTAATACTCTCATTGTGGCTACTTTAATAACAGTATAGATTTTTTTCTAAATGAGATGCACATGTGGCTCCTAAGTCGGCATTTTTCTGTTTCAGATTAAGCATTTTTTTTCCAAGATGCCACATCATACATAATTTTCTATAATCTTTTCTATTGATTTCATTCTTAGCCTTCATCAAAACAGCACTGGAGCAATCGAGGAGCAGATTGTGACCTACCTTGCAGAGAGGGAAAGGGCATGAAGAATCTACTTACACCGTTATATTGACCTTCTGCTTTGTGGGTAATAGCCTTGGATCAAAGGAATAGTGTTAGTCAAGGAATATTGTTTCCAAGGGTGGGAGTCCTGGCTATTTTCTCCCCTGCTAAGGCTCCTAGAAAGCATCTCCTCCTGTGGGACACACAGCTGCTAGGTGGTACTGTGTCCTTCCAGGACAAGCTGGAAATTCAGAAGACGCCTGTGACGTTCTTGCAAGGCCACAGGCAATGAGTACAATAAGGACAAGCCCAAATCTTGAAGGGGAACAAAGTTATAACTTCACCAGCTGCAGCTGAAAAAGGTCACTGGCTTAGCTCCAGAAAGACTGGTATGTTTTGATGTTTGTGGAATATCCTCATGTTTCTTACCAGGACGCACTGCTGAGACAAGATCATGCCAGAGCAAGTTTATGATGCTGAGGCATCTCCCGGGTTTGATCACAGCAGAAATGCCTTGTGGTTTCTCCACATCTGGGTGAAATTAGTAAGTGCTGGAACACATGAAAATTAATAATAAAAATAAAAAGGTTTCCTTCCACCCCCCGTAACCTCCTCCCACTGACATGATTTAAAAATTTAAAATCAGTTTGTATCTTGGCCAGAGATTGGAGTTAGGATTGTAATGTTTCCATTTAGTACAAGGAAATTGAAGTAGAGCAATTAATCAATAATAATATGGGAAAGTAAAGACTGAGACAGTCACTTGAAGCTTGCATGCTTAGCTGGGTAAGGGGAATTTTAGAAAACTTCTGTCTTTTACTGCCCATGTAAGTTTTATATTAGCGATGTTCAAGTACAGAGAGAAGCGGTGCTTTGTGTTGTACTACACTCGGTGTTACAAACCCATTCATTTACGGGGAGTGGATACTTAATTATGAATAGTCCCAAAGTGTTTCACTGACTGTTGTACAAACTGTGCGCTCAGGCCCATTTCATAGAGCTGTGAAATGCCACCATCCCTCAGGTGAAACAAAGCAACTCTTCAGCAGCACAAAGCAAAGCTGCACAGCAATTTAGGAAAGGAAGTGAGGAATAATGGATTCATTTGAAACTGCAGGGGCATTTTAACTATGCAGAATGCAATTAGCAGAACTGGAGTTTATCCAGGACACTGGGGTTAAGACCCTATCTATTACAAAAGATGCCACAGAACTGCCAGCATCCTTCCCCTCATTTCCTACGTGTTACTGGGCTCCTGAGCACGCACTGAAAGAGGCCAGTCCTGTTGAGATTGTGAAAAACGATGGGAGCTCAGGGCAAGGTGCAGAGGAAAGCTCAATGTTTCTCACTGACCAGAACTTTCTCTTTGCACAGGATGCAAAGGGCTTTGTACTGGGGAGAGAAATGAAGGGCTCAGGTGGGTCACCCCATCCAGAACCATCAAGCCAGGGCAGCTGCTGGTTGGTAGTGTAAACGGTGGCTGCTGGAATAGCAGTGTGGCTTCGCAGCCTAGGTTTTGTCATCAGTACCCTCAGCCAGAAATGGACCATTTCCTCTGACTGAGTTTATGCAAGTTAGACTGAATTCATTTAGATATTTAAATGCTTAATTTGAATCAGAAATGCCACGTTTCAGCAGAGTCAATAAACCAAGGACAGTGTCTCTAACATTTTGGCTCACAGCACAGAGGAAAGGCTTAAAACCCATCTGCATGGTGTCTGTTAGGAGCTCTCTTGAACTGGTTGGGTTTTGGAAAGTTCCCTGACCTTCAGAGCCTGGCTCCCATCAGACCCTCCCCTGCCTCTCAGCTGCATGCAGAGTCGTGCCCGTTGTCCAATAACTTCATCTGAAAAATAACCAGAGCCTTTTCTCTTGGAGCATTTACACCCCAGTAGAATCAGGGAGAAAGATCAGATGCATAAGCTGATTTTTAAAGGTGGGAGGAGGAGGCAGATGCGGAGCAGCGAAGGCTGGTCCAGGCAGGGGCGTGAGGAGCAAGGAGCTGTGCAGGGGCTGCCCCTGCCTCCCCTCTTGCCTCAGGCACACAAGTGGGTCGGTCCTGCAGGGGAGGAAGAGCGGCAATATTTGTTCGAATATGTGTGTATCTTTAACTCCAACAAAAATACTGGTTGTGAAACTTTGGGAGCAGCATTTTTTGGCTTGGCACGAAAGCTTAGATGTATCTGGAAAGATTTCAGCTGATTTGCGAGATACAAAAGTCAGTGTTCAACACTTCTATTTCTGGGCATTGAACTGATTAAATTAAAATTCAATAAGCCCTGCGTCTTTTTGCCTAGACATCCAGGTACTAGGTGTGTTCAGTGCTGGAAACACCTGACAGTCGTACATCCCCTCCATTTTCTGTTGAGAGTGTTTAGGTCTTACTTATATGTATGTAGTTTGGAACTTGTAACTATTGTTAGTCTCACAAGGCTGTTGAGAACAGACAAGTAAATAAAAGAAGTAACCATCACAGAAAACACGTAACAGAATCCACTTGCCCACTCACAGGTGCTGGGGGAAAAGTTACCAATTACTAGTGAAACCCCAATAAATAATGCTTCAGTCTTGTAACTGCAAATCTTTCTAATAGAATCTGGCTATTTCATGCCCTGCATCATAAATCAGTGCCCCTGATGAGTGAGCTTTGAATGGCTGGACAAAAATAATTAATCAAGATTAAATCAAAAGCAGCATGCTGCATGTGAAGGCAGTGTTAGCCAGGATGCATTCCTAGGAACAAAATCACTTAGAAGTGGCTTATAAATCTGGGATATGGCTGAGGCTGATGTGAGGAAATGTGACTGGTATGGATTTTCAGGTTTTATTGTGCATAGATATTGCACATGGTTAAGTAAGTCTTCCTGCTCCTGCAGACAGCATCAGATTTCAGGCCACATGTATCTTGCGTCTTCATCTACCCAATGCAATGGGTGATGATGCTGGGCTAAGGGACCGCTCGCACAGCTCTCCTGTGACAGCGCTCTGCAGAGCAGCATCTGACTTCCACCGACAGAAACGCGGAGGGGACCAGGAACAACAAAGAGAAACCCAGGGAGGTCAGACACCATTTGTGATTTTACTGAGAAGATGAAGGACACACAAAATCTGGAAAACCAGACATTGTCAGGGTATAGTTTTACTGCATTTTAGCTGATGTTCGTCCTTGTGGTGTCTGACTGAACTGAGCACTGTGGTATTTTCAAGCAGATTGGAAGTGACAGTGTTCTGATAGCTACTGCACTAAGCATGGGCCCAATCATTGAGTGTTTATCCAGTTTTTCTCTTGTATTTATAGAGCATTAATGAATCAGGACTTACTCTTCACAGACACTGATGGAGCTAAAGCTGTGTCTGTGATACAACTGGAGGCAATGCTCAGAAGTACAAGAATAGACACTTGCCAGCATCAACAGGTAAATTAAATATGCATCAGGGATGGTCTATTTACCTAAAGTGAAATAATGCTCTATTTCAAATTCTTCCTTAATATCCTCTCTTAAACTAGTCTAATATAATTTTTACACGTAACGTTCCTGTCTGGAATATTTTTCAGCTTATTTTCTCCAGGTCTTCTCTAGGGGAGCAAAGATTTGCATAACATGAGGTCAAAAGCCCATTGAGGATACACTACATGGAAATTTTGTAAAACAGATTCATCCACTGGCTGTGAAGGGGAACTGAGCTCAGGGCGCAGCTTTACAAAGGCACCAAAGGCCAGATAATACCCAGAGGTTCTGCTTGCTACCAACAGTGCCCGGCAGGAAACGCGAAGGCACTGAATAGTTAATAGATCCATCACTATGGTACGTAAAGCAGACATTGCCAGGGCAATATAAAGTCTCCCTAGAAGAATGATAAGGTGGTTACTGAAAAGTGATTATGATTCATAAGCTCATAGAAGGGGCAGGGCTGGTGCTAAATCTCTCAGCACAGCAGTCACCTTAAAAGCAGTGGCTGAACACCTACTACTCAGTAACAGAGCACGCCTTGTTATCCTCAATTTCCATCTCTCAACGTGGATAAAAACTTCTATTTGGGATAATTTTAAACTTTCAAATAGTATAAAATATACATTTTCTTGGAATTCGTCCTTTCAGCAAAAGAACAATAACCTCAGCTTTTTTAATAGCCTTCATCATTCAGCAATCATGCCGAGAAGATTAATAGTAATAGCCGTATTTTATTATTTTTATAGCAGGTTGTAAGGGAAATGATTGTAGTTTGTGTCAAATGAAGGTCACCATGACCACCCCTTGTTCTAGGGAAACTTTAGTGCAACTGATGCTACAGTTCAACTTTAGACAACATTGTTAATGAGGAAGGGGAAAAAAACCAGCCCTAAAAATTCAGCATACAGAAAAATCTGCAATGCCCAAGCAAAATCAATAGAGCAGTATGAAAAATGGCATGGGAAATGAAATAGTTGATCTGCTGGCTCATTTAGAAATACTTCATCCTGACCTAAGTTTCAAGTAAAGGAAATTCAAGTTTTTCACCTAAACTTTTTTAATGAACTCCAACCTGACTGAAAAGAGCCCAAGCTGCCCAATTCTGCCTCCTGGTCACATCTCTTCTCTCTGTTCCCTGCCTGGTGTTGTTTGGGCTGCTCTGGGGGTGTGCTGCAGTCAGGGGGTGAGACTTGCAGCACTGGGTCGTGGTGGACTTGGTGGGACGGGGGAGACCACTATGAGCAACAGCACAGTGCAGGGAGCCTGATTCTAAGAAATTCTGCTGGGCTTTGTGTTTTACTGGTTTTCTTTTTTCAGGACTTGAGGTGTGTCTGCTCTGGGGCTCAGGATAGGCAGGTTCCCAGGGCTGTAGGTGGAGAAAGAAAGATGGAAAAAAGCACATCTCCAGTGAAAATCATAGGGCAAAGATGATCCCAGGTATCTCTGCTGTGTTGTTGGGTGAATTTCACCCTGGAATATCAGCTCACTGTACCTCAGAAAGCACTTTGCTGCTATAAGCATGGTTCAAGCTCCTTCTAAACACAGCTCCATTGTGGATGCTCACACTAACACCTGTGAAAGCTTTGGGGCGGTTGTTCATGCTAAACACCTGTGCAGCCCTTCGGGGTAGTTTTCCTTCCCCCAGTGCATGCAGCCTTATGGGCAGACTCTCATCTTTTCTGTCTCAGTTCATTCTGAAAACACGTGCATTTGCAGTCCAGGTTAACTGGGCTCCTCAGCTGAAGACAAGCTGTTTCATTCCTCTTCCAAACCCATCAGCTGGGCAAGGTGCTGATAAAAAAAGGAGCCACAGGAGGTTCTCATAAGTGCCTAATGACCACATGTTTCTCTGGCCTGATGAGTAGGTTTTAAATGGAAGAAGAAAGACAGGAGTTATATGTGGTTCTGTCAGTCTAGGAAGCCGCCCTGAGGAGGACAGGACCTGGCCTGCTCAGCACTGCCAGCGTTGTCCCTTTGGTGGGGCGGTAAGCGAAGCCTGCTGGCTGTACAGCCCTTACCTTGCACCCTAGTGCTAGACCAGCTTGGATTGTGTAAAGACCGCTCTGGGATTAAATCAGGGAAGCTTGTGGCTGCTGGTTTTGGATTGTGTTCCAAAACCTACATCTTCTCTTGTCTTATCAAGCATGGTTTTGCCTGTGCTGCTGTTAACTAGCTTTTTTTATTATAGACCCTGTTGAATCATAAGCGGTGGGGTGGGAGAGAAACAATGCAGTGGGCGTGCAAGAATAGAAGTGATCCTTAAAATATGTTGGGGTGGAACAGCAAGGGTTAGAAGAGGATAGCAATTGTCTTTTTATCTGTAAGAGGTTTTTTTCCCCACCCAGAACCAGTCTTGAGAATCTTCCTGCTTTTTCCAAAAATAAAGGCCCTCTTATATCTAAAACACTTCAGAGTAATTTCATCTCCTGTTTAACTCCTGGCTAATAATTTCATCTTTCATTTCCTCCTATTGTTCCCCCTGGCATGCATCCCATCTATTATAAGCCCCAGATACCATAAAGTAATTTTTTTAGATTTAGGAAGAGGGAAATAATAGTCAGCTGGTTTGAAGTAAGGTTTTTATAGCAGCACAAGTTCTGGAAGCACTGCACAGAGACTAGTATTAAAGAAAGGGCTCCATGGGAGGAAACTGGAGCGAGGAGACAAAGCAGCACTAGTTTTCTGTATGAGCTGTATTGCCAAAGCAAGGCTAATTGCTCCTGTTTAGGGCTCTAATGCAAAATGGTGTTTTGCAGGCGCTAAGGAGAGATACAGAGTTTTCACAGGCACGAAGTAACCACTAGATACATACTCACGGGAGCTGTGCTTTTCTGAAAATCTCTGTCTAATTACTGTACTGCAAAAGTTAGCTGCAAAAAGCATATTTGTAAAATTAAAATGTCTGTAAGTAAGGCTTTTGGCACTGTGTCTGCGCACACAATGGCAGAAACTGCAGGGCCCATCGGCTGGGCTACAGCCTGTGCTCCCCAGCAGGCGTTGGGCTCTGCTGCATCATATCCCAAGGTGTTGTGTTACTTCCACATCTTCTTTCCCCTGAGAGAAACAGCTCTTGGACTTTATCTTCCTTTTGCTTTATGAAGGTGAATCACAATCCCCAAAATATCAGCAAAACCTGAGCTAGAAGACTTGTCGGAAAGTGCCAAGTGTGGTGTTGCAGCTCTGCTAATGAATCCCTCCAGACCCGTTTCTTTTCCCTTCTATACCCATACCATAATGTTTTGCCTACCAGGGTGAGAAAGGTGTGTGAGCGCTCTTTGGCTGTGTAGACAGGCAGGACAGGGATTTCTGGAGGACACACAAAAGTGGTCCTACTGGCAAAGCTACTGAGGAAGTAGATGGAGGAATAGGAGGCGCAGATACTGGGTTTTACTTGCAGTGGTGCTCCTCATTCAGTTCAGAAACAAAAAGTATAGCATATGGGAGGTGGGATACTGCATCACAAAATTCCTCCAGGAATCCCAAACCATAAAACCTCTACAGATGAGACTCTGGAGCAGGAAGCCTGGGTGCTGTCCTGGATTGGTAAACCTGTCTCATCCACTGTGGGTTTTCTCTCCTTGCTCTGAGATGTAAGGGTTGACTTATAACCTGTAATGCAAATAGTTGGCTCTGCTTTGATGTGTAGAACTCAATGTTAATTACAGAACATTTTTGTAAATTGCAGCTTTTCACCAAACTCTTAGTCTTCCCTACCTCAGAGTCCTGAGTCAGAAGGAAGGCTGGCACTTTGCAGGCATCTCCTGTGGGTTTGAACATTATAAGAGTAACTCTACCATCCTAAAGTTAGTTGTGAAGGTATTTTTCACGGGTCACCTCACCTCCTGCACCAAACGCAGCCCTGACAGGAACTGAAGGTCAGAAAATTGTAATTTGCTTTTTGTGAGTAAATTTTCATGGAAAGGCTGTAGAAGGGCTGCTGGAGAGGAAAATTTAGGTTTGGAAAGGGAATAAGAACAATAAGGATACACTAGTGGCTCTTCCAGGTCAGCCCAAGCTCCAGCTTCATTTGACTGTGGGATACCAATACCAGAGATAATGGTGAAGGCATCCAAAAGAGATGGAAGATGCCTTGGAGATGGGAAATAACAACCCATGATGTGAGTTTACCATTAGCTAGTCCATGACATGTCTTTCTCTTGTCTCTGTCCAAAACAATGAATTCAAGTCCACGGCAACTTGGTCTAAATGTATGTTTTCATATAGAACTACTGAGGGGATAAATATTTATTTCTCTTTGAAGAATTATTAGGCCTAATGACAAGGGAGGTGTGATAGCTCTGCTATACACCAGTTGTGTAAACCTCCTTGAGGGATAGGGGAATGAAGATTCTTGTGGTGTATGCTGTGATGACTCGCGGAGTGATGGTTTGCCCTGCTGGTGCGTCGTGTGGTGTTAATGACCTGTGTATTTCCAGCAGCTCCCTAGGACTTGCACTCACTGTGCTGTTCGGGTGTAATCCTGAATCTTCCAGCACTTCCAGTGACTCTGGTGTGTTTAAGATTAGTGTGCAAGGACAGAGTCCTGGCCCTCAAACGTTAGTTTTTAAAAAAAAATTACTGGATTAATTGTTGTTCACCTGTAACTGTGATTTGGATTTAATGAACAGTTATGATGATAACAACCAGGTTTGTGCTCTTTATGGAAAGCCAGCACTTCATAAATACTGCAATGTGCTCTTTCTACATCTGTGCTGGTTTCCTACAAACCTGGAAATGAAATTATGTGATTGCTGTCTTATTGAATAGCTATTGCGAACAGATTCATCCAAAATACATAAATAAGGAAAGGAATTCCATATGGTCCGTAAAAACAAACAAATACCACACAAATGTGGCACGGTGTTTCTGAAGAGGTGGAAAGAGTGTGTTTGCTCATTTCTTTTTGCTGTGTGAAGATACCAGTGCTACAACAAAAACCCTACTGTCTTCAGCTTTGTGTCAGCTCCTTGGTCTCCCAGGGTTTGCTCTACCAACATCTCTGCCCATGGTGTGCTCGTGGCTGAGGTTCCCTGAGTACCTCTGACGTATACAGTGGTGTATTATGAATGACAACTTGCAAGGAGAAAGTGAGCACAATCTCTGTTTTGAGACTGCAAGAGTTCAGGATCCAAGCAGGTAATATTGGGGATCTTGGTACCATCTACTACATCTAACAGTCCTGGTGTCTCTGAAGTCAGACACAAGACTTGTGAAATCAGCTGGTTTTTTGCTCTGTGTGATTTCCTGCACCCCCACCCCACCCACCCCCGATCTCTCTGGAAGGATGGGTCGAACTGGGAAGCTGGATTGCCAATAGGAAGTTATTGGAGCACAGATAGAATATAAGAATCTAAAAAAGAAAGAAATTGCTGATGTTCAGCTGCAACAGCTAGCGAGGACTGCTTAGAGAATGATGTGAGACACAGAGAAAATAACAGCAAGGCCTTCTACAAACATCTAGGATACTTTAATGAGTTGTAAGTGAGATTAGATTATTTTAAATCTTATGTAAACCTTAAAGTAAGTTGATATAGTTCAGGAATTCAAAATTGGGTTTTTGGGACCTATCCCTTTCATGTAGCTACTGGTGTAACCTAGTAGCAATAACTTGATCCTGAACTTTGCAGCAGTATTGCCACTAGCTGTAGATGATGAGTTTGATTCAGTTGTAAAAACTCTAGAAATGGTAAGACCACCGTTTCCTGAAAGCATCACGGCCACATGCACACACAAGAGATAGAGGAAGGTCAGAGAAGCCAGGAGAAGGGAAGCCTTTCAGAGAAGAAAGTAGTAAAGGGTATTTTTTTGAGGGTAACTCAAAAATGGAACAAAAGGAAAGAGAGAACAAGACCTGCAATAAGTACTTTCAACATGGGAAGATTCACAGAGAAAGGTTTTTTCTTTTTGTTGTTCTTTTTTTGTTGTTGTTGTTTTTAATTATTGGTGGGAAGTCCTCAGGAGACCTGTGAAGAACTAGCTAAATATTTTTTAAGGAAAAATTGGTTGTTTCACTGCAGAACTGGAGGGAATAGAAGCCTGGCAATGAGAAATTCCTGAAAATGTGGCAGACCAAAGGAAAAAGCCTTATGGTGAAATACGCAAGAGTTGGCAGGTTGTCCCTAACTGGGGCTCTCTGAGGGCCCTTGAAGGTGGGTGAAGATATGGATATGGTGGTCTGAAGCATCATTGAAGCTGTTATGTGGCAATAAATCCTTGTGGGAGCAAGTCAGTGCTGAACACATAGAGACCCAGACAGATGACCAGAATTCACTATTCTCTTCCCCTTCACCTCTTCTGCGAGTAACCTGTTATTAAAAAAAGTCTGGCAAAAGGCAGCAGAGTTTAAAAACTACAACAAAAACTCTAGGCAGATTAAACATTAAGTTGTTCTGACACTCATTGTATTAAACAGTTAATTATTTACTAGTGGCACTACAGAGAGCACATGAATTCTCTAGATCAGAACAAATGCAGTGATGCAGTCCAGGCTATTTTTAATAGTAAAGCTTTGGACACAGTGTGCTGAGTCTGATGTGCTGAATCTCATCACCATGTTCATCATTTAAGCTTTTCTAAACAGCCGTGTTTTTCCAGGAGTCAGATGTTAGGCAAGCACTTGGGCAGCACCGCAAGGAGTGACGTAGCAACATGATAAACATTCACAGAGATCCAAGTAGGGCCTTGAGAAGGTTAAATGCTTGGGAAAATAGATTATCTGGAAACGAGGGGTTGTTAGGGGACTCTGAAGGCTGTGTTGGCTGTGCCAGCAATGTGTAAGCAGCAAATTCTCTCAAGCTTCCAAATTCCCAGAGTAGTCTTGAGGGCTGTGCCACTCAAAATAGGAGCAGGTTGCTGAAGAACCCTTTCGGCAAAGGGTAATGTATTTCTTCTGCTACTTACAGCAACGTAGCAAGAGCAGAGGAAACTCCCGCAAGTCAGGAGGCAGCTGTACAAGGCAGGACGCCGCTTCTTCCTCCTGCCTGTGTCAGCTGCGTGGGGACGCGTTGAACTGCCAAGTGCCCCGACCCTTCCTCCCTCCTGCAAGGCTGCTGCATTCCAGCTGTGCATGCAGGAGTGACTGCATGGTAATCTTGTCAGGGCGATGGAGGGAATGGTCTTAACTTATGGTGTGTTCTAGTATATGTTGCCCTGGGTTTTGAGTCCTGTACCTCCTATGTAACAGACGTACAGCTCGGAACCCATTTCCTTGGAGACATTGCCCTGTGAGCAGCTGCTTGTAGCATCCTGGTGCAGGAGGGGCTGTGGCTGTTTAAGGGTGTGTGGCAGTGGTTTAGGTTCCCTATTTCTCATGTTAAACATGAGTTCTGGTGCTGACCTGCAATGCAATACAAAGCTGAACTGTAAGGAACCAGTGCAATTGATGTGGGACCCCATATATGTACTACAGGGACCTGCTTTTTGGGAAGCTACCTGTTTTGGCTCTTCAGAGGAGAGGAGCTGACAGGTCCTATAGGAAGGCGGTGCATCAAAAGAGGGAAGAGTATTTTGTATATGCATGGGAGGTGACCACCTTCTGTTACCCACATTACCTCTGCACAGGCCGCAAATCATTTACAGCTGGGACAGACTTTTTTGCTGGTTTAAGTACTGCGGTCAGCGTAGTGGGTTCTGACTGAAGTGGAGAGGGGAAACTGAAATATGAGTAACATCAGAAAAAGGGCTATCTAGCTGACCTCCGAAGTAATACCACTTGTCAGCGTGTTTGTTGCTGCTGCTAAACAATTGGAAAAATTGCACAAAATATGAAACAGTAACTGTATTATTTAAACCCAAAAGGGCAATGCAGAATTGATGTTCGGAGTCTGTTCCCAAGTGCTTTTGTCATCATCTCTTACAAGCACTGTATACCCGCTGAACTGATGCAATTCCCATGGATGTCTTGGCAGTCCTTAAGTTACATCCCACCCCAAGGGAGGTGACCTTTGCTTCAGTGAAAAGGGAGAAAAAAAGTCTCTCTTGGGATTCAATGACCCTGTTCCAGTCTGATGGCTTGCTGAAGTCATATGCATTGACTTACCCTATTCCTGCGTAATAAAAATTGGCAAATATTTTTGGAGGCAGCCCATGACTCTCCACTTACTGAGCAGCATCAGACTGCTGAGTTGTGCCTCTTGTTTTGGCAGCTCACACGATGCTGTGACTGGCTTCCATAAGTTGAAGCAGAGAGAGAGGCAAAGCAAAGAGGTCAAAATGGAACAGGGAGAAGGTGCCATGAAAAGCCATCCTAGACAATTCATCTGGGATCAGAAAGGTCACATTGTAGAATAAATAAATGGTGTCAGTATTGACAATGTTTTTTTCCTATCAACACAAAGAAAGGAAGAGAGCATGTGTTCTTGAAGCGTGTCAACAGCGTAAGGGATTGGTTGGTGAAAGTGAAGTTTATAGCCAGCTTACAAATTGTAAAGACCAAAACTACGAAGAGAGAGAGAAGAAATCAAAACATGACAATGGAGAAAGATAAATAATGGCAAAACAAGCTGCAGAAAGGAGGAAGAAAGCATCTCAGAGAAGGAGACAAAAAAGAAGTGAAGAGCTTGACCGAACAAAAAAATTAAAAACAGAAGTAGAAGAGTGATGCTCCTTTTCCTGTTAGATGCTTAGATCAATATTAAAAACAAGGTGTTTGGAAATGAAGGTAATGAATGAAGTGGGGAACTAGGATGCTGTCATCAAAAGAAGAAAAGTTTTCAAAGAACTGTAGGACTGAGAGAGAGATTGGAAAATTTCTTGTCCGTATGGTCACCAGCCTGTCTTCCCCTCACCTCATTCCTACAGCCTTGTTGCTCATTCAATCTGTCTGGAGCACTGACGATAATAGAGTAAGGAGGAGAGAAAAGAAGAAAGAGCTGAACTTTGGCTCTGCATATTAGCACAAAAGTTGGCACTTCTGAAGCTTTCCTCATGTGTGTGCTTTTTTTCCCAGCTGAAAGTTACAGGCAATGTAAATGTGATGTGGCTGAAACTTTCATGCGCTGCTCCCCAAATAGAGCACTACGCAATGTCACAGTGCCATGCTTCAATCTTTTTCTTTCAAATGACCTTTTTTTTTAAAAAAAAAAAAAAGCATATGTAGTGTGGAGAATCTCTACAAAAGTCAGAATGGGAATGCTGGGCACCCTGTCATGGCTTTGTTTTGATACAGGGGGTGGGTGGGAAAGAGCTTGCACTAAGAACTCTGGTGCTGCTTCTGCCCTTAGTCCTTGAAACAGGTTTCTCTTTAGCTGACAGTGGCAGCTGCTGCTGCATCCCATCAGCTCCACTGCAAAACCATTGCAAAAGTATTTCAAATATGGAGGGAGAATGAAATGGCTAATGTGGTAGGCTCAGAGCACCTGGAGACGTTAGCTGCCTCTCATCCAGTAGCCTGATTTAGTTTTAGGAGCCATCCAAATATTTGCATCTTATAAGCCTTAAAAAAAACCCAAACTACTCACCTTTGTTATATATGGTGCAATCGAAAATGTGGCGGTGTTTAATAGGGTTCCAGCTGAAGGAGCACTCCTCGAGACTGAGACCACGGAGGGCATGGTAGCCAAGCTGCTGGAGCAGTGGAACCGGCTCATCGCTTACAGGACACCGTCGCCTGGATGTGGAAGTGCCAAATAACAAAAGGGGTCTTGCAGCCTCCTGCAAAAGGAGCGTGAGGACTGAAGAGTGATAGAGCAGCGAGAAAGAAGAGGAAAAACACAGAAGGATCGCAGGAAAAGCAAGGGAGGCATTTTCTGTCTGGATATAAGCTGTAGCAGTTGGCAACAGCCCTTCTGAGAATGAATAAATCTAAATGCTGAGTGTGATAGAGGTTTTGAGATCCCTTTTCCCCTTAAATAAAATGTTTTGTTTTTTTTTAAAAATGAAACCCTTTCTTATAAAGGCGAAGATTTGTGTTTGCCTAGCCTCTGAGACAACTACTGCTGTACTGTACTGGGACACAGCAAAGGACTTACATTGGAGAAAAGATGTGCCAAGTGAGAGATGAACTTCAACAGAATCTAGGTCTGCTCAAGACCCAGAGCACTCAACAATTCAGTGTGTCCTCTGCTTGCCTGTCCTCCCTGTTCTGATACTCATCCACCGCCCTATGTTCCCTGTTGGTTTCTTTTTGCCAAATATAAAAACTTCAGGATGGCAAAACTACTGCTGATGCACTAGGACTCCTTAAAATGGATGGCTGTGTTTTGGGTGCTCTAAAAAGCCCATAAACTAAACTTGACTGTTTCTCCATATATTAAGCTCAGCTGCTGATTCCTTTTCTGATCTAATCTGCAATAGGTGGTTGTCACATCCTGAATACTTCTCCACCTGGACCTCTCTGTGGTTTCTGTAAAAAGTCAGGCATTCTTACAGGAGAAATACAATATGCACATAAATCTGGCACGCTGTTCGTTACAGAAGGCTAAATCCTCTATCATCCACCCCATGACAAAGTCTGAGCGGTTGCAGCAATGTACTGTCACAGACTGCGGCTCCAGAATATAAACACCACAAACTTTGCACTTTCTGGAATAAACACTACAGTTTAAATGTGAAAATATTTCTGCAGACGCTGCAGTGTCACTGCAGTGAAAGAACAATGCTGTGTTACTGATTCAGCTGAAATGCTTCTTGCAGAGCAAGCATCAAAGCAAGGCTGTTTTATCAGTTTACATACTTTAAGCTCAGAGTTTATTTCTTGCGTAATCCTCCTCCAGGCGCTCTGGTGGCTGAGCAGAACCATTGCCAGAAGGGTCTGCTTCCTGCTCTGCAAATGTAATTTCTGTTCCCTTTCCTCTGTTTTTGGGCTGACTTCTGTGAGTCCTTTATATGTGCTGTTGCTGAGCCTGAGTGTTGGTTCATGGGGGTTTTTTGCTTGTTTTTATGAAGAAAACCTGGATTTGGATTTTTAAGGGATTCTTGACTTTAGACAAGAATGGTTGGCTTGCTCCTTTGACAGCCATCTCATCTCACTATGAAACTGTGCTGGAACAAGGGACAATTTTCTCCGCATGCAGACGATCACACCAGGGCCAAAAACTGCTGTGTCTTGCTGGACGCAGCTCTGTTGTATCATGCTTCAGCCACCTGTTTGTCAGTCCCTTTGGCTGTAAAATAGCCTTGGTGAAAGCCATCAGCTGTGAGCATTTTGAGACCAGTTGGGCTCTACCAGCCAGGTCTGACTGTAGATGGTGCCTTAATGCAGGATTCCTGCAGCATCATATCCTTAGAGATTGCTCTTCTCTGTTTCTGTGGTCTCCTCTTGATATTAAGATAAACAACTTATAAAGGTAACTTGCACCTTGAACAAATGGTGAGGACCATAAAAAGAAGGTTGTTAACCGTACCTTTGCATTGACTCCAGCACCTAAGATTCCCAGAGAACTTTATGAGACATATATGCAGGCAAAGATGAAGCTCTTTTAGGATGTAGGTGAGGTGGGGTCATGCTTTCAAGGGTTGAAATATCTGCCCTGGGTGGGAAGTCTGTTGCAGTTCCTAGCAGACCAGGTGTTCTATGTATGAAGGCTTTTCTCCTGTGTGATATTCACAGGTCGCTGAATAGCTGGAAATTTCTGTAGTCTTGCTTACCATAAAACCTGAGCAGTGTGGATCATCATGCTTGCAGAGATGCGCTTGAGCACTGCGCATTGTCTGTCTCCTGTGGCCTCCTAACCCCATGCCCTGCTCCCAAGACCAGGCTGAAGTTCCACATGGATGTTTTGGTTTACACGTGATTAATGCAGGGACTCCCAGGAAATAATGCTGGCCAAGCTGAGAAATGTTGTGAGTATCTGCTGTTACCTTCGTGTGCTGAAGTCCCCAGGGTTTGGTTGCTTTGGGACTCGACTGACATCAGTCCCCTCTGGCTCTGTTGACGATGCACTCAGCAGGCAAGAAGGGTACTCCTGGTCCCCTTCTTGGACTGGAGGCTGTTTTCACCTCCGCTATTGTTATTCTCATGCCTACTGCTACCTGAATTGGTTCTGTTCAAAATAAAGCTGCTAACATCTATTTTCATTGTGCTGGATAAGCCTGTGTGGCAGTTTTGGGGAGGGAGAATAAGCACAGCAATTCTTTTTTGGGACACTGTTCTTCAGTGCAGGAAGTTGTAAAATTGCTGATAATGACCTAGTTCATTCATAGCTGATGCCAGAAATGGCTGCCTTCTGTCAAGGCACCATCTTCGTGAAAAAGAGCTGATGATTGAGAAAAACAGTGTTGTCGGTTCCGACTCTTTCAGTTACAGCGGATGCTTTTTTGCCTCATCAGTTATCTTCCACAACTTCCTTCAGAAAGGAGTAGATAGTCTTGGTCCAGGCTGGGTTCTGCTTGCTTTTTTTAGTAATTAACACTTCTCCAGTGCCATTTCTCTGTTGTGGATTCTACAGACCTGATGCCAAGTTATTTTTTGGAGCTCTAGTAAATGGTTGACGTTTGAGCTCCTGTATTGTTACTGAGGTGTTCCGAGAAATGTTTTCTAAGTGTATTTCCCAACATCACGGTAATTTTGTATTTACTTCTCAAGATGCAAGAAGATGTGTTAGTCCATGGAAGAAAAAATGCCAACACTGAAACATGATTCTTGGAACTAAACAGCCATGATACTTTTATGATTTAAATCAGACTAAGTTATGGGCGAGTGACAGTATGTCTCCCATTTCAGCAAAAACTCATTTTATGTTTTTGCATTCAGCATAGAGAGACAAGAATTCATTTTCTTGAAGAGCTTCCTTTTTTGTGTGTGTGGTTAACATACTTGTGGAAAAACAAATGATTTAGTGGGGTGGATTTTGGTATTAATTCTATTTTCCCATCTTTGGTCCCGCCCGATATCTCTGGAACATCAGGAGATATGTCATGACTTCAGGGAGTACAGTTCATGGCTGTTTCTGGTTACAGTCACGTCTGAGAATCCAAACAATATTACAGAATATGCTGGAGCACGGATTACTTGCAGCAAGGGCACATTGACCTAAACTACTTTCTTTCATTACCACTTCATTTATTTTTGTGGGCATTTTTTTAGGAGTGGTCTTGGCTATAAAATTGCTGTCGGTTTGTTCCCCCTCTGTTTGGTTTGTGGCTTCCCTCCCGAGGCTTGCAGTGAGGGTCGTAACTGAATTGGCTGAAAGACTTACAAAGGGCAGATGATGTGAGCAGGTGGCCCTGTAAATCCGTCTCCTTTCCAGGGTCTGTCCCGTGTCCTCCCTCCTCGAGGTATCAGCTCTAGCTGGGTGGAAGCAGGAAGCACACTGTACGATGTATAACCTTGTCTCTCAAGGCTTCCACTTTCCTATTCACCTGTATCTGTTGGGGGAGAGTGTTGGGGGACTTCAGGGCAAAACCTGGAATTCAGGGCACGCACTCTGGAAAGTTTCTTGCCTTCTTAGAAGAGTCCTGGCTAAGCTGTGAGACAAATGCATCTTATTGTGACTTTCCCTTACAACTTCTCTATCTTTCTAATAGACTATAGATTGATGAAGAGCTGCTCTTCAAGGCAGGGCAGATAGCCAGAGTCATGCTTTTTCAGCCACAGCAAAAAAATTAGTCTTCCCAACCAGGCTGAGTTTTGCTTGTGCGACAGTTTTATCTACCACGCTGCCTTAGGGCTGAGAAATGGCAGTGAAATTGTAATGGTCACTTTGGTTAGTGCCATGTTAATTTGGTGAATCAACTTATGTAACTCTACCCAGATTGTACTAAACAGGCTGAGATCTAAGAATTTAGTGTTTACATACCATAACATATGCATATCTTTGTTCTGATCCTTTTGTATTTAAACACAAGCATTAGAAGATCTCACTACTTAAACTGGAAATATCTGTGCCTCTTTGTTATTGAGACTGAAGAATTAGAGGAGTTCTTCAGCTTAAAATAAGTTGTAGCATTCATCTTGGCCTCGCTGAGGGGTCTGAAGCTGGGGTCTGGTCTAGTCCTCTCCAGTGTTTTGCAATAGAAGTAGATGCAGAGCAGCCAGCCGCTGGGGAAGAGGAAAATCTGCTGTCACTCCAGCAAGATCTGAGACACTCTGGGTCCTCCTACAAGCCCTTACTGGGTCCCTGAAGTTGGTTTACACTTCTAGACAGATAGCCAGCTATGATGCAAGAAGGGAATGGCTCTTCACTCTTAACAGTCCACACAGATACGGATTGCTTGCTGCCAGAGAACCTGCTTTTCAGAGTAAAGCCAACAGGATGGGTGGCAAGGACTTGCCTTTCCTACACAAGATTCATCCCAGAGGAGTGTGGTGCCCAGTAGTCAACAGCTGTAACATTGCTGCAGCAAAATGACCATGAATGTGGGGTACTTCCCGGCCTGTGAGTACTGCGGAGATGTTTTTGCACCCTCTAGCAATGGCTTTTAGGCGGAGTCATTAGATGTGGGGCAAGTAATTTAATGGTGAAATTTTAGTAGTGCATGTGCATGCTATACTCTGGTTGAGAAAGTGATATGATCCTTATTAATGCACAGGGAGTTGAAGCCCTCCTAAATGTGCCTTGCATATGTTTTTAAAGGAATTAAATTGCAGGACTGGATTATCCCATAGGGAATATGTCTCTGCTCAGAAAACAAATTGGGATGTAATGTTACGTATACTGTAGATCTTACATACGTTGTTTTTGTGCCTCTGGTGATAAGCCTGTTTGGTTATGGGTAGCTTTATGCATAAATCTCAGTACATATGCCAGTAAAGTCATATGCTTCTGTTGTTGCAGTTGCTGGGTTGTGCTGATATAATTTTAAGCAGGATTTGAGCATGTGAAAAGAAAATGTGTGTGTATATTTAATCAAATTCCACTGTATTTTGTACTCTCATTCAACTCTTGTGATTTCAGCAAAGATATGACTAACCTTGGGCTTTGGCTTTGCTGTTTGGGTTCGCAGGAGGTTTCAGCAAAGCAAGGCTTACCACTGCTCACTGTAGAATTTCTGTCACTGGGAAAAATTATTATATTCACACCGGGAAAGGCATTCAAGTGGAATTTGGGTTTTTTGTTTGCAACGAATTTCAAAGCAGTGCAGTTGATGGAATTAACTGTCCCCCATTAATGGAATGTGAATATGAAGCTGCTGAAAGCAGCTGAAGAACCGGGAGAGTTGGGAAATCTGCAGCCCGTTGGCTGCACGAACAACACTGAGAAACATCTGTGCTGCCAGTCTCTCAGTTCCTCTGGTTACGCTTAATTATTTAGAGCAGAGCGAATATTTTAGTCTTGTGGGGTTTTTTTTGTTTTTTGTTTTTTTGTTTTTTCTTCCTTTCCCCCCCAGAGAGTAGGTGCATTAACGTCTTCCTGGCTATTTGTACAGATAGGTAGTGATTCCAAGTGTGTTTCATGATGCAAGATATGCTTTTAGAGACTTCCAGATGCTTAAGTGAAGAACACAAAAAAGGTATTGCTATTTCATTAATCTGTGTTAAATACTGCCTGTGACCAACATCTCCATTAAAAGTAATCCCTTGAACTCCTTGAAAAAATATTTCAAGTGCAACATATTGGTGCATTAAATATAAATTAGCGATCGACGCAATGGAGTGCTGAAGTCACTTTGCAGATTTGATGGTTGCAGCGGAGATCAGGCTGGGGATAGGGCTTGATGCAGGAACTAGTCGGTTTGTTTGGTTTTTTTTTCCAAGAAAGAAGACAGCATGTACAAAATAGTATATTTTTCTGGTTATAACAACTCATATTTACAGACTTTGTGCAGTGAAAACTAAAACTATTTGTCATAGACTGAAACACATGTGATGAGTAATGAAATGTATACATCTCAAAATAACATGATGTTCTATAATATTTTACAAAATGTTTCAAATAAATCATATACAGATGCATATCATCCATTAGAAGGCAGAAGCCTCAGGGTTTTTAATCCCAGGTTGGGCACGTGTTTTCTTTTTTTGCTTGGAACAAATCTTTTGATTTTTCCATTGAGTTATTGTCTCTAAGAGTCACCTTCTTCCCTGACACTAGTGTTGTAAAGACCACTTAGTGATAGTCTGTAAAGTTCATTAAGAATCAAAGGCTGTACAGAAGACAGGTGTCAGGTACAACTGTGCATATATTGTATATTTGAAACACGTGCACTGGGTAGGACTCTTCAGACAATAAACTGTACTGAAGTGTCATCAATCACACATGTTTGCACGTCCCCCAGCATGGCACTTGGAGGTCAGTTTGCATTGCTCCAGAAAAGCACTAACCTGACCAGTTTACAAATACGATCTGCTTAAAGTGAAACATATGAGAAGGTATATGGTTGTGGCTAGAAATGACAGTGTAAAAATGAAAACTTCGTACTCAATTGCTTTGATTTCATGTCTGAGAAGAATCTGCTGTGGATTCTCTGACGGTGTGCTCTCCTGCTCTTCTTAAACAGCAGCCCTGCGCTGATGTGCTCTAGCTGGAGGATGTGAGTGGTAGTTACCTGGAGTTTGGGATGGAGAAGCCCTTAGGGCAGTTGCATCTCCCCATTAAACACAAAGTACCCATGCTCCTAACTTACTCCTCTGAAATCACCCATGTCCTAAGTTGATTGTCTGACAGCTGAACAAGCTTTTCATGCAGTGGTTGCCTATATTTCAGCATTTTTAATGAACAAAATGCTGATAGATTGGAAAAACTAGCACAGCATGACAGCGAAACGGCGGGTTTAGCTATTTCAAGTGTCATGACAACAGATTCTCATTTGAAGGCGTAGCTCAGAGCCTGATGATGCCAACAGTGCAATGCCATGAGTGTGTCTCCAACTTTGCTTGTTGGTTTATAAGTGTGCTGAGTCTTAGATAAATGAAAACCTACGCCATGCCTTGGATTTGTTGATCCAATCAAGCACAGAAATTGTTTTCCAAAGGAAAACCAGAAAAACCAGGTGAGGCTTTGCGTAACTGACGGGGATAATTGAATGTTGGAGGGAACGTTACTGGCTGGAGTGTCCTCCTGAGGTGTCAATGAGAGGAAAGACAGCAAGTTTCATACAGAAATTATAGTGAGAAATGACCACAGAAACTATCCTTTGAGCCTGTCAGGTGGTGAAAAGAGACTCTTCCCCCCCCACCCCATTTTCCATTATCATGGCTCCTATGTGGTGGGAGGAAAGTGGGGGACCAGTCAGCAGGACAGCTGTGGGGTGTGAAGGAGCTTAGCTTACTCAGAAAGTACTCTGTGGCACTGCTGTTCTTTCTGCATCCAGGCTATGGTCTGGGCCATGCCCAGAGGACTGTGGCCATTTTTCCAGCAGCAGAGAGAGGGTGTGTGATTGCATCGCTCAGGGATGCTCAGTACTATCCGATTTTGCATGGATGGCTTATTCAAAGCCGATGGGAGAAAGCGCTAAAGGGGAAAAGAAGCTAATTGGAATGTCCTGGGCATTATTAGATGAGGAAGAGGGACTCTGTTCCTCATTTGCACAGACCTGAGGATCTCCAAACCCATCTGCTGGCAAAAGAGCTCTTGCCCCTCTCATTAGAGCAATGGAGTGAGAGCAGCAATCAATTATAGAAGTGCCAAGGGTGATGAAAATTAGTTCCACTGGGGATTCACCTTCAAATTTTCTTTCTCCCCCTGAGGGAGAGGAGGATGGATCAGACAAGAACAGGGTATTAATTTTATAGAAAAGAAATAATTAAAAATTAAATAAGACACAGCTCTCCTTGGATATAGGGCAGCTGACCAGTTCGATGAGAGATGGGAAGAACAGATAGGACTGAAGACACGCTGGTCATGAAGGCATATAATTCAGGAGAAGAAAGCTTAGATTAGATTGATTAGAGAACCACTCAGGTCTGAGCCAAGACACCAAGAGCAGACACTGGTGAGGTGGCTCATGATGCCACCAGTGTGATATTAAATATCAAGCCAAGAGGAAGAGTTCTGCTGCTCTTCTCTGAGCAATGAATTCAGTGAAATTTAGTTGTAGTTGCTTGTTTTCCAGGTTACAGTAGCTAATCAGTTTTGTCTTTTATGAGTATGGGAAGAGAAACGGTGTTAGGGGCAGGGTCCATTTCCTCCCTTGCCGCTCTTCCATGCACACATAATTTTCTCCTGCATTCAGAGTGAAGGCTTTGGAGGGCTTTCTCCTAACACCCATTGAGGCCTCTCTGTATAATTGAAGAGCTTGTCTTGTGCCAGGCAGTTTAACATACGCAGCATTAAGCCAGTGACTCCAGCTCAAGCAAAAAAGTTCTATTACATTTGTTCTGAATATCTGCAAGATGCTAACTTCAAAGTGCTTAAAAAGGGCAAGTTTCTAAACAGTGGGTCCTGAGAAAGGTCTATGGGGACAGAAGGGTGAAAGGCACTTAGGAAGAGAGAAAAGCTGTTAAAGGAAGAGCTAAATGTCCCTGTTTAAAGAAGCCAAAATTTCAAGAGAGGATTGATCTTGAGTTGTTTTGGATTAGATTTTATTTCTGATTAATCTGTTCCTCGGTATCTATGCCCAGAAAAAACCAATTCTGTTTAAATCTTTTGAGTGGTATTACAAAATAAACATTTCAATTTGATTTGAAGGAGTTAAACAATGTGGTCACACTTGAAGGCACTATATGAAAGTGCTGACAGATGTCTAGGTCCGCTTTCCTCCATAATTAAAGCCCTACTTGAATAAAACCCGAAAGGTTGTTGCCAGATCTCTTCTTTCAGCCTTCTTTCATTACGTTTGAAGTTCAGGTTTTGTATATACCTTGGCAGAAACTTGAGAACCACAGTTAAATCCAGACTATATTTAACAGATAGAAACGAGCGTGGCTGGACACTTGTGGCCAAGTGCATGTTGGAGTTTTATGACTCTTTGCAAAGGAGGCTTCAGTCATCAGTTGTGGTGTTCTTGGAAAATGAGCTTCTTTCTCCCTTTCGTCCCCAGAATTACAGTATTTGTAATATAGAATTTAAGTATTTTTATTTCTATTGCAATATTGCACCCAAAGCTTTTGATGGAAGTATTTTACTTCTCATACATCTGGTTCTGAGTCAGAAGTGTGAACTTTTTGCTACATTTGCTTCAATACTGCAGTTTCGAAGCAAAATCTCAATTATTTTGTTGTGGATGCTCAGTCTAACAGCTTGGCCAAGCCGATATGCTTTGTTCATGACCACACTTCACAAGATCCTGCAGAAATAAATCTACCTCCTCTACTATGGTGAGAATCCATCACACTTTTTCTTCAGTGTGACCTTCTGGCAAGGTCTTATCAAGCAAAGCTATGTTGTCTTATGCCTATTATCTTATATGAAGTCCCTGACTGAGGTTTATCAACCCTTGCCTCTTGTTCCAGCTTTGTCAGGGGTAAGACTTCCATTTATTTGGAGTGCTCCTAGCAGTGGAAGAGGTGGGGCTGGGGAACTGTTTCTAAGCGGTTACTGTGCTGTGTATTAAACTAGCTGCTGTGTACTACATTTTTGCGATGAGTGAAAAGTATTTGCAATGCTGCTTTTTGCAAGTGAGGATTAGGTACCTAATATGCCCTCTGTTTGCTGGGGAGTGCAGATGATGTGGCATTCTTGGAAGGCAAGGTAATAATCACTGAAGTCAGATAGAAAATGTGTTCTGTCTGCTGAACAGAAGGGTAGCTGAATGGCTTTTAGTGCTAAATACACTAAGGACACGAAACAGGCAGTACTGTGGCAGGGTGGGAAAAGCAGCTGAAAACAAGTCTAGCTTTTTCCACTGATCTGAAAAAAAATTATTCAGGACAGGTATTTATGAGCCAGCTGAGAGTACACAACTCTTAAAATCTTCACAGCTGGATGGACTGGGGGTCCTTGCCATGATATTGCACTAAGTCAATGTGGGGTATCTCCAGTATGTGATTATCTCCATGTAACCTGCTATTAAAACTGCAGAGAGTCTCTGCTCTTCTAAGATGAATTTTTCCCTTTTCTGTCTCAAGAGGCTGAAGCACAATGTAGGGCTGGGTTGAACACCCTATCCCGAGGTGAACTGTGCTCTTAAGAAACGCCCTGAGCTGTACCCAGCCCGTGCTGGTTACTGTTCTGCAGCAGTCATGTATGCTTATGTTTCAGTTTAACTGGGTGGGTGCTGGAAGATCTATAAAAGTTGTTAATTGCATGCTTACCGGGGTGGGGGGTGGGGGGTGGGGGGAGGGGGAAGCACAGTTTTTTAGTGGTTTTGAGAATTATTTGCTTGCTGTTAGGTATGCATCCACTACATTTGTATGAGAGCTAACTATTTCTGCTAGAAATAGTGGTGCTGTGTAGTTATTTTTAATGCCTGCCCATACTTAGTGCTTTAAAATGAAGGGATATAGCCTCTTCTTCCTTTTCATTCATTAAAACCTTACTTCTAATTGTGGAAGGGCAGTTAGATCATGAGCAGGCTGTGGCTATTCCAACATAATATCACCCTAATGGCTGAATATCTATAAGAATACATATTTAAGCAAACCTATCCACAGGAATTCTAATAAACAAGACTGTATCTAAAAACCGATTCCTGACTATAAAGGGAAAAAACCCAACTATGAGTCAATAGAAATAGAAATGTTGACTTAAACATAGCATTAAGCAGAAGCAAATGTCTATATTTGTCCTGTAGAGCAGTGTGGATGCCCGCTGGAGGGAAGGGGGGCTCCAGCCTGGTGGGGCTGATGGCATGCGGTGGGATGTGTGCCTTGGGAAGGGGCGGTGATGACGTCTGGAGCCACAAATGGGATCCAAACTGGGGGGAAGAGCCAAGTCTGTTTTGATACCGGATTATGGACTGGCACTGGTGGGGAGCGCCTGCAAGACAACTAAGCAAGAAGGTGCTGTGTTCAGCAATTAAATAAAAACTTAGTGTTTATTCCTAACATGTTTCAGCTAGGGTTTATCTCATGTTGTTATTTTGGAAATACTCTAATGCTAATACATGCTTGATGTTGCTTTAAACTTAAAAAACCCAACACCCCCCCACACCCCCAACCCCAAACACTTGAAGGCAGTGCATTACCTAAATTTACTCATGTGTTTTTTTAAATTTTAATGTGCATTTTAAATTTGCTTCACTGCATTTTTCATGGCAGCTTTATTTTTAGTTCGTTCTTAGTGAGAGGGAATAAACAGAAGGCCATACCCAAGCTTTCTGCATAGGTTATCTTAGGCATATTTCTTTTTTTCTCTGCTACTTGTAATAACTCCTAAGTAATGATGTAGGTACTGCAGAAAATAAATACCACGTGTTTCATTTTAAAGGAATGACATAAGTATGATAATATAAATAGAAAGCAGTGGGGGGAAAAAGAGGTTGCTGGTTCAGATGCTGAAGGCAGCGTAGCTGAGACAGTCTGGAGCTGAGCAGGAAGGCAAAGCCAAACCACTTACCCAGAACAGGGTTTGCAGGGCATGACTTGATGCTTTTTCTTTGGGCCTAGGCTGGCCAGGCAGAAGCTAGGCTGGGCTGAGCCTAGCTCCCTGCTCCAGTGGAATCTTTAACCAGTGTAGGGACACACCACAGGCTGTTCTGGTCATCTTGCGTTCACAGAGAAGCAAACATTTTGGAGACATGCCAGATTTCAGCTATGTAAATCTCTTAGGAAAGGGAACACCCACAGTAACCATGTATTTAAATTCCCAGTCTGAAACCTCTGATACTACTAAAATTATTATTTTTTTCTTTTCATTCTTTTTTAACTTAAGCAGTCATTGTGTTGCAAATGTAAGCTATTAAATCTCTGGGCAACGGGAGCATCTAAGAGTGAAGTTTCCTCCCTTCCTGCCCCAGCTGCAGACAGAAGGCTAACTCTTACTGGAATAGTATTTTCTAGGCTTACTGTTTGTGGACAAAATAATGCAAAGGGTTGAGTAACCCCGTCTATGGAGTTGCTGGAGGAAGTGTTGGGAAACTGTAGTGCCTCTCTTGCTTTAAAACGATCATCTTTCTCTGTACAGACCCCCTGACATGCGTGGAGAATCTCAGCTTGAAATGTAGTATCAGGATTCTCCAGACTTTCTCTTTTTGTGCCTGTTGCTTTTGAATCACTCACATATGATATTTTTTGCTTAGCACCATGTGGTTTTTGTACTGCTGCTAGTGCTCTGTGGATATCAGTTCTCAATTCTTCTTGTGATGACTTTTTTTTTTTTTAATTAACTTACATGTGCATGGCAAACTTCAGTTTTTGAGGTCAGACAGATTTCATTGGTCATCTTACAGGGGTTCGTGACAGAAACTGGTTTGTAAGTCAAGCAAGAAATTTGTTCCCTGATACTGTGATTATGTTCTTACTCAAAACATTTTGCAACTTTCTTGATGACAGTGGTCTGAATTTATTTTACAGATGACTCGGGGCTTTGCTGTAAAAGTTCTGAATTATCTAATTAGACTTGTACAAACTGTTCTTCTGGAATAAACTGGAGTTGCTTGGCCTTTGGGGGATTGTGCTACTGAAGTGATTAACATTTTTGGGTTTAGGGCTTCAGATTAACAAAGCAACTGAGTGCATGCTGAACTTTAGTAGATGTGGAAATAGTTTTTTGGGTGTTTTACTGTGTGTTACTGTACTGTGACGATAAGCTGCTAGCATCTTCTGTAAGCAATGGCAAGAAAGAGGTGTTTCCATAGTGGGATTCAGTGTTTTTTATAAACCCATGTATGTAAGATTTCCCTCTCTGCAGTGCCTGACTGGAGCAGGAGTGCAGATTGCCGTTTTATACTGAATGCGTTGCATTTAGGTAGCTGAAGGTGTGGGGGGGCTCATCTCTGGCTCTGCTGCTCCTGTGTGGAAGAAGGATTTCAATTGCAAAGGAAGGATGCTGCTCTACAGGATTAAGAAGGGTAGCATTAGAGCCTAAAGTGTCTTCTGGACTGATTATTGAAAGCCACAGGGATAAACTTCTGGTGATTTGAATAAGATAACATTCTCTTCTCAAAACCGGCTAAGTCCAGCTGAGCCTGCTGAGGTCACCTTCCTAGAAGAACTCTGCCTGTAGAAGGGGGAACGGTGCCCTGAAGTGGAGGGGAAGGATTGTTGCCTCGAATAAAGGCGCAGAGAGTAGGACTACGAGCACCCTGTGACTGACTGAACTTTTGGGTATGCGGCTGACGGCAGAAATTTTGCTCGGCTCAGGGCAGGCACGCGTTTGAGAGGCAAACCAGCACTGAACAATGATGAAGATTGAACGCCAGTGCCCCTCGCTTTCTTCTGCCGCAACGTGATGTAGTCTAGATGTAGCCTATGTGTAGTCTGCTGGTTCTGTGATTTAAAATCTGCTTCCCTCGCTCCCTGCCGCTGTCAGCGGTGGCATTTTCCAGATCCCTTCCCAGGACTCGGCTCACATTCTGAGCCTGAGCAGTCCTGCCTCTTGGGCTTGCGTTAAAGTGTCTGCCTTGGGTGGGAGATGATATACAGTAGTCTCCTTTATTTACAGGAATGTCTCCTTAATGAGAAAAGCCCTCCAGAATTTCCCCAAAGAACAGTCCAGCTGCTGTACTCACGCATCCCCTTCCCTGGGACACCCATGGAAAGGGCATATGGATTTCTCGCTGCCCCGAGTGAAAAATGTTCCTGGTGAATGTAAATTTTCTTCTGAAATTCATAGGTATATTGGGATCTACGGTCTTTTTGTGTGGTTTGCAGTGCTGCTCTGCTCTTTGCCTCTGAAAGAGGGGTTTGATTTATAGTGGCTCTCTGTGAAAAATGGTAATACATGATTTATAATGGTATTCATCCAACAACAATGATTTCCCAAGTGCTCATTTAAGGAAAAAAAGTGCAAGAGGAGGCTCAAGCTGTCTGACAGATTTGAGGCCATCTCCGCCATACCCAAAATCTTAAACTGTGAGTACTTGTGGGAATATCTGGAAGAAAGACGGGTTTGTTTTTCAAACTCTGGCAGAGGCACTCCTTAAGCAGTACAAGACCCCTTGGGAAAAGCTGCAACCCTTCACACACCCTCTGCAAGGGGCTGAGCCAGGCTGAGGGGCTTCCCCCCACCTTGCCCTCCCCTCCTCGCCAAGTGCCTCTGAAATCCAGACCTGGATCACAGCATCCGTGCTCTGAGCAGTGGTTCTGGTCCAGCCTTTGCCTGGGGAAGCTGCAGCACTTGCTTAAGTCTGACCACAAAACAGTGGAAGAGCTGGTCCATAACACTTAGGCACGCTGAATGTGTTATGTGCTGTGACTTCAGGATGCATCTCCTCCTGCTTTTGGATAAAACCAGATGGTTTGGGGCTTCTAGACACTGCTTGAGGCTGGGAAGAGCTGTTGTACATTGATATTTTGTTGTTGTTGTTCAGTAGTTTCCTACATCTTGCATTTCTGATCAGATCTCTTTCCACTTCATCCTATTCCCTTGGTGTGTGAGTTGGTGTCAGAATGAAAATGTATAGATGCCCCTACGTTGTCTCCCTCCTGCCCGCTCAGTTGTTGCTAATACCTTGTCTGAGGGAACCAGACCCCTCAGGGTGTACAAATACCTCTAACAAAGGGGAAAAAAAATTTACTTTCCCTGATACCAAAGGGATGGGCTTGCAACAACAGCAGACGGCCACCGCCTGATTCTCTGCCAGAGCGTCCTCAGCCCAGTGTTTCCTACGGGGGAGCATTTGGCTTCAGTGATGGATTACTTGCAAAGATAAGGAATTGTGGCCTTTTCTCTACTGACTTGAGTTTAGCAAGTTTCTCTTGTTAAATATATTTCATTAAAACTTTATCCCTATGTGCTGCAAACTGCTCTTGTCATAACAGTGTCCAGATGTGTCTTGAAAATTGTCTTTCTCCAATGGTTTTGATAACCTTCCCTGGCAACTTACCCTCTGTCTGTCCTGAACACTGTACTCATTATCATGAGGAGTTCTGCTCAAGTGCCTGCATCTTTCCTGGTGTTTGTGGGTTTTGGTTGTGGTTGGTTTTTGGTGTTTTTTTTGTTTTTTGGGGTTTTTTTTGTGAGGACCTTAATAAACCAGGAAACACGACTTCTTTCATGTTGGCCAAGGGCTTCAGATTTACAGTTTTCTGGTTGGAGACCAAATAAGTTAAAATAAACCCCAGTTGTTTTGCCTTATCTCACTCGTGAAACACTGTCTGCAGGAGCTGAATTCATCCTCTTGTTTCTGCTGGTTTAGCTGTTCATTATTCCCCCTGCCTTTTCTATTCAATGCATCCCAGTCTTTTGCACAGCAAAGATCTTCTTTCCCATGCTTTGATTGAAACTTCCTCCCGTTTCAACTGTGCTTTACCAAGAGTACTTTGTCCAGAGCAGTAAAGGAAAGACGCAGTTCCTCGATGCTGGCTTGCAAAGCCCATGCTGAGAATTCTTGTTTTCATACAATAACAGCCTGCCTAATGAAGGCAGTCGGAATGGCACGCACACATCATCCGCGCTGGGTAAGGCAATGGCATCACTCGGGCTGGTACGATGTCCTTTGTTAACGCACCCTCTGGACCTATTTGCATTCATATGTACAGTGGGAAATTGTAAGGACTTCATGAGAGCTATAACCAATAAAGCTTCTCAGGAGGGGATTCCTGGGGGCCTATGTTGTTTCCAGTTTGGAAGTTTGCATCTTGGTGTTCTGTTTTTTTTTTCTCTGCTTGCAAATATTCCTTGTGAATACTTTACATCAGGCTAGCATTTTAATTTTGTTTAGTTAGAAAGCATATTTTCAATTCTCAGCAGGATTTTTCTTTATGGTAGTCTAGTATCACAGCCACAGATAGAGCAAATGTTTAATTATCAGGTTGTAAATTATCAGCAAACTTTTTCTGGTATTTTATTTTCCTTTTCTCCTGTACAAATACCTATGAAAAAAGGGCTTTCCCTTATTTTTCTTTTATCAGTATCATTTACCAGTGGTTGCTACTTCATCTGACTACTGCTGCATCCTGTACGTGAGACTGTTTTATATCAATGTATTGGCTTGAGTGACCTGGATGCTGGCATCCCTTTGGTACTGACAGAGCTCAACTTGTAGCCATGATATGTCTCAGTAATGATGCACATTAGTTCCAGAGCAGTCCTTAAGTTGGGCAACTCCAGCATCTTCCTGCCTCCTCATATCTGTGACTTGCAGCAGTACCAAGGGGAGCTGGGCTCACCAAACCACACGTCTACTTCATCCTTGCATATTTGGAGATGTGGTTTCTTGTGTTGTCCTACTCTGCCTCTCTGATTAAGCCTTCTTCTTGTAAATCTATTTCTATGCAAGTGTTACGCTTTTGCATGTGTTCTTGAATATTTTTCCATCATTAATTTTTAGTTTTATCCGACACTAGACCTACTGCTGAAAAGTCTATGTCTAGAGATGTAAAATAAGTGAACGTGCACATTTCAAAAGTGACTTAAAGCATAAATCCTTGCATTCACATCTGGTTTATCTTCCCTGACAAGAAAAGATGACATTAAAGGAAAAGAGTAGGTGGGAGTAGAATTAAGGAGTTACGGTTCTTGATTGCTTGATGCATAGAAGATAAGAATTTCAGATCTTCCCAGATTTCATTATTCTCCGGTCCATTTGCCACTTCAAATGAATCAGCATCTTGTCAGTGATGCAGTTTTTCTCTGTTACTGCAAGAATTGCATCTGAGTCAATCGGAGTTAAAGTATGGTACTATGAAGACAGCAGCATTTCAGTCTTGTCAGCAGAGAAAAATGGAAAGTGCTGCCTGTGCCAGAGCAAGGCTTGGCTGAAAACCCGTTCGGTGCTGCCTGTCTCTGCCTTTTGCTGTCCTGAGAAACCAGACTGACCCTTTGTATGAGTCCTTTAAGCACTGTTAATGCCAGCCCTGTTTTGTAATGCAGAAGAATGCTTGCTACAGACAGCACTATAATGCTAGCCACGCTGCTGTGTGAAGCTTTGCCCCTGGCACTGCTGTCCCCCTGCTTGTCCCTGTGGTCTGTAGTGCACTACTGAGGCTAGAGGATGCAGGCAGATGCAGAGCAGGCAGCGTGCACGGCCGCTGCTCTCAGCAAGGATGCACTGACTGGTTTGAAGGGGAACAGTGTGTATGCCCTGTAGTCTTTTCGGCTTTTAAGAGAGATATTTATTTGATACAGCCAATCCTTAAAAAAAAATAAATATATATATATATCTAATAATAGCTCAAAAAATGGCAAAAGTACTGATTTCTTTTCTGTCAAATCCTTGTTGCTTCCAGAAAAGAAGTGTTGTGTTACTTAGTGGAAAGACCACTTAGTGGAAAGACAAGTTTGAGAATGGACTTCCCTAAATTGTGGTCTTGCCCTTCTTATATGAAGTCATTTTTCCTGTTTATTGCGGTTTTATTTCCTTTAATTCCAACTGCGGTGGCCTGTGGGTAAAAAAAGAGCACTTTTGTTTTCTGGTGATTACAGTATAACCATGGGATTAATACTCTAATATTTACACTGGAGTAAGTGCTGCTATTGCTGTGAGGCAAATGTCTCCATACTCTGGTGTGGACCCCAAGCATCGAGCGCAGGAGCGCCCCGATAACCCCACACAGCAGGGAGGAGGTTGCCTAGGCTAATGGCTTCTATCTTCTGCATGCCCTGCAAAACGGTAAACTCTGTGCATCCATTTTCCTAAATGACAAAAGAATCTGACCCTTTAATCCTCTTTCTCTAATTAGCTTACATCTGTACCTTGCTTGATTTGGGCCTTAATGCAGCAAAGCTTTTTAAGCATGTTAAAGTGTTTTCCTTAATCAGGTCCTTGGGTTCTAATTCGAATACTCCCAGAGGCCTTTCTTCCCTAGTTTGGACAGTGTTTTCACATTTCCAGACAGAAGCAAAACATGGTATTTTTTTTGCCTCCTTGTCATGCCTCACAGAAACCTCTCTTATCAGTGCTTGAAAGTGTCTTCGCTCTTTTTAAGTACGCTAGCAATAAAGCTGTTCTGTGTAGGTACAGCCAGAACAGACCTTTCCATAGGGTCAGGAGCTGCTGCCCACACTGCTGAGGCTGCTCCAGGGGGAGCATCTGACATAACAACTGCGCCCGCTGCCTGCCCTGGCCGTTGGGGTGCTCCCTGCTCTGCCCCTGCCTGCCTGCTACGAGCTGGCGGCACCTGCGTGTGGCCATGCAGCCACCAACTTTTCCTCCTTTTCCAAGGTGAAAGACTCTGATTCTTCCTGAATATTTGCTTTAGTTTCCATGCTGCTTCAAAGCTGCTTCAGCAAGTTGATTTGCAGTTTGCCACCCAAAGTTTGGTTCCCATTGTCCTCCTATAGCTGCACCAAATGCCAGCGAACCCTCTTTTGCTTTGCAGCGTCTCCACTTTTATTTGGTCCCAGGCTAGTTTCTAGTGGACGCTGTGTGGTGCAGTTATTTCTCGCTGCAGGCCAGCAAGTGCCAAGCATTTAGCCTGTTTCTGCCTCTGGGTATGACCCTTTTATGCCTCTGCTTTGCCTTACTGTATCTCTCCCCACCCTT
The DNA here is from genome assembly GCF_023634085.1 of Falco cherrug. Classification (NCBI taxonomy): domain Eukaryota; kingdom Metazoa; phylum Chordata; class Aves; order Falconiformes; family Falconidae; genus Falco; species Falco cherrug. Next base: position 16,726,254 of record NC_073700.1, on the reverse strand, counting down.
TTCCCTGGTCTTCTTCTCTAGCTCATTTGCTATTAACACTTGCACGCATTTACACTTAAGAATCTCAGAAACGGCGTGCAGGACTCATGCTGTTTGCAAGCAGTTGCTGTGCTGCCTCTAAGCAATGCTTTCCCCACCATCTCCATCTCTGTCTTCTCTGCTGAGGCTGCAGGGCAGAGATCCTCTCTCTCTTTTTGGAAAGGATCACGATTTCAGCTGAGCCCTGCAGCCTTCTGCATAATAGAGAGTAATATCTGCTTTAATTTATTTAACTATTTGTATTCTCTTGGTGTGTTTGATTCTGCTCTGAAGATTTTGTGTTGCTAGGCTGGTTGCTATTGCCGAACAACCTGGTGGTACTGAAGAGCCATCCCTAACCTTTTAAGAAGGGTAGTTCAGGCAACGTTGAAGAGCATGTCATGATGTGCGGCATATCCCTTTGACAGTAAAGCCAGATAAATTATACCCCTATAGAACGTGCTCTATGAGGGTCTGTGTGCTTTGAAAGGGAGCTTTATGAATCTGCTCAGGTTTTATAGAATTGTATGGGTGTTGTCGATGTTTAAAATTTTATTGGTCATCTTCATTGTGACAGAAAATTGAGTTTCCTTTTATTAGTCTGTAATGGTGGCTGGTATATGTCACACCACTCACAGTAAAAAAATAAAACAAAGTCTACTTTAAAGTTGAAGATCCTGCTGTATTTCATATTTCCACTGCCCCAAGGAAATACCTTAAAATTGCTTTACTGCTTTTGAAAGAAAAATGTTCTGGCTGGATTTGGAACTGAAGTGGACTGTTGTATCCGTATTTCACATTAAAGATGCTAAACTGTAAGGAAGAGCTGCTTCTATGCTTATCACAAATCTGTGGCAGAGAGCTATAGGTTATAAAGTGTGGATGAACGCAGAGAAAATCTCTCTCTAATAAAAAGTGTGGAAACAATTTCACTGCCTCTTTATCCATGCAATGGCCTGTGGGCATACAAGGCAACAAAGGGCATTCTTAGGTCATTGAAACAGGCCAAAAGAGCACCCAGAGTGATAGCAGCATGTGAAGGTAGACATGCCCCACATCTGAGAGGCATGGCATATCCCCATGCTTGCAGACTGCAGCTCCAGGGAGCAACTCTTTCCTCTCTCACATTCAGATTCCCTCTTTCACCTTAGACCTTGCTCCAGCTTGTGCTGAAGTCAAGAGTGAAGCCCTGGCTAAAGGCCACGGAGCAGATTTTGTCCTTTACCTCCCCAGCCGTCGGCCCCTGGGTTGAAAGGGGTGGTTTCTTCCAATTTGTCTCCTCTCTAGAGAGCAGCAAGCTCTTTGGCATCCAGGCAGACTTGGCTTTTCTGTGTCTTTATGATATTTAACGTGTCAGCTCTGCATCTCAGCTGGGACTTCAAGGTGTTACTGTGATATTATCATAATTATTGCAGGCAAATGGGCAAAGGACTCGGGGCTCAGTAGATATTATCTCTTGGGCTTGGCCACCAGCATCTGCCTGCACGTGTTCTGTTGCTGTAATCTCATCTGAGCACACTGCGAGTGCCCACAGTTTACCTTTGGGATTCATCAAACACATCATTAAATTACTTCTGCAGGTTAATTGAAGAAGCTACATGAGTTCAGGCGTTTGGATGAGCTGAGTACTAATCCCCTCTGTGTGTTTTGAAAGCCCATCTTGAAATCAGTAAGTATGCAGCTATTTCTCCCCTTTAAAATAAACATTGCTATAAAGGTCCCAGTCCTTGTTCATACAGACAGTGCTTATTGGGCTGTTCTGTGAAAGTGTCTTTTGGAGGATGATGCAAAAGGGCAAACCATAAACACTTTTATAGAGTGAGTCAGATTAAAATCAGGCAGGTTGTAGAGGAAATGATGCCTGGTTTAGTGTACTTTAATCTATTTTAGGTTTGCATCACTAATTAATCTCTTTCATGGTTCACATTACTGCAAGTGCATATTTCTAACATGATAGTTTATCCTAACTGCTAGCATATCCTTGTAAAATAAGAAAGCAGTAATCTCTGCTTGCGGTTGTCTTCTGTGAATTTCCAGTCTTTCAATGACTTATTTGAAATGCAGAGTAGCTGTAGTGGGAGGCAGGAGGCTCTGCATGATCAGAAAACTCTTCAGATCAATAACTGAAGCTGCTGGTCATTCGCAGGTTGTGATCCAGTAGCATCCTTGAGCAAAAGGCTTGGTTTTGGGAACTTTAACTCTTTAAAAACACCCCTGTCTAATGAACAATATTTGTGGGTCAGTAGGCGTAAGCTTTGCATATGTACCAAGATGGAGGATGTGTGATGGTTTTCACTGTGGATGGAAACATCATGGTGCAAGTCAGAGTACACATGACTGAACTGACTGTCCTCCTGGTGTTGCTATGATGAAATCCATCTCCTGGTAGTCCAGTGCTTGCACAGCCCTGGAAGGGTCCAGGGTTGGAAAAAGTGCTTTAAAGTTGATTGTTTTGCTGTGAAAACAAAACCCTTTGGAGGTCTTGCGTCAGCTCTAAATCTATTTGGTTTCTCTTCTTCCACTCCTAGCTGTGGTACCTGCTTTGAGGTATGGGATGGGATTTGGTCTTTAGGCACTGGAATAATCTAGCTTCCAAAAGTAAAGGCATTGATGGATCAGACGTCACTTTAAGCCTGCTCGTTGCGGGCTGCCTCCATCCTAGCAGTTGAATGGGACTGTGGCTGGCAGATTGTTGGATTAAAACACTCTGACACCCAATATTTTATCAATGAGGAGGGAATGAGATTGATGCACAAATCAGTCTGGGTAATCTCAATGCAGAGGCTGTGGTTAACCGAGCAGTTAAAAAAAGGAGGCTTCCATATTTCGAACAGAGCTCTAAAGAGGCTTTGCAGGTCTTGAGGAATCATTGATATCTAGCTGGAGAGAAGCTGAGAAAAACGAATTGCTGCTGCGTGAAGGGAGGCCCTTTCACTGCCAGTGGTGTGCAGCATGCTGCCTGTGAAGAAAGAATGGAAAGAGGGAAACAAAGTGTGTGGATGAGATGCATGACAAATTAAAACTCTGGATAACCCCAGGTCAGTAAATCACTTGTCCCAGACACTAGTACTTCATTCCTCAACATGCCATGAAATTGGGTAAAAGCAGGACTTTACACCCTGCCTATTTGAAGCTGAAGCCTTGCTTAAGTGCATAAAATTACAGATCTTGGGAAAACTCTGCAGGGCCATTACGTACCACAGGGTGTGCCTGAAGGTGATGTTACAGTTAAAACATCCCATGGTTGGGCTGAAGGGAGGGTAACACCTTTGATATGGCATTTGAGGTACACCAAAAGTTGGGCAAATGTTATGCTTCACTTGAATCTCCACAGAATACCAAACCAAGCTCCATCCTCTAGGGACCAGCCTCAGTTCCACACGTGTGACAGGCTGGGACCTTCCTGTGCAATGTAAAGTCTTTTTCAGACTCTTGTACCTGATAAAATGGTTTAATTGTAAAAGATATTAGTCACTAAACAGCTGAGAATAACTATTGCTATACAGTGGTTACAGGTAATGCAACATTCCCAATTAAATTATATATATGCTGGAAGTCAGCCCCAAAGAGCACTTTAGGCTACTTCTCTGCTGTCCCTGACTGCCCTGCAGAGCCAAAATGTGTTCTGATGGATTTGCTCCTCTAGAGCATTTCCTTTGGCAGGCAGGGCAGAAAGGGAGAGGACCTCTGTGTGTGCATATGTGTATTTTCAGGCACATGAAGGACTTCAGTGCCTTTATTCAGGCTATTTTGTTAGAGGACTTCAGACGATGAGCTCTGAAATGGGCATGAAAATGCAAACAAATTCTTCTTCCCCTTGTGTCTTTCCAGTAGTGGCTGCTCAGGAGTCCCATGTTTGAGGTAGTAAAACATCGCTTCCAGCTGAAGCCGAATTGCAGTGTATTACTGCTGCAGGCTCCCAAGTTATGCTGCATGGAAATGAAGTTCTAGGTAATCGCACACGTTTCCCAAAAGGTGTTAAATATCAAATCCAGAGGCGAACTTTAGTAAAGCCTGCTGTCCTTCAGGCTCTAGCAGAACCACCAGCTCCAGCCAGTTGCAATCACATGTGAAATAAAATGGTGCAAGTAGCTATGTTGTTTATAAAGTCTCGTACCACATACTGAAATTGTGATGTTTGACGCAGGGATGCTGATAAAGGCTGGCAGGAAGGCAAAGGGACGAGGTAGGTGGGCACAGTGTTGGGCAGCTGTTCCTGCACAACTGCCTGCACCCAAGTCTGACCCACTGCAGGCAAGGGGAGTCAGGCAGCGAGGTGTCTCTGCTGTAAATTCAAGAAAAATGGTGCTTTGGGGTTTGCTTCATTTCAGAACAGAAGTTTGACACTAAACTGGATAAAGTGAACTTTCCCGTCTTTTACCCATAGGCATCCCTGAAACTGCAGGGACAAGGCAAATGGAGGGAAAATGAGAAAATGCAGGGCACTCTGTAATAGAGTTTGTAGATCAGCAGTAAATGTGTGCAGCATGTTTCGAAGGGTTGCTTTCACGCATCAGAGGCGGGCTCCCATCCCTGGACTTTGCTGCCAGGCTGTAAGCTGAGAGCTCACGACTATTTTTCTGGTGGGTACCGAGCAGCCTTCCAGCAGGAGTAGCTGTGCTGGGGCTGTGCCTGGAGAGCTGTGAGACTCGTGACCTTCAGCTCGGCTCTGGGGTTTGATCTCCTCTCTACTGTGGGAGAAGCTTTGTCTGGTTTATTTTGTTCAGTCAGCACAGAAATGTGCACATCTATTTTTTTTCCCAGCCTGAGACTATTCTCGTCTTTAAGTCTTACTGAACAAATGAGATACTGTTCACTAGTTCTGACAGTCGTCTGTTAAAAAAAAAAATCTCCTTTCTCCCATGTATCAAAGAAAGTTAATTGAAGTAACAACTGGTTTAACACTATCTTGGTTTTTTCTAAAAAAATAATAATTCTAATAAATGTTTAACATTTTAACAAAGTTCAGTACACGCTCCAGCAGTACTGCATCTGTGTTTCCTCTGCTCTTTTTTTTCAAGCTTGGCATACAAAGTACCATTTAAATACCATGGTGAAAAGGGCAAGCATTCGATTTAATGCCTTTGAAATTATTCTGGAATTAAATCCTGGGCAATATATCTCAGTCGAGCAGTGTTGCATGTAGCCACATGCAGCTAATGAGCCATCAAAGGCAATGCTTTAAATCCCCATGCATGCAGTATGCAGATCCTTTTTTTTTTGCTGTCATAACACAAATCACCAACCTTGATTCTAAATCAAACACAGGTAAAAGCAAGAAAGAAAGAAAGAAAGAAAAAGAAAGGGGGGGAAAAAAACCCCAAAAAACAAAAGGAGAAAGGAGGGAGTAACTTTGTGGCTAATTGGAAAGAAATTTGAAACAACGGTTGGGGTTTCTTTCAACACCATTAATCACCTCTGCTGGAACATCCTTCGTAACCCAAGCCTTTCTCGTCCTTGCTGCTGTTTTCCCTTTTTAACATGGTACAGAAAGTACATACTCTGTTGTTCTTGAAAGCAATTTCTCTCATGCTGTGGTGGAAGGGCTTAGAGTACAGCCCATTACAGCTCCTTTGAGTTTTGGTGGGGCCGCGGGTTTTCTGCCTTCACCTGGTGCCCTGAAATTACCAGCACAGGCATGGCTGCAGCTGCTGGTGGGCTGCATGGGGGAGATGCTGGTTCATCTTCTACACTGTCCAGCACAACAAGCCTGAGACCCTGAGGATACAATTCAATCAAAATAAGCCGGAACGGGAGGGCACAAGATGATATTTGCGTGCAGTCGAGACATGGGCTCTGTCGGCATTTCTTTCCCCTACCCTGTTTCCCCGCCCCCCACCCCCGGCAAGGTAAACCTGTGCGACAGCTTTGGATCTGTACTGTTTGCCTGCAGGCTGCTTAATGGCCAGTAAAATGAGTGATGGCCATTAGCCAGTTCCATAACCATAAGCATTCACCTTGCTAAAACCCTTGAGATACCTGGAAGGAGGAGGTTCTGCAGAGTGCCACCTGGGGCTCCTGCAGCCCTTGAACAGAGGAGCAGCACTGGGAATGTATGGAGAGCCACATGGGTGACCTTGGCCACCTTGATTTTCACAAGGGCTATGGGGAGGTCAAAGTAGGTTATCCCCAATCTGTTTTCCATTTGGTTGAGCTGTTTGCCAGCACGCCAGCTGAATGGGTGCTCTGCGTGTGTGTGTACAAGCATTTTAATTTTTAAAAGTGAAAGTTGTCACTACTCATAAGCAGGCTGGTAGCTGTGAAATGAGGAGCTGTACACTCCATGCACAGTTCCGAGTGCCTTTTCTTGACTCGTTTTGTATTTTGGAAAACATTCATGGGGTGGGTTTTTAATGACTCATGTCAGATATCCTTTAATTGCATGATGATGATGGAAGCTAGAAAATGAGCAGCTATGAGAAACACCCGTTACGTTAGGTGAAAGGTGTTTGTACACCAAGAGGTAGTGCTTGCCTGAAACCTATGAAATGCCTGAGGTGGTTTAAAAAAGTGGGAGCAGGGAAAGGTTGTTATTGCCTCTACAGCTGCATCAATATGGCACAGAGGAATTAACCTCTCTAGAGATGTTAGGGAGGGGATCACCGAAACCCAGCCTTACCCATGGAGGTGTGTTTGGATACTGTGGCTTGGCGTCCCCATGCTGCTCCCATCTACTGTGAAGCCACGTGCATGTGTAGATCACGTACACGTGTGGAAATGTTCTCTTTTGCTGTGGTATTCTCAAGTGGTGTGTGAAGAAGCCTGAGCTGGAATTTGTAGCTATGATAATCCTTTAAAAAATAATTATTAATCTAGTAAGCAATAATGAAAAATGCTTAGGAGATTGGAGGAGAGATCTGTATGAGTCCTTCAGCCTGCTGTGTTAACCAGAGTATTCCCAAGCTCATAGAGTTTATCTTTGCAATGTAATTTTTGAGCAGAATAATGTTTGTGTGCTCTTATTTAAATGTTGTTATCCGTTCCACTGATGGAGTGGTTAAGACATAACGTTTACTGAGCTTTGAATTTTCTCTGGTTTTGATCCTTAGGCAATATAACTCAGATTTTGTGAGACGTTTAACTTTCTGGCAAAAGTAGTACAGAAAATAAATTAAGCTTTGCTATTGTAATTAAAATAACATTTTCTACTTTAAAGTACTTTTGACTATATGTTTTCGTATATGTGTTTATACGGCATGCACAAGTCTTCAGATTTATTTTTTTTTCCTATAGTGGAAATGCTATTTTTTTTTTTTTTTTAAAGAAAAAAGCATCAGTGGAGACTGGTCATCTTTATATTCCGCATACGTTAATGTGATGAATAGAGATATTTTCCCTGTACCATTGCAAATATTTATAAACTACACACCACTGCAATTTACTTTAAAATGTATTTTCTCTCACAGGGGTTTCCTCTGTTTGTCATGGTATTTATTTAACTGGGAAACACTGAAAAACAGGAATGTGTTAACAGAACAAGCTAGAAGGATACAAATCATTCTCTTTCTGCCCCTCTGTGGGAATAACATGAATATTTACGGATCTGGAAATATTTCAGGAGTCTTTAATAAGCGAGAGCCAAACCATTCTCTTTGTGCTGATGCCATTTCTTGCTTTGACCTGAACATCCATCAGCTAGGATCTACAGCACCAAGGAGACTGCATCAAATCAGTCATCTGTACTTAAGCCAAACTTGTGGGTGTTTTTTCTATTAAAATTACAGTAGAGCAGGAGCAAAGGTGCAGAGTCCCACAAGGGTAATGTTTGCAGCGCATGGCGAAAAGGACCCTTAAATGCAGTCATCCTGGGGAGCGGGAAGCATGTGGCTTCTTGCTTTCAGATGCCGCTGTGAAGTTGCATGGGTCGAACACAAGAGCTGTTTGACTGGCTTGTCTCACACAGCTCCGGGGTTCCTCGCGTGGTATTTAGCAGTGCTTCCAGGCCTTTGCTGCCGCGGTGTTTTGCCAAACTGTTTTATGTGGAAGGTGGGTAGGACTTTATGAGAAGTGAAAGCACACTGATAAGACAAAAGAGGAGGTTCCAGTGAGCTCCTCTCGCTTATTGAAGCCAACTGATGGAGTGGGGAAAGGAGGAGGGTGAACACGATCCGGTGGGAAAGCAGAGAGCAGAAAAAGCACTTCAAAGCAAAGGCTGAGCAGGGGTCAGGAGCAGTGTCAGGTCCAAAGAGAAATGGAGAGGGGAAAACCTGAACTCCCTGCACCTTCCCTGACAAAGAGAGCAGTGTCGGGCACTAGAGGGAAGAGTGGAGGCTGGCTAAAGTGGACATGCTGCAGGGAAAAGGTCAGAGAAATCTAGGGAAAAGACAATTTATTATGATTAAATTAAAAAAAAAAAAAAAAAAAAAGGCAAGCAGAGCATATCTTGTGAAAAACTGGTGAAAGCTCTCCTGTTCTTCTCTTTTTTTTGAGTTTCCAGGAGCAAGGTAGGAGCAGAGCTCCTGCAAGTGAGTGGGAGTGTGTGTGTCTTGTAAGAGGAGATGCGAGGCTGGGTTTTAGCATAGCTCATTCTTCGTACAACTCTTTCATGTAAAGGTCATATCTGAGTCTTTTGTTGTTGTTGGCTTTAGGACTGAAGGCCCAGTTCTGGGGCAAAAGTCCCCCTTTCTGTAATACAGTACTGGCGTAAGTTAAAGCTGCAGGATAGATTCTCGATTCTTTGTTCACACACAGCCAAAACAAATCAATAAAACTTACTTAAAGACTCGCTTGGGATCATAGATCCTATAAAGCCTTCCAGAATGTTTAGTTTTACCAGTGTTTTGCCTGAGGATGTTGTGTGGGCATGCAGCAACTGCATCCTATAGCAGCAAATGGTCATACAAGAACTGGAAAGCAAAAATGGTCTCAAGCAAAGAATGTAGGGCAGGAGGAATGGATTACAGTTGCTTCAATTTGTGTAAAATCTATCTTTGGAGGGGAGGGGAAATAAGTGAAAGTATGACTATGACACAAGGAAATGGGCTGGCTGCACTGGGATCACACCTAGACAACTGTCTGCTGTGCCCAGCTGCAAGGGCTGGTAGAAAGTGGAGCGTGGGACCACCTCAGTGGCCACACACACGGCTTCATGGGGAGAACGGCAAAGATTATCTTCAGAGGAAGGCTAACTATTTGATACCAAAGCAGAGAAGAGCTTACTACAGACTTGTGCTGAAGTGCTGGCTGTTTGCCTGGTTGCTGCCAAGCTACTTGGCAAGCTCCGGGGGAGTTTGGGTTTCTAGGGTCTGCTGGCTTAGTGCCTCACAGCCATTCAGGCTGCTCCTGGCTCCGGTGTCGGCAGGTTTAGCATAGACATGTCCCAGCAGCTGCCTGGGTTGAGGGTACCCAGCTCCATGGTTTCCTTGTGGAGAAGCCAGCAGTCTGGCAACCTCCGCTGTACCCTTCTTGACAGCCTGGGAATGAGCCTGGGGACACCTGGCTCCCTCTCGGGTTACTGGAAAGGAGAGATGAGTGCCTGGCAGCTTGAGGGACCAAGAAATGGGAATCTCAGCTGTTGCCTAATTTGGAAAAACCTAATATTGTTTTGGTGGTTTGGGTTTTTTTTTCTTATTTTCTGCCTATAAAGAATGCTGTAATTTCTAATCTTTTCTCCAAAACAGAATTATGACAATTTTATTCCAAACTCCCCATGGACTGAATTTCAGTCGTTCTATACCTCAAGATTAATAAGGTTTGCTGTTGCATGTCCTTTCTCCAGACCACAGTCTCTGCTTTTCTGTGCTACTCCTTTGGTGTTCAGGGCTCAGTTGCCTTGACCATACGTAAGCTGTACAGTGGTTGCTTTGTCTCTTCTTCTACTGCTTAGAGAAAATTTCTTGCCACTGTTTGCCCCAAAGGCCTATTTAGATGCTGTTTTATCTTTGATTGTTTCTGTCCTTTTAATCATCCTGGGACATGGTGGAGTCCGTCTATACTTCTCTGTCACTTCTTCAAAGCTGCACACTCCTCTTCCTGCGTTGCCTACCTGTCCTGTTTTGGGACCTCTGCTCTCCTCAGGTCTGCTGTCTTACTGCCATCACTAAGGCTTTCCAAGTGCTCCCTCCACCACTGAAGCAACCCCAAAATACAGTAAGCTGTTATGGTTAAGAGAAAATTCTGAGACAGGGAGCAAATTGACACAGAGAACTTAAATGTCTCAGAGCATCATTTGCAGTAACAATTACTGAAGGAAGAAGGGTCAGTATGGGAGACTGGCTTCCCCTCTCACTGATGATTTTTGAGCCAAAATCTCAAAGATGAGGTTATACTGTCCCCCAATGAAAAGGCTGTTCTATTCAGCAGGTGAAACTCATAAACATTTAAGAGCAGCTGTGCACCAATATATTGCAGTGCGTTGGTTAAGTAATCTTCAGTTACAGGAAAGGCAAAGGCAGGAAGGGTTCTTTTTTTTAAAAAAATTATTATGATTTTTAATGTGGAGTGCTAGATACCCACAGCAGGAAAACATGCTGTATGCTCAGAGCAAATGCACTGATCCTGGAGATGGCAAATGCCTGTAATAGTCATTCCATCATTTTTGTGCAGACAATAACCCTGTCCAAAATCTTCAGTTGTCCCCTTGCTGGCATGAGTATCCTGGTTCAGCTCAGCCCTCTCTGCCCTTGCTTGCTCGCAGGGGAAGCAGTAGCATGCTCAAGAGACTCACCTGTGCCCTGGGTGATGTGCCTTGTTCTGGGATTGCCAGTCTGGTGTCTGCAGTAACTCAGAACAGTCTTAATCTGTGGCTTTGGGGAGCTGATGAGGTTTGCATCTTACCAAGTGGCAGCTTGGGGATAAGAGGATGTTCTGGAGAGTCTCAGCTATATAAAAAATGGGAAGGGTTTGGTCCAAGAAGAATATCCCTCCACAGATCCTTAGCAAATATAGCTATTAAATGTCCTGGGTTTCAGGGGCTCTGTGTTAGACCATTTGGGAATTTAAATTAGTGGGTCAGATTGGTATGTCACGAGTGCCCCTTCTCACACTTCAGTATTATTTTTAATCAAACTGTTAAACAATAATGCTTTTAAAAGAAACAAAAACCACTTCAGGAGAACATTGAGTCCTGAGGTACCCCAAACAATAACGCTGCTCCAAATTCCTGCTCTGTGTGTGGTGAGGAGACCAGGACAAGCATGAGACTTTCTATTATGAGACTGTAGCCACCACTGCTGATGAGAAATGGAGTAAGAAGGGTGGAAGGGAGTCTATAACAACACAGAGGAAATGCTTCTGTCTAAAACTGGCCCATATATAATCTGGGATGTCAGCAATGCTTTTACTGGGGTTTATTTTAATGGCTTTTAGTAGTTACCGCTGATTGGCAGTGGTGGGGCTCGCACCCTGCCTTGGAGGGGTGGCCCCGAGCGGGCAGTGACGTTGTGCACCTCCGCACCCTGCCACCAGCGCCCTGACCCGAGGGGACCGTGCCTGAGCCTTTGCTTTCCCCGCTGAGCCTGGCAAAAAGACCTCCAATTACTTCCAATTGCAGTGACGGTTTTGTGCGAGGTCAGGCACCCGGCTGCTGCGGCACAGAACGAGCCGGCCAGCTCATTAGGCCACCAATCTGTCAATGGTGGCTGCTCTCCATCACAGCTAACCTGGCTCACTCCTGCATGGCAATGTCTCGCTCTCCCCGCTACGGCTGCAAGCTGCACACGTGTGGAGGCTGTCCTCAGAGAGAGTCGGAGACCTCAGTGAGGGTTTGAAAACCCATGTGCTTCTTAATCCCCATATACATCTTCACTTTACAGGGATCACCTTTGTATACCATTGAGTGGTCCAAGGATGGATCCAGTCCTTGGGCAGGTCCAAGCCAGGTGGAATGCCTACGTGACTACAACACGAAGGAGCAATCTCTTTTTGATTGTGTTGTACCTTTACATGCGCCTCATGGATGCTGTAGTATGGCTTGTGTTTGTTCAAGTTAGAGGAAATCTGGTTTGGTGGATTGGCCAAGGGATGGACACGTATGCACTCAAACAAGGAATGCAGCAAGTTGGAAGGGGAAGAGTAAAAATCTCTAGTACCTACAATCCCTCTAGCCAAAATTATGGCTAAATAGGTCTCAGAGGAGCTGGGAGCAGGAGTCAGAAAAGCCTGCATTACCACAGCTTCAAAAAATCTCCAGTTCTAGAAGTATTAGCATGTCCTACAGACAAGGCAGTACTCAGAACAGCACTCTGCTTTGTGCAGTGCACTTACACAGCTATGATTTTCATACTGTAGGATGATGGAAATCAGAGATGTCCAAAAATCAATAGGATTTATACATCTGATCTCAGAAAGGACAGGATTTTGCCCTCCTTAAGAGCAGACTGTACATTTCATTAATGGTTACTCAGGGACAATACGATTGCATACCCCATGCTTGCAGGAGAAGCTTTTACTTGTATGTCTTTTGTCGACTGAAAGTTGCAGAATGCAAATGCAGCTTTGGGTTACCTGGCTATGGGCTCTGTGTGTCTCAGCATGGAGGTGTTAATCCCATTTCGGATGGCCTCCAAGCAACTGTGTGTGTGCTTGCAGCAGCTCCCTAAGATGTAGTCAGAGACATTTCAGAAGGAGTCTTCCCTATTCTTCTAAGCCATTGGATAGCATGAATGTTTCTTACAGTAGTCTTGCTCTAAATACCCTTGAGCTCACTGGTTTGCAATTCAAAAGCAGGCTGTAATGAAACAACCCTAGAATATAGTAGCTTTTTCTCCCCTCTGCCAATAAACTCTTGAATTATTTCACACATTGAGTTTAATTAGATTTTCTTTTATTGTAACAAAAAAAGAGTTCAGCTAATGTGTTCATCTAAGCAAGATGTTGGTGTCACTTTTTTTCTGCTCTGTTATGCTGCATCCATCCATATTCTCCAGGAATGAGCTTCACAATGCAGTTTGGTTTGTGGCGTTGGTTGGGTTTTATGCCTTTCCTTCTATTCAGCAGTTTGGTGCCTGGGGCAGCAGAAGGCTTCCTGCGCACACGGGTCCGTGTGACATCCTGCCTGTTCCCTTCTTCCTTCTGCTCCCGCTTCTGTTTCTTGCTTTGTAATGGCTGTTAAAGGAAGGAAGGGGGAATGGTTGGTTAGGACACACTGGACCCTTGGTCCACATTGTTGCAGTTCATTTTCTCAATTTGCTGCGTACTGCTGAAAGAATGTGAGCAATATTAATGTATGACCTACTACAATAGCAGCTTGAGGTCCAAAGCAAACACAAGGACCTTTGTGCTTGCCATCTAGCAGGCAGAAGTCCTACACTATGAAACACTGAAACACACAAGATAGGCATCAAGTTAGGAACTGTCCCGTCACTGGGGGCTTCACGCTTCTTAGGCAGTTGTATTTTGGGATTGGGTGTCTCTCTCTAGAGCTGGAATAATAATTCCCTGTTGCGTTTAAATCCTTGTCACATGTGGAAAGTTTTATACTATTTTGGTGTTGCACAATAACAAACCCCCTCTCATTTTACTTTTTCTTTCTATAAACCCTTCTCTTTGAGGCTGTGTGTTTTCATGCATTCACTTTCTTCTTACATCCTTCTTTTTTAAGTACAGGCTCACAGCAAGTCCATCAACCCCAAACCAGCCATTATCCCTTTTTTCCCTCTTGAGGGATTGTTTACATGTGTAGCAAGCTCATTAAAGACTGCTTGTTTAAAATCTGTGTGATTGCTCGCATTTACATAGCCAGATGGAAAAGTGGTTGCAACGCCTTCCAAAGCATGGTCAGAAACCTGTGCTTTACCTCCCTGATTTGTTGAGCAAAACCAAGCTTAGAGTGGTATTCCCTCTTTGTTTGGAAAGGTTTTGCCTTTTACATTGGTCTAGGCTGTAGGACACTTTTTCTGAGTGTGGGTTAATGCACTGTAGGACTCAGGGCAGCCAGAAGCTCCAGGTGTCCGGAAAAGCTGTCCAAAGAATGGACTCCTGAGTTTTCCTCTACAGAAAGCTCCTTAATGCTCAGCGGAGACCCAGATGACTAATTTATACTGCAGAACTTCAGTCCACATAAGCACAGAGTGAAAGATCGTAACTTAAGGGTAGACTTCAGTCTTTGCAAGACTGCCCCAAGCAGGCTGAGACAGGAGATCATAATGAAAGGACAGCTCTAATTGGTGTTAGTCAGCCCCTACTGCACACTCTGCATCTTCAGCTGCCAAAAACTCAGGAAGCCGAGCATGTTCCCATCCCGAGGAACTGAATTGTAATGTAAAAAAATCACTATCCGCAAGACAGAAATTTCTCACCTCCTATGTTAATCATTTTCTGTGTCATAATTTAAGGCCTTTACATCTCAAAGCTGTATTTGGGTGACTATAATGAAATAGTAGCAATGACTGAAGACTTTATAGTTCATTTGGTAATTTGGAGATGTGTTGTTAGCTTAACGAAACCTGATAAAGCACAAAAAGTAAAGCATCGTCTTCCATTCCTGAAGATGTAGATTTTGGGTTTAGAAAAAGAAAAACTGAGTCCTGGAATGCAAGTATTTTATCCAAATATATATCTTGAAATTTATATATTGAATATGATGCTACAGAAACACGAATGAATGAATTACATCCTTATATCTGATTTTTGGTTACAAGGGCAAGGAAACATAGTAGAAGCTTTTCCCTATTTTTATCATCACCAGCTGTGAAGCATCAGTAGTGGCAAGAGGTGACTACAAGCAATGGAGCATTTTCAGATATGGGGAGAGTGGTCCTTTGCTGTCCTCTGTGAGAGAGGGACCTTCTTGCCCTGAGAGTTGGACAAAGCCTAGAAATAGTGAATATTTGACTTGTACCTTTCTGGAGACTGCTGATGACAAGTAGGCGTCAGGGTTCCTATTCCAAGCACAGGCTCCTTCGAGACTCCATGGGTGAACATGAGCCACACTTGATGATTTCACCTGTAAAACGGCTCAGCTGAAGAGCAGATTCTTGGCTCAGTTTTCTGCTAGCCTATGGGCTACAGTTCACTTGAGGTGAAGAACATCTGTCATTGTTCCCTGCCAGCAGAGCGCTGCTTCTGGGAAAACGGGGTACACCTGGTGACCAGGAGAGCTTTGATGGATCTTTTCCATCAGTTGGAGAGTACATGAAGAGCTGCATTTTCCAAATCTAGTGCAGAAAGTGTATGGAAAACATTTGAAAAGGGCTAGCTGGCACTTAATGTTAGTAAACTTTATTTTAAAGCCATCAATAATGCCTCCAATTTCGCTTTAGTTACAGATGTCAGGGGGACAGAAGCAAATGTCGACAGGCTCTTAGAATAATGCAGTAAAGCCTTAGGTATGCTCTGTTACAATAAGATGGATTTTTTTCTTTGTGGAAGTCTTGCACAAACTGGAAAGTAAGCATTTAAATATGATGTGATACTCCCATTTAAAAAAAAAAAAAAAAAAAAAAAAAAAAAGAGCATCTACAACAGACCGAACCAAACCAATGAAATTTCTAAATTGTCAGAGATTTTTCAATCAAATCTGTATAATTTCAAATGGAGTGTGTATTCCTTTTCCGTGCTTTGAGTCATATTTTTTTTTATATCACAGGCATCTCACTTTTGCTACGAGCACCAGTATTATGCAGACCTCGTACAAACGAGGAGCTTCGCTGTGAGAGGTGTCAGCTCTTGGAAATAGTTCCTTGCTCTCCGGCTGAATTCAGTCACTTGGGTTTTCAGCGGTCAAGTTCAGCCTTTTGTGAGCACTCCTCCTTTCCGTACTGATGTCAATAACAATTGCAGAAGAATATTTAAGAGTGCAATTGGTCCTGATAAGTAGAGCAATTTGCCCTTTGTAGGTATCGCTAACATATGGGGGAAGTGAAATGTTTTTCTCTTCTCTGCATTGCTGTTGCTGAGACTGTGTGTTTATTTGTTTGGATAAAACCATAGCAAGAGAACGTTTAGCACAAAATTAGGTGTGTTCTTGTAACCAAAAACATATATGATAGGCTCCAAGAAGTTGTCGATGTACTTGGCTGGGAGCAGAGTTTCAGGGTATGCCCCATGTTAAACAAGTAATTTACTTTGCACGAAGGCAGGATGTAGAAACTGAAATTTTCAAGGTCTTTCTGAGCTTTTGAATATCTGTCTCTGGCAGATACGGTAATACAGAATGTGCTTTTGGAGATCTTGCAAGTTGTAACAATATTTACTTTTTAGGGTTTTG
This sequence comes from Falco cherrug, assembly GCF_023634085.1. Classification (NCBI taxonomy): domain Eukaryota; kingdom Metazoa; phylum Chordata; class Aves; order Falconiformes; family Falconidae; genus Falco; species Falco cherrug. Next base: position 16,710,089 of record NC_073700.1, on the reverse strand, counting down.
TAGAAGAATATTATATTGGTGCCTGACAATGGGTATGGGAATACTTATTCCTTGTATAGTGATATTATAAAAAATGGCACTTTCAGGAGGTTATGAAAAGTACTTCCTACTGTGTTGTTCCATGGCTCCTGTTTCATTTCAGATTGCACATAGGAAGAACACGCCACCATGGTTACCCAATGGTGCCGGAAGAGCACTATCCTCTTTCACCTTTCGCTGCATTGTTAATGGTAAAGTATGAATCATAGTTATCGCTTGGTACATTTTCATAATGATGTATGATGATTCGGATGTGTGTATCTGTAATTAATGAGAGGGAGTTGCATGGCTAATTCCCTGTGCACTGCTGACATCCTGTCTGCAGCTTTGTCCCTGATCTTTTACTTACGTGTCCCAAACAGCCGGTTATTGCATTACATCCTTGTATTATATAAATAAAGCCTTGACCTTTGTCCTTTGCAGTATTGGTTCAGAGTGGTTTTAATTCAATTTAGAAAAGAAGCCTGGGTGTTAAAACCATTTGAATCTCCTTATGCACCTTAAATGTTGATGGGACTATTTCTGCTCAAGAGAAAGCACTAAGGCTCACAAATTGCCTTCCAGCTTTTTGTCATTGACAAATGAGTGCATGTTTCTTCAGATTGAAACTATGCAGGAAGCCCTTTCTGGGCAGGGAGTACGCATACTCCTCTGCATTGCAAGGCGGCATGGGTCTACAGAAATTATTAGCAGTGCAGTGTCTTATTATTTCATCAAACTGTTCTGAAAAAACAACCCTCCTCAAGCAAGTTCCTTCCCTTGTTGTGGGAAAATCTCCAGTAATTGTTTTCTTCCCCTCCCCCCCACCCCCATCACCATGTTTTACAGCTTACTTCAGGCTTGTGTCCATGAATTCCTCCTGAGAAATCCGGGCTGGCCCTACAAACATTGCAGTCCATTAAGACAGACAAGCTCACAGTTATATTGGTGTCAGAAGCTCAGGTCCTCTCCAGGAAGAGTCTGAGCTCTTTTCTCCATTGTCATCCATGTGGTTGTGTCATTTTTTTCCCCAAGTGTGTGTTAGAAGTAGAGATAATCAGAATGTTTATGTCTCTGGGCATCTAAACCATATTACTGCTGAGCTTCAGTTCCCCACTGATATAAAATGGGGATAAAGGTGCTTAATTATATTCTGTGGATATTGTGGGATAAATTCATTAAAAATTTGGAGTATTAGAGCTAGACACAATCTGGCCTATATTAAAATAATTGTGATTGTAGTGCCGTTAGTACCTCTGTGCAAATCCTAGCAAAAGCAATTTTTTTATAATGATGGAGACACAGATCCTCTAATTATCCAGGACAACTCAAATTAGCACCACAAATAACTGCTAAAAGTTGAGACTGCATGATGTGAAACATAATTGATTCTGAATACATTAGGGCAACTGCTGTTAAGTGATGTACAATGTTATTCTCTCCTGTTGGACGTTTAATAATGTTTTGAAGAAAGAGCGAGGTGATTTATAACATTGCTAGAGATTTTTGGGAGTAGAAACTTGAGAGAAACAAGGAAGGGAAAACAAACTTGTAACTTGCTTGAATTTTTCACCCATTGCCACTTCCACCTTGTTTTGTTTAATTAGAAATGGCTTTCTATCAATTTTGTAGTGTTTGCAGATTTTGAACTGGGTGCGGCTACAAAGCCAGAATTAAGAAATTATTTTTTTATTCACCAGATTGGTCCCATTAGTAGAGGAAAAGGCTTGCTAGCAAACCTCCATAGGTTTCCCTTGGGAGAAGTAAAATAAGCCTTGACCACTAAGCTGACGACTCCATTTAGTTTCCCTCCTGCCCCGTCACTGCCCCTTACTTCTTGTACAATTATGTGTAAGCAGTGATTGCATGAACCTGCCTGGATTCCGTGTAAATGATACGTCTGGCATACAGGAGTTTTTGTGAATCATTAAAAGCAATGCATTCTTCCATGCTTGGCAGAAGAAGGATACAGAGAGCTTTTGTGCTTCAGTTGCATCAAATTGAATATTTCTTTAATCACCCTGGAGAAGAATGCACTTGATTGCATTCTGTGAGTTCTGCTGTTATTGTTCTTGGGTAGACCTGGTGGGTAACAGATGACCTGCCTCCACATCACTGCTACCGTGGCCACCCCCTTGGATCCACCGGCTCTTCTCCCTTGGGCAAGACCTGCTCCACTGGAGTAGTAATTGTGCAACAGTCAAAAGGAAAGAATGTGAGGGAATAGCCATTAATAACAAAGTTGGCAACCCTCTGCGAGAAGAGCTATTTTCACATGAAAATCTTCTCCAAGGAAGTAATGAAGCCTTGCTTCATTTGACGTCTTATCAGGTAATTGCACAGAAGGTAATTTCCAGGTAAGGATTTTTTTTTTCTTGAATATAGGGCAAATATCTGCTCTTTAAAAACAGATAAAAGGCTCTGCACACTGCCCAAACTGTCAAAGAATTAGCACCAGGAGCAGAAGTTTAATGTTGGTTGGCTTTTTTCCTCTAATAAAATGGTGCTAAAAAGACGATTAACTCCTATATGACAGATTATAAATCCTCTAGAAGAGAAGAGAGAAACTGATGAAAGCTTGGCACTGTTTTTCTTATGGCTGCACGGTGATGCATTTAATTTTGAAGACTATTAAACAAAGATGAACCTTTCCCTACCCTTTTGCATTTACAGAAAATAGTAAATGTAAAGCCATAACTAAAAAAGATAGTAGATCATGTTGTCATCAGTTTAGAAGTTTTCCTGGGAAGTGTTATGAAAAATATTAAGGAAAAAAAAAGGTATTTCTTTATTTTAGTATGCTCAGTTTTCACTCATAAGCTCCAAGTTTAAAGTAGTAACTTAAAATAATCTAGACTTGATCTTCAGTGAGAAACAGTGAAAGGAGTCCTGTTCTGCTGGTGTTTTAAATTGACATAGTCAGCCTGAGTACTAGAAAGCTAAGAGGAATTGCAATCCTTGGCCTCGGTTTATGAGCTAATTGCCAGTTTGATAAATGTGACTTGTTCAGTGGAGGGCTCATTCTGAAACTGTTTTCTGGCAGTGGTAAAAAAGGAGTTAAATGCTGCTTGATGCCTCCCTTCTGAAGGAGTCATGGGGCGTCGGCATCAAGCCTTTCCCTGGTGCTTTGGCGCATGGTGCTCAGCACAGAAGGGGTAAGCCCCTCGCAGCAGGCAGAGGTAACACTGTTAGGCAGGAGCAAGAAGTGCTCATCCTGGGTTTGGACCAGCGACTAGAAAGCAATGCATGACATCCTGAACCAACAGGATGAACACATCCCATCCCTACTGAGCTCGATGAGCATGGGGGGGCAGAGTTTTGCCCATCCTGGTTTTCATTGACTCCGTCACTTAGAGGCTTTATTTTTGACATGGTCAGCAAAATCTCTGTGCACAAAAACAGGTGCAACTGTTTGCTTTCCCATCTCCATCTGGGTGTGAGGCAGAGCAGGGTGGGAGCTGTGCAGCCGTGTTTTATACGCCGAGGCAGCTTAACTCGGGCTCAGTGACGTAAATAAAAGGGGACTTCCCAGCTGCAAGCAGTTCGCATCTGGTGGGACCCCAGCGAGCACATGGCTGCCTCTGCCCATATGTGTAGACATACCAAATGTAAACATGAATCCGGTTAAATTTCACACATTTGTTACAGTTTCCCCTGCCGCCATGGAGGCCTCCCACGGCTGCCCTCCTCCTTGATCTTGCTGGGAAAGCCTGGATTTATGACAACATAGACTGTTCCTTGGCCTCATGCTGGGGTGCCAGTAGTGGGGCAGGAGCTTCATCGCACTGTCAGAGAGGCAAGCCAGGCTGGGAGGTGGTTCAGTCCCACCAGCCCAGGTCATCATAATTTACCAACCACAGCCATAGAGAACAGGGAGCAAGACTGATAGAAGGGGAAGGCTCTTTTAAAGAAACACCCAGGAGGTCATAAAATGTCTCTTAAGCTGGGAGGAGGGTCTTGCTTGTAAATCAGGGCTTTCCTGCTCACAGTGTCTCCTGGCATGGCTTTCGAGGTGACCACATCCCTCAGAGTAGCCAGGATGGGAAGTGATTTGTCTCCCTGCTTTGCTTGCTCCTATAACCAGAACCAAGGAAGAGGAAAATATCAATGATTCTGCATACGTGTACTAAGCGCACACGATGATTACTTATATTCTGTTTCCTGTGAGTAATTGGAGTGCATTTAAAGCAGCAGCACAGTGCGCTGCTGGAGTAGCATGCAGGTGACCAAGTGTCAGGAAAGGAAACCAAGGTGGGGAAAAGCTACCTCGCTTTGTACTTGTACCTGCGACTCCTGCCGAGGCTTTGGTGCCCCGCTCTGTGCCAGGGTGCAGCAGCGTGTCGGGGTGGGGGGCCTGGGACCGGGCTCCCCTTCCTGTGCGTGGGCGGGCTGGGACAATGGCCTTGACCTGGCCAGTGAATCAGTGGTTGGACTCGCCCTGCAATCAGCCGCGCGGTGCTCAGGAAACGAGCCACCTGCCCTGCTTCCTCTCATTTAAAGGATTTATTTTTAAGTGGAAAAAGGCTGTGAGCTTTGTTCCTTTTTCTCAGGGACTTCATGTCCTTTAGAGATCCCTGAAGGCTGTGGTGCAGTACAGGCCGCCCCAGGGACCCTCCTTTGGGGACCACATCCCGGTGTCTTCACTCAGCACCAGGCAGTGAAGCTGAGGCTATTCACAAGGTATGCACAGATCAAGATCCTGGGCAGCACGGCAGAGACTCCTGATGTTATCTGAGCCTCTTTCTACCGTGTTCCCAAGGAGAGCAGTGGAAAATGTTTCTGAGCAAAACAAAAGAGATCCTGGCCCTGCTGAGCCCATGTTGTCCACACTTGCATCCCGTAGTCCTGGTGAGCAGTGAGGCTCTCGGGCTGGGATTCAGTTAGTTTGATCTGGACTTTTGCTGGCATCTACAGCGTTATATACTGTAAACTGTCTCATTATCCGTTTGTGACCATGCACTCTGATATTTCTTCTACTGTACATTTTGTGTATGAAAATTGCAAATCCAAGGTCCATCTATGGACCTGTGGCATTTCCTCCATGGGGTTACTTCTCTCATGAGTAGATTTCGAGATGCTTCCAGACTGTGAACCAGCACAGACTAGTACATCCCAGATCCTGCACATCTGATTTCCAAGAGTCTTCCTTTCCTTTGTAAATCAGCTCTGAAAATCAAGGGGGGCTAAATGTCATAGATGTTTCTTTTTATATTTTGAAGAAATGCGTTGTGCTTGCGTTCTTGCATTGAGCTATTACTATGTCTCCAGCCCATACATAGTTGCTCTGTGTGAAGAAAGCTGATCTAAGTTCTGTCTGGGTCCTGTGCTGTACCCAAGTGAGATGTTCCTATGAGGTGACACTGCTTCTGGGACTTGAAGTGGTTTCTCTCTGTGGCACAGCATCCCACTGTGTAGATGTGCTGGTTTCCTCACACGTCTGGCTTGAGGATCTCCAGCACATCTCTGCATTACATGGTGGAGGCATGCCTGTATCTGCAAAACATAGCTAGTATTTAATGATTGAATAGAAAACAAAAGAATGCATGTTAAGTTCCTTTCTTAGAACAATCCAAGGTCTACCCATGCTTACAAACCCCTCCTTTTATTCTACTCATCTCTATATATGTATTAATTCACTTTAGCACCAATTAATCCATATGTTTCTACCTACCCACCCATTTTCTTTTTTTCAAGTTAGAAGTTAGAATACCTTCGGGGAGGTGGTTCTTTATGTCTTACTGAACTTTTGCCAAACCAGTGGTCCTCAGAAAGGAATGTTAAGTGTCAACAAAAATTAGTTTTAGTCAGAGAGGATACGTGGTGGTGTGCTGTTTATCAGAACAAAACCTGTCTCTACGGAGTTAGGTAGGATTTGAAGTAAGTTAAAGGATTTTAAATAAGTTAATGTAAAGTTCCAGTTAAAGGATGTGCATGTTATACCTCTTTCTGTGGGCTGTGGGGAAGAGGACGGAAAGGGGACTATTTCAGAGCCGTTTTTCCCACTGGGTTCTGCTGGGAAAGGTACACACCACTTCACCCTTTGCAAAGGTGTCTGTGTATAGGTAACTGGAGAGAATGGTCTTACCTGTACGTCCCTTGGTTTTGCATGGTTATTGCTGTTTGCAGAGCTCTGCAGATGCAGAAGTAAAGACAGACTGGAATGAAAATAAAATCCCAAGTCTTACCACTTCTGTGATGCTTCATCCAGCTTTACCAGCTGCTGTGACTGAAATCTTGGTGGGTTTTTTGTCATTTAATTCCTTACATAAGGCCTGCAGTTTTTAGCCAGTGCACAAGCCAGAGATCTGCAGACACCCATCTAAACTCAACAGAACTTGTTCTGTACTTACCATCTCTCCTCTCAGTCTCCTTACCCTATTTTTAAATATCCTCACAAATCCTTCCTTCAGGCTTTGTTCAGGAAGTAACTAACCATATTAACGCAAACCATGTAAACCAAGCATCGTTACACAAGGCCGGTGTATGATACTATTCATTGATACCACTAACTATGATAGTATCGTTCTCCTTTTTTGAATACTTTTTTTTTTACTGTACCTTTCCTTTCTGATGTTTGTCTTTTCCCAGTTGACAAATGTGGGGTTTTATTCTGTTTCTTACAAAACATGAACCAGCTTGGCTTTTCTCATTAACTTCCCTGTTATTATAAGGACTGCCATCGGTAACATTCGTCACGTTAGCGGCATGGTGCTGGGAGCCATGTCCGTTAGCTAACCCAGGTCCCCTCTTACAGCTAGATGGCAGGATGGAAAAATATTGCAAGTTCATGCTTTCAAGGCAGGGGTGTGTTTTTCTTCAACCATTTTGTAGGATTGCAATTAAAAAAAATGAAATTCTTAAGTGTCTGGAATCCAGAGAAGGCTGAACTCTGTCCCCTTTTGCTCAAGGGAAGCCAAGCAGCTGTGAAACCGTGGAGGACTGGAACCATTTCTTTCTTGTTGGTAAGATTGGCTAGAGTCAAATCCAAAAGGGGAGAGTCTTTTACGCAGTCGTGCAATTTATGGCTCCATTGCAGATTCTCCTGAAGAAAACGATACATTGCTGTAATGGTAACCAGAAAAATACCTTGAGGTTTTAAAATGGGATGAGCAGTTCATGCTAGTTAGAGTAATGAATGATACAAACTGCACTGAAAAACAAAGCAAACACATTGTTTCAACTAGCACAGCAAAAAAATTAGATATAAATTAAAAGTAACTGCAGTCTTGTGGTCATTGTTGGTTATTTACAAGCCTCTAGAAATATTTTCTCTATCTGCCTTTCTCATCAGAAACTAGTCAGTTACAATAAATAAGTCTGAAGATGGAGAACATCAAATAGTGAATCATTATGGCATCATTATGTAGGAAGTGGTAATGAGGGGAAGGCCAAAAGGAAGCTCACAGGCTTTTCAGCTTCAGAAAATCTATTTTTAAATTAAATTGAAATAAAAGCCTTAAATAAGTTTAATGTAATTATGTGGGAAAGGTAGTCGCACAATGAAGAGGTATTTGCAGCCTGAAATTCAACTTCATGCTATTCAGAATATTTCTAAACAGGAAAGAAATAATTGCCATGTCATTGAACTAGTCATGGAACTGTGTAGGTGAATCTTCCATGAGAGAAAGAGAAAGGTAGTCTGGAAGTGTGCTGATTCAGAAGTTTCTAAAAGTCAGGGAAAAGGGAAGATGTTTCATTTAGATATTGTTTGGTAGCAGCAATGTATGTGCATTCCTTATTAATTCTCACTTTAATTGCATAATATATATGCTTAATATTTTATTTATGCATCTATAATATAACATGAAAACATATTGATATGTAAAAACTGCATCACAATAAAGTATTTTGGGAGCAGCATGGCTGAGTTTGGGGTTTTGTGGGTTGTGAGGTTTTTGTTTTCCAATTCTGATATGGACTTAATTTATTTTTTTTCTTCTGAATCAGCACAAGAGCACATTTCAAGATGCTTAATGGGTTTCTTTTCAGGATGAGAATTCAAACTTTGTTAAAAAAGCATTACATTTGTTGCAAATCAAATCAGATATTCAAAATGTGTTCAGCTCCCCTGAACATCAAAAGGAGTGATCAGCAAGTTCCAGGCTCGGTCCTGATTTGACAATTTTAAGGTAGCGGTTTTTGACATTGCCTAGACAAACCTTGCAAGGTCTGCAGAGCATTGCTCCAAAGGGATAGACATCCAGCAGACACAGATAAAATGAGCCACTGGTCGTCAGGAAAGGAGCTGTTGATGTCCTGTTCTGCTTGGGCTCTATAGAAGATGAAATTGGGAAACTGATGCCTACACTTGCCAGAAACTGCAGTCTGATCACGACAGTCAGGACTGATGGCTTTGATGGCTGATAGCTTCACACAGTCCTCTCCTGTGGCTGTGCTGCTATTAGTCAGAGCAATGGGCCATCATAGCTGGGAAAGTTTTTGCCATTCAAAAGAAAAATAAAAAAAAAGTCTGGTCTGCTTTTTAATTCAAGTATTTCTTCTTTTTAATAAATAGTATCAAAGCAGGGCAAATTGGGTGGAAAAGACACTGTTTGAAATGCCTCAGGTTTGCTCATACTGGTGACTCTTGAGGAAACCTGTGTATCCTGTGCTTAGTATTGGTAAGTCCTAAGAGTGTGATTATCTTTGAGCATCTGAGTACCAACCTGAAGAATGAGACTTGGGAACCTGATCTCTTTTCCCAATCTTAAATGTGCTGTAAGGCAATGAATGACTAAATTTTCATTTTGTGAAGTATAAGAATAAGGCAGTTGTTGTTCAGGAGATGTCACTGTTGATTTGGCTAATGACAGGGATGAGAACTCAAATTTTTGGGTAAATGGAGTACCAGTTCACCAGGCCTACATGAAAAATTTATAGGTAATAATAACAACTGGCAGTGGGAGATGACATGCCACTGGTCACAAAAGGACAAGCTATAGCAAATTGAGTCATAAAAAGGTAAACCTTGGTGTTACTTCAAAAGAAATTATCAAAATCCATTTCAGAATATGCAGCTTGGGTTCAGAGCAAAACTTAACATTTCTAATAAGGATGTGAAAATTTTAACATCGAGAAGTACTTTTTGTATGGGACTCACACCACTTAATGTCGAGGAGGTGAAGGTAAGAGATGCTGAGCAAGACGACCAGTAGTTTGTTTTCCAGTTTAGAAATATCAAACAGTTTCCCAGAATAGTGGTAGTTATCTCCTTTGTTGTGCACAACTTTGAATCCTCTTCCCTCGAGTGATGCATTGGCTTTGCTGTGCTTGTTGTATGGAAAGGTCTAAGTCATGAATCTGAGCAGACAATACTAACTTGCATGTTTCTAAGGACCCAGGAGAGAATGAGGATCCATTATGCTAGGTGCTGTCTAAACACATAGCCAGTATTTAAAGTCTGAGTAAATAAAAGAGGAACAGAAAAGTTCAGTGACACACAACGACCCCATGAGAAGAAGCAATGGTCTGGAGTCAGCCCAGCTGCTCTGACTTCTAGTCCATTGCTTTTCCACTGGATATTGCCATACTGACATCTTGGATTGTGTAAAAAGTATTGGATGATATATACCAAATGGGAGGCTTATCACAGTTATCTCTACAAAGTCTGGCACCAGAAGGAATTAAAAAACAGACATCAAATTATAGACACATAGCTGGATCCTGAATGTATCTGTTTAGTGCACTAATGTATAACTGCTTGATTATTGACAATGAAATCCTCATGCTGCTACTCATCTCCACCTGTCTCAAAATACATTGAGATCAGTCCTTAGATTTATTTCTTGCTCTGTCTCAGGTGTAGCAATTAAAGAAATGTTCTGTATTGCTGAGAGCACCAGATGTGTGCAGTGGAGCATCCTATACTGACAAACATTTTGCTTTTAATGGTTCCTTTGGGTACACATTGGCGTCTGGTTTTATTTTTCTGTTTATACTTTATTTTTCTGTTTTATGGAGCTGTTTCCTTGATGGGGTTTTTCAGTTTCTTGCCTCGGAGGATGGTTTGAGGTAGCATGGCTTATGGCATAGCAGCGTTAAGAGCTGTCTCCTGTTTCTGTTTCCAGTTTTAAGGTCGTCCTAAGTTCTTTCATTTGAATCCTACCATATGAAATAAGAGCAATGCAAAATTCTGACTGATTCTGGAACCTGCACTGTGGATCATGCTGATGCCTTCCTGGACTTCCCTAATCATTTCTTGATGTCTCTGGTCTTCCTGGACCTGGAACTACACTTAACAAATATATGACAAGGTTCCTTCAGAGCAAAGTCAAGGAGCAAGGTTTTTCAGTCACAGTAGTTGCAAACCTTCTTTCACCCACACCCTGGAGGCGGTGGGCACTTAGGAGGTGTCAGGTGGCTTTTATTCCTCAAAGTTTGTTTGTAGTCTTTTTTTCCCTCCCATCTAACTTTCAGCTGGTTCTTCATTGCCAATTGGAACAAGATGCTGGGTTGCAAATCTCAGTGTGAGTCTAGTGATGAAAGGCTGGAGTGCAGCAGCAGGCATATTACAATGATATGGAGAAATCAGATCTATTTTTCCCTGGGATATTTTCTACCAAATTGAGAGTACCATGATGGATATGACTAGGTGAGAAGAGCCACAAACTATGTAAACCTGTAAATAGAGTAGAAAGTCTTTCCTGACCTCTGCAAGTGATTGTCTTACTTCCTAAAGGGTGGAATTTGGTTACTTTGGCTACAGTATGAGCACTTTAAAATGTTGTTTGGTGTGGTGGATGCTATTTTTCCAAAACAATATAGGCAGTGAAAAAACAGATCTTCACACAGTTATTATTTCTGAGTATCAGGTGTATCATGATACTATGACCAATGTAAATCTAACCTGGGAACCTCTTATCTTGCAAAAAACTCATTTATTTATTTTTTCAAACAACAGTTCAGGTAAAACCACAATGAGCAAAAGATTAAAGCTCTGTCAGATAAAAAGCAGTGCTGTACTATTTCAATTATCCTAGTTTTCAAAAGAGAATAAAATATGCAGTAATTCACACAGACAACATAGATATTGAATAACCATTGCAATGGATTGTATTAATAGATACGTAAGATGAATAAAACCACGTTTGATTTAGTCCTCTGCTGATGGTGCCAGTGGATTACAAGGACTAACCTGTCTACTGCAATGTTACCCGTCAAATAGCTGTAATTCAAATCTTTCCCTTTTTTAAATTTTTTTTAAATTATTTTTTTCCCCCTCCTAGGAATACAAAGTACTCATGATAAATAACTGCTTTTACATTGTTTTGTTTTTCTGGAGACTGATCCTGATCTTACCCATCCTATTTCATGCCCATGAGTATTCCTGTTGGTTAAGGTAAGAAAGTTGGGGGTTTTTCACACCCATAAATCATTTTGGGATTTGGAACTATGATGTATCGAATTAACCCCTGCCCTCACTCAGCTACCTGTGCATCCACTTGGCCTGATACCACATGATACAATCTGGGCATAAGTCTGCGATGGGAACCCTTGAAGCACAAGCAGGAGCCAGGGTCCCACTGACTGTCGGTGAAGATCAGGTCCCACGCTGTGCGCTCTCCTTCTGTCTTGTAGGGACATGCATTCTGAGGGTGGAGAGTACCAGGCATTCAGATCTGTGCATGGCATCCTACTCCTTCATGCTGACATGCATGGACTGTTTCCTAGATCATTTATTTTATTTTAAGCTGTTTGAGAGATAGATAGTCATTGAAAAAACTCCGTGGAGTTCACCTTTATAAAAGACTGCTATCACCAGTTAGCAGGCTATGGATCAGGCTTCCAAGATGTTGCAGATATGATTCATTTCCCTCTTCACTGTGTGGTGAAAGCCGTGTGCGGTCAGGAAAAAGTGTTTTGGTGGTCTGAACCAAGCTGCACTCTAGCATCCCTGCATCCCTGGCCCTGACTCTTAGTGGCTTCGTGGTCCCCCCCTTGGTGCTGACCGCTTACAGTAACATCCCCAGCAGGTTGAGGACAAGTGGGAGTGATGTTAGTAGGAGGTTTTCTCCTCCTATCACCATGGATCCAGGGTGGTGCAGTGTGCTTCAGGGAGCAGAAGCTTGAGGCTACAAGTTGATATTCCCCAATGTGTTTGAGAAGTGATAAATCATACTCTCCATTTTGATTAGCTTTTCTCCACCACCAGTGGCTTTTCAGATCACATTTAGTGAAAGAATTACCCACGAGTTGGCATTAGAGGTGTGCCTCTAGGAAATATATTACCTGAATTAAACTGTGCTAATTCAGAAATAGCTTTTCCACTTTTTTGTTGCCCTTGTTAGGGAAAAATGCTTTGCTTTAAACTCCAGCTAACTGATTACCTGCCAGTTCTGAAGCTGTGCTCTGAATTAATCTGCTCCAAAAGCCAACAGAGATGACTTACGTTTGGGCACCTCGCAGGAAAGCAGGGAGATGAAAAGCCTTCACAAAACTTTGACAAACAACTTGGAGTGTTTGACCAACTGTGCACAGCTGCTGCTGCTGCATGAAGAATGTAAGTAAAATGGAGACGAGAGGTGATCAGCAGGGAAGGCAGCTTTTGTATCTGCACTGAGCATTTTATTTTCAGGCAAGGAGAAGGAATATGCTGAATTACCTGTAGGAGGTGTGCCTGCTTTGGCTAATAGATGTACCTGGTTTATGCATTAAATCCTAACCGGTCAGATCCTGTATCGACGTACGCTGGAACCCCTCTGAAGCCAGTGGAGAAAACACTCATGCACAACACTTTAATTTGGTTGATTTCATCCCACCCATTTAAACCTGCCTTCACAGGCTTGTTTGCAGAGTGGAACCGAAATCTCTCTGCCCTCTCCAGTTCCTGATTTCAGGCGATGATGTCTCCTCATAAACCCTGGATGCGATAGCACCAGCGTGACCCATCACTTCATTACATCAACGTGCAGCAATATGTATTGCGCTGAGGAGGAGTTTATCTGGTCAGAATGGATCTGGTCCAGGAACAAATAAAGGAGTTAGGAATCTGATTATTTCTGGGCCAGCTCTGTATGAATTACAGCTTCTCAATTTTCCTCATGTCAGCTAGTTTAACTTTGCTTTGTTTTCCCTCTCCATGCAGGAGGTGTATCTTGCTAGCAGAGGCTTCTTGATGAGTTCCACCATGAAGCTGATTTCTTAACAATGCAGTTATCGGGAGATCTGACCTGGATTTGGTATCAGGTTGTGATGAAACTTACCATGTTTGGTGTCTTTTGAGCACCGGCTCTTTTGGGGCATGCTGAGCTTGTTCCAAAACTGGGGACCCACCTGGCTGCTGGGCTCAGGGGGTGTGCAGTGGTTCCCCAGACACACCCTGCCTGGAGCAGCAGCCTGATTTCCTCAGCTTTGTGCAAATGAGCTATCCTCGAACAGAGGCGGCTTCCTGATGACCAGATACAGCGGGTTTTCTATTGCATTTCTCACAGCCAGCATGAAGGGATTAAAGGAAGATGATACGTTAGGCTCCAGGCTGCTCCGCACTGGTTCAGGCATGAGTGGCAGGGAGAAAAGCCCATTTCCATTTTATTTAATTTCTCTAACTTTTCTTTATGATTGCTTTCCAATGATTGCAGAGGTAGTACAAGGCCAAGAAGGAACAGCTAGGTTGTTTAGTCTGATGAGTATCACTTGTTTATTTCTTCCAGGGCATTAAATTTTCCCTATATTTGCTTAACAGTTTATATTTGACTAATGCATATCTTTCAGAAAGACATTCAAACTTGATTCAGTGATTGCTGGAATTTCCTATGTTTTCCAAAACATTAAAAGTTACATCAGTGAGTCAAGAGCCTCCCCTTGCAAGATTCTTCTATGCAAGTTTTGCAGACTTGATGGCTTTAGCAGACATAACTCCTGCAGGTACTTGCTAAGGTTTTAAAGTATTTAATTGGTCTTGAATGTATCGTGCAGCTCTCCAAACGCAGGACTGAGATATTTACTGATCCCTTTTGCCTATTCTGCACATTTCAGTTGTCATTTCCAGGTAGGCTGATGCTTGTATAGAGGAATTGTAAACTACAATGGTTTTCAGCAGAAAAGGAGATGTTGCTAAGGGGAACTCGTGGGTGTACATCCTTAGCTGCAGCATGGTGACAGCTCTTCAGTTCCTGCTTTTGGCACCTCTCTTAAGTTTATGCCTGTTCTGAAGTTTAGAATAAGCAACAACTATTCCACAGAAATGCTTTTACCCTTCTGCAAACTTTATGTTTACTTACCAAGTTTTTATTTGATTGGGAAGCACTTCTGCAGGGCCTTACGGAAACGTTGGCTGGCTGTTTGTCCTGCTCCCTCCCAGGTGTGCACTGCCTGCTCCTAGTGCTTCTGGGCCTTTTTAATGTGCATATTTCTGTGCTGCAAACAGAACTGGAGAAAAGCTAACTTGCTTCCTTGCTTAATTTAGTTTCAAATTCTTACCCTACTGGGGAGTTAATCCTTTTCCAGGAGGTAAGGAGCAACATGCGTGTTTTTTTTACTGGTATCAGTCAGCACTGGTAACTAAGTACCAGGTAATATCTTCAATATCATCTTCAGCACTTTGGTGTAGAGATTAAAACAAATACCTCTTATTATAGAAAACTGTTTGAAAATGTGCGTAATGCTACAAGCTCTGGGGGCTGGCTATAGAGGACATCTAGTGTGTACCCTCAGTGAAGACTGCTGTCTTGAGCTCCCTTGCCTGACTTCTGGTATGTTGCAGATTTTTGGCACATGGAACAGGATTTCCTAGTGCCAAATATTAAGAATAACTTGGGGAAAAATTAGCATCCAGCTCCAAAGCCCATTTTGAGGTGTCATGGTGAGCAGTCAGTGGTGATGCCCTGCTCCTGCCGCTGCCAGCAGGGATGGGAGCAACCAAGCCAAGTCACTGCAGTACCAAACCGTGCTGCAGGCTTGCACCAAGTCATTAAGTGGGAAAGCTCTCTTACTTCCCCAGCAGCCATATTAACTTAGCGAACTAATTTTTAAGTGGGTAGAGGTTTAGATAGAATTTAGGAAAAGTATTTGGATTAACAAAGAATGCTTTGATTTTAGGGCTGTGCCTTTTCTGCCATGTTGTCTGAGAACGATGGTGTGTGGAGAAGAGTCCCTTGTGGCTATTTATACCAGCCTGCCAATGAAAAGCTCTCTATCAGGTATAACTGGTGCAAATCATACTTTATCATGCAGCAAAAACATGAGCTTCTCCAATTCTCTTTCCTATTGATAAGACAATGGTGTCCTGTGCATAGCCCTTCCTGCAAAATTCAGGTTGTGGTAGAAGGTATTATGTACACCAGCAAAGTGTTTCTGTGATGGAAATATTGTCTCAGACCAGGATAGGTTCTGTTCTCGGCTGAAGGTGGGAAGAAAATCCTCTGGGGGGAAAAAAAAAAAAAGGAAAATATTTAGAGTGGTTTTGTGGTTTTATTGTGTCACCTTCTGAAATAGATGTGAATTAATCTATTCAGGTTCTTGTCCTGTTGTCAGTTGTTCCTAGTGATAAGAACCCTTGTGTATTTTTAAAACACACATTCATGCGTCTTCTAATTTTTAAGTATTTTTCTCTTAAAATTAAACTTGAAGATATGAATTCTAGAATTATGGCAGTCTAAATTTGTTACGAATGCCTAAAATATAATTGTATTTTCTTGTTAATAAGCCCTTACATAAAAGTAATGGTTGACTGTCAAGTCACTGAATGAGAGATATTACTAGCTAGACACCTGGTATTGGAGCTTCTTGAGTAATAAACCAGCTTTTGACAGCTGCAGCCTTTTTGCAGGTGCAAAAAGAACATTTTATTCTTTTTATTTTATCTGCTTAACAATACTTACTGACCAGAATATTCCAAGTTAGGAAAACAACTGTGAGTTGAAAGAACAGGAAACTTTGTTTATCCTCTTCCATCTTCTGAGTAAAAGCTGTGTGTAGGAGTCTGAGATTAACTAATTCTGATCTTGGAGAATGCGGAAGCAAGGAAAGCTCAGCTGGTTAACAGCTGATATTTGCACTGTTAGGTACACCAGCTGCCTCAAAACGCAAGGAATATTTTGATAATATTTCCTAAAATATGCAGGGCACAATGTAGTTCTATTTAAACGATTATGTTCTTCTGAATATTTTTGTTCAGGAACAGCATGACACAAAGCACATATTAAAAAGTTAATCAGGTGACCAGAAGCGCCATGTCCTGTTTCCTCACAAATTAAATGTAAAAATCAAAACCCAAAATAATTGCTGAGGTATAGAGTAATGTAAGTATGGTTTTAAAGTGTTCTTGTTACTAACAAAAACAAATATTAAATACAACCTCAAAGCTACCTTGCTTTGCAATTAAACATTTCTATTAGCTGTCAGCCTCAGAGAAAAACAGTTTCTTATGAATATGTGTTGGAAGGCACAACTGCAATGGAAATTGAGTCACCTAAATTGGGATTTTCTGGTTCTGATTTAAACCACAATTAACAAAACTGATTTAAATCAAAGCGATATAAATTGGTTCGTCCTGCTTTAGAACTAATTAAGGATGTGCCTTGAAAGCATGCTTATATCGGTGCTCTGACTCAGTGGGTTCTCAGAATCACTCAAGTCTTAATAAATCACAGCAAGGGATAGAATTTTTATTTAGTTCAATAGTCTCAATCTCTGAATTTAAGGCCACTGAAGAATAGATTAACATTTATAATTGCTAGGTTGATCAGTAACGCAAATTAAAAATGGAGATTTCAAAACAAATTAACCTTTCCAGCACATCATGTGGAGACAGACAGACAGTGAAATCATTGAAAAGGCTCCCCTTGTCCTTGAAGTGTTTTGCCACAAATCACCGTATCCTCCGTGGTGCTTTACTGCTCTGCAGCGAGTAGCCTCTGGAGTCTCAATGTCCAAAAAATAAACTGATAACTGAAAGAACAACGTGGATGGTCTGAGGCTGGCAACTTGCTGCATGGGCTACCATTGCTTAGCATCACTCTAGGCAGACTTGTATATTTTTGGACTAAGATTAGGATGTTTAGGCTAGGGCCAAATAGGTTTATGATTAGATATGTGCAGGCTCTGACCTATTAATTGAGGCTCACGCTTCCCTACATCCACACTCCACATTTAATGAGACTTTAAAGCAGTAAATGGAAAAAGGATCTTCTGTACCTGCCCACACACTTTTCTGCTTCCAATCTGCCCATCCTGTGTGTTGCTAAGAACCTTTCAGTGCTCAGTTGAGAGGCGTCTCAGTCTTCTCCCAAAAGCTGTCCCTCTTTGTGATGCCACATGGATGGAACATGACAGCATGCCAATATGGTCTGTGTGGTATTTATTTATAAAATTAAGAACTAGATCCCACCTGCAGAAACCAGCTGTATGGGCTCAGCACTTACATATGTGCCAGGTTTCTTCTTGGGCAGAAACGCAGAAAACTGGAGAAGATGGAGTGGATTTTGATGGCACCATCAAAATCTGAGACGGTCCAAGACTGTTCCTTCCATGCTCAGATATCTACAGAGATGGGAGATACTGTCAAGTGCAAGAACATGTTGCAGAACCCTGTGGAGGGATGTATGGGGAAAGAGTGGAGCAGTCTAAGGCTGGACAACCACGGAGGGAACGGAAAGAGTGATAGTATTACCTATTACATCAAACAGCTTTGGTCTTTTCTCTTGCAGGTATGCCAGCTCCTGGGAAGTTCTTGTTAACTGATGTAGCTGATGAGGACTCCAAGCTCCCTGTGAGTTGTTGTCCCAAGGCAGTGTAAGTACATATGATGTTTCTGCCATGGTCCACAGGCTCCAGGAAAATTGTTATTTTCACATCTACAGTACTTTGCCCAAATTTTCAGTTCCTATGGGTAATCGTTAGTACCTTCAACGTGCATCACTGATGACTGAAGTGGAATGTGGAAGAAATGTTTCCTTTTTCTCACAACTTATCTGTGTGCCTCCACAGTCCTTACCAGAACTGAGAAGTCAGGAACCAATGTGGAGTATGCAACCCATTAGTCTGACCCTATAGAAAATATTAGATTATGCAGATGCTTATGCGCATCCTTTGTTTAACAGTAGAGCTATTGAATAACTTGACTTTTTTTTCTGTGCGTGAACTGACACATGGGAAAACAGGTAGTATTGTCTCCTGATCCCAGGGCTCCAGGAGATATAAATAGGGACTGAACAGTGGTATTAAAAGCTTCCTCTGAACAGAATTCTTTTTTTTTTTTGCTAAGTTTATAAACAGAAATAAAACTAAACCAGGCTAAACAGACTGGAATGAATGCAGAACTGCAGCAGGTATTGTCATCACTGTTCACAGAAAGCGAGTGGTGTTTTGGTTAACAGAAAAGCAGAAAAACAAAGCCAGAGAGGATCCTTAAAGGTGTCCAAACTCAAGTGGTGGAAATGAAAAATGTTTTCCTATGTGGTAGAGCACAGATGGACAAACTAGCTCCTGCCACCGTGGTGCTGATGGCGCTGGTTGAGGCTTGGTGGCTGGCTGCGTGGTGCACTCATGGGCACGGTATCAGGTGTGGGAGGTGGGGACAGACCTCTCCTTCCTGCCAAGGCCACACCAGCCACTTCCAGCTGAGATGCTCTTGGCTTCTGGCATCAAAGGATGGCAAAAATGGGGGGTTGGTGAAGAAAAGCTGATGCAGTGGCTGTTGATAAGGCTATGGAATAGTCAGCCAAATACTTGGAAGGATTTTCAGAAGTTTTAGTAGATGATACAGGGTTGCTATCCAGAAGAAAAAGGTACTGCTGTCTTGTTCAGTAGATGCTTCCAGCTGCTTATAATGGTATTGGCCATAGCTAACTAATAGATGGAAAACTATTGCTTTTTCATGCATGCAAAGGTTATGCAACTTCCATAAACGTTCAGTTAAACATGCCCTGCTTTGCATGCCCTCCCCGCACACAGAGGTTTTCCAAAATCAAAGCTCTTTAGTATGGTTAGCCTTTCTGGTCTACCTTATTACTAATATTTACACAGATGCACTGGCAAAAATAAATTTATTGCAATATTTATTGGACTGAATTTGAGGTTATTTGTAATGTGGTTAGATGGTTATTTATTAGACATGTTACAGCAGCTATTTAACACTTCTATAGCTGTCTAGATGGTATTATGACATAAAACAGTATTTATTGTATATAATGCAGAAATTATTACAGGAAGAGTAAATTCTAAAAGAGAAAGAAACAACTATCAGAGTAATGGAAGGACAAAGAACAAAAATGTAGTTTTAAAGACCAGTTCTCAGCCAGACTGAGGGAGGGGAATATTTAGGATGTGAGGAAGTCCAGGTGCAGACTTTAAGTTCTCTAAAGTGCACCAGCACTGTGCCTAACAGCTGACCTTTCCCTCGTGAAATGGACATTTTTCATTTAGAAAAGGAAATGAGAATCTTCTTCTTTGATTTTTTTTTTCCACTGATTAAGTAGAGTTAAAAAGTTCTATGGCATCATTTTCTGCAGGGAACAATTTCACGAAAATCAAACATTTCACAGGCAGCTGTTACTTTGACATTGTTAATGTTTTATGTTAAGGTGGTATTGGCTCTTTTATTTCACTGTGATGGATTCAAATGGCAATGCTTTTCCATATCTGTGGGGTTTTAGCTCTGTCTTCCACTGTTGTGTTATCACAACAGTTTTTTGCACTGTCAGGTGAAAGAGCTTTAGTTTTAAAGCTTTAGTTTTGTTTCTTATTTAAATCAGAAGAATGAATGCAAGTATTGAATGTCCCATGAAGAAATCTGGATGAGGCATGCCTGTAAAGAAGAGAACGTAAGGGCAAAAATTTACAAAAAAAATTATATATATAAAAAAAGTTTCCCGTAATCTTCAGAAAATTCAGATTCTTTAGGAAAACAAATCCCCTATTTTTGTATACAGACACGGACCATCTTAAAATATTTCACCAAAGCAAGTCAGTCTCATTACTTCTGTTTAACCGATAGACCCGTTTCTGTGGGAGGATGCGGAGGAGAGAGGAAATGAGGCTGCTTGGAAGGGTTTGCAGGTGTGAGGGTGAAGCTGGGCAGACGTCGGTTTCCATTTCTCCTGACGCTAAGGCAGAGGAAGGACGGAGCGTGGGGTGAAGGGAGTTGTCCTCCTTTTCCTCACACCTTCTTTTTACACTTGCTTGTGGCAAAAGAGCACTTTTGCCGAGAGTATCACTGTTGTGCAGAAGCAGCAGACCCCATCCCAGCTTTTGCTTTTCCAGCCTAATTCAAGTTGTTCACCCAAAGTCCCGTGGGACCACCTCCCCTGCATACACAGTTAGCTCATCATGGGACAGCAGCTGTTGACCAATAAATATGTATTTATCCTTTGCTTTTTGCAGATGGAAGAGCTGAAATACTCTGGTCTTTAGATGATAGAGCCTTGAATGGTGTAGGATGAGATGCTGAGTAACGTGGAGGCAACAGGACATGGGGAAAAACTTCGCTCAGATCACACACGGACTGGGAAGAGTTTTCATGATGATTTTTAAAAGAGTGTAGCTGCCAACTAAATTCAAGTTAATGCTGGTGAGAAATTACAGTAGGTAACTCAAGGAGACTATATATTTTCTTTAATTCATTAGCTGCCCTTAGAGGGTTAAAGAGAACATAACTAAAAATAATTACATAGGAGTTATGGAGCTCAAACAGAATGTGTTACTCTGCTCACACAAAACTTGAAGGGAGACAAATGAGAGAGGATTATTAGCATATTCTATTTTTTCAACAAATCTTACAAGGAAGGAAAAATATAATAATGTGAAGGAGCTGAAGATTCTTGTTTCCATAATAGCTGTATCTGCACTATCCTACCTGCAAAATTTATTCTCTGTGGGTGGTGATGCTGTTGAATATTTTTTCTTTCTTACCCATCCTGTTTTTCCCCTGTAAGCAGATCTTTTGAGTATGTATATTAACCTGAAATCCTGTCTTAGCTAAAACTTTCTTTGGCTGCAAGGGCAAGGACTCTTACAGGGAGCAAAGAGCAACGTGCAAAAGTGATCAGCAATACACTCACAAAAATTCATTTTTCTTTGAGCTCATTCATTCCAACTGTTCTCTTGAGGCTTGATCCGGAGCACAGAGAGATCCAGAGGGGGTTCACTGGGCTGTGGGTCAGGTTTTCAGGTCACCTGTACATGGCAGGTGGTGAATAATGAGCAGCATGCCACACGGTGCCAGCTCCTCGGGCCTTACCCTGACGGTGGAGGTAAGGATTTGGCCACTGATTTCACTAAGTGCAGCCTTAGGGCTGGAGGAGAGCATGGCCACTCATCACTTCTGCAGCAAAAGGCTATCACAGACCTTACTGATCAACAGGCTGGTGTGTCCCAGTAAGGCAGTTGACCATGCCCTAATTAACTGGTTCAAACTGTGCCCCGGAATGTTTTCTCTGTAGAGTTAGCTCTTTTATGGATGGCAACAGTCCAAGAAGTTGTTAGAGTCACTGCTGGGACTTGATATGATTACAAATATATTTCCATGTGTAATTATGAGTACGGTGATGGCTGATTTGTCCCTCCCACTGTTATAAACAGGCTGGGATTAATACATGTATTTTGCAAACAGAGGTACGCATACTGAAAACTATTTAGGGTGGACTTTTCTTCTTCTTTTTTTTCTTTTTTTTTTTTTTTTCCTTAACAGAATCCTTTAAACCAGTTCAAAAAGTTTGCTTTTGCAGACAGAAACGTCCTTCTCTTTAATCTCGATAAGGTATTTGGGTTGGAAAAGGGATTTGGAGGTCCTGGCCCACCTTTTTGTGCAACCATGTGTGGACCACTTTGAGCTGCCACCCTTTGCTGTCCTACCAAGCATTGCCTTGCTTTGTTAGATTTAAAACTTGTGGGAGGTGGTTACCATCTTCTGTCTTTGCTGCAGACACCAGCATGGTATGATCCAAGACCAGGGGTTCTGGATATCACCACGATAATCACGATAAGGGTTTGGGAGCCTCTTGGTCAATCCCAAAACTCTCATTTTTTTGCACAGCGGCAGAAGCAAGTCCTTGGTTCCTTGGTGACCTGCCAGCTTCTAGCCTGTAGCATCCCCATGGGCACCCCTTCCTGGTGTCCCATTGCTTTCCATACATTGAATCCTACTGGTGTCACAAGGATCTGGAAACTGATTACCAAACATAACTCAGATTACTCCATGGCAGAAAAAGAAATGTTCAAGCCTGGAAACACAAGAGTTAATATAAAACTAATTTCTCTTACCTACCTTCCAAAGACACCAACCTTTCTATATAAATTCCTCTGTCATTAATCTAATAAAGCTCTACTTTGTTCATAATTTACTACGCCCTTCAATAAGCATTGTAATATTTGTGCAGGGCAAGTATATAAATCATTGTTGCCCTTCTCTTACTTTTTCACTTACCTGGTTCTTTCAAGGTCACTAACCTACCCTATAGCTTTCATCTGGTTTAAATATTTTGCTGTTACCTTTTACACCTCGCTTCCTCATTTACACCCATTTAGATCTCTGCAGCTGCATCTTCTCGAGTAGCTATTGATCCATGTCTCCTTGCTAAAGGTTACTAACTTCATCAGCAGTAATGATACAAATTACATCTGTTAGGGTTCACTCACACCCTTTTGCTGGTCAGAAAAGGGGGACTGTTTTCTGGTTTTGTTGTTATTGACCATCTTCTCTGCCTAGGATTATCTAAAACACAGAGAGAAAAATTGTATTCAGTAAAATAGTCTCATTTTGACACATAGGCTTTCAGCGCCCAGGTCGTGCAAAGAGGCTAATCAATCCCTACTGACTTCCAAGGGCCTGAAATGTAGCTGGGTAAGGCCTCAATCCAGAAAGCACTTAAGGATATCCTTACGTAAACAGATGATCAGTCCCATTTTCAGTACAATTTGGTGAGAAGTGCATTTCAGAGTACAGCATCTCAGGGGATGCTGCTTCTTGCAAGGGCTGTGCAAGACCAGTCTGTACCAGCTGCAAATGCAAGCTGTAGTCCAAGGTGTCTGGTGTTCTTGCACTGAGCAAAGTAACTCTTTCCAAGTGTATTGATTGTGGGGACATCCCCGTGCTCTGGGGGAGGCTGTTGGGGTGCCCCTGCTTTAGAGTACTAGTGAGCATTTGTGAGTGTGAGCCTTTGCCCGCTGCAGAGGAAGTGAGCTCTTTAGGGCTCCTGAATTTCTTCTGCTGACTGTTTAAGAGGCAATGAAACTATTTAGGAATGAGCAGAGTAATTGCCTGGGTCCTACAGGACCTGACAGCTGTGCTCGCTGTGTGATGACTGGAGGGGTCACCCAATCTTGTGGCTTCATCGGTTCCTTGAGCCAAGCGTGCTGCCGCCGCAGGGTTGCCATCCTGTACAGAAACACACGGGTGAGGTGGAGCTCTGCCGCAGCTGGCTGCCAAGGACCAAGGCTGGGACCGTTGTCACCGTGGTATAGAAGAAAATAGAGCTAGAAGGGACCTGAGGAGGTCATCTCATCCACCCCCACCCCCCATGCCTGACACATGTTTGTCTAATGTGTTTCTTTAACCCCACCAGCAGTGGAGACTCCCCAGGTGATCTCCTCCAGTGCCTAATGACCCTTGCAGCCGGGAAGTTATTCCAGCACTGAACTTAGCTCTCCCCTGCTGCATTTAAACCCATTACTTTTTGTGCTTTCCCTGTGGATGTGGATAACAATTTATTGCCTTCCTCTTTGCATAAGCCTTTTACATAATTAAGGACTGTTATCATGTCTCCTCTCTGTCTTCCCTGCTCTAGACTAAATAGCCCAGATAGGAGGATGAAAGCTGGAATGGGGTGTCAGGGAGGAGGAAATCAGAGCGGAATTAATCCTGCTTCCTGTCCCTACAGAAATGGACTTTTCCTTCTGAAGGACAGGGGCTGTGGGAGGGGGAGACGAGCTTTTCAGTGCTGTTGATTCACTAATGCAGCTCTGTGGGCTGTGGATCAGATTGATGGGTTGCTGCCTGGCAGCCTAAGGAAGAGGGGCTTGGGCTGCCCCTCTGCTGAGCTGCTGCAGCACTCCTATCCAGCCTGTGTGCTTGGGAAATACGGCTTTAATTTCTTATACGGGTGAGGGGTATCCAACTGATGTGTCAGCTCCTGCAAGATGCATCTGGTTGAGCTTCTGTGTATCACGAAAGCTGTTTCTAGGTGCTGTGTGTGTTATACAGTCAGATGAAATGACAGTATAACACCATCACCCTGCAGCAGCATCCAGGCAGTGCACCACAAGCCCTGCCAGGGAGCAGGAGCCCTCTCCTCTGATGGCAAAATGGCATTTCTGTTGGGAGCGGTGCCTTCAGCACGGCCGTGTGCATCCCACCCATGCAGAGGATGGAAAGCCACCCGCCACACACGCTGCCTACATGTGTTTCACAACTTGATTGCTGTTCATAAAACCAACACGTGGAACAGGCAAATGCCATCTGATCCAAAATGCCCTGGGGCGTATTATGTCAATGTCACATACATTAAGAAAGTACAGCGAGCACTCAGAGTGACTTCTTGTGTTCGTAGCCCTTTTGCATTATTCATGGCTGCTGTCAGAGCTGCACCACATACAGCCCTTGCGTTGCAGCTGTCATAACCTGCAGGAAACAAAAAATGCTCCCAGCCTGGAGACTTCCAAAAGCACAAGTTGGGGGATAACGTTAGGGGAAAAAAGGGTTTTTTAACACTTAACTGTCCCAAAGTGCTCTGAGAACAGCATGTAAGGTGGAGCTCTTTTCCCTAGACTCCTGGTGGCAAGGGATCACGGGTTTACTCATGGCAGAGAAGAGCTGGCTTTGGGAAAAACAAAATATTAGAAGCTATTTGGGACAGCAGGGAAGTTCTTTGCATTGCAAGCATACTGCAGGCTAGCTTCAGCACCCCCAGCCCCTCACCAGCTCCCCCACTTGTTCATCACGTGGATGTTAAGACTTTTCAGTTCAATGTCACAGTAAAAATATCTTGATAAATTGCAATCCAATTGATTTTTTTTTAACTCTTCTTTCCCCCCCTCCTTCCTCCCCAGAGTGGCTTTGATGATGACATTTGTATTTCTGAATTGAAACCACATTTGCCCAATGCTGGAAAGGGAGGAGGCAGGGGCAGAAGAGAGAGAAACCCTTTTGTTCTCCTCCTCATGGTTCCCCCTCACCTGCCAGGGCCAAGCTCCAAAATAATTCCTAACAGCTGAGGTTAGCCAGGGACATCTAATCCCAGAAAGCTGCCTCTGAATTCCAGGACCAGCACACAGTGCTTGAGTTTCATCAACAGCCATTTACATTTAATTCCCCAAAACCTCTGGAGAAGTGTGGGCA
Organism: Falco cherrug; assembly: GCF_023634085.1. Lineage (NCBI taxonomy): Eukaryota > Metazoa > Chordata > Aves > Falconiformes > Falconidae > Falco > Falco cherrug. Next base: position 16,684,801 of record NC_073700.1, on the reverse strand, counting down.
ATGTACGGGTATGTGATTATTTAATTTAAAAGAATAATATTTTTTAAAAATAAATCTGAGCCCAAATGGCATCAACAGCAGCAGCAATACTCATGTTTTTTAAAGCCAAGCAAGTTCAGAAGCTGTTTTGAGGATGTACTGGGGTATTTCGAGTGTAGCCTAAACAGCTATGTCTATAGGATGCCCAAGAATTGTGATTCTCAACCGAAGGGAGCACTAGGTCCTCTTTCCCTGATTTCTTGTAATGGTAAAAGGTTGTTCTGTGCAAATGGAGCTTAAAGTGTCTTGCAGAGTTTTCTGAGACCTGTCCTGTTTGTTTACAGAAGGAGCGTAAGGAGCATCCTGGCAACACAACAGGGAGAAGCCTCCTGGGATTCAGCTCGGCTGAGGTGGGAGGATGTGGCAGCAACGGGCTCGCTCTGAGCGAAACACCTTCCCAGGCAGGAACGGGACCAAACAGGACGTGTTGGGTAAAACTGCAGTATTTTTTCTTTGGAGTCAGTCAGTAGGGGTAACTTGCTATTTTTCTCAGGGGAGTTCTCATTTTTTCAAAGAGAGTTCTGCAGCTGGCTCTAAGTATCTGTGACCCAAAGATAAAACTCCCCATCAATTCTCTTCCAACCCTTCCCAGAAAGAAAATTTCCAGCGTCTTTACTTTTGGCGGTATTTGCTTTAAAACCACACACTTTTTATTAAGAAAAAGCTTTGGTTTTGCTGTTTAGCCAATTGAAATGAGTAATGAAAATATTTGTATGGGACAAAGGAAATGTTTTCTTTTAAATTATCTCATCTTACTAATTGATTACAATGGGAATGCTTGGATGTGTGCATTGTACAGCATCCTGTCTCTCTGCTCTGAGCAGGAATTTGGCCAAGTTGGTGTAAACCATCCCACTGGAGAAAACAAGAGTAAAAGCTGTCAGGTATCTAGGGCTGCCTGTCCCATGGAGCCTGCTTAGCCTCCATGAGCAAAAAACTGTGGGTGTCTGAAAAGAACATGTCTTAAATATTAGGAGCTTCTGTGGAAGATGAAACACTAAAGAACATTGATAATTAAAAGCATAATCTAGAAATAAAAAAGTTAAAAATTATCTACAGAAAACTCTTCAAAGAATAGGTATTCTTTGTTGTTCAGTGCAGATGTCACTGATAGCCTGCTAGCATGGAAATTGCTTGCTATTGATGAAAAGTAATAATATAAATCCATGGTATGTCTGAATTTAAATCAGAAAGGGAACGATTAATATAAAAGATTACAGTGCCATTCCCTTGAGATGCAAAAAATCTCATATTTGAAAGTGGCTTGAATATACAAAATCTTCAAATATTCATGGATGAAAATGTTTTCTAAATGCTACCTTCAAAATAGATGTTGCAAGACAGCAACTGTCTTGAGCTGATTTAAAAAATTGCCATTTTCATGGAAAATAATGTTGTTTCACATAAACACAGAAGAAAATGCGACATCAACAAAAATGAAAGGGGGGAAATCATCCAGGTCTGTGTGTCAGGGATGGAAAAAAGAGGGAGAAGAGGCTTAAACAGGAAAGCTGGAAAAGCCAGCTTGGAGAAGCAACATCATTCCCGGCTCACCAACCCATCCGTGCAGTTCGCATGGTTATGATCTATTCCCCCTCAGCTCCAGCAGCCGCCCTCACTGCTGTCTACTGCCAAGAAGTAGGTCAGAAACCTGTTTTTGTCTCTGTTTTTCTATGGCCACACCATGGTCCTTACCCCCGTGCCGAGACGGGAAAGCCTCTGAACGGAGGCGGTGAGACCAGAGCTGGGCTGAGCGGGGTGACCTGTCCTGGCTCCCACTACGGGCAGTGCCAAGAGGGAAAAATTATGTCCCCAGCAGCAGGGATTGCCCCCGGGGGGTGCCCATCTCTCTCTGATTGCTGGAGAAGGATTTCAAGGGAATTAGGGACTTAGTTTGTGGTTAAATACCTAAACTTAACAGGATGAATCTGAGCCAAAGCACATGTAACGTGCCAGCCCCATCCAGTGAGCCTGCATCTGAGCAGCGCAGAAAGTTTTGGTGTTAACTCAGCTCTCAGTGGTCCGGGTTAGAGAGGGGCCTTGCAAACACCCGTACTGGTGTGGCTGGGGTGGGGATGAGCAGGGACATAGGCCAGCAGCAGGGAGCTGGGGGTGAAGCAGAAGGAATTGTTTTGTGACTGCACCACGTTTAGTGCTCTGCTACTGAGAGATGCCTGTTCCTCCTGCTGTCCCCCAGGGCTAGTGATTTTATCACCTCTGCTTGCTCATATTCTTCTTTCCAGGTACCAGCTGCCTTTCACACCCCACACTCCCCCGCCTCTGCCCACCTCAAATTGTCCAATTGATTAACATAATTCATTTAAATTCAGTAATTGTTTTCAACTCATACTTACCTTTGAAGTTCACGAGAAGACGTGCCAGTAAGCTGCTCAGATTTTCCCACTATATCATCTAAAAATTAAAAAAAACCTAATAATAAATTAACCTGAAGATGCTATCTCTCCTTATGGAGCTGTGGTATTTGTATCTCTGTGTCACAGGTGCCAAAATCCTCTTCTCGTTACCTCGCCCGTCCCAGGTCAGGGCAAAGCAGAAGCTGGCGGGGATGGTGGGTTTGCCATGCTGGAGCCCTGTGACCTTTGGAGGACGAGTGATCCATCTCCCTGTGGGAGACTGCATTTTGTCACTGGTCAACAAAATACTGTCCCCAACTGAATGGTTTTACAAGTGGCAAACCCAGCCAATGCTTCTGCCTCAGGGCATGGCACTGTCCTAAAACTCAGCCTTGCCATTTGTCACCGTTGGGGTGAATTGCAGGAGATGCCAAGCAAGAACATTGACCATGATGTGGACCTCTAATTATGTTTCCCTAAAATATCTGCAGGGTTCACTCAGATGCTGCGTTACTTTATCTGAGGGAATTGCAGTCTGTGTGATGTGAAAACAAACTGCAAAGCAGTTGCTTCATCATTCTACTTCTAGCAGCTCTTGGGTCCAGCTTTTCAAACCAATTTTTCCCTTTTCACAGTGCATCTGTCAAGATTCCTGCTCTGGAAAAGAAGATCAGAGCAAATGGGGACTGAAGAGAACAAAAGCTGACCCAAACCTTTGACCTAAACTTAACATAAAGCCAAATGAAACCTTAGAGGTTTGTAAATGTTCATAAAACATTTCCACCTCCCGCTCCCCTCTCCTTTATCTTCAGTGTCTTTATAGTTCTACACTTACTGTTTGTAATTGAAAGTCTAATGTAAAGCCTCGCTAAATTAATGGAAAGACTCTCGCTGGTTTTAGTGGCTTTTGATTCAGCCTCCCAAAGAAAGGAAATAATTTCTTTAATGAAAGTGTCTTTAAGCTTAAGAGAAAACAAAACCTGAAAAGATACAAGGAAAATCAGAGGTCAAATGCAATTTTCCAGCTAGCAGCACATGTTCTTGATCTGAACCCTGCCCATAAAATTGATATGGATATTGTTAAGACAGAAAAAAAAAAATACTGTACAGAAACAAAGCATTGTTGAGCTAACAGTGAACTGGTTTAATAAACTATAATGTCTGTTCACCAGAATTAGAGATTTTTCTACTCTTTACTGCCAGCTTGTGCTGTAGAAGAATACAACTGGCAATCAGCTGACATGTATGACCTGAAGTTTCCATTTGCATGTGTGAGTTTGAGTCTTTCCCTTTGTACCAAAATTGAACCAAAAATGTCAATCGCATGAAAACTTTATTAGGAAAGTATCTCTCTAGTATTGATACAGCTTTTAACTTTCTAGGTGACTTTTTGACAGAAGCGGGTAGAGATATCATTGTTTAAAGGGCTTAATAACACCTGAGCTTCCCTGGACGATGCATTAGGCAGTGAGAATTAAGAGCGTTCTTGTCTGTGTTATATTCTGGATTCACGGATGAGGAAGGTTGTTGAAACCAGCTCAAGCAGGAATTAAGATGTGGCTTTTCCTGGATGGCTGTTGCTATGCTGTTGTTTGGCAGTGACAGTTCCAATGGATTGGTGTTGCCAGTTCAGAGCTTGGTCTCCTCCAAAATACTGCCTCAAGCTCCTCTTTTGCACGTAGAAGCGGAGTGGTTAGTGTGCATGGACTGGTATGGCTACATATTTTACTTGTGAATACATGCACAACGTATCTAGAGAATTATTTCCCAATATTTGTGTAACAGACAGTTTTGATTTTCACAGTCGCTGGGTAGATGCACACAGAACAGTGTGTGCTCCAGAGGCTGTTACTTTTTCTTAATGGAAAACACAGATGTGGGAAATGTCCTAGGAAGATGCTGCTAATAAGCAGCTACTGCTAGTTCGTAATGTTTCTATAACAGAACGTTATTTTATTATTTATATGCAAATTTTGCACAGTATAGGGGTTTTTTTGTCATTTTCTCTTTTTCATAATTTTCTTTTTGTCTCCTCTTTCCTGCTACATTTTTTGTTCTTGAACTCCTCCAAAGTCCTCTCCAGTGTCAAACCTGGTGTTGGCCAGCAATAAGCTTGCTGCGCCTCTCGGAGAGCCTGACAGCAGAGGTGGCACTGCCTCGCTGGGACACTTCGCGTTGGGCACACTGACAGGCTTCCTACCTTCACGGCATCTGCTGGCGGACTTTGTCTTTGGAGGTTTGGTTAGTTCTGGCCATGCACCAACCACTGTTCAAATCCTAAAAAGAAATGCAGTCCAAAGGTGCTGGCTGAGGTCTGTGGACCATCCAGTTCCAGGATGGCAGTGGTGGAGGGAATCCTCTGGACAGAGAGATCAGGGACAGAAGAAATGATCCTATTTGCTTTCTTGAGACTAAGTTAGAAGGGCAAAATTCTATGTGTTGGCCCAGTGACAACCTATTTTGGCTGTCAAAACTTAGAAATCTTGTCTTTTTCTCCCCACTCATCTTGAATCCACTTTTTCATTGGCTGCAATGGCTCCGCTGGTGTGCTTTTTGTAACTATTTCTTCTATCTGTTTCTAGAAGTCATACAGGGCATGAATTACTGGAAATGAAGCAAAATGTACCAGACATAAACTCAGTGCATTCTCTCTAGCTCATATTCTCTGAAGACTCATTTGTCCCTTTCCTCCTTTTAAATATTTCCTCTCTTCTTTCTGGCCTGATCTTGTTATTTGTTTCATTGGCTATTTGTTATCCAACTCTTGGCAAAATATCAGGGAAATTGTCCTGACCGTGAACTGGGAAGAACTTTTTTAAGGGAACAATGACAGCTGCTTTACTTGGGAGAGCTGAAAAACAGGCAAGCCCAAATACTATCTTTGCTGAGACCAAGTTTGTGAGGACTGCGGTGTGCTTTGTTGGACTCAGTTGTGTAGCTGATGAAGCTTGTCCAGTTGGTTTTTCTTCATTTTTTAAAGGGTTTAAGGTGTTATTCCTCCCTGTAAAACTTGCCTCACTGCTGTGATGGTGGTCAAGCAGGCAGGGATGGAGGGATGGACTCAGCTGCTGTCTGGTGGGAGCGGAGCTCCACGTGTGTGGCTCTGTGGAGGTGGTGGATCTTCTTATCTAGGGGTGGAGATGTCTTTCTGACTACAAGCAGCCCAGATGGTTGTTAAAACAAGCAGAAACTGCGTGCTTTCTTCTCTCCTGAGTCTACACCTTCCTCAGCCTGGACGAGATGAGCTTAGACCCAGTCTGAACCTCCATAAACTTTTCACTTTCGCAGTTTCACTGAAGGTTTGACTTTGCTCTGGGATTAGCCTGACATTCAGCTGCTTCAGGGCTGTTGGGTTCCTCTCTGTCTCCTCTCCAGCTGAAAGTTTATAGCTGAGCTGCGCAAGCATGTCCTGACTTCAGAGCAAACTCAAGAAAAGGCGGCTCCAGCTGCAGCTCACAGCCTGCCAGAGAGACTCCCCTGGCAGATCTCCGACAAGCCTGTTACTACAAGTTCGCCCCAACCGGCAATTCTAGCAAACACAAAAATTTGCATGAAGTTCATATTAGTTCAACACTAGCTCACGTTGCCAGCAATTCAGTAGCTGTTTCTAACTGCTTGCATCTCAGCTGAAAGATTTAAGTGCACTTGCCATGCAGCCTCTCTGAGAAAGTCGTGAAGGTGGGCGAGTGTTTAGTTTTCTCAAATACCATGGTGCAAGTGAGTTTTATAATGTCTTCTGAAAGGATTGAAGATTTTAAGTCCTAATACATGGTTGTCATCTCTGCAAGATGTAATAGTATCGAGTTTGACTTCCAAAACAACATAGGACATAGGAAAATAGGTTTATGTAATGATTTTCATTTCCACTCACTGATTCATTGAAGTCTTACACCGACTCATAAACCCAAATATTTATAAAGCCTTTCTTTTAAACTAGTTTCTAATGCTTTGACCGTATGTTTCAAAACAGCCTGTTCAAAAGCATTTCCTCCCCCTAAAGCACTCGGTGCATTATAACCTCTGTAATACCTTGGCTGCTACGGAGATCTTGCACAGCTGAGGATGTTCACTCTAAATATTTTTTTTATTTTTTCCCTAAGTTGTCAAAAGTCTTTTTCCTCAAAAAAAAAGAAAAAAAGATAAATCTGTGTTGGTCAAATTTTGAAGAAGGTTGACTGAAAAAAATCTCTAATTTGATTTCTTTTTTAATGTGGAAATTGAGTCAAACTTCAGTAGGTTTTTAATGAACGGTGTTATGCAAATATTAGCAACGTAGCTGACATTTCCTGTTCTCTTCTGACATATTATAGATTAACAAAGACTAATTATTTTCTCACCCCTTGTCTTGGGTGAATGCCATGTAGTCTGGGCTCAGGCTAATGAGCCCACCCCAGTCCTCGACTAGATCTGGAGCAAGGCAGTGGCTCCTGCAGCTCCCCACTAATTTCTGCAGTGCAACAGGTAACACCAACACCCAATGATCCGGTCTGGTACCTGTTCACAAGCTGCCTAGAGGGGTATCCAGAGCAAAGCCCACCTCCATCCTGCTGGAAAGGGCTTTGCAAAGAGGAAGTAAGCCTCCTCCCCAGTGCCACGCAGAGCGGACAGTGGCTTTGCAGGGATGTCTGTGGGAAGGGGTGGCTCTTGCCCATCCCTGGGAATGGGAGGCATGTCCGCAGTGGGAGGCAGTGCTCACGGGGTTCCCTGCTCTCACCATTGAGCATTGTTCAGAACAAACATAGATGCTATATATGAATGTGAAGCTTAATTTGTGGTTTTTACACCCACCGCATTTCTTGGAGTTGACATTTTCTGGAACTTTAGGGCTTTTTATCTCCAGGCTGTTGTTCTGGGTTTTTTTTCCTCATTCATTTTATAGAAAGCTAACAGCCCGTGTTTTTTCATCTACATAATAAAATAGCATGCAATCAAATTGACCCACACTTTAGTCAAAGCAGCTGTGTAATGCTGTTCTCTACTCGAAGGTGTACAAACCTAGAGGGCAGTGGGGACATGGTTGGTTGGTATAACACAGTACAGCTGCACCATGACATTGCTTGTGGGGATGCTGAGAAATCTGGAGGAATTCCCTGGGGAAATGTTGAGCTGGGAATAAAAAAACCCAAACAACCCAACCTGCTTCACCTACTGTTCCACTTTGTACCCAACAGTGAAACAATTAAAATGACTTGCTTTTCAGAAGTGCCTTGGACCTGCTGTGACTGAATGGCACATGGGCCACTCCTTGTTCCTGAGAGTGCCCAGAATGTTCAGGGCATTTTCCAGGTGGGAGAAAGTTACTGCTAAGCAGACACAGAAGAGCGAGGGAGGACATTCAAGGCAGCAGGTATTTAGGGTAAGTGCAATCTCATTCATTCTAAATTTTTGGCTCTGCTGCTTCTTTAAACTTCAGAGTTTCAAAGAAAAAATACTTTTCTCCTCTTTTAGGAGTATTGGAAAGCTCCTTGCTCCTCCTGCGCTGTGGCAGAAGATCTGCATGAAGATTTCTACAAGTATTTGACATGAGGTATGTAGTGCTCACCTCCAAAAATCAGATTAATATTTTGCCTGAGGATGGAAGAAAATAGGACAGTCACTCCTTTTTCTGGGAATTTCAAGCCAAATAGAATAGTTATGTATTTTAATTCATTAGCAAGGGAGCTGCAGCACGGGTCATTGGGTCCCCTTGTCAGGCACAGGATGACGGGTGTGTGGAGATGGAAGGACTGTTGTCACCTCTTGCTCTACCATCATCAGGTGTGTGGCTGTGGCAGACGTGGTGAGCCAAAACCCTGGAGGGTCTCTGCAAACCCCCCCATACTCTGACCTGCCACAATCTTTTTCTCAAAGCTGTCCCTCCACTCTTTACTAGTCAGAATGGTGGATTTTGGCACATGCAGCAACTAAATCAGACAAAGCCAGCTGGAAGAAACTGGTAGTAGCCCCAGACAGGCATTGATAGACATTCCCCATTGGTTGAAAGTTTCTAGTTTAGTTTCAAGGACACTTTAATTTTCAAATCCCTTTTCCATTGGACATGTACATGTGAAGTCAGATAGCAGAGATAAAGGTTGGCACAAGAATATACGCCTAGCTTCCTGATTTCTATTGTATACCATAATTATAGTAGCATACACTTTGGACTGACAGCATTTTTCAGCAACAGAGTACTTCAGAAATATTAATCTCATATCAGCTATTTGTGTTGAATACTGCTATTCAGCAGGTGATGTAAGCTAATATTATCATAATTCTATGGACAGAAAAACAGAGAAAGAAAGAAAGATTAAGTGACTTACCTAAGGTCAACAATATGTTCAAGAGAAAACCTATTTAAGCTTTGGGATTACTGCCTCCCACTGATCAAGAAATGTGTGCAGTATTGCTAAGAAACTAATGTATGTGGACCTTTGATAAATTAGAAATGATACCGACTTAGGAGGTTACTCATTCACCAGTGCGAGGGAGGTTTTTGATTGCACAGCATTCCAAAAGCCAGGAGGACGTGGTGCTTACTAACTGCAATGGCCAGATCCTGCAAAATGTCACCATGTTCCTACTTGTGCAAGTCCCACGGACTTCAGTCTCTTAAAGCAGAGCTGGATCTTCAGCAGGTGGTTAGTATGAGTCTAGAGTTGTGATGAGCTTATAATTTGGCAAAAAAAGGGCCAAAATTCAATTCTTTTGACCTCTTCTCCTCACTAGTGGCCATTTGCCATTCCATTAAAAAGGAATTAATACTGATTATTATTATTAGGAATAGGTTACATGATGAGGAACAGAAGGAGTTTATGTCCATGCAACTTGTACAAGTTTCAAGGTAAAAGCATCCCTGAAATTGAACACTGATGGTATAGCAAGTTTAGAAAATTGATTATCCCTTGACAGTTGAGTAAATTTCAGGGGGGTGGGGGGGGTGGGGGAAGTTTAGATTGAAAAATGGCTAATAATGGGGCTAATGTATTTGTACATGGGGGAAAGGGGAAACAAGGCTTTTTGTTTCCTGGGCCTTCTGCTCTTACATTGCATTATGAATGCCATTCAGGGAAGCAACCTCTGCAGAACAGGTCTAATTGCTAAATCATTATGTTTCAACAAAAGTGAGCAGGGTCTTAGGTTTTACTTGGCCTGGATGTTTAAAGACAAATTATAAGTTACGTAATAAAACAACAGAATCATTAAACATTGATTTACATGTTTATTTTGCTATAAGAAATGAAATTTTTATTGGAACGGAATTAAACAGACGTTTATGTGCTTGTATTCCCCATAGCCTTTTGTATACTAGCAATATAGCAATATTCATAAATCATACCAGAGTTTTCAAATTTCCTCAGGAGTGACCTAGGCAAGAAACCCTTAACAACTTGCTGAGAGACTTTGAAATTAAATTCAGCTGTAATATCATCATGACTAATTTATGGCTAGTTTGGTTGCTACAAAGATACATTTAAAGAAATCGCAGCACAGAGTGAGGATAAGACAGAACATGGCTTCATGGAGTTATTCCACTAGAAAGATTCATTCTATGTTTCATTACTTTATTGAACATGGCAAACCAGTCTGTTCCTTGAGAGAGAGGGAATGTTATAACGAAACATGTAAATACTAGGCCTTCAACCCAGCAAAACAGGAATAACAGTAGATACGAAATTAAACCTTCATAGAGCGGTTGAAGGACCCTGTTCCCTTTGACATCAGATACATTTGTGCGTGTGTATGAACATGCAGCAGCATCCACAGACGTGTGCTCTATATGTATATGTGTATGTACAGATGTACATGTGCTCATGCATGCATATGTCTCCACTTTAGAATAAGGTTAATAGTAAAATATTGCTAAAGCTGAGACATTATCTGGCACAATTTGAACCACGTTTCTGGAATGCCCTACATCCCTGAAGCCCGTTTTCGTCCCACTGCAGCTTTTGAACTTCCTGCAAGGCTCGTTACAGCAAATTGAGATTGATGACAAAGTGCAACATTTTGAAATTATTAAAGGTATTTGTTTTTCCTTTAACTTCTTTTACCACAGACTGAAAAGGATGAAAAATGGTTCTTTTTTTCACAGTAATTATATGTCTGACTTCTCAAATTTTATGCGGACGGAAAACTCCCTCTGAACTCTGTGTGTGTTGGGACCCAGCTCATAAGCATCTTGCTTTATCCCACTCCAGCATCATCATCACCTCTTGTTTAAGACATGGATTTTCATTCTGTCCTTGCTGGTTAAGACCAGTGAATTATTTCACGCAGAAGTTAAGCTGAAATATTTCCTGGTGTATGTCCTTTTGTGCCACCTGCCTTCAAGTAAGTGGCCTCCTATTGCTGTTGAGCCTTCTAGGATATCAAGTTCTCACCCTTTTCCATCAACAGTCAAGGGGCTGACCACAACCGAAGCACTGAGGGGCTCATCCTCCCAAGGTTGTCTTCTTCCCGGCCACTCTGTGTGGTGACATCTTGGCATCATACGTGGAGAAGCAGTTTACAAGAGCCCATATAACTAACCAGAGGTCTCCACCATGTCCCAGTCATCCCGCTGTCACACCGCTGCCTATGACCCAGCCGACCGATGCTCGCCCAGCACCACACTGCTGACTCGGCAGGTGCCCAGGGCTGCCCGCACCGGGACTGGGGGAGCGCACAACAAACAAGTACTCACCCAGTGGCAGCGCCAGCCGATCTCCCTATTTAATAAGCAAGGGAAATGAGTCGCAGCTAAACTCATTGCACACTTCTATTACGTGAAAGAAGTGTCAATAATTCTGTAAATACACCAGGGAATTTATTCATCTCAGCCTCCAGTAATGGTGAATTACCCTGGTGACTGGTGCAAAATTCGGAAGCGTATACAACCATAATGAGAAAGTTCTGTGGTTTCCCTTAAAAAGTAATATAGTGGTTATTGCTGGTAGTTACTGCTTTTGTGAAGTATTAACGCGTGGTTATAGTGCAGTCATGTAGCAAAATTATAAGGGCCTGTAGAATGTTACTTAGCAACACTTGCTAAAGTTGAGGTGGTAACGAAGAAATGGAGTAAAAGAAACACGGAGTGTTTTGGAGTCATAAAATGAACTGTGGTGTGACTTGAGAAAGCTGTTCTGAAGTTAAAGACATCTATTTCTCTTTTTGCCATGTGAACATGGCAGAAGAACTTAAATGCTAATTTGAAGCAACACACTTGAAATATCTAAGTAACAGAAACAAGCATTATGTTATTTTTTTCTTATCATTGCTGCTGTCTGGGAAAAGCATCAGAATTGCTGGGCTTTTGAAGATCCTCTCCTTGTCATTTCAAACCCATCCCGAGGCACCAGCTGGCCAATTAAAATAGTCTCTCCTTTGGAAAGCTAGCATTTGTCAGAGTTAAGAATGAAGGCTTCTTTCTACTACATTTATTTTCCCCATTCATTCATTTACATAACTCTCTCCACCATTAATCAAGTGCCTGTAGGTATATTTCAAGGAAAGGATAAGGCCATAAAAATGAATGCAGATAGTTCTAGTTATAGATGAACCTTCCACATGTTGCAGATCTGTCTCAGACGCTTATCTTGGTTTATCTCCACCTGTTTAAATTGGAAAACTCACAAAAATCCATCTCCCATGAGATTTCCAAGGTTTCTTGATTCCATGTGGGTCAGAACTGCCACAAGAGATGCATTTCTCAGAGCGCTTCTGAGCTGCTGCCAGGAACAGGGAGTGCTTGACTGTGCCACTTAAAAAAAAAAAAAAAGTTTTCTTTGAAAAGTCACCAAATTTTATAACATTAAAAAAAAAAATGTCCTAGTTTAGTCTTGGGTATGATTAAAAGAGCTGCTCTGATTTATTGGTGTCAAACAAAGTATGTTTGTGTAGAACATTATTTTGTAATGGAAAAAGTGTCGGTGGAAGCACTGCCTATCAGCACTGCTTGGACTGGATGAGGACTGAGCCTTAAATTAGGAGTCGTTTAATAACTGGAGAAAAGGAAGACTGCTAAGAATGTTGTATCTAGGAGGCCATCTCTTAGTCTCTCAGATAAAGGTAGCTGTGAAGTCAACCTCAGCGACATCTAGGGTTCTGCTGATTAAATGATAGATGATATTTGCCTGCTTTGTGCCTCACCCTGGCCCTGTAAAGCAAATGGAAAGAAGTGTCTTATTCCAATCCCACCAGGAGCACTGAGCCATGAATATGGAGTGAATGTTTCACAGGGAAACTTTCTATATACACAAATTTAATAAACAAATTTCTGGTCGGTAACATAGTTGCTTCCTATTGTCCTTTAATTTTGCACTTTCTTTTTCCTTGTAAATGAAAAAGTCGTTTTATTTTGACTAAGTTCTTGTTCTTGCCCATTGCCTCACTCAAAGTAGTGCCCTACCAGAGCATTGCCACCAGGATGTGTCTACCAGGGTCTACCCAGAGACAAATAGAAAATCAAACAGAAGTGACTGCTAATGCAGGGGAGCCAAGCCTGCTGTTAATAAACTAGTCTGATTCAGCATGTACTTCTCCCACCAAAACAAACAAAAAAAAAATCATCGTTCTGAAGCATTTTTAATAGGAGAACCCCTGTGCAAAGGGAGACATTACTAAGACAGCTACTCACACCTCTCTTGAAATGGCCATGTTCATTTTTCCCAAAAACATACAGCCAAGATGGCTTTTGGCATTAAATCTGCTTCATGGCCCTTTGAGATGCCATTGGACTACAGCTGAGGCCCTTAACAGGACAAAAATAGTAGCAAATATAAATTTAATTCAGACAACTTTAGATAAAAATTATATGGAAAATCAACACTGACAGGAAAACTCTAACATGCAAAATTGTACTGGAATTAGCAGAGTCCTCTGCACCTATACACATTCCTCTAGCAGATGTTCTGCCTGTCCCACTTGCAGGCAACTACTACTCTTGGTCAAAGTACTCCAGGTGTTAAAAAATAGGTGATCCTGATTTTGTGATTTTTAGCAGTGTTTATTTTGGGTGAACAAAATTTTCTTCTGTCTTCAGATGTTTAATGGTTATTTGAAAGCAACTTGATGAATAGAAAAGCGTGTACTCCCACTTGGGGCAAACGTATTTTTGGAGTGATTCATAATAATTAATCTTTGTCTAAGTGGAATGCATTGATTTCTCCTACTGGTGGTGACTGTACTTCTGTTTCTTTTCCTAAGTTAGATGGTTCTGCTCCAGAGGCATATTTGCTGATTAAATTGGACCGTGACCGGGCACTCAAGTTATGTCACCATTATCCAAACGATCTTTTAAAGAACACAGAGTACTTGTTGTTGCAGATATTGGGCGCTCCACATTTAATCAAGGACCTTTGTAGCTTGTTATTTCTAGAATTCAGATTACTGCAACTTAAAAGCCTCTCTGTCCTTGCCAGTGCTCAGTGACATAAAATAAACCTGCATATTAAGAAAAAAAACACGAACCTTGTCAAGTTGCACTGAGGGATGGGAAGAAAAAGAAAGCATTTTTTATGGCGATCTGGAAACGCCATCTGCAGCACAGCTATAAAGGGAAATGTTATCATTTACTAATCTTTTCCATGTAGCCAGAACTCCATTTTCAAGTGCTGTCACCCGCAGCAGTACCCGCGTGGTGGGGCAGCCCTGGCAATCGCAGGGTCCCACGGCACGGGTGGGTCACAGCCACGTAGCAGGAGACAGTTCATACCCCAAGGAACAGGCAGCGAGGGGGGGAAGGGGAACAAAGCAGAGGGAGCAGTTTCCTGCTGCTCCTTGGTGGGACCAGACACCGAACCCTGGGTTTAGCCTCCGTTTGCTTCTCCCAGCCCTGCTGTGGGCTGCCCAACATCCCCAGGGTCGCTTGCGGCTGGCCCCGAGCCCGCCGAGCCGCTATTGCAGAGCAGGGCGCCTCTTGCCATTTTCCTCCGGCTGCCGCCTCCTCCTCCTCCTCCCGGGCGCCAGGGACTGCGGTAGGGATGCAGACGGAGGCGGCACAGCTTCTGCAGCTCTCGATGAAGTGCTCCAAGTTCCTTTTTTAGTAAAATCACTTTGTCTCAAAAGTGCCGCGGAGCAAAGCATCTCACCCCCGCTGCCCCCCTCCTTGCGCCGGGTGCGGTGGAGGTGCCAGGCCGACGTGCCAGGAATGCTCCTTGTCCCCGGAGATGGAGCATCCCGGGGCCCCGCAGCCCGTACCCCAGCCTGTACCCCATCCCGAGCCCCAGCCCAACGGGAAGTTTACTCAGAAAGATCAGCCTGTCCTCCCTGACCCAGCTGGTCACTCTCTGGTGAGGGCTGGTGGCAGCATTGCTCCTTTGTTCATTTTAAACATGGCATCTAAGGAATGGACAGAAACCATCAACTTTTTTTTTTTTTTTTTGGCCTGGGATAACAAATAACTTGCATGCAGCTGTAAAACACTACACTCGGGGCAGGATTTCACTGGCTGCAGGATGACAAACTCTGCACAGTGTCATTAGATTCTTCTGTATTACGTTTTGTCTTTTCTGTGCTGGTCCTAAGCAGCCCACGCTGCTGGTGCTGGGGCACAGCCAGGGTGCTAGGAAGAAAAATGGCATGAAGTGGCGATGGGGGCAAGTTCTGTACTCCATTGCTGAGTTTGGTTATGCTCCATTGCCGGTTCTGATGTCTCCTGATTTCAAAAAGGGCTTTGGCCCTAAGCCTTTGCCAGTATTCCACCACAGAAACAATTTACTTGTCCAGATACCTCCTGCAGGTCAGATGGCCACTCTGGGTGGGGGTGACTGGCATCACATTGCCCTCACAAGACACACAAGGCAGGGTGTGAGTAGAGGGAGAATGAGGGGTGGGTGAGCAGGGAGCAGAGCAGCGTAAAAGGGGCTTAAGTTCCAGCAAGGGAGTCAAGGAGATGCTGGGAGCTAATGAGCTGCTAATGAGGCTGATAAGGAACATGTGGAAATAAAGAGAGCAGTAAGCAGGAGAGAAGGTTGGAGACAGGGTGTGGAGGTCCACGAGGACATGAGTAGTGAATATAATGTGATGATAGAACTGGGTTAAGAAAAGGAGTTTGGATAAGAGATGAAGTTGGGATGAGAGCAGGAAATCTGAGGTTGCAGGTAAGAAGGGGAACACTTAGTTTCACAAGTTTGGTGAATTGACTTGTTGTCTGTGAGGATGTTGTTTTCTCCAGTGCCTGGTTGGAGCTCAGTGTTCCTGGTTCAGCTCTGAGCTCTGATGAAAGGTCCCTGTCTCTCCCTAAACTTTGCAGAGACCATCTGCACCTCTGCCAGTGTATGGGGCAGGCACCTGTATGTACGCTGTCTGTGTGGCTGCAGATATGATGCTAAGTGTGAGAGACTGTCCCTGGTTTGGGGAAATTACTTGCTGCACAATGATACAATCCTTAGTGATGTGACAGGGTACAACTGGGTATTGAGACAGGCTTTGTGGTTTTTTGGTAGTTTATTTATATGTATAGATTTCCTGCCACCCTGGGTGGCTCTGCTCCTCTGCCAAGATCCTGGAAGACTAATTTTTATCTGTCAGATTTCTCTTCCTACATGATGGGAGGCAAGCCTGGGACTTCAGACAGGATGGTCCCATGACTAAGCTCTCATGCATTTGAATGCTGTCCTGATGAACTGGATTTAGTTTCCTCAGTCACCCAAATCAAACTCTTTTAAGATGAGTTCTTCTGTGGTTTTGGGCAAGGATTGAGGACTGGGTTTTGCAGATGTTGCATATTCCTGGTTGCAATAGATACAAGAGTTGAGTTTTGCATGCACAGCGTAAAGGCCTCTGGGAAACAAGTGTTGTGAATAGCTTGGACTCCCCAATGTCAATAGGACTTTTTTACTTTATTCTGATTATTTCTCACCCCTCCCTATTGTCACAACATGTGGTTTAGCTGCAGGAATACTTATGTTGCTTTTGGGTGACCCAATAACAAGAAGTACAGAAAACCCATGAGGTGATGAACAATTTTGTCATATATCTTATGTAAAAGGTAGCAAGTAAGGCATGGTGCAAGTAGAAAAACAAACACAAAATTATTAAAACGTATGCTCCACTTGAGAAAAATGAGGGGCAGAAAATTCTTAGTAAAATATTTGGGAATTTAGTTGCTCTTGCTGATCTCCAATTACTGTAAAGACGGTGTTCATGTAAGTCCTTGTGCTTATGCATAAGTTCCCATTTCAGCCACTTGTCCAATATTGGATCATATTTATTCTGACAGCAGGTGTGAGATTACACTGTGAATAAAACAATCACTTGCTGGCAGAATAACTTCTACTTGTCTTGAGAGGTGGTGATGTTACTGGGCCTTGTGTTAGAGGCTGAAGATGGCTGATCTGTTTCTACATCTCCGGACCCTGCTAGTAACCTGAACTGGTAACCTGAATGCTCATTTTTTAAATGTGTTTTCCACTAAAGCAGTTTAAAAGCATCTCTGTTGCTGTGAGTTCTTGCTTATTTGTCATAAAAGAGGGGGGGGGGGGGGGGGCGGGGGAAGCACCAAACGGGAATTAACAAGAGGATTTTCTTTGTGACTTCAGTCCCTCATTAGGAGGTTTATGATCAGGCTTTGGGAAAGCTTTCCTTGAATTATTTTAAGGTTCTAATGATAAAAACCTTGGGGAGGTCATGCACATGGGGGATTTAATACCCATTCAGAACCATCTGGCATTAGATTACATGCAGGGAAGAACAAAATCTGGCAGTAATATTCATCTCCATTAACCCAGAATACAGGCTGATATGATTATAGCAGAGAAAATACTTTCACCCTTTCACCAGGAAAAGCTCTTAATAGACCTGGGCTAAATTGGGTTATAAAACCAAAGACGACTTGAAGCATGGACTTGCCTTGTCATTGAGTGCATTTGCTTTGGCTTTTAATATTAATTTCATATCTCTTTAACTTTGACAACTCATATGTTAAGTTACAAAATATTTCTAGGGTGAAAGATGGTGTTTGCAGCTCCTGACTTAGTAGTAAGACCGTGCTCACAGTGTAAGCATAAAGCTGGAGTAGACCCCATTCATGCTTTGCTTCTAGCTCTTCTCAAGAGCATCACTGAGATCCCAATTATATCCTCAGCAAAACTCCCACTGATGTCAGTCGTGACTAGATAACCTGCTCTCAAACCAAGACCCTGAACCAGCTATGTGAGCATGTGCTTGGCCTGAGGCACACTGAACGGTGAGGGTGTTGTGCAAGCCCAATTAAGAGAGTGAAGAATGTCAGGGAGGTGGTCACTTCTCATCCAGACTAATTGTCTTTCAGCCTAACTGCTTGGGCAGGCTCTCTTGAGCCTCCTGTGCTGCTCATTACTTCTTGCACCAATTTCACCTCTCCATTCCCCTCAGCAGAATGGCTTCTCCAGAGATGGTCTCTCTCTGCCCTCCAAGTTTTCTCTCCTCTCCCAGCTTGGCACAGTAAGTGCAGTTGGATAACACCTCTCCTTCAGCCAATGTTATGATTCTCTTGCTATATGGGAAGCGAATCCATATGGTAGACAAGAAAAGGCCATTTATCTCAAAGACTATTGAGATGTGACCATCTCACATTAAGGCTTCAGTTTAGCCAGCCTTTCTTGCATATGTTGCTGTCATGTCTTTCCACCAGAACAGAGATGGACTCCGAGTCAGCCAAAACAATCCTCTTAGCTTGTTATCTGGTTTGTACTTAGCATGGCCCTGTGTACCAAACATCCAAAGGAAGTAAGACAAAAAATATCTTATTATGTCTTTTCCTTTGTTCTGAGAAGCCACCTGTGCCAGCTTTCCCTTTGCCGACTGCTATCTGGCGGAGGGAATTGTTATCAGCCCGCGATAGGGCTATAGTTCAGTAAATGCGATGTGCATCAAGCTTGGTGAAGAAGTTTGTTCTGTGTTCAGTATTTAGATGCTTCTCCCAGAGTGGCTGAGAGAGGATGATATTCAATTAATAGCTGCTTTGAGGAAGGGAGCCCAGGGTCCTGGTAACGCCAGCTGGGCAGGTGGATGAGGGACAGCAAGCACAGCACGTGGCCCAGGACACTGCTTCAAGGTGTCCCAGTGCTTCCTCAGCTGAGGAAGACCTCAAGCAGGTAACTAGGTATTTAATGCTCCTTATCTGATTTTGCGTCCCTGAGTCCTTTCTGCAGTCCCCACCAACAAAACAAAATGACAGCTCATTTAATTCAGAGTAAAAGCCTCCATCTTTTGCACTTCTGGAAGATTAAGGAACAGGGAGACACGTGAGACATGGCTCTGGTGGATGTCCTGCAGTGTCTGCAGGTAAGTTTCTGCTTTCTTCTCTGGGGTTGTAACATATTCGCTGATGGATTTATGCTGCAGTTGGAAACCAGAACCCAGGACAGCCTGTTCTCTGGCTTCACGCTATAAACATAAATACACTCGCACAGCCGTTTGTATCTGGTTCTTTCTATCTGCACGAGCATTTTATTATCTCTCTGAAATGGTCCTGAAGGGGAGCAAGAGACTGGCAACAAAATGAAGTGCTCAAACAGGAGCAAGAACAAAAAGGAGCAAAGGGCAAGAGGCTGCTGTGAGACCATACAAGCAAGAGCAGGCAATTAATGACAGGTATCAAAGTGACTGTTGGAAACGGCATGTTTTCCTACGAGGGCTCATCTTTTGAGCAGGAGCTGCCATTGGCTCACATCGGAGTTGTTCTGATCTGAAGTGCATTCTTTACATGGAGGAAACTTTGTCCCATCTCCAGTTTTGAACTTTGCAGAATGAGTTGCGAAGTTAATGACAGGCCTTTGAATTAACTCGTGTTGTGGAGCAGCAAGTGAGTAAGGTGGGGGGTGGGGAATGCAATTATGGTGCAAACAAACCTCACCCATCTTAGTATTAGAAACTACCTGAGAAGAGTTTTCAGCAGTGTTAAATTCATCTTCCAAACAAATTATCCCAGGTCTCCTGTGTGAGAAACTAGGAACCAGAGGGTTTGCAAAACGTGGGAAACGCTGAGTAATTCCAGGCAGGCAGTACAGAGCTCTCAGCTGCTTTCTTAGAGTCCTCACAAAGCCCTCGTATTCGGGTCCCCTGGTTTTGTTGTTACTTTGCCCCGAATGTGCCAAGTGTCTTTTGACTCTGCGAGACCCCGTGTGCTGAACAGGACGAGGCAAATGGGGTGGCAGGCAAGTGGGGCAGCAAAACACAATTGAAAGGTGCTTGCCTGATAATATGATGCTTGCAATGACAAGAAAAAGCCCCAACTAACCCCTGCTATCTACTGATTCTGGGCTCAGCTGACAGTAAATGTCTCTCATACCCCGTTGGCCACAACCATCCCGAAGAAGCCAGGGTGCTTTGCCTGCGTAAGCAGAACTATTGCCATCTTTCAATCACCGCTGTTGGAGAAGTACTCAAACTCTCATATTCTGAATGATTCCAGCTGTTTTCCACTCCCTCAGAGATAGCATCAGAAAGTAGTCGCTTACACTGAGATTACTTTAATGATATCAAAGGGTGTGGAAGAAGGCTGCTAATTAGTAAACCCTCAAGGTACAAAGATATAAATAGCCCTGGAGCAGTGAGAAAAGATCCAAATCTGCAGTCTAACATTATCTTGGGATGAAAGCACTACGTGTAGACTGATTCCACTAGAGAAGAGTGATTGAACTTTCCTGTTGAGCTGAACATCAGGGCTTGTTTTGACTGATAAAGCTCCTTGTCAGATTGTGCAGCATATTATCAGTTTATTGAGCCACCTGCCAAGGCTGAGCCAGGAGCAGCAGTAGCAAGAACTTAGTCTGGGATGAGCAATCATTTTGGAGGGAAATTACTGCCTTGTGCTTTTACCTATTAAAATAACACCTATCCCAATTTCCTTTGCCAAAAGCTAAAATACTTTTGGGGTCCAGGCAAAAATTGTGGTAAGCAGCTGGAATTCATCAGTTGAGCATTTGCTAGAAAAATAAGTCCTTCCTACCCAATACAGTCATGGCAGAAAGGAAATGTCAGGGCTGGGAGAGATGGAAATTGCAGCATTGCCTGTTCTTGATCTCTTTGCGTACTCGGAAGCCACATCCCTCATCTCACAACCCTGATGACAGTTCATTCTCCATCTTCCAGCACAACTGGCAAACCAGTTAGCTGCTCTTAAGTGGCCATCCTGTATCTTGATGCAATTTACAGTATTCCTCCACACTTGATTTCTGCAGCGATTACTTACGGGGTTTTTTTTTAGTCCTACGCTGTGTCTCTTGAACACAACACAAACCAGCTGCTTGCAGTGGCTTTGACAGCACTATCGCCCTCTGATAAACTTAGAGAACTTAGTTTTAAGTGAAGGCTGTCTTTAAGGAAGAGGGGGGGAAAGACAAAAACTAACCCAAGCTTCCCTTCAAAATACCAGCCCAGCCACGAGTGTGGACTTGCACAGCTGTTCCCAGAGGCAGGGTCGGAGTAGCGCACGTAAGGAGAGCTTCTGCAGGACCACACAAGTTTACTGCTATTCTTAACTCCTAGCCTCGCAACTGGGAAACTCCTGCCAAGCTGTTTGAGACAGTGGCACCTGGGAAGTATTATATGAGTCTGTATTGCATCATGAGAACCCTATTTGCACTTAATTACACATCTCCCTCCCACCCCCAATATAACAAGCGAGACAGATGCTGCATCTACAAAGTGAGAAAGAAACGCAGATTTAAAGTGGGATCTGACAGCCGCAAGCCTACGAGCAGGCTGCAGACAAGACCCCAGCGATGAAGATCCTCGCAGTATTGTGCAGTCCAGCCCGGTGAACGTAGGTGCTGTCTCTAGCGGTGATTCCCACATATCATGCAGCTGGGATTTGAACAGGTCGTCTCACACTCCTGCCTCCTTGCACTGAAAAGTTGGTGGAGAGGTGTTGACCTCCCTTCTCTCCTTTGGTCCCTCTCTGTGAGCCCATCTCTCAGCCAGAAAGCCTGGATGTTATCTCCACAGACCTCCTGCCAGGTGCTTTGGATGGTGCTGGCTGTAACAGCCTTACCCAAAGCACGTTAGGATTCCTTGCGAGGATTACCCGGCCTATCTGTTTGGGGCAGCAGGTTAACAGGCACCAGCTGGGCTAACAGATCTCCCAACGCAGACTGCTCTGCCAGGGATGGGTGCTGGGGAGGCAGGACAGCCTCATACCCACTCTGCTGGCCCACCGGGTGTAACGGCAGCATCGCTGCACTGTGTTTAGCAGGAGCAGATCCCCTGCAAACAGACACAGCTGGTAGGTGGGCGCAGATCCATCACCAGCTAACGCCTGTCTGAAGCCCAGTGTGTTTATTCCCCGGGATGGCTGGAAGACAAGGTATTTTTGTTTCACGGGGCAATCCCAGGGTGTACTTACGATAAATGTGCAGATCAGTCTTTTTAAAGCAATTCATCGGAAGTGGATCTCCAGGAGCATTTTGAACTTGGGCTCGCCACTCACAGACTTGCTGTTGTGTGTACTTCGGGGCTTTACCCTTTTATCCTCCCCTCATTCACACGTCAAATCTTTCGTCCCCTGCCATGTAATCCAAGACAGGAAATTTCTGTTCTGTTTACATTCAGGCCATGGTAGTGCAGTCACTAATCTGGCACAAGCCTGGGCTACTGTAAGGAGGTGATCCTCTTCCCGCTAACCTTTTCCCACCATCTCCCTCGCTCTGCCTCTACAGTTCATGGGTTTGGGCGTTAACTCTGTAGGTACTTTAAAGAAGTCCCAGATGGTATGATGGCGAAGTATGTTTATCAGATATGGTATAGCTGAGTGAATAAAGTGAATGGTCCGCTACATGTAGAAAATGGAAATTTAGCAAGGAATGTTTCAGCTTTCCTGGTTCAGCAGTTTTGCAGATAGTGATTATTGACTCGGCTGGGAAGTGGAGTTCTTCCATGTTTTGTGCAGACTATTCATCTGCATGGACCCCACTTGACGCAAAGTTTGAGTTACTGCAGATCACAAGCAGCCTCAGAACAGCTCCTCTGTATGATGGTTTTCAGTACAATAGGGAGGATCTTCTCCGGTTTCAGTTTAAAACTTGTCTCATTAAATCTGTCACTTCTTTAGGCACATTCTGGATTTAAAAACGGGAGAAGGAAAATATATGTGAGCAAAGTCACACTTTGACACTCTTCAAAATTTCCAGCATCTTTTCAGATGGTGGGTAAATTCATTCTACAGATGATTCATTAACACTTTTTCATATACTTTCATTTTAATATGTATTAAGGCTGCAAGCAAACATCAGGATGCTTATAAAACAAACAAACAAAAAAACCCAAACAAAAATACCCCCTCAACAAATAGTTTAGCTTTCCTGTTTAGTTTGAAATGTGGTTTAGGAATATTCTTCTAAATACACCAAGGCTGGTTGGTGTCTTGCCTATTTGGCATATTCAGAAAACATACATGTCTAGCTCTGCAGCTGAAATGTGAGTCATTGTTGCAATTAAATGGTTTACATGCTGAGAAACACAGTGTCTTTATACAATACAACACACTATTTACAGTGCAATGCATATTGGATACTATCAGGTGAAAAAATATTTCTTTTACTATGCTTGTAATTGATTTCTTCTCTGTATAGTTGTAGTGAGTTATCCCCACACTTTCAGTTTTAAATGTGTTTCCGATTTTAATGAAGTGTCTGTTTTAATGACGTGTGAATCCCAGTCAGAAAAAGCTACTTTACACAGGGATGAGAAGAGGGTGGTTTTCCTCCCAAATCTTCAGGAGCTGTGCCCTGTGACAAAGTTCCCCTGTGAGGCAACAGCTCAGGTTTCCTTCTGTGCTGGAAAAAACACCATGAAGATGATCTCATGGATCACTGCTTCAGCTCTCTCCAAAATACAGTAAACTGGACAGTAGGTAGAAGTTTCCGTGATTAAATTCCTTTCAGAATTGGGAAACTGATATTCGTTCACATTCAAGGCTTTTTAATCTGATTGTGTGTCATCTGGCTATTTAATTATTCAATAAGCTGTGCTGGCCAAGGAATGTAAAGTGGAATTGCTGTAAAATAGCTGTGGTACAAGACGGTTCCTATAATTGATGTTGCTTTTGCTCAAACTTTCTCACAACTTTTTGGCATTGAATTAATTCCGTTTCCCACATCAATAACCAGGTAGTGTTCAGCAGTGCAAGGTCTCTTACCTCGTATTATGGATATTTTTCCTCATGAGGGGTAGGACCTGCTATACTTCAAAATGAGTTGAATACAACTGCTACATGAGCAGGCACTTGTCAGAATGAAGGCTATCTTGGTGGCTTGAACAACAACAGAAAAATATATAATTGAAACTGTGGAAAACTGGATCGCACTGGAGCTGGAAGGCTGGAAGTGTCTGCCTCTGCAGGACCCTGTTGGACATCACTTCTGGTTACACATGTGCCTAAGTACTTTGTGGAGCCGGGCTCTCAAAGCATGCAGAAACACCCACGCACTTCCAGAGACTATCCAGGGACACAAAACACTTTCCATTCTTCCCTCGGAGAAACTCGCCTTGTCCTCACCTCGCCCAGAATTGTAGCCTCAGCAGCAAAGACAGCGTTGCCTGGATGACAGGGTAGACGTGGTAAAGCTCGCTCAGTGCTGCAGGCATGGGAGGAGCAGACCACTGCATGCCTGCTGGGGAGCATCTGAAGGTGGTGGCTTTTCCTCTGGCTGCGGGACACATTTTCTGAGACAGCTGAAAGATTCCTGTATTCTTGTTTTATTAGTGTTACTCTAGCCAGAGTCTGCAGGCGTTTCATCCCAAACCAGCTGCATAGAGCCAGAGGAGATAATGCACAGAGCTTTTGTAGAGGGTATACACTTTTCTTAAAGCAAGAATAAAATGTTAGCCTCCTCTTATCTAGGAGAAATATATATTAATGTGCATGACCATGTCTGTTGCTCTAAGATCAAGCAAGAAAATTAATTATGACTCTTAGTCATGCTGCAGGTATGAGGGAGGATGGACCCCAGCTGACTCCTGCCCCAATACTCTGAACAACAGAATGGGTTAGGTCAGGGTTTTCCTCACTTGTGCTCTTTCCAGATCACTCAGTAAGAGCTGGCCTGCAGCCCTGCTCTGTCCTGCAGCACCAAGGATGGAAGCTGAGGTTTTGCTGCTCTGTGAGGCTCAGCAAGCTGGGGACAGTCTGCCTGGCCAGCAGGAAAGGAAAAGTCCCACGGCGTAGGGCTGTTTGCTGAAAACCTCATCATGAAGCAACCCCTGAGTCCTGCTTAAAAAGATATGATTCATCTGCTTGCTTGAATCTGTTCTTTCTATTGTTTCAGGCAGATTGCCTGTGCCCCCAGGCATGCAGCCGATGCCTGGAAGGACGGATGCCCTGGTTTGCTCCATATGCAGCATGCTCGCTTCTGTATGGTACTCAACTGATGCAGCACTTCCAGCCTGGCCTGAAACCTCCAGTCTCCATCACCGGGTGCGTCGAGTGCGGTTTTGCTGAAGCAGATGATAGGGCAAAGTCACTCTGAGTGCCAAGGCAGTGGTCCTACTCTACGGCAGCCATGCAGGTGGTGGCACCAGCAGTGGGAAGCATCACGCTGTGCCCAGCCCCAGCATTGACCCTGCTGTGCCAGGAGCATCTGGACTGGCCAAAACCCACCTGACTTTGAGTGTTTCCAGGGAGGATTCTGATACCTACTCAGTTGCTGCCTGCCTGCTGGCCAGTGTAGCCTGTAGATTGATGAATGCAGCCTACATTGAGTTCAACAGGGTTTTTGTCTAAAGTTTATGTCATTTTTTTAAGAATACCTGGGTGAGGTTTCCTTTTTACATTTGAAAGAAAAGAAAAATGTGTGTGTTGAAAGATGCAAAAGACGTTCAAGAAATGCACAGATCATAGTTTCAGACAGGTTGAGCAGTGGGACTGAGTTAAATCATTGATAGCATCTGTTTTGATTTTTGACTGGTTTTAAATTGTATAGTTACACTAAACAATTTTGAGTAAAAAAATCTTTCCTAGGTAGCTTCCAATTTAGTCTTTTGTTTTCTCAATCAGTATTGCTACGCTCTGCCAAACATCAGTGAAGTTGTGTGACTACAGCTACACACTCTTAACTAGACAAACCAATGCTTTCTCATAATGCTGCAAAAAGTATGTATAAATAGATTCAGGGACAATTTGTCTAACAAGAATCTATAACACAGAGGGGATTCTGGAGTCATCTTCAAAGTGCACGCTGATGTTTTTAAAATGACCTATGAATGTCTCTCTAGTTTGTTAAGAGTCCAGAGGGATTTTCAATATGATAGATTTGGGTTATTAAATTACTGTTGGAAATGTGGAGCTGACCTCCAGTGGCAAATATTTCTGTGAAAACATTGGCAAACATTTCATTTGGTGAACTTTCCTCTATTGTTTCTTTCCTAAAATCAAAATAAACAATAGAACTATATTGGGTGAGGCAAGAAAACAAAATAAGCCTATTTTGTTGCATTTTCCGATAAGCAATACAGTCTAACTGCTAACAAATGTTGAACACATCTACTTTTAGCAGATACTCTCAGTCCAGAATAACCTGGGACTTCCATGTAAAATGGGATGACATTGATATCCCTTTTCTGCTGTTTCCGACTACAGATGGTGAGAACCATCCCTCCGTACCAGCGCTTCATTGCGCAATGCTGACGGACTGAAATGCGCCAGATTCAGTAATGCTGTGATGGGGAGAGGTTCCTGGGGATGGATTTTTGGCTCAGAAAGGCAGAGTGAGTGGCACGGGGGTGATGTGGGAGATGCACACCCAATGTGTTTGGTTTGGAGACCTACATGGGGGTTTCCACAGCCTGGCTATTGTCCTGATGGCCAGATTATACTGGCAGGAGCTCTAATCTGGTGGATGCTTCACTGTTTATATAAATGAAGCACTTCCAGCAGGAGGGAGCCAAAAAAAAGCCCATAATGAGCAGAAAAAGGACTTGAGCCCGAGCCTCTTGCACTGAGATGAGTACTCATGTGCATACTTTTTTAAGTGGAAAAGACAGTTTTGATTTTGACTGTTAATAAGCCAACCCATAGGCTTCAGCTGATGGATTTCTCAGTGCTTTCAGGCTCTTTGTGAAGAATTTTGGTTCAGCCCTTTAGTAATGGCCTCAAAATTTAAGGCATTTTCCTTATGACCTCTTACATTTCCAGTCTCAGGGTGCTAGAATAAAACCTTTACAGACTCTGTTGCCCTAGTGCATGTGACATTTGTTTGACATCAATACCCTGCGCCCAGACCCACCTGAAAAGCTGGTTGTTCCTAGTGGCGCTTAGCCTCTCTGGCACCTTATAAAGAAAGGTGGACAAACCCAGTCTGATTACTGATGCTGTAACCACCTCTGGATCCCCTGGGTACCCTTCAAGGCAAAATCCCATATCTAGCATTTTTCCTTGGCAGAAGGCCCCAAGGTCCAGTTCCTTAAACCCCAAACTTCGTGTTGGAGTAGTTACATGCTCCAGTTGTCTTGTGAGAGCTCATTAACTCCAAAAAAGAAAAAAAAAAAAAAAAAGTGATAAAAACCAAAGGGACATTGGAACAGCAATGTTATGTTCTAAGCACAGGAAGTGTTATTTTTAAACAGCTTGAGAGGGTTAAATCAACAAAATGCTGAACTCCTCCCTGAGGACCCTGTTCCCATCTCCTTGGAAGCACGAGGTCTGGACAGCATCCCCAGGCCAGAGCGCACATCCTGCTTTCGAGCTGTGGCTCCTCGGACGTGCCTGCGGAGCGGCTCTCAGCAGGCTGGCCCCTTTTCACACTTGGTTTCTGCTGTTGTGGCTCAGTCCAAGTCATATCAGTCTTTCCACTAGGTATCCAGCTCTGCACAAAAGCACTGATATTTTTGTTAGCATGGTGCAAGGAAACCAGGAGGCTAGATCATGAAATACAGATTATAACATAAAATAATGTTTACAGTGTAAAATAAAGCTTAAGGGGGCAAAACATCACTAAGATCTAAGCTAAGATCACTGTTACTTGTAACATATTTCCTAGTAGTGGGAAATGCTGAGATAATTTTAAAAACAAAATAATAAAACGTGACCCAGGTTAGATCCCTGAATCTGGATGATTCTGATGTGTGGGAAATGGAACTGCATCTCTGTCATGCACCCAGAGTCCATTTCTTTGCAGCAAGGTGATCAGCAGTTTTGTGATCATGAATTAAAGCTGAAACAAAGTACTACCATTCTGCAGATGCAAGCAGAATACATCGACATGTACTGGACACCGTGCTTTACAGACACTTAACTGCTTTCTGCTCGCTGCAGGAAAACACGCAATTTGCTTGTTGTTTTGCCATGCGCTCCGTAGCATTTAGAGGAGCGATCACTGATAAAATGGTAATAACTAGGGGGGGGTGCGGCTCCTCTTTCTCGCTTCAGCTTGCCAAGATTTGGGGAGCTGACTAAGCACTGCCCAGGCCAGGAGTGGACAGAGAGCAGATCTGGTTATCTTATATATTGAGTGGAAATACCCCAAGGGGAACTGCAATCTGAAACTAGTCAAGTGGTTTGGCGCATAATGTGATATAACCTTCACATCAATAGCATCACCCGTGAGATGCAAAACAAAGGCCATGCTATTGTATAAAATCTTTCTTCCCTCTGGGCAGAAATGGATCTTGCTTCCTCACTGCTTGCCAGCTACCCAAGTTGTTTAGTAATTGTTTAACTTCATGCTGATGAATGAACGGTAAAACTGAACCAGAGCTGCAGAACACAGTTCAAACAGCAAGATAAAAAGGATGGATAATGCATGGATAGCAGTGTCCAGAAATGAAATGTGAAAATTCTGATAAATGAGAGCTAAGTTTATAAATGGCAAGAAAGCAACACATGGAATGGATAAAAACTGAAGGGAAACATAGGGGGGTAGCACTATGTGGCCTTGCTTGCCACGTGTTGCTGATTTTCTGGACATTTGAGGGAAAATTTTGGGGTTTGTCATTCTGCATCACTGATGGAAGTAGTAGTTTTTCTGTTCCAGAGCCAGCCTAGATGTTCGATGTTTTGGGCACACTGCCAGCCTCACTGGAGATGGGTCAGCCCTTTGGAGCATGCACAGGTTGAGCTTTACAAAGCTGGTGGGATCTTTTTGATTTTTCCTAGTCTCTTCTATTATTTTTCTAATGAGGTTTAAATTTTGCTTGAATTTACTGGAAATCCTTACTAGTTTTGATCTGGATGCATTTTCTTCTAAACAGGGAGGCCTAAAGGGAGTTAACACCTATGTAGGAAGGAGGGCTGTCTGCAGGGGGGCACAGGTGTTTGATGGATTCAGTGGATTCAGGATGTGCTTTGTAAGGGATAGGGGAAAACACTTTTCTCTTACAAAAGTGATGTGCTTAGAACGCCAAAAAGCATATTCATGTTCTTCTCTGTGCATTTCTGAGGTTGGTAGCAGCTGAAGGTGAGGACCCATTGGCTTGTAGTTGTGGTGAGTGATGTGATGCATTCACTTTTTTTGTCCTGCAGGGAAGCAAACTGAGTCACGTTATGATCACTTGTGCCCAGACAGAGCTGTGGTTGTCCATGTGGCACAGCAGCTTCTCCTGCAGGCAGTGCCATGGGTGTCAGTGGGAGTGACTCTTGGGCACAGGACGATTCAAAACGACCTGTAACAAGCAGTAATCCAGAGACCTGGGGACATTTCTGTGTTATATTACATTTGGCTCACACATTCAGAGTTTAAAGACTAGAGGGGACTGTTAGATCGTCCATACCAGCCTCCTTGTACCTCAGGCTGTTTAACCTCACCCATCCATTCCTGTGTGAAGCAAGAAACCTGTAATTGGCTTGCACATGTCTTCCAGGGAGGCATCCAGTCTGGATTTAAAGATACCAGGAGACAGATGATCCATCACTTCATTGGGTAATTCAATTCATTTCAAAGGTTAATCCTCCTCACTCTGAAAATGCAATCCTTATTTCTCATCTGAATCTGTCTGGCTTCAGTCCCTGCCCAGTCATTCTTGCTGTCTTCCCTCATTATTAAATAGCCTTTACGTGCCTGGTAGTTTCTCCACAAAGTTTCTTCTGCCCTGTAGTCCAGGCATTTCTAAAGCTTCTTCAAAAGAACAAGCTCTGTAAGTGCATGCCAAGCAAGAATTTCGCTAACGCTCAGGTCACTGTGCCCTCCCCTCCAGTAAAACAGCTCCTGCTTTTCTATATCTTTCAGAAGTCAAACCACAGCGTGGTCCCTCATGTTGCAGCACTGTCCTCCTGCTCCTGCATACCCAGGAAAGGCTGTGCCCTCCTGGCAGTGTGTCTTGGGACCCTGGAAGCCCCTTTTTGCTGTAGCATCCCTCTGGAGGTGCATGACAGCCAGTCCCTGCTCCTAGCTGTCAATGCTGGATTTGGCCGTGGTAAAACTCCTTTTATCTTACCAAAGCAAGCAATCCAAGTGACAGACTGCTCTCTCCATGTCTACCACACTGTGAGTTCTCAGTTTGCACCCAGATGTTATCAGTGACATTTTTATACCTCTAATCAGAAGTTTCTAATCAGCTTCCTCATTTTTTTAAGTTGTGTTGTTTTGTTTTGTTTTGTTTTTCATCCAGGAGCTGCAGCAAAACAATATGCTGTGTGTGTTTAGAAAATATTTTTTTAGTAACAGGGAAGAACTTGAAAACCTTGAGCCAAGGGAGCTCTTTGTATTTTTTCTTTCAGTTTTGTCTTATTTTGACAGTTATGTCTCTATCTGCTCTATAGGCTGTTGCACAGAGAGCGGCTCCACCCCAATCTGGGGCTGGTTCTGAGGTTACGAAAATTTACTCACCGGTTCACTCCATGCACTGTGGCTTTTGTGAAATGGATTAATTTAGAAGTTTAATTACTGGAGATTAAATATATGACAGTAGAGGTTGACTGGAACATAATACTGATGCTCAGCCAACCTTGAACCTGCATATTTGACGTGCTCAGCAAAACCCCGTCAGATTTGTAGAACCACCAGATTTACCTATGTACATTTTCAGGCTGTGTTTGTAGGAGCTGGCTTTTTTTTCCTGTGATTTATGCAATGCTGGAGGATTATGTTAGAAGTACTTAAGTCTGCATCTCCTTTTCTTGGCCTTGAAAAAGTGTCTAGCTATGGATTAATGAAAGTTAGTACTATACATTGTGGCCCTTTATACAAGATTCATTTCCAGTTTTATTTTGTTAACAAAAACATAACACACAGGTATCGAAGCCCACTTTCAGCTTTACTGTGTCATAAAAATTATGATAGTTGATGGAAAAGAACAGAAATATGTAATTAAAAAAAAAAAGAAAAAAAAAAAGACTGAGCCAAAAAAACCCCAAAAAGCAGAAATGAGAGCTGTAAAAAAAAAAAAAATGTTTTTCAAACTACTTTAATTAAATTTGGTAATAAGCTCAAGAAATGACCCATACTGATTACAAGGAAGCAATCTATGACAACTGAGGCAGTTCTTATTTTTCACAGACTGCTAGTGACTGCGGATGGATCTTACCCATCCACTTGCTTGACTGCTTGCTTGCTCTGAGAGCAGCTCCCGTCCCAGCTGCTGGCCAGTTCCCACCTGAGAACACTTTACATATGTCCATACTTTTCCACTGGGATGTGCAATGGATGCATGAGTGTATTTGCAAACCGCTATGCACCTGCATCTGCTGCAGAGGCTGGGAAGAGCGCACGTGGCTAACCCTGCTCATCCGGAGCACAGAAGGGACGGGGCAGCTCCTTGCCCATGTGCCCCTCTTGTGTCTGATGGAGCTGGGAGGGTGTCGAAGGCACTTTGGAAATATCTTTGTCTTGGGATCATAGAGTGACACTGAGATGTTACCTCATTCATTCACTAGGAAAGACCGATTGTGTCTAAACTGCTCCCTGCAGATACCAACCCAAGCTGAACCCAATTACTGAGATGTTTCACCTGCCCAAATGATGTTCTCCAGCACCTAATGAGTATTACTGCAGGGGAGCAGCCCACAGCTGACCCACCTAGGGTGGGGCATTGGGAGCATGAGCTGGCCACATGGCCTTAAAAAGACT
This sequence comes from Falco cherrug, assembly GCF_023634085.1. Lineage (NCBI taxonomy): Eukaryota > Metazoa > Chordata > Aves > Falconiformes > Falconidae > Falco > Falco cherrug. Next base: position 16,653,471 of record NC_073700.1, on the reverse strand, counting down.
CTTGCTTCATTTTCTGCTCTTTGCTGGCTGAGGAGGCTCTTTGGAGACACCGTGGGTTGCAGAGCTGCTGTCCTCTAGTCTCGCTCCTTGTAGCTGTTCTGCAGGGACTCCAGCGGGTAGGTGGGGACTCTGGACACCAAGGTGGTCACTCACGGAGAGGAAAGAAGCAAACTTTAAGTGGGTTGTACTGATTGTTTCCCCACTGCCAGCATGGCTGTGTGCTGGCCCTCCTTGGTACAGGTGTCTTCTCACCCTCCCAGACCAAGGGGTGGCTGTACTCACTGCTCTTGGATGTGTATCAATGTGCCTTTCTACTGACATCGCTTGGGGCAAACAGTAAGCAGGTAGGAGGCTTGCAGAGTATATTTAACTCTTTCTCCATTTCCTAATGCAATTTCAGCTGGCTGTCTCTGTGCTATTCTTTTCTTGCTTCATCTGAAAATACAGGGCTAGCAGCTGGTGCAGGTACACACTGTTACACCCCCACTGATTTCACTAGCCTGCCCTGATTTAAGTTAATACAGGAAGGGCTTTTAAAAAAAGAAAATGAAAAAAAAAAAAAAAAAAGAATGGATTTAGCATGCTGTGCAAAGTCGCGTGCTCTGACACCCATCAGTACTGGCACTGGGTTGGGTCAGAAGTAGAAAGGATTGTCAGGTCCCTTCTCTTAAATCTGGTTCTTGTGCCGCTGCCATGTTGACAGAGATGCCCCTTGTGCTCTGCTTGTGTGTTATGTACCCCCTGAATACTAATGCATGGCTTTCTGGGTCTGTAATCAGATAAATTCTCACTTCTTCCAACATTTTCCAGCAGTCATGCTTACAGCCAATTTTGAGAAATGTGGAATCAACTGCTGTACCTCTGGATTCCAGAACTCATCTCTGCAAGAGGCACATTTCTGGAGACGGCAATATACGACAGCTGTAATTTTGCAAGGAAAAACAATAGCAGCATCCTCACGCATCAGCGAGAGCTCTTTCATGTGGTGAGGTTGGCACCGACCCCACCTCTTGATAGGAGACCATGCATCAGTTATGAAGCACCAAATGCCTGAAAATAAATCAGTGTTTTGCCCAGCCCAGCTCCCTGCATCCAGCGGTTCAGAGCCGGGAAGCTAGGAGAGGCTCCAGGCCCCTGGCTGGGGGGAGTCCCAGCACCCCCTGGCAAGCTGAACCCCAACTGCCGACATGACTTTTATGGTTATTTTTAATGTCTTACAGCTTCTCGCATACGTTTTGGCACACACATCCCCTCGAGGCTCTTGCACACTGCTTGGTTTAGCACAGACTGCTGGATTGGACTGGGTTGTGACCTTTTTTTTTTTTGCTAGGCTGGCCCCTGCTCACACACAAAGCCTGTGCAAAGGATGCAGGATCGCACCTGCAATCTTCATGGCTAAGAGGAGCATGAACTTGAGGCATACTAAGGACAGATGAAAATAATTACTTCCTAACTGATCTGGAGGAGAATGACCCTTAGAAACAATTTCATTTGGTTGAATAAGTTTCCTAAGAATGATACTCAAATGTTGATGCAATGAACCATAGTACTTTCTTTCTACAGTTCTGTAGAACTTTGTCTCCATGTTTTGAGCCAATTTTAAAAATTCACATCAATATGCCAAGGAAAACTTCCTCAACAAACATAGTTCCTGCATCTGTGCAGTAGTTGGTTTTCAAAGTTAAACATCCCTGCTGTTCACATTTTTTTAGATGCCAGCAGTGATTAGACATTACCATGGGCTAATTGCTTGTACAATTTCAGTTTCTACCTTGCAGCAGCCTTGAAATTTACAGCTGCAACAACAGGAACAAATCCCATGTTCTCAGCAAACACAAATTGGTCAAAACCAAAACAAAACTGGTTTTTCTTGTGTTCTGTTTGCAGCTGTTTATTCCAAAATTGGAGAGCTGCTTACACCCCCTCCATCTGAACCTTATAAACAGACATTACCCTGGTCTGAGGCAACGTATATTTAATGTCAGCCCAGAGCTCAGCAAAGGCACCTTCTCTGCTCAGAGAGAGACTCACATTTATGATTAGTACTCTGGATCTCAAAGACTTTCTTTTAATGAAAGGGATGCTGAACCCTTTGGTTATAGGATTTGTGTGATTTGTGTTTTCTCATGTCTGATACTGCTGTTCAAACTAGATTTATGCAAACAGGACTCCATTCTTGCTGTAATTACTGCATGTACACCTAGGAATTGACAGACAGGATTGCAAACATATTGAGGGGAACAGCTGTGCATGTGCAGTGTTAAAAAAATCAAAAAAGCATGCAGACACGCACCCAGAACAATGCCTCTTTGGGGCAGCATTGCTCAAGGGTTAATGTCTTTCTGCCTAGAATGAATTTCTATATTAACTGAGCTGACTGTCCTCGGGACAGAGGCGCCTGGACAGCAGGGTGTGTAACCTCCCTTCAGCAGAGCAGCTGGAGTTACCACAACGTGTGTTTCCAGCCTGCCCCGGCTTCAAAAAACTCTCCTTGCCCAGGCATTGCCACCCAAAAGAGTGAAGAATCACCTTGCTGCCTTTTGCAAATTTTGGCATGCCGTTATTAGATTCAGATGCTGGAACATGTGCTAATGCTGGAGAGCCTACATCATGCCTGCGGATGTTTGCTAATCCCAAATTTCAGAGCCTCCCTGGTCTTGCCAGAACATCAAAGCTTAGCGGAGCATTGCAGCACAGATGAGGAAATTACAGAGGGGGCAGTACATGGCAGGTAATGGATTAGGGTCTTTCAGAGGAGTGAATGTTTGGATCAGGAAAATGATGGGTAATTATGAACAGTACAGGACTTGAGATTGTTCCAGGATTAATTTTTATCTAGATGCTTATTCTCTTGTCAGCATTTTCGCTGCCCCCCTCCCCAATATCCCCTACGGGCAGCAATGGGAGAGGCTGAGCGGCTGCCTGAGGAGCGGACCCTCCACCCATCTTCTCTTCTTCCTCTCCCTATGGATCTGCCCCCAGGTGCTGCCAGGCTCGGACCCTGCGCAGATTCTGGAGGCTGGCTGCTCTGTTGTTAGCAGCTCTTCATCTTGCCTGTTACAAAACCATGGCAAATCAGTCCTTCTGCCCTGTTTTACTGGGACAAATCCCCAAGCAAAGATCAGCACGTGAGCTCAGGCACACACATACTCCTATGAATGCTAGTGAATGCCAAAACAAAAGTAAGAATAAGTAACAAAATCTGAAGCCACCCTAATAAATCCTGTTTTTAAAAGCATTGGTTTGAGTAATTGTAAAAAGATGTTTAAATAGCCTGGGCCAGTTTCAGTTCCTAATTCTAGGAATGATTGTGAAACAAACTACAAAGCTGCTGTTTACTGGGCACAGACAAAACACAGCCTGGCGAAGTGGGGAGGTGGAAGGTTAGGTGGCATAGGTGGAGGGGACTGTAACTTGGCCTTTTTCTCTCCAGGCATAACCACAGCCACATAACACGCCACTTAAAAAGCTGCTTGAAGTGTTCATGTGCGGGTGAAAGCAGGGTGGATCCGTAGCAAAGGCTCTCCTTGCCTCCTGGCTCAGCAGATGTGCGTCCTCGCTGGTCGGGCCACTTGGGCAAAAATACTTGCAAGCAGGAGGTCATCCTGGCAGTGTACAGATCTGCAATGGCTGGTGAGGCCAGAGCAGTCTCCATGCTGGTGGAGTTAAGGCACAATGTGATATTCCTTGCCACATTTCCCATCCAGAATGACTTCTAACAAAAACCAAAGTAGCTCTACTCCTCTCTGCCCTCGTCTCTACTTGTCTGGAGCTGCCTCTGCTCCCACCCCTCCAAAACCCCTCTGCCCTTTGTGATGTCTTAAAAATCAACGGGACTTCCAAAGCCATGCCATTTCCATATGAAAACTTCCAGCAGAGTTTCTCACCCCTGGCCCTGAGATGTTGCGTACAAACTGTAAATGTGAAGGGGAAGGCTCCATCATCTTTCCCCATGGGAATTTCTTGGTTGCATAAAGATTGAGGATTTGCTGTATAGTCCAGGTGCCTTTTGATTTGAGTTGTGGCTTAGTCACACAAGAGAGGAGGTAGCATATTTCATTGGAGCTGCTGGGAATAGACCATGGCCAGGAAATGAGAAAATGCGGCCGTCCCTCACCTGCATTTTCATTGCTTTCTTCCCTCTGCGCTCCCCTAACGCGTCAGGAGGCACTGAGCAGCCTCAGGAAAGCATTTGTGTGTATGCTGTGCTCTCTCTGGAGACCGGGTAATTCCTTGCTACTGTTATTAACAAGTAAATTTATTTCCTTAGCAAAAACTGGCAAGGCTCGTACTGCAGTACTGGTGACTTTAAAGCTTTGACCAGTAGGTCATTACATTATCTTCACCCTACAGCACCAGCTACTCTGTTTATTGCTTTTCTTCCTCCCTCTCTCGTTTTGTCATGAGCAAGAAAGAAGAAACTGTCCTTTCCCCTACTTACCTCATTAGGACTTTAATAATTGAAAGCACATTTTTGGCAATTAAAGTTGGCAGTCATCGGGGTTTATTTTTTTTTTTTAAAAAAAAAAAAACAAGTCTGAACCTTTGCAGCAGCCTCAACAAAAAAACGGGGTTTTTTTCCCTCCCTCTTTTTTTTGGAAGCTTAAAAAAAGAAAGTCTGTGCCACCGTTGTGTAATGCTCTTCAGTGGAACAACTAGCTTTCTATACGGTTAGCAAAATTAAGGAGTTTACAGTTTTTCCAGCTGTTTTCTGTGATGCAACATAAACAGCAAGAGCAATAGCCTGCCTTGGAAATGCTCCGTGCAAGCCACACGATTGGATTCCAGTGCGATAAGGTTAGGTTTTGCTGTCTGCTGTTGCTTGTTGTTCTTAAATTTCTGAGTCAGCAAAAGCAGCAAGGAAAAAACATGCAGATATCTTACCATCACCCATTTTCGTTCCTTCCCCATGCCAGAAGGAATGCAATAAAATTGATGTAGGGATGCAGGGAGTTACCGAGGAAGTTTTTGTGGCTTCTAGAGGAGAAGCTTTGGGCTTTGCATTGTGGAAACAAAACAGCCTTGTGGTGTTAGCAGAAACAAAAACTTGCAAAATAAGGGAGCTTTCATGCCTGTGTATGAGGTGAGCTGTGCAAAACAGGGTCATATCCGTCAGCACGGTGGTCACAAGTTGCTCGGATTGGCCCTTGCTGCGAAATGCTGCATGGATGGATGGAGCTATGGGTGCTCTGCTCATGTTCTGGTTAAACATTGGGCAGCTCTGGCCTCAGCTGAGGCTGGTTTTTACCCATCCACGAAAGTCATTCCTTGCAGAAGGCACAAAGCATGTGATTCCCTCCTCATCATGTGGAAATGGGATGGACAGTCAGTTGGAAGCAGGCGTGGAATGGGAAGGAGGTTGTGTACCACCCGGGGTGGTGTGATGCTGCTGTCCCCCTGGTCCGAGCACCATGCAGGAGTAAATCTCAGTAGATAGGAGCGTTGTGGGTAGGAGTTGAGCTGGAGCAAGTACAGTGGCATGGAGCCAAAATATTGTCTGAAATAGCAACTAAATGGCAACGAAGCACCAGGTTTAAGTAGTAAGCACGTGGCTTAAGAATCTGAGCTAACACCTGCTCCGATACTGAGACAGTGCCCTCCATGTGGGAGGGAGCTAGTGGAAAGTTTGGTCAATCATTTCTGCAAGTGCTGCAATTGCAGACGTCGATGAAGCATGAGTGTAGTGAAGGACTTGAGCTGAAACATCCTCTGAAAATAGATAAACCCTTCTAGAGCTCAGAATCCACTTGAGAGCATCTTGCTGAGGAAAAAACAAATGAGTTTAGTGCTGTTTTTTTGTGTTTGGTTTGTGGTGATTGTTTTTTGTTGGTGGGGTTTTTTGGGGGGGTTTTTTTGTTTGTTTTTTTAGGGCTGAGCCATCTAAAACAACCATGGCCTTTCATTAAAGCCAAGGCAAAGCCATGGAGGTCCTGTAATTCCTTCAGCTTCTGTGGAAATCCAGAACCCCCGAGATGCCTTTACAAGTCTAGACATCATATACCTGCAGACACCTCAGCTGGAAAGGTATGCTTCCTATGAACACTTATTTTATTGTTGAAGATCAAGTGGAAAATCAAGCAAAAGATGGCAATGCCTCTAGCATCTGATTCCACTTCTTGGTTGCACTTTATCCTTCCATGTTCTTTTCAACTGGTGAGAAATGACAGGGCCTGATGCTGGTTTTGTGCCATGGGAAATCATCTGAATCTGAACATAGCCTTCCAAAGAGATTTTTCAGTGAACTACAAAGGTGGTTTTTTTTCCCCCCTTTGTGGATTTGCAACAAGCCCTCTCCTGCCTCCCCCACGCCTGTCTCTTTCTATAGCTGCACCGCCCGGTCATGCCCTGCTCCACGGAGAAGAAGCCAGGCATGTCTGCAATGTTTACAGCTGTCGTTGCTGCGATACAGAAGGAGGCTCTCTGGGTCTGTGTGCCAAGCTGTTAGCTATGGAAAGTGTACCAAGTCAGGGGCTGAAAATGTGCATACTGACAGGTCCCTTGCTAACAAGAGGACTGAAGGCAACAAGCAGCATTTTCTGAGCAATTCAGAGTCATTCCTTTAAGCAGAATAAACTAGAAGGCAAAATAATTTGATATCGATGGCGGGTAACCATGCAGCTGAGACAGAGCAACAGCTCCGGTGCTTTGATCTTGTTAGGATACTGGCACTGGTCAACACTCCCAAGTGAATTGTGAAGAGGAGGATTCAGATGCAATGATGTTCTTTGCAATCATTCCCTCTGAAATCTCTTGTTGAATCAATGGTTTCAGGAAGAAGAAACCAATATGAACAGCTGGGAGAAAAACAGGCTTCCCATGCCCGAAGATTTTAGAGATTTCAGAGATTTTTCTGTTCTTTGTCAACACAAACCCAAGGCCTCCCAAAATGTTCTGCAGAAAAAAAGGTTGAAAGAGGCTATTCAGGAATAACAGAGAGCCCGAGGGCAAGGCCAGTTGCGTGGGCTTGGGGAGGTGCAGCTTGCTCTGAGTCATGGGGCAGGCTCTTGAATATTATCCCCCCACATTCCTGACAAGCTGCCCAAGAAGTAGGCAATTCCTTACTCTGCAGTGAGGCTTTTTTGGCCTTTGGTGAGGAATACTGGCCAGGAGCTGAGAAACCTTTGTTGATGAAAGTCTCATCCACATCAATACATTCTCACAAAGGCTTTTGATGAGCTGACATCACGCAGTGTAGATATTTCACTGGTAGAGCCCCAGCCTCCTCCAAATGCAATACCATAACAGGCTTAGCAGCAGCATAAACATCAGCTTTAATGAAAGATATTCAAACAAATATTCTAATACTGTCTCTCAGACTTCAATGGTGTTTTCATGGTATCATCCTCTAAAGCAAGACTGCAGTTTCCTGCTAGACTGCTCAAGCTTTCCATCACCTACAGCTACCAGCTGCAGTGCATTGAGGTTTGTAGCTGAGAGATGCATCAGGACAGAAACCCTCTGGTTGCTTGAACACCTTTGTTCGTCTTGGCCTCAAATACTTGTTCCATGCACAATACATCAGATAAATTTATTTAGTCCGATAACAGTTGTAGAGGGGAAACTCACTTGTAGGTAAGTTTCTTGGAGGAACTCCTGCAGCTCTTCCAGAAATACCTAGCTATAGGTATTCTGTCATTGAATCTTTTTTTAAAACAAAAAAGGTTGGAATAAACTCTATTATAAACTGATGATTCCTGCAGTGTTATTAGAACAGGGTTAACATGCCACTTTACTGCTGTTCTGCCCATAACTTCAAGCTTCTTAAAGTGTTCATGCTTGCCTAAAAACCGCAGCTTCTCTTTTTCAATATACAATTTTTAATCTTCATGGTTGGATTCATGTTGGGTTTAAACATGACCTTCAAGGCTTTATATCCCAGAAGCTAAATGGAAAAATCCCTGATGTATTTTGTTCATTTTCTCTCTTTTTTTTTTTTTTTTTAAGAAAATCAGTTGATCCTAAATGCCTGACTGTTGTGAAAGACTAACAGTGACCAAGGTTGCATTACTTGTATCACCTTTTTATCAAAAAGAAATATGTACTACATTAAAAGCCATATTGTTTAATTTTAAACTTAATGTTATGACCATGGTAAATAGAAAGGGAAGCATTATTGCGGATACAGTTCAACAAGAGAAATCCCAGACACTGGAAATCTCCCATCTAATTGCTGCACAGGTTGATAAGGGAATGATTAATACAGAGACAAAAGAAAGGGCAGAGCATTAGACTGGGGATGCAGAAAAAACCTTCAGGCTAAAAAGCAGCTAATAATTTTGAGCATATTCTTCAGGGACAATGTAATAGAACCAAAGGGTGGAAAACCTCGCTCAGCAATGCTGTGAATAGGCACAGGCAGAGGAAATAGGAATTGCCAGAGCTGGGATATTCTTAGGAGCTGTGAAGGTTACAGTTACCGGTATGTCACCCTGGGACTGTGAGCAAGGGACCTGCCCCACCAGAGACAATGGCAGACCTGTCCCTGGGTGAGAGCAGGGTCATGCCCTGGCAGAGCAAGCTTTGCCCGTTGAACCATTCCTTTTTCCTTTCTGCGTGGCTGTTTGTCAGTATCTTCTTCCTGCAGAGGCCCCTGGACTTTGGCTTAGCTGGCGAAGGGTGGGTTTGTAAGCCAGCTCCTTTATTGAGCAGAACCTGAGTGTCTTTGCCATCACAAAGCCTTGCACAAACTGGTACCGACTCTCCTGCTAACCAGAAGTCTCATCTCTCCTTCCAGTGCAGAGTAGCTAAGCTTTGAGTCCATTTGTTAGCTTTGGCAAGCTCCGTGATTTCTTTAATCTTCCAGTAAGTCTTTTTTTCCCCCTCCAAATGACTCTAGGTCCTTTACTAGAAGGATGTTGTAAATCACTCCAGAAGCTGAGGGGAAGGAAGTTAAGACACTCATCCAGCTTCTCAGCGTGTATCTGAAATAGCTCTTTCGCTCCGACTGATATCAAGGATGTTTTCACAAATTGCACTCCATGTTTTTAGGAAATCGACATTAATTTAATAGCTTCCTTAATGCTTCTTTTTTACTCCCTCTAGCTGGGGTGTGTGTGTTCCTTGACTCTATATGGTGTGGCAACTCGGAGTCAACTGTAACTGCATGGACACCTGTAGAAACTTGGCCTTGAATGTACTCATGGCCTCTTGGCAGGCCTGCTCCAGTTTATTTGGGATTGAACCAGCAGTAATTGACTTTCAGGAAAGGACTAGTAATTTCCTTTTCCAAGCTGAGTGCCAGATTCCGGCAAGACCCAAATACCTGAGCTGGAAGAAGAGCAAGGCTAGAACTTGTCTGTCAGCTAGAGCCGCGCTGCGAGGCAGGCATGCAGGGCAAGATGTTTCTGTTTCCCTAGTTCCTGGTGGAGTTATATCTAAAATTTTGCTATATTTTTTACTGAGAGCACAATAGTCCCGGGCTCTGTTTGCTCCAAAAGTGGGCTGCGAGGGGCTGTAGCTCCGGCAGCAGCACTCACACCCCAGGAGCAGAGGCAGGGTCACCCCCTGGTGCTGGCCAACGCCTGCCTCCATAGGAACGGGGCACCCGGCCCCACCTGGTGCCCGTGACAGCAGATGAGGAACCTTGGGCTGTAAAACACTCTCCAGTGTCTGCTGTAGCTGCAGGTGGTGGTGACAAGCAGCTCCCTGGCTGTGCATTAAACCCAGCACCCCTCTTAGTGCTATTAAGTGTATTCTTCTGGGCTGAGTAAATTACCACTGGACATCTGTAAAACACATTTATGTGGCTAGAAGTTTTCTGTAGACAAAGATGGGTTAGGTCTAGTTACCCTCCCAGTTTAGCCTCAGGGTACATTTCTGCTGTGGATGTCTCCAGTGAGGAACAGCATTCCAGAGTTAACAAAAAGCAAGAGAAGCAATTTTGGGCTGTGTTATCCATTAGTTGCTGGAAGCTTGTGCCAAACAAATTCTTATTGTTACGGTTGATTTGTGTGTAGATACCAATGGATATACCTCTGAGACCAAGAGAATTCTGTATATAGGAACCCGTCTCCAATGGTCCACATTTTTATGACTTTCCATGCACCGCGCTGGGTATTGCACATTATTAACACATATGCTATCTGATTGCTAAAACCCAGGGGGATACATTTGCTTTTCCTCATTCCTCAGACATGCAAAAGTGCATTCATATGTTCCAATTTTTGCATGATTGCTGTCTTTATTGACTTTTTTGGACCATTGTGTTAGGCATATATGGGTTTTGGAAGGATTGGAACCTTATCCTGACCTTTTCAAAAACGAAAGAAAAAACTAATAAAAACTCTTGTAACTTTGGGACAGATTCAATTCTTTTGTTCTGTGTCCCTGCAGTGCCTAGTTGTAGATTCCTCAGCCATGAATCCTGTACCTGCATACTGCAATTATTTAAGTAGCTACAAAATAGCTGTATACAAAGGCAATAGAGCATCAGGGACACCACTGCCCTGCTGCACAAAGATATGGATTAAGAGCTCCTTTAGACAAGTGACACTGCTTGCTGCACAGGAGTGACATCATGACTACACTGAAAAGCATACACTGAAAAATTTGATAAACACATTTCATGAGTTTCTCACGATGCAAGTAATTTTTCTAATTTTTAAAGATAATTTGAAGAAAACCAAGCACCAAAACCTTTTCTATTGGGAAGGGCCTCTTAAAACTGGGAATCAAAATTACGTTCTAGCAACAGCTAATACTTGGCAAACAAATGTCTACTGAGCCCATTTGCCGGAATTATTTATGTCTTGCTCTCAGTATGTACGTGAGGTATATTGCTAACATAGCACTCATCTAATTTAAAGCTGGGAGTGAAGCCATTGTGTATAGTAGAAGGTATGAGTGGGGGAAATCCGAAGATACTATTTTCCAGGCTGTATTTGTTTCTAAATCTGAGAAATGCCGCAATCTGGTTATTCCAAAGAGGGACAGGAAAAGGGAAATTTCTCAAGAAGTATTTTTATGAACCATGAAGATAAATCACCTTCTTCAGAGCTGAGTTAGCAGTAGTCAGAGAAGCCATAATTCCTAAGCAGGGAAGGAACTCGGTGTAACCCCTGTTCTGCATGCTGGCCGTAGGCTGCACCCGCCGAGCATTTGTTTAAAAGCTTAGTTCCTCCAATACCTAGGGGAGTCCTGGAGAAAGGGAGCACTAATGACATCTGAAGTTACTAACGTGCTATTAAAAGCAAGCCTGCAGTTTAAAGTTGGCAGTGCATGAATCTTTTGTGATTAGAGGAAAAGCAACAGATAACAAGATAAAGATATCTACCAGAGCTGACTCACAACCTTTGCAGAGCACGAAGAAGAAATGGGGAAGTGTGCTGCTCAGAGCAACCCTCAGTTCAGCTGGCCTCTAGCATTTCAATTGCTTTGAGTCATTCCCGCGCTTTACACATGCAGCTTAACCACTAAAGGATGAAGCAGAAGCTGTGCTCGCTTCTGGATGTCCAGCTGGGCATGGCTTTGATGCCCATAGGGGCCAAATGCCAACAGCCCTCTGAGCGCAGCTTCCAGAGATGTCCTGGCTTGCAAGTGTTGTTTGCTCCTGATGCTGTGATGCTCCAAAGCACCAGGGGGAGGATGAGCAGGGCCTTTGGGGAGAGGAGAGCATCACTGAGAGAGGGTCCACACCTCTCACAGTCTTCCTACCCACCCCAGTCTACCTTACTGCTGTGGGACAGCTGTTTGATGGACATGTTACCTTTTACAACTGGGAAAAGGGGCCCCTCTCCTGGAAAAGCTCTCCTGGGGAGGTATATCATCTGCCATCCAGTCCCTTCCTGCAGACTAAGCTTACTCAAAATGCACTGCGGGATTAACCCTTGAAGGTCTGATTTTTTTGAGACGCTTGGGTGACTTTGGTCAGGAACAGCTTTGCAGACTTTAGGCATACGCAAGCACAAGATATCATGTCTTTGATTTTGTTCTTTGGTGTCCACAGCTGAAAACGAGATCTAAAGTGCCAAAAAAATCAGGGCAAAAATAGAGAACAGAAATGTGTAACTCATCTAAGGTACTAGACAGTGACAGACTATATAAAATGTTATTGTTCAACAAACACTGTCTCTAATAAACTCCATTTACTAGTGTTAGTAGCTGGGCAACTTGGAAACCCCAAACTCCGGTTAAGTAAGGAAACAAAAAGCAGAGCCATATGATGATACCCATAAACTACGCAGCTGGTTTCTGTTTTAAAAGATATTCTACTTTCCATATTAAATAAAGCTGCTTAGAGTGCAAAAAGCCCCATATGGCTTTCTGGAAAATGAGAACCAAGTTCCAAAATAAAAAAATCCTTGGCTGTGTACAACCATTAAAAATAAAAGTGTGCTTTTTCTCTAACTAGCTACTGTAGCATCAGAGATGAACCTGTCTAGGTGAAGCGAGGAGCGGGGGAGCCTGCTACTTCTGCTTCTGTTCCCAGGAGACACCTGGACCTTGGGAGCTGCTGCAGCGGGAGCTGTGATGCTCAGTATCCCTATGATATGTATACATATATACACAGGTTTCAGTAGGAATGGAAAGACCTCAGGTTTTTGCATGAAAAATCTTTAGTCCTTTGTAAAAAGCTGACCTTCTCTGCTATCCTTATCGGTACAGTTTGACTTAATATACTCATTTCTAGTTATAGCCTAGGATTTCTGACTAAAGATGATTTAGAGAGATATATTGCTGTACTTTATAAATCTTGTATATATTTGTAAAATGAAGATAGATGAAGTATTGCTATATTTGTTTAAAAATATTTAAAACACCTCCTATTTAAATCTTCAGTTCAGCTACTAGTGTCAGAGGCAGCTGTTAATCTTGCCTTTGGTTTGGCCAGTCTCCTTGAGTATTTCTGTGCTTGTCTTCTTTTTGATAATTCCGTTGCATGCAAAGTCCTGGAAAGCTCCCAATTCTCTGTATTCCAAGCATCAGACTAGACAGCCTCCGAGAAAATAAAATTGCGGCATTGGCCTATCACCATTGCCAGTAGTTGGTTCTGCTTGTGCATAGTGGTTATCACAGAATCATAGAATCATTCAGGTTGGAAAAGACCTTGAAGATCATCAAGTCCAACCGTTAACCCATCACTGCCAAGCCCACCACTAAACCAAGTCCCTGAGCACCACATGGACGTGTTTTTTAAACACCCCCAGGGATGGTAACCCCACCACCTCCCTGGGCAGCCTGTTCCAGTGCCTGATGTCCCTTTCAGCGAAAATGTTTTTCCTAATATCCAAACTAAACCTCCCCTGGTGTAACTTATATATACCTATGGCCAGGTAAAAGTAGCTTGAGGCCTCTTAGTATGTTTTTTATATACATAAGTGTATTTATAACTATATAAGTTTATGTATCTCTCTGCCACGTGTTGGCAGAGTTCTCCTTTGGCTGTGCCGGTTTCTGTACAGACAGAAGTCGCAGACCCAGGGACACGCTTACAGGGGTGGTATTCTGGTGTTGAGGACTTCTGAGATAGGCTGGGGAGGTCAGATAGAAATATTTGTCGAAATCCACAGGTGTCTCATTCATCTCTAGAGGCTAGAGTCCAAGTTTACCTTGGATTTTTAACATTTCTCATGCTTCTGTGCTGTCTTCATCTGAATTTTCAGGTTTGAAGCCACCTTTCCTGACAGTATCAGGACTCACAAAGAACATGTGATGTGGTAGTCCCCAGTCATTGCTCTGCTGGTGGGGAATTTGTCTGTAAACAGCTGTCTTCATGGAATCTGTCAGCAGTTTTGAAAACATCCAAATGATGTTTTACTGAGAGTTTTATAAAAGAATTTTGAACATAGAGCATATTTTTTTCTATCATGCGCTGTCATAAGTAGCCTTTGAAGAATAATGAAACCATTTAAGCAGCAGCACTTGAATTTGGGAAGGAGTTTTGGCAGACTGAATAGCTTTAGGAAGCAAATCTTTCCAGAGGCCAGGATGTAAGTAATAACACATTTGTACACATGTGAATTAATATGGCAGAGATTAAAAAAAAACCAAAACCAAGTCAGAGAAGGTTGTTGACATTGCCCATCAGAGCTGGAGGCCACCGTGAGGCCATTGCTCCTTCTGTGTGGTTCTGCACACTGCTTTGGACAGCACAGCTCTCCACAGCCTTTGCAGGACTATAGTATCATTCACCCTGTGCTTACAGATGATGAGGGGGAAACAAATCTGCCGGGAGGGTGGTGGAGAGACTGTGGTTGCAGGATTTGGCCTGTGGGATGGCCTGGCTGAGTGGTGTCTGAGGATGGTTTCCTTCGTGGAGGGCTGGATTAGGTTGACAATCCCAATCCCCCCATGGACAGTTTGCGGGCTGTGGTGGCAGCAGTCAGCACATCCCCTACTAAAGAGAGAAGTGCAATTATCAAAACACAAAGCAGCATCTGCAGGGCTGGGAAGTGGGAAAGGCAGGATGGGAAGGAAGAGGAGCAGCATGGACAGATTCAGCCTCCCAGGACAACTGGATACAAAGCTTTACACAAACTTTGGTAGTAAGAGGCAAGTCTGCATTCAGAACTGGGAAGGGGGTTGGAGGATATAAAGATGAAACATCTTTCTATCTCATAACAGGGAGATAAAAACAAGGTGAGCAAGCTGCTGTTTTCAGGAGGAGAGCCCCATATTGTGGATCTGCTGCCCAGGGGTCACACAAGCATATCAATCTCAAAGAGGAGGTGAGTGCTTTCAGCTTCAGTGAAGAAGAACTGAGGAGGAATTCACTGGAACGTGCAGGACTAGAACTGCAAGTCTAGAGACAGAAAATCTTGCTAATTACAGATCAGGTTATTTATGAACTGTGGGGCTCTATCTTGCAGGAGCCAGTGGTGAGGCAAGCAGCTGTAACCCTAGAGAAATGCCTCCTGAGAGCCAGCAGCCTGGGAGATAAGCAGAGAGAGCTCCCAAGGAAGGAAGAACATGAGTCAAACAGAGGAAGCAATTGGCAAACAGAAGCTGCCTGGAGGCATGAGCATCCTGGGTCACAGTATGTCCTGTGGAGAACTGGTCCCTCTCTGAGCTGTGGCGCAAAGGGTGGGATGAGCAGCTTTGCCTTGTTCTAAAGCCTCGGTGACTGCAAGAACTACAAGAAGACAAAAAATAGAAAAAAAAACAAACCAAAAACAACCAACAAACCAGTGCAAAGGAAGAGGTTTGCCATGTGAATTTGTCAGATCTAGACTCAATAAATCCATGAGGCAGGAGAGGACTGCCAACCATTTGGTTATGTTCACACTTATGTTATTGAATCAACAACCTCTTCCCCGACAGCTGGATTGTCATTTGATAAGCAGCAAAAATCAGGCTGCAGAAATATAATAAAACCATTCTGAAGGCAGTGGGGAAATGCAAGCTGGTGATAAGAAACCTCCAGAACAGGCGACGTTACCACTTGGGCTTTATGAGAGCTGCTGGCACAGAGCAGTGCCACCTCCAGCAGCGCAGGAGGCATGGGCACAATGCCATGCAGCGCCACAATGCACTCAGCTTGAGCGCAGGGCGACGGTCCCTCTGCCCCTTGTCTGGGGCACAAGGCTTTGCCAGGCCTTATTCTGAGGAGGTGGATGGATTCAGAGAGAATTGTGTTTAGTCTTGATGAAGCCATTAAATAACGAACTGGCAAACCTTCAAAGAAGAGACATTAACGCACCCATAAAAACCAATATAGACTGGATCAGCAGCCACCCAAAGGAAAGAAATCACCTCCAGGAAAAGTAAAGAACCGCTTATCTAAGTGGAGGAACCACTTAGCTGAACGCTGAAAAGAAGTTTCTCACCACTATCAGCACTTTGGGACAGGCCAGCTCATCTACCCAGAGCGAAGCATCCTGTGGCTGGGAGATCAAGAGCAGCTGCTGGCACCCCGAGCCAGACAGGAGCAGCGTCGCCAGCCACTCCGGGGGAGCTGGCTTTCTGAAAGACAAGCACACAAGCTGTGCCCAAAAGCCTGAAGATAAATTTTCCACAGATTCAGAATCCTCCTTCGGCTTCCTGCTTGAATTCTTGGGATGGATGGCATAAATCAGCCTCAAATGAAGAGAGGCTGAAAGATACATAAAATAGCTTGGGGTATTAAGCTAATAACAAATCAAAATGGATCAAAGCAGGGAGCTGCTCTGTGTAACAGACTACGGCGCTGCTAACTCAGAGATTAATTCTGCTCTCATTCAGTAATGTAGTGGCCCTTGCCCTGGCCACCTCTGTGGCTCCCAGCCCCGCTCTGGGATCCAGGTCTCTCCTGCAGGACCACTGAAGGTGCTGACACATCCCACATATTCTCCTCAGCCAGGTTGCCTCAACAGGCACTCAAGAAGAGTGCCATTTCTGAGGAATATGAAATTTTTCTCTTCAGGCCCCTCTGCTCCTGCCTGCTTAAGATTGAGTCAGGACATTTACACTGTTGAACAGCCCCTTTTTCCCTCATGCTGCCTCGAAGTGCAACTGGAGAAAAAAAAGCTCTGCATCTGCCCTCCAACAGGTGAGCAAGAGTTTTTATCCCCAGTGTGATGGTACGATCTGTCTCAGGTGTTAGCCAGTCCAAAAAATGATGTCTTCATGGTGGAGACCTGCAAAAGCATGGCATGGGCTGCACTTTATTTTCAATGGAAGAAATGTTATATAGATATGACTATATATCTGAGTCAAACGAAAGACCTTTTCTTTCCCTGGGAAAGGAGAGAAGCTAATCAGAAAGGAAATGGGAACTGACTCCATCCCAGTGTTCAGACAGGACTGAACTCAACCCCTTTCCTTTTCAGAGGGTGCCTATGCAAACCTGCCAGGTTCTTCACCTTGCTCCTGAACTCTGTTTGAGTAAGAAAGTGGACGTTGCCTTTGGACCTCTCAAGCTGATGAGTTTCCCTCAGCTCAGGGAAAGGGGTAATATATTTTGAGGTACAGCTTATTCAGAGAAACCCTAGAGATCATGAGGCTTGGAAACATTTGGTCAAGCCCCAGCAGAGAAAGTACCAGGCCTGCAGAGACTGCCAGGTGAAACAACACTGCAGGGCGCCCAGGAGCCTGATAGGGAACAGGGAGTTTGGGGAGGGGGGAAACGGAGGCAAATAATGAAGGTACGGGTCTGGAAGGAAGGAAAGGAGCAGCCTGAACCGAGAGGCTTCAGGTAACAGGAGAGCTTTGGGGAGAGCTCAACACATATTGGAAGTGTTTTTACATGTCTGATCCAGACTGAGTGACCCTAGAAGGCTGCTGGCATCTTTGGTAGGACCCAATGGTAATGTCATTTAAAAAGAAAAGAGCTGTGGCCAAGTTTCAGAAGCGTGGGTTCACAGAGCGCTTGCACCTGCAGTCTGCTATATTGCACGTGCAGTCGCTCTGAGCACATAAGCAGATTAAATGCAGACCTTAGGTGGACTCTTGGCCCGCGCACTTCCAGGCAAATGGTCGGCACTTCTTTAAAGACATTGCAATGTGTTGTAAGCATACAGCCTCGCTTTCATCATGCCTTCAACCACATCTTTTTCATAAAGAGTTTATTTCACTGCCTGACTGACATCTAACCCAATCTTTGTGGCAGAGGGAGTACAGGTTGTAACTGTACCGATCATAACGACCTTGCTCCATTACCCCTCATTTGCACAGCCCTTCCCAACACAGCTGTGATGTTACCAGGCTGGGACTTCGCATCTCAATTTTCACTGCGAGAGTGCCAAGATGGTTTTTCAATACTGTTGCTTTAATCATGTTGCATCCTTTAGCATTACTGGAAACACAGCTCTAAAACCCTCACCCATTCTACACCGTGATTGAAGTACCACCTTACCACTGTTCTGCTAAAATAGGTACACTCTGAACTGTGGCAAATATCGGATATCTCACTTCCAGGAAGCAGATCTGAGCATCTGAGCTATACCAGATATTGTTCATCTTTTGTATCCGTGCTTACTTACTGTGTTTGCTTTTTCCAGTGTGCATTCCCTGCTGCATTAACACTATGATGCTAGCTAAAATTGCCTCATCATTTGTCTATTGAATTAAAAGATCATCAGGGCATTAAAATGTTATTTAGTAGCTGCTGTTTACACAGATTGGTCATTAAAGATTCCAAGCTCCATTTAGCTCAGAGCTTACAAAGCAACTCATTAAGCTAAGACTGCACGGCCCCCCGTTCAGCAAAGCAACTAGCGTGTGCTTACATCCCATTAAACTCAGTGAGGTTCAGGCTCATCATTTTGACTTTTGCCGTTTTGTTCATTGGACATTGCATCTGTTTCTAGCAGTTATTTTAAATTGTATCTTTTCTGATGCCACAAAAAAATCTCAAAAATACCATGAGAACGTTGAAAGCCATTTAGAAACCAGTGTCCATCCAGCTGTACCATGAAAAACCTTGCTACCTATATGCACAAGCTTTCCACCTGTGAGTGATGCTCACAGCGTGGGCTGTGCATTGCTATTTGAGAGGAGGCAGCAAAGAGGCAATGACTGGAATACAACTTGACCACTGTTGACTCAAGTGTTACCTTTCTGGAAGGTTGAAAAGATTAAACCCAGTCACAGAACACCTGCATCACTCATTATGTTACTCAATAGAGCTTTTTGTGTTCCCTTCTTTGTTTCTCTGTCTCCATTGATGCTATCGTAGATTAATTGGCACCACTGCAAATGTTCACAGCTGTCTACAAGATGCTGGTGAGTGCATCATGTCAGTCAAGCATGCTATCACCAAGGAGATGAATTTATTTCATTCTTCAGGAAGACGGTTCTGTAATGTGACCTAATAAAATAAAATCTTTCAGCAAGCTTTGGGAGAATATCCATCAGTCTTCAGGTTAAACCAGAGAAAGATAAGCTTGTGCTGATACTTTATTATTTTAACAGTTATGAACTGAAATTTTAATAAAGTGGTCACGAGACAAATCTTGTTATATAATATAAGCAAGATGCCTATTAAACTTGGGATGTATAGAGCTTCTTACTCACATGTCTGCAATCTGGCCCAAAAGAGGGTGAGTATATATGGTTTATATATGTATGCATACATATACAGGTATGTTTTGCAAGAATTATAAAATAACATTGTGTCTGGCAGGTAAGGTGGTTGTTATTCTCTGGGTCACTTAAATATTTCTGCCAAAGTGATTCTGACATGTGCTTGAGCTCACTGCTTCTTGAATATACACAGGCTGAAGCAGTTGGTTACAGTCACTCTGGAGTCAGACCTTTTACACCTGTATTTAGAAACACAGGCTGACAAGCCTACAGCTCAGACTGGCACTCCCACTGCTCATGCAAAAGTGGTGGTGCTGGCAGGAGTGCTGAGGCAGGCAGTGATGGGGAGGGGGTGGCACGGCCATCAGGCAGTAGGCAATGCTGCCCACCCGAAGCCCCTCAGTGGCCATTTGCAAACCATCTCCAACAGAGCAGGTGGGATTTTTTCAGATTGAAAAGAAGATCAAGGTGCCTTCACCCTGTGATTAACACAAGTCCAGCTGTTTCCCGTAAGAGGAAACTAGACGGTGTTTAGGTGGTGGCTCCTTTTGTTTGGAAGGTGACCTGTGGTGTGTGAGGCTGGGGTGAAAGAGGTACTCCTAGGAGAAAGCTCAGCACCTAGGCTACCTTGTGCCCTTTCTTGCACAAAGACAGTAGAGCTGCATATTCATGTTCATCCCAGGTAATGAATTTGTCTATGTATTTTAACCTAAAACATTGATGGAATTGGAAAACTCTGCCTTATTTTGTTCTTCTAAGGGGTCTTTACAACAAGTCTTGGGTTATGCTTCCTGAAAAGTGTGTTTCTGGTTTTTTGCTATAGGCTTTTCATAACAAAAGCAGTATAATATATCCTGTTTAATGTTATATTGACTTACCATAACAGACTGCCTGTTAAGTGTAGCTAGAATGGAGTCATTACACCCTCTATCAAGTTTCAGAAAGTAGTAACATTCAATTTTTTCTACAGAGACTTGTTTTTCAAATGACAAAGTAATTCATATAAGAACGCTAACCAGATTCATTTTTATTTAGTTCTAAAATCATAAAGAACTAAGCTACACAGAGCAAAAGCATTTGACTAGCTATGAAACTTTCACTTTTTAAAGTCCAGCCAGCATAAATGCCTTTACAGTGCTTGTTCTATGAGACCTCTGCTTAAAAGCATATTACAGGCTTATTGTTGTAGTATTGCTCTTGAATTATGAGTATTACTTGAAGTGACAGTGCATCAATGTCAAGTGCTGGTACACTCTCAGCATCTCTAAGGTTTTTGGAAATAAAGTAATAGAAAACCTAGGCAGCATGTATATCTTGGGGAAATATGAAAGGGGAAAAGGAAATTGGCTCATCAAAACCATTTTACTTTATTTTTTAATACAAGTCTGAAGAATGTCTCCTGCAAAATAGTGGTTTCCTGAATGCCATAAATCTTTCTGAGTTGGCAGCCTGTCTTAATTGTTCCTAGCTTTGAATTATTCATTCAAAAAATGTGCTCTTAATAACATTCAGTTGTGATTCTTAGCCTTCACGAGGGAGAGGTGTGCGGTTGTGTCAGTAGCCTGTGCTCGGCAGAAGCGTATAACATTTGTCGTAGCCGTGATTCACAAATCCAGGGCTGTTTCATAGCCCTCCTCAGCAAGCTGAGATGATGTACTTAGTACTGGAAGTACATGTGCATTGGAGAAGATTTGTGGGGCAGTTTGAAGAGGTGAATCTTAAATTAAATGTACTGGAAATATGCCCTTCTCATTAAAGTTGGGACTGCTGCAAAAGCTGCTGAATCCCCACACTTTGTATGGATTTCTTTGTGCTTTGCACGGGAGAAGCACCGTAGGGAGACGTTTTGATGCCCCTGCTAAGGAAGCAGCAGAACTTGTGCTACAAAAGGCCCTTGCAGACAGGGCTCATCTTTGAGGAGAGCAGAGCTGTCTTGGTAGCGCAGCGGGTGGCACAGCTGTCCCACAGGTGGGTGAAGCTACTTCAAGGCTTTTCAGTAGTTTAGGCACTGCACAGCAACTCGGCCCTAAGGAAGGAGCTGTTAGCCTGCCTCCTTGGGCTCTCCTTTCCCGCAATTACTGGAGTGGCAGAGGGGGCAACTCGTTCTTTCTCTTTTGAAGTGTTTGCTGCTTTGGCTAGAAAGGCAAGCCATCAAAAACCTGCCTCGCCAAGGCTGGAGCATTGGTAAGGTGGACAGATATGTCCTGTCCCTTGGGTGGTGCTCTTCCCTGAGCTGCTGCTCTTCTGCAGCTGCCTGCTCTGCCCAGGCAAAAGACTGGCCCTGGAGGAGCCACCTTGTTCATGTAGACTGCCCTTTCTTCATGCACCTCCATCCTTTCAAGCTCTCTTGAGTGCACAAACAAGGAGTTATCTACTGCCTTATTTTTCAATGTGTGGCAAGCACTGAAATTAAAGATATATTCCGCAGAGCGCAATTCAAGTCAGGAGCATGTTTTCATGTAACAGTTAAGGCAAAGAGCTCAGTAGGAGTCAAAAGTTAAAAATTAACAAAACCAAATAAAGATATTTGAATATTCCAACTTTAGGCTATAAACTAATGATCAAAGAGATGAGGTTAGAGAAAAATGTTCCCCAGCACAGCTGGTGAATAATTCTCAATTAAGTATGTTATAATTTACACGATAATGCCAGGGATGTATTCAACTAGAGTGGACGCTAGTCTCCTGGTAGAGCAATGTTCTTGTTCCTTGCCTTCCACAGTTCCAAGAAAGTTGATCAAATGGCTTAATACATGCTAGAACATCCATATTCTGAGTTCAGTCATTTGTATTGCTATCACATGCAATTATTGCTTACAGTATTGATTTCTTTAGAGGTCTTTCAGTCAGAGTTAACAACCTTCTTGTACTGACCTACTTATAAAATTTGTTTTAGACTTTCAGCTGCCATGCAGCAGCTGGCATGCCATCTGAAAATCTAGCTGCTTTCTTCGCAGACCCTATAGATTAATGGCAGAAATGTCCCTAATGCTCAATTACGCTAGCTCTCCTTCTCGCGGTTTAAAGAGAAAGGGGTGAGGAAGGCAGGGTACTTGGTGTTCTCAGCCTGGCTTTTTTTATTGTTGAAAGCAGGAAAGTTTGAGTCCCCACCCCTGTGGGACTTCATTAATACCTCTCCCAGGTGAACTTAGCCCCTCACAAAAGGGTTCTTTGTATTTTGTCTTTAACCAGCTCTCTGTTTGGGCAGATATCCAGGCCAGTAAGAAAAAAATGTCAATATTCTCTGTTGAATCAGTGGCTTTTTCCTGCTATAAGTTTTGAAAGAGAACTTCAGAGACAATATAGTTATAATTGGACATAGAAATAAATGCGTGGTCATATATATATATATATATACACATGAGAAAGTAGTACAGAATTTACATTGAAAAATGTAAATTTCTCTCCAAGAGGGAAAACCAGACATTAGGGGCATTGTTTCATTTAAAATAAATAATTAAAAAAAAAAGCCACAAGTGCTTTGCCCAAATGAATATGGGCCTTACACAGCTGAGCAATTGCAGTTCTTATTTACTGTACTTGGTAAGATGAAAATAGCCAGAAGTTGCCCTTAAACCCCTGACCCAATACCAACATTTTAGCTATGCATATGTGGCTAGGGATGAGATGAAGGGAGGAACGCAGAACTCGCTTAATCCAGGCATGCTTTCCAGACGGTAGAAGTTAATGGTACATTTGGGAGTATCTGTACCTGTGAATTGCTGGGGGCAGGACTCAGGACTTGCACTGCTTGTTCTGTGGGATGGACTGGGACCACCGGCAGCCGTTCTGCATGCACTCTGCGTGCAGCACTTTTCCTGCTCCTCTAAAGCACTGCACGTAGGTTGTGTGTTAAAGCCTGAAGTGGCTCAATTCTGTTATCTTCTGTTCTGGTCCCTCTATTGATAGTTGTTTTGCCAGAGTGGAAACTTGGGGAAGAGAGACTGAAAACAGGCAGCTTTAATATGAGCTTTTGGGGCTTGCAAGAATAGAGGACAGATACTGTGCCATGTGGAGGTCGCTGGTGCCATTATGGCTCCTGTCACTATGATGTCTGAGCACCTGTGGCTTTGATATAGTTACTCTTCTAACGTAGAAGGCAGAGAAATACTGCTGTCCTCATTCTAACAGTGTGGCATTAAAGCAGTGCGAGTCACATCCAGATTCATCAAAATATTTCAGTGCCTAATTAAGGACTGGACAACGAATCCAGCAGTTCAGATCTAAGACTAGCATCCTACTTGCCGGGCCAGATTTCTTTCTCTAAAGTAGTTCGTGATTGTCTCATCTTGTTGGTGTTGCAGTGAGGTCCCTCTTCCTTAATGCACACGTTTATCTAAATAAATGAGTTTCCTCCTGGTAAACGTGTGTCATTTGTAGTTATAAAAGTGGAAGAAAGAATAAGAATAGTGCTATCGCTAGGCTAGCCTGCATCTCTGAGTTTGAATACTATCCTGTCCTGGAAAGACCCCCTGCACCCGAATATGTGATAAGTTTTTAATATTTTTTTCCTTCCTCCCATGGGGAGAACATGCAACAAACTTGGTAGACGACCATCACACTTTGTTATGCTAATCTGGCGCTGAACTGAGACCCACCAGTGGTGCGTCTCTTTCTAAAGAGCAAAAAGAAGCAGAGGAAAAATAAATTTTAAAAAGACCCAAACAACTTGCATTTACTTCATCTCACCAGAATGTAAACTAAAGTGAATCTTTGATGTTACATGCACAGATGTTGTAGTTGACATATCTCATGGCAGGCACCAAGCGAGAAGTGACGGAACGGCAGGAAGTTGAGGAGACCACAAACATCCAACGCTACGGGGATGGCCTGAGGCGGCAACCTACACAAACACAACGATCTGACTCCGTTCTTAATTAAAGCTGTTCTTCCTGAGATAGGACAGAAGATCGGTGCTGCGCTTGGACTCTGAATTTTAGCTGTGGTTATTGATGCTAAAGTAGGTTTTGGGGCCAGCAGTCCATGCGCAGGCACCCACCCAGAGAGAGATACGTTTATTGCAGTCTGCATGCATGCAATAAGCTGTGATATCTGGGTGCTCTTTAAAGAGTTACAGATTTTAGATAACCAAAGAGTTAACATGTCAGTTGTTTGCCAGTGAATTTAACCATTATTTTATTAGCTAGACAGGTACTCCTATTTCACAATTTATTATGCATACTGTTCTTGGAGTATCTGTGAGCAGGGAGGATGTCTTCCTCTTGTCATATATAAAAACTTTTGGAAAAAGTATTTTAAAGGGTATTTGGAGTTAATTGCAGACTCTTGACCCCACATACTTATGCTCTAGTGTTAATATGGGGTGTAAATCAACCAGTTCTCATCGGTTACATTCATATTTCTGGTCTGGGATTTGAGCATGCAGTGTTATAGAAGTCAGCTGTATTGTAAAGGGTCAAAGTAAGAAACAATATAAGGAGGTTTGGAGGG
Organism: Falco cherrug; assembly: GCF_023634085.1. Taxonomy (NCBI): domain Eukaryota; kingdom Metazoa; phylum Chordata; class Aves; order Falconiformes; family Falconidae; genus Falco; species Falco cherrug. Next base: position 16,629,082 of record NC_073700.1, on the reverse strand, counting down.
CAGTGTTACATGAGAAATAAGAGAAATTGTGAATGCTTATATTCAGTAAAATGCACAAAAAAAACCCCATGTTCCTTCATGGGCCAGCAGAGCTTGGCTTTTCTCTTGCTGCAAAATGACTGCACATGTTTGCACAGCCTTCCATGTAAATGTGTGTCCCACCTTCGTGTTGCTCATTTAATTCCTCTTTTGAATCCCGAAGTGGCGCTGGGAGCGGTATCTCGTACCGTGTTAACAGCAGTGTTCCATCCTCTGAGTGACTTCTGTGGGCAATGCTAGCACTTACAAGCTTAAAATTCTTACCGCAAACACTGGTGCAGTAAACTCCAGTGGAAAACTCTGGCTGGAGCAAACTCATTTCAAATGCAACCATAATGTTCACAGGTGATTTTTATTTTTCTCATGCCTTTCTCTCCATTACCTGTGTGGTTCCCTGAATGCCGTGATGAGATACTAGCATGCTGCATAATGAAAATGCAGTGCTAGACTCATGCAAGTAGTTGGATTGCCGGATCCTAGTTGTGTGTATGTAGTTGGATTCTATTGAGTGTATCCATAATGCTACTGCCGTTGTCCTCAATAGACTCCTTTAGCTTTTGATGGTTTTAATGTTGACAATAGATTAGTCTAATTTCTCCAGACTCGATAGTTTAAATAAGAAGTTCAAGATGGTAGGAGAATGCCCAGTGTATTTGGACCTAAATATTACAAAAATGTATATAAAAAGATATGTGCAATCTGTCAAGTAATGTAGCACAATAGCTCTTAAATGTTATCAATTTATCACTAATATTAGTAACTCTGCGGAGGGGAATACATTTCTTATCTGGACTGCTAGGAGTGTTCCCAGCAGGGAGTTGGAGGGGACATGCTTGGGACAATGCACTGTTTCTAATAAGCTGTACAAATGCTGGTGAATGGCAGCAGATTTATCATCTGAAATTATTCCCTCCCAGTACATTTTTTTTTTATTGTAATACCAGGAAACTAGTCTTTTTTTTTTTTTAAGTGCTTTATTGAAATCATCTGGATATACTCTACCTAATAAAACGGTAGTCTATGGCTGCTGGACTTCCTGTGAGAAAGAAGAATTAATCAGATATGCACAGACACTATAAAGGGGAATGGAAGTTGTATCAGTTGCTGTAACATAATGGAAAATGTTGGATCCGGGCGTCAGTGGGTGTAAGGTGGTTTAAGCACAGGGCTGGTCACTGGAGCCAGCCATATCCACTTTCCCCAGCTGAAGATGGCGTATTTGTGTCACATGTTTGAGACAAACCAAGCAGGAGCACTGGTACAAATGTTTCAGGAGTTATTTTATTTCCCTTGCAGTCAGCAAAAGCAATGTTTGGAAGCTGTTCTGGGTAGAAATCATTCCAAGTGAGAGGCTTGAACACCAGCAGCCTATTGTCTGTTGCTTGCCCAAAGCCTCTTGCAAAGACAGACGTGGTGCATTGAGGGGCGCTTAGGGGATGTGCATGTCGAGCCATCTTGGATGACTTATTGTCTGATCTGTGCACAGAGCAACTTCAGCTTTGCCGCACACAAGAAGCAACTGTGGATTTGATTCCCAAGTCTGAAAATGAAGAAACAAAGAGCTGCCATTCAGGATGTCTGATTTTGCACTGTGCAAGCAAATAATGGCTTGCCCACATGTCACTGGCCACCTCCAACTGCAGGATGCTCTGCAGAGGTGCAGAGAGCTCTGTTTCCAGAGCCACTTGTATAATTTAGGTCTGTATTAGGGGAAAACCTTCCTTCTTGATTGTTTGGCATATGCTATTGCAGTTGTCTCCTTGCTGTAATATCTAACAGCTCACTAATCATGCATGAAGTGACGTGGCTAATACGGACCCTGTGTGTTTCTCATCTGGGGCAAATATCTGTTTACTGTTTTGATTTTAAGGAGGGGTTCTCCCCCCCCCCCCCCCCCCCCCCCCCCGAAATTTGTTTGCTGCTCTCTACGCTGCAGGAGAGAGACCTAGTTAAATGCCTTACTTGTCTCTCGGAGAACTTTTTTTTTCTTCTTCAATGTATAGGAGGAAAGTCAGGAAAATTAAATCACAGGAAAATCAAATCAGTCAATGCTTTTACGCAGATTATTTCTTTTTTTACTCCCTGAAGATAGCTGGGGGGGAATTATTTACCTTTTCCAAGAGACAGCAAGTTAACTTTAAAAAATGTGGATGTGGTCTGCCTGAGCATTCTCCTCTCCCTGTTACCTGGTGGATAAAGTGAAAATGCTTGCAAGAGGGAAAGAAATTCATGAAGCCCAAAATGATGAAGACTCTGAGACCGTGAGGAGACCAGGCTGCAAGGCAGACTGATATGGGAAAATGTAGTGTCTGGCAGCGAGATAACAGGACTTGAGGTGTCTGTGGCCAGATTGGTTTTGATGAATGACCAGCTTAGTGGTGTTGTCTCTATGACTCACTTCTTAGCTATCTAAGAGGTCCCAGTTAAATAGCGCTTGCAGTTTTACACTCAACAGTTTTCTCTCCCACTGTGAATTCATGGCTGGAAAGCACTTGAATTAGCTCTGTCCAGGGTAAAATTTTGGTTTGGAAGACTCGATTTATATCAAAAACATATTTTTCCTGTTTGAAAGAAAAGCATTTCCAAAAGTCTTTTGTAACATCCATCTTAAATAAGCAACAGATAATGTGGTGCACTGTCTCCAGCCTAGTACTTGTCTTCAAAGGCAGGAGCACTTACAAAGTAGCAACGAATGGGCCATTCACTCATTTGCACCTTTCTGGAGACGCATATATTAGCAGTCAGCCTGGAAACGTCATGTGGTCATGGACTGGGGCTTTGAGCTTATTTTGCCTCATTTATCCCTTAGCCAGGCCAGGCTGGCGGCTGCCTTGGGAGGGATTCCTCAATCCGGTGTTTCCCAGGCGGGGAGAACAGCCTTCCTGGGGAGCGGGTCACTGAGGGGGGACAAGTTCAGGGCCTGTCTGTGACTTCCCAGAAAGGCAGAGAACAGCGAATAAATGGCTCACCTCCTTTGGGATGCTGGCAGACAGATACTCTTCTTCTTTGCCTGTGACTACTTCGAAGTGGGGAAAAAATTAAAAGCCTTTCCTGTGCCGCAAAGCGGTGTGAGAGTGATGGTTACTGTGAAAATCCTCCTGCCTGGTGGATCTGTCTGGAAGTCTGATGGTTTGCCTGCGTGAGGGCATTCAGGCGACATAATCCAGGGTAATTAAAGTGTGAATTGGAGAAGGTATTAGACTGCACTGCCTTGTAGTTACGGTAAGCTTCAGTTCTGGATAAAGGTATCTGCCCAGAGGTCTGATGTAGTCTTAACTCATCCCCTGTGAATTCAGAGTGACTTTGCTGAGTGTCCCTGCACAGTAGAGGAGAGGCAAGATGGGTAAATAGACAAAGGAAAGTGCTGAAGATTCCTTTCTCATCAGTTGTGTTAATTTTAGATGCTTCCTCAAGCCAGTAACCACCCACCCTACTCAGTCCTGGTGGCCTCTTTCATTTCCCTGCCCCAGAAGGTCCCCTTCATCCTGCTCACTCTGTATACATTGTAGTTGTGGAATTGCATGGACATTTTTCATGGTTAAGTTGATGTCCCTTATGCCCCCATGTGAATTTTGCACATAATTTTTCATATTCTTGAACTATGTCCACAAGCCTCCAGATGCCAGTATAAATCTCTGATTTTTTTTTTTTTTGCTTTCTATTTGCACAGAGCGTTTGTTTCTCATTTGCAAGGGTTAGAAGAAACAAGCTGCAGTCCAGCTGTAAGCCCTGTGCATTTTTATATGACTTTATTCAATAGCATCACTGAGTAATATTTACAGTGCCTCGCAGTGGGCTTCCAGAGCTTGACTCCTGCACGGGACAAGCAAGATGAAATATCTGTGGAGAACTATTAACTCCTGTATCTAACTTCAGGCTAGTTCCCAGGCTACTAGGGATAGGAAGGCAGGCAGGAGCCCAGAGCTAGAGCAGTCACCCTGCTTTTATTGGTAATTTTTGCACTGTTGAAGTCAAAGTATTTTTTTGGCACATGGGTGACATCTGATTTTTGAGGACCAGGGATGGCATAGCAATCGTTGGGGTCTCCTCCTGCTCAGAATAAAGTCAGTGGCCAGAGAGGAGGGCTCTGGCTCTGGATCTGCCTTCTGTTCCCTACAGGGCTCCATCAAAGAAAGGTGTCAGGGTTGGGGTTTTTTGACACTACTCCCAGGCAGCCATCTATGAATCTGCTCATAAGCAGGACATGTTTGATGGTGTCTGTAGAAAATGATGTAACCTCAGGTGAGTTATGAATAGACATTTCTGTCAATGCGCATCCCAGCGCTTCACTAGCTGAAGTCACTGGCAGTGGGAGCAGGCTCTTGATCAGCTTGAGTGATGTGAATGGAGCAATTTTTGTTTAAAAAAAACACACAAACCAACAACAAACAACACACACGAAATAAACTAAACATCTTATTGTGTGGTCTTTGGGCAAACAGCTACTACTTCAGTTGTATTTGTTAACAGCTTTGCTCTTTTGAGCCTTTCCTGACATCTTCCTCAATTTTGCCTGAACTTTTGTTGTAATTAAAATCAAGGGATGCTGTATTTTTCCCCGATTCATGGCTAGCAGAAGAAGCAAGAGCACAGAGTCTGGCTACGCCATCACTTGTGTAAGCGGGTGCAGTGTCTGAGTGAAGCACACTAAAAATGCAACCTCTGCTTGTGGCACTGGCTCAGCCTTCCCACTGCCTACCAAGAACAACTATGCTGCAGCAGCTGGAACAGTTGGGATGGGGAAACTTCTGCTGCAGACAATGGGGGGAGATGTTCTGTGCCTGGAAGAAAGAGTTCTGGGCAGAATTATTCAATTATGGCTTTTGGTGTGGGGTCAGGACTGAGAGTCTGATTTTGGGATTTGGGGGTTGGATTGGGGGAAGGGTGTCTTTACAGTGTGTTGTGGACATCCATCTTCTTTTTCCATGTTGTTCCCTGCATTTTGGTTCTTCATCCATCTAGAGATGGTGCTATGCCAAATTTCGAGGGGTGAAAGTTGTACCCTTCCCTATGCTGTAAAAATTCCAAGTCTCTAAGGAAAATTCTCTCTTTTTATCAAATGTGTCCAGCCAGAAGTTTAGGTCTCTGCTATGGATTTGATACACGGGGATCCACAAAACATGCTGTTTCGTCCTCACTAGTTGTCATGGGCAATATCTTTGCTTTTGATGCTGTACATCACAGTCTTTATTTGTGCCTTGGTGTTAGCTCTGTCCCTTGGTCTTCAAATGAGAATGCATCTACTCCCTGGCAAAGGCATGGTAGATATTCGTCACATCAGCTTGTTCCACTTAAATGCCTCTGAAGTACTTGCAGAGCAGAGAATTATCTCCTATTTTATATCCTTTTAGACTAGAATGAGTTTTTGCCCACCTGATTTCTTATCATTATATTCAGTCATTACCGTCTCTTTCCTTCTCATCTCTGTTTCTCGAAAAAAGAATTTCTCACCATACATTACTTGGAAAACGATTGTTACGTTACGCCCTGATCCTACACTAGGATCCTTATGTCAGTCCCTTTTTTCTTGGATTGAGACTACATGAATTCTGGGGACGTTCACATAGGTCTTATGATGCATTTGACTCTTGTAGAGTGTCAGGATATTGGATTTTGGCTGACAGGGAGGTGGTACGGCAGAAGAGGGAAGCTGGTCCTTTAGGCAGGGGAGATATCCTTTCTTACCTCTAATGAAAGGGGGTCTGACTTTAAACATGCAGAAGTCTAGCGAGCCCTCAGGACAAGGATGTGAAGTGACTTGTAGCTGAATCTTTTCTTCCCACCCACCCTTTTTGCTCAACTAGTTTCAGGTCCCCTGTTGTTTCACTGCCTGAAAGAAAAGTTCTTGTAGCAGTGGAAAGCGCAGTGTGGGTGGCTTGGGAAAGCAATGCCCGCTTGCTCCCAAGTCAGACAGGGATGTGAGGAAGTAGCAGTGGTGAACGTTTGTTTTAAAGCAGAGATCTTGGGTATGATTTACTTCCTCATTTCAGATAATACCAAGGGTCAATAACACAAACGCAAAGAAAATGCATTGTGTGACTGAGGAATGTCCTGCAACATGCCCTCAACAGTTGAGCACAATGTTTGAAAACTGTTGGTATTTCACTGTGTTTCTCTGGGGAATATGGCAACAAAACATCCCCCGTTGGAATACTTTAAGCAATCTTACTAACTTACTCAGAGAAGGCAGTTGCTGACCCTGGGGCAAGCTGCCCTCCGGTGCTGTGGAGCACTGGAGCACAATGGCCAGAAGATGCTGGGCTGGCCTCCGTGCGGCTGGCTCTGCTCCAGCCCCCTCCTCTCCTTCAAGGGGAAGGGGAATTTTAGGGGTGTGCCATGTACGTGGCAGGATCGGCATGCAGCGTACAGATCCTCTCCACCTGCTGCCCTGGGGAGCTGTGTTATGCAAAGGTGGTGTACACTTATCTCTGCTTCCTCTGCCCGGGTTTTGCACTGTGGAGCTCATCCTGACCTTCACCTCTGCCCTGTCTTTACTTCGCTAGCCTATTTTGTTCTCTTTGGAAATATCTTGAGTACATTTTAACCATTTCTGCTTCCTCCTCTTCTTCGTTCTCCTGGCTACTGTTCATCTATTATTCAGGCGCAAATGTAAAAGCTGAAAAGTGGTACAGCTCTGGGTCAGCGCTCAGGTAATGCCTTCATCTTCAAAGGCTTCAGCTACCTGGACCAGGAGCTGCTAGTCATGCCCACCTTGAGGTGCCTTTGGCACTGAGGCAGGTATTTTTGTCTGCTGGACAGGATCCTAGATTTTTCCCCTTGGGTTCAAAGGCAGGGCTGTTACCTCTAGAGCCACTCACCACTTGGAAATTATTTAATGTGAATCATTTTCCCTCTGTGCAAGATCTTTGTTGCTAGAATGAACTAATTGGCTTCATTTGTTTTTTCTGTCTTCCAAGAAGAGAAGTGATGTCTGGGCGTTGTATGCACATTTGGTGAGAGGCTGTTCTCTGTGCTGTTTCAAAGAGGCAATTACAATTGTAGCTTATAAATCATTGGGGAGGTATAGGACTGTCCCCTCCTAATGGGGCTTTTTGCAAATGAGTGCTGATGATTTGCTTCCTGATGGTGTAATTGTATCTGGTCTGAACTTACCATACGGATTGCATACCGCTGTGATTATGTATTTGCCTCTCTAAGGCTGCCAGATACATACAGGGAAGCATGTGTGAGCTGACCTCTAGAAGAGGCTCTACAGTTGTGGGTTTCTTTCCCCTTAATCCCATTTCCAAGCTGTGGTGCCCCTAAGACAAAGTTTACTACCTGAACTATCTCGGCAGGACAGAGGATACTCATGCTACGGCACAGTATATCCTGGGGGGGATATCTCAGCCAGTGTGTTTAGCTGGTGTGAGTGGCGTTGACATTGTGAGGGGATCCACTACGTTGTATCCAAAATGCAATGGCTTAAGTGCTGTATTAATAGACTTATAACTACCACTGACACTTTAAGGATTAGACACGGTATGACTCAAGTTTGAACTTCATAAAAATCTGGGAGCAAGCTGGCAGAGATCAGTTCTGGTTGTGAAGTATCTTCCATTGTTGAGTATCGTAAAAGGGGTTGACTTGCAGAGCTAAGTGATGGTTGCTTGCACAAATGAGTAACGACAAGGAAAAAGCTGAGCTGTTTTGCTCGCAATGTTTCCTCCCCTTACAGAGGAAGCAGTGGTTTTGGGATTAGCAATGCTTAATACAGTACAAGAACAATACTATCTATATTTTTGGCTGCTCAAAACACTGTAGGAAAAATAATCTATTACTACACTTCTCTGTGAAATTGGCAGAGAAGGCAACCTTGAGACAGCTCCCATTAAACCAGCTGCCTCCAGGACTGGGAAGGTCTTCCCTCTGGTTGGCAGATCTGCATTGAGCAGTTCCTCCTGCCCACAGCTCCCGCTGCATGTTCCCGAGCCATTGGGCTGTGAAGTGAGCAGGAAGGAGGTCTCTTCAGCTAAAACTGGCCTGACTTTTCACAAATAATTTAAAAAAAAGAATGTAAGGCAGCCTGGAGGTATTGGTTAGAACACTCACCTGGAAGTGCAGATGCTGGGATCCAGGCCCTGGAAGTTACGTGGTATTTTTTAAATACAGAATAAATACCTTGGCTGGGCTGTCAGGTCCTGCTGTGATGGCAAGGTACTCAAGTACTCTGGTATGTTTAGCTATCTAAATAGTCATTTATCTAAATTTCGTAAGGTCCTAGTGAGATTTTTCTAAAGTATCCAGGACACCAGAAACACCAGGCATATGTTGGCTTTTTTAGGTAACGAAAAGCTTTTTAGTTTGTATTCCTAAGCCATTTATGAAAACAGACTTTAGACTCCTGGGCACTTTGTAAGACACTTTAATGTCACTTATCCTGGAGTAGGGCAGGAATTCAAAGCAAAAGTTCCTCAGCTTCAAGCTAACTGGGAGACTATCTCTGAAGAGATGCTTTTCATTCCCAGCAGAGAAAGGGGATGGGGGAGAAAGACATTTGACAAAGGGAGAGGGAAGGGGAAAGGAAGCCCTTTGTCCAGTTTGGTAATAGTTCTGTTGTTGTTGGGTTTTTTCTATTCAAATCATTCAGATACAGAAAATCCATAGAAGTCACTAGTAAAATTCACATAAAGATAATAATTTATCCCATCTAAAAAAAAATTGCTATATCACATCATTTGTAAATTGAGAAACTTGGTGGTATTCTTACAAAACTTCTATGAATAACCATTAAATATTCAAACAATGCTGTTTCTTCATATCTGAAATGAACTCTTGTTAACTTTGTTTTGAACTTTATTCATCTACAAACTTTGAAAATAGGTTGACTACATGTTTCTGTAACTTCAGTGTCTTTCTGCCATGAATTTTCCCATCTTAAATTTCTCTGCCCAGAATTTTTGAAGAAGGGACTATATTTAAATCTATGAGTTGAAACGTGGAGAGATCTGGACGATCAGATTTAGCCCCTTTACTCTCACCGCTACTCTATTCCTCAAAGAGCCATAGTCATATTCACCGTCAGGGACTTTCAGCTCTAGCTTCCCATCACATTGATGACTGTGACTAATTTCTGTAATCTTTAACATTTTACACTGGGTAGGGATATCAGGTTTTCCCACGTGCTTGGTGTGGCCCCCAGCGTTTGCATGTTGCCTGTGTGCCCCATCCAGTCTGGTCACTTGTCACTGCCTGATGTTGGGTACTCAAGTACCCATTCCAGCATCTGGGATGGCTGGAGACTCAAGGTCCTCTGCTCAGGCACGTTATTCAAAGCGCAAAGTTGTGTCAGTCTCTCTCTGAAGTGGTCCTTGCGTCTATATCTTCTTGCAGGGAAAGACCTGATGGAGAGACACGGCTGAGCGAGGAGGATCTTGGCCTCTGCTACGTATGATTTTGCCAGTGTTGGGAAATCAAGCTCTGCAAATTGAGTGCTGTAATTGTGCCGCATTGTGAAATCAGGCATAATATGCCCATGTTCGTGCTTTGTGTTGCGATGGAAGAGGCACTCACCAATATATTTGAAATTGCCTGATTTTGTGTACAGTTCCCAGAATCTTTTTCTTACCCTTCACACATCTGTATTTTTTTGCATCCAGACTGTGTAGTTGTATGTAATCCAGGAAGGACACTTTCCCATGGGGAAAGGCAGTATGTTCAGTCTTACCTATAATTAAAAAACACAACCGAAAACGCTACAGAGCAGAAAAATGTTGCATGTTCCTAGATGTTAGGAGGAGGGTAGGGGAGTATACACTCTAAAAAGCGCCTGCATTTGTTAGGTGCACATTACAGCATGAATGTAACGTTCAAATGATGCAGATACTCTTACTGTGCATTCAATTATCCCGGCTCATGAGAAATTTTTGCAAATTAAAGTGAGCTAGTAGTTACCCTCCAAGTATCTGTCAGTGCTCCAAGTAGCACTGAAGTAAGCTTTAATGGCTCATATGCACTGTATGCCTCAGCATGAGTTTGGCGTTGCTGCTGTTATGGTCTATCTCAGTGAGTCAGTAAGTATTGGAAACTGGAGACAGATAAATCTTCCTTAAAATATGTAGCTAGCATGAGCGAAACGGAGCCAGTCAAGCACCCAGTAAGCTGGTATTGTAATTTTTTTCATATTCACTGGGTTGGGGGAGGAGTAATAAAAAAAAAAAAAAAAAGTATTTTGGGGTACATTAAGATTATGATTACATTGTAGTCCATCAGTTAGTACTGACGTATTAAGTAATGCTGTTCTTCACAAAATCTCACTTTTCAATTCCTGTGCATCTCCAGTTTTGACTCCCTTACCAAGGAGGGGAGATTCTAGCTTTGGTGTCCCTGCACCCCTCTCTGCCAATGGCCCAGGTCTTCTGCCACTGCCTTCTGGGTTTGGAGTGAAGGCTTCTCTTAAACCGAGCTCCCACAGAGTCAGACATCTACACCATGTTTCCTACTCCCCTGATTTGGGGTGATATTCTTCTGGCTGGATTTTAAAATCCACTGAAAAATCTGGTGTGCCTATTGATGCCTAAAGGGGAGCTTTTGGGGCACTGTGCATCTTTCAAAATTGGTTTATTTGCATATGTGTCTAGAAGCAAATTGAGTTCCTCTTGAAAAAGCAAAGCAAAAAAATCCCACTAAAACTCCTAGAAGACTTAGCTCCTCGACTTTAAACAGAAAAAATGAAAAGCTTTAACATAAATGCATCCTGAATTTCACCAAAACTTATTTCCCGTTAAAACTTATCTCTGAGCTTGCAATTGCAGAAGCTGATGTCATAAGTGTAGTAGAGCCATATAGCACATTAAAGCAATTTACAGTACTGAGAATCTAATAAAGGTAGCTGACAAGATAATTGCCAAATTATATGAATGCATTACCACCACTCACACACAAATACTCTTTAATTATTTTTTGGCATCTGAGGAAAGGAAGAGAAATGCTGAGTTAATAGACAACGTATAATCCATCTGTGTTTGTTTTGGTGCATCCTGGGTTTGTGGAAGATACCGACAAGCGACGTTGCCTGGGGTACAATGACCTTTGTGCACAGGAAAAAAATTGCCACTTGCTAGGCTAATAGTGTAAAACAAGAGAGTTGCTTGTCTTTGGATTATGACCCGGTCACCTAAAGCATGTGGGAAAAATGTGTTCAGATAAAGGCTACAAAATTGTTAACACTTTTAATTATGTTTAGATTACAGAGCATTATACAACTAGCTGTGTCTATGTTATTGAAAACCTTATCAGCTGCCATTCAGTGAATGGCCCCACTAATAAAGTCCTTCGTGGAATTTCTGCATGTATTTGTGTCTGGTGTTTGTCCAGCCACATCTTGGGGGTTTCCTTCCGAGGCATCCATCTGATCCTAATCCCAGCCAACAATAGGCATTTTATTCTATTATACTCCATCACACAGTAATTAAATTATTTCCTTGCTATCATTATCATTGCCTGTGTGTGCATCACACAGCTGAAAATAAGAAAAATATTTCTTGTTTAGACAGTTGTCTGAGGTATTATTCAAGCGCTTGTCTGTTACACTTTCGTGATCCATTTAGAAAATGACTTCAAAGTACAATGACATGGAACTCTTTAATAGCATCATTGCCTGATTTCATTTTTTAAATTTATTTTTAAATGAAGTCAGCAGTCTATTCTGTGAGGGGTGAAGGTAAAATGTTCTTCATTTATAATACCCTGTTCAAAGCTTGTTGCTTCAGATGGTAGAAACAAAGGGCTTAATGAAAACCGACTTAAATTAGGGTAGGAAATATTGGCCATGCATTTCTTATGGACAGGACAGATAGGTGTCCTCTTGTGAGGGATGGCTAACTGGCAGTGCAGAGTACCAGGGTTATGTGACCATGCACGTCTCCCTGCTTAATGCATTCAGCATCCCCAAAGGACTCTGTGGAACCAAATTTATTTGGCAACTTGAAAACCTGGGTTGGAGGTTTGGCACTGAAAAAGCCATCAGATAGGGGTGGGGGGATCGGTGCTAGCATTCAGTATCGCAGCTTTAGTATGCCAGGGAAGGGGAGAGCAAGGAGGCATGGAGAGGAGCTTGGAAGAGGAGGAATTAAATCTTGCGGCTGTGCCACGGCTCGCACAGAGCACACGCCTTATCCCTAAAGAAAGGGTGCGATCTTGCACACGTGGGGCTGGGGATACCTGGCACAAACTTGTCTGATATCTTCTGATACCTGACACAACCAGGTTCTCTGGGAGAATAAAGTGGTAATCCTCTCAAATTGCTCCACAGAGCAGGGAAGTGATGACAGATAGTAGATATTTGCTCACTGAGAGTTACTTAGAAATCCTTTCCTCCCAGAATCCAAAAACTTGTGCTGTTTTATGGCCCAGACCTATTAGTCTAGGTTTCAGAGTGAAAGCTTCCAAGAAAAACAAAGTCTTGCCCTGAAGTGTTATTTGAAAGCCCTGATTTTGACTTGTGCAGATGGGAATATACTTGGGGAAAAAAAGCTTTGGGTGGTGATTGCTGTTCAACAGCAGTCAGGAGGCTGCACTTTTTTTCCTTCCTTTTCTTTTGTTTTGTTTTTAATTTTAAACTTCTTTTTCCAGCAGTGCAAGGCAATCACACCTTCAGTCACCACTGTCATGCTCTTTGGAGACATGTAGGATTTGGGATGGGCAAAAAGAACAGTAGGATTTTGGGTAGTTGTAGTATCTGAAAGAAAATGGAAACCTGTTCAGAGGATTTGTGTTCACCAGCCAGCAGCCGGTAACCCCAGGAGCCCACGCAGCACTCAGGTGTGCCTGCTGCCAGGCTGCTCTCCCTGCGACCGGTTCCCAGCAGCTGGCTTAACTGGGCATGCACGTTCATTGCTTTTGCCTGCGCTATCTGAGTGCAGATGTTTCTATCGCACAGCAGTTGTCTGGGTGTAGGTACAGCAGTGGTCCAAGCTGACCCAGCTGCTTTGGTGGTTCCCGTAACACCTTGGCAGAGCTGTGCCTTGTCCTGCCAGTGCTCAGCCTTGTCCCAACTGGGGTTATCCCAACCGTCAGACTCCAATACAGGGAAACTCCTGATCATGTAATGTAAACTTTTTGGTTTAAAATATTAATTTATTTTTGAAGTGATGGGACTTCCAAGCAGGTCTTCTATTTCTTCTCAGTCAGGGCTATGGGATAAGCTGGTAGTGACAGCTGTGGCCAGCACATCTGTTCTCGTTAGTCACTCATGCTCAATCCGCTCTCTGATCAGACCTCCAAGCTTTACTGCTGGTTAAGCACATGGCGCAATTACAAGGTGCTTTTCCTGAATAGCAATTTTGAGACCAGCTTCCCACTTGCTTTTGCCATTTCCTACTCAAATCCAGTTTCCACTGCCATCATTGGTATCAAAGGGAAATCTGCCTCTGTGTGTTTGCCAGCATTAAAGCAAAGCCTACAGCTCTCAAAACAGCACACGTCTTTTTGGGGGATTGCAAAAGGATGTTTTTGGACACATCACATTAGTATCATCTCCAGCACAGAACAGTTCATCCTCACGTGAAGTTTTTACGGTCCTAAATGCCTGGCTGAGGAGTACAAGCTGTTTTTCCAACGTTATTATCCTTTAGGGTACTTAAGCGTGTCCACTACATGGGCACCATTATATAATGAATAATATAATTGCAGAAGCTTTAGCAGAACAGAAGTACTGAAGTGATCTCCATCTACAAGTGTTGACTCAAAAATTGTTTCTGTGGCTTCTTGTCTTCTGTGAGCATTTTGGCCTGCAGGCTTGCTGAGCTGAGCTGTACTGTGGTTGACGGGGAACAGTCAGAGCAGGTTATCACCGTTGAAAAAAATTAATTCCCATTAATATTCCTTATTTCTGTGTATTTTAAGTCAATCAAAAAATGGAGCTGGTGGGGCTGAGACAAACATGGCCTTGTTGTATGAAGATCTGCAGAAGGGGGGAAATAATTACTCTACAGAAAGTTTTTAGTAACTTTAAGATTTCTTATTTCTTCCGACATACAATTTCCACTTTCAGAAATCCTCGAAGTATATGTTTTTGCTTATGCTTGAATAATCATTATATGTCACCAGATTTTGGTTGAATTTTGCCTTGTCTTTTTTTTTTGTTTTTATTAGAAATAGGATAAGATAAAAAGGCCATGTTTTTCTCAACAACTTTGTGCACCGCCAGTTTTAAGTAACCTTCCAGGAACGGGTGAATCATTCTGTTACATTTTTCTTATCTCCTGAGGTCTCTGAATCAGATTTCACCTCTGTGCAGTTAGGAATTTAAACACACTTTACTAAGACCTAAATATATGCTTAAAACTAAGGGTATACGAGTGTTTTTCTCGCATATAAATGTCTGAGAGTTCAAGCTGCTATTATTTTCTGAAAGGTCACATGTGAGTCGCTTTATTCAAGCACTGCAGCGGACCTGAGGTCTGTGAAATCTCTAGCGCACATAAAGTTACCCTCAGATAAGGGGCTGTGGCATCTGGGCTTTGGCTTCAAGAATATATTTTGTAAATGTAAACATTGTCTGTCATTAGAATGCTCCGATATTTGCTTAAAACATGTTGTCCATGTGTAACGCCTAGCAGACAGATTTACTAACAAATTACACTTGCAAAACTGGGGCAAACCCATTTGTGGGGTAGAATAAATGCACACAAGGTACTACAGACAGCAGCCACCCAGTTTTCAGTGGCAGCATTTTCATTTCAATATGTCTGATTAAAAAATAATAATAATCGCAGAGCACAGTAGAAGCTAGGCTAGGGTCTCTCCTTGTCTTTGGGGAGAGAGCAAGTATGAAGACTCCCTTGCTCTCATCGTTGACTTTCTATTTAACATTTATGACACCGCAAGTAGTTACACTGCCAGCAGGTAGAGTAACAACTGATAAAAGTGGTTGCTGAACTATTTCCCTTTAGCTGTAACTAATAGGCATAAATATTTACTCTGTGGTTATCAGTAAAATGTATTTTTTTGCAAGTACCAATAACAAACCAATCCCCTAATTAAGATATAAAACAGCTGGTGGCATTCACAGAAACACTTCCCTTGGACAGATAACTCCAAGAGCAGGGAACAGTGCTATTTTCATTTGGACCTTTTCAAGGAAACAGGAAAGTAGGAAGGGAGTTTTTAAAATGTATTCTACATGCACGTCAACTCCCACATTGTTTTCTACCCCAGATTATAAACCAATGTTTATTCGAGAGGCTTTAGGTTTGTTCGTGTTTCAAATGCTGTAGGGAATGATTAAAGATACTGAGCATTAATCTTGTGGTGGTACCTGAGGCACCTCCAGCTTGTGCCTCCCCAGCTAAACCCTGTGCAAACACAGGGGGGATGTAACCTTTCTGCTGCTGGCAGATCGCTCAGCAAAATTGTCATCAAATGCTCAGCTCTTTTTGATGTCTGCCTATGTGGTGCCTGTCAAGAGTTGGAAAGATAGATTGGCGTCAACTAACTACTGTTTGGATCCAAAAGGCTTTTAATAGCTGTGTTACGATCCCTAGAAACTGCTCAGGGATTCTTCAACGGTAGTTAATGAATGTGTCTTAGTGAAGAGAACAAAATAAAGTCAGGGCAGGCTGAACTCTTCCAAATGGTTTGTAAGTCCTAAACATGAGATTGATTCTATTCTTAATTCAGCAGTTTATAAATTGATATGCGAATGAGGGTGATAGGAAGATAGGGCTTACAGTCAGCTGTTGCCTCATGCTTTTGAGAACAAGCAGACTCAAATTCAAAGCATCTGTTGCAAAACTAAATTAATTCTGGTTGAAATTTATTTCTAGAAAAGTTGTCCACTGGGACATTCCTATAGTAAGTTGAATATTTATTTCTGCTGTGAGACATAATTGCATCTGCTGTGTGTTGTTGATTTCTGGATGTCTGAGGGCCACATCTCATTTGCTCTATAAGGGTATAGCTGTTCTCTTTCCTTCTGTTACAGAACCCTTTACTTGAGATATCCAGCCATGGGAAAGGTTTCCTGTGAGAAGGCTCTGAACGGGTTCATTTTCCTGTTGGGTTTTGGGGGTTTTGTCCTTGTGGTGGAGATAGGGCCAAACTACAAGCAGAAAAAAGGCAGAAACGATGGTCTGCTGTGGCTGGTAAGAAACCTAATTTAAATAGCTTCCTTAATAAAAAGTTTGGTCTGTCTAGTGAAAGTTATTCTTCTGTTTTGCTTGAGTTTCTGTTTCCTATGGGCACAATAATACTTCACTGACAGCCTAAACATTTCCATTCAAAATGGTGCTACTGCTCCTTGCCGGGAGCATGAGGGCTTCATGCTCTGATCCTTCACGGGGGGCCAGGCTCCCTGGCTGGACTGACATCCACTCTTGGGAGGAACATAAACTCTCCCTCTGCTTGGTTTCAAATGACAGAGGTTTGGGGTTTGGGAAGTTTTTGAGGGTGTGTGGTTTTTGTTTTTTTTAAGGGAGAAAATATTTTTAATATCTCTAGCTCTGATGTACTTTTTATCAGTGCCCACAGCAATTTTTTTTTCTTTTTTTGTTTTCCTTTTGGTCTTTTCCTCACCAATCCTTTTGCCCCTGAATAAAGCGATATATATGGGGCTATTTCCACGATCTCCCAAAATGTCTCCACAAAGCTTCTCCAGTGTAATTTCTTGCACGTTGGAGAAGGCTTTTATGGGAAGAGCAGCATGCAAACAGCATAGGTACACAACCCTTTCCATACCTCCTTGCTGATGCCCCATGCTCTGTGGATCTCAGTGCTAGAGTGGTGACGTACCTTTATAATATTACAGTTTAACTACAGAGGTTTTGGCGGTTTTTAGGATTTTCAGCCTTTTTTTCTTCGTTCTTTGTCTAACTACTCAGTGCATGAAATAATTAATGTAGTTTGGACATCTACTCAGGATAAGGCTTTAAGTTCAACTTTTAAACTGTTTACTTTGTGTACCAGAATTTTTTTCCCACTAGCTTTACTTTGGGCTATTAGCCATAGCTGTATCCTGGCCAAGCTTTTTCACGAAGCATCAAGAATTTACTGAGTACATATGTTCTTTTTTTTTTTTTTTTTCCCCCGTGGGACTACCTTTCTCCTGCAATCCAGCCTGGAAAAGAAACTTACCACTTAAACGACCTTGACACTTTGTATTTCCTATACTTACATTGCTGGGTTCAACACAAAACCAGCACCAGTGGGGCAGCACACAAAATTGCGAGCAAATGCAACTTTACAGTTGTACAACTCTTACCTAAAAATCATAATATAAACAAATAAACGTGAATGTTGGACATATGCCAGAAGACAAAATAGAACTAGTTAGCAACTCAGTTGGCATGCAGGGATCTTTATTGCTTTATTAGCAATGATACTGTGTGCTAGTCTAAGCTTTAGAAACTTGGAAAAAAAATTCTCATCGGCAGTCAAAAGTGGGAAATCCGACTGAGGCACCTCCATCAGCTGCCTGCAGCTCACAAGGTGGTTAGAGGGATGCATCTAGGGGAGCTACGTAGATAATTTTCCTTGTTAAATCCACGTTCAGGGTGCTTTCAGTGTGGAGATAAGCCCTAAAAGTCTGCTGTGTATTGGAGAAGTTGTTTTCTACTGGATGAGGTTGTACAGCAAATGTCTTGTGGACCTGCTAACCTTGCTTTGCAGACCTGACTCCATAAAATACGTCCTTTTCAATTTTTCATGTATACTTAGTATGACGCAGGATGCTGAATTGATTCCTTAGCTCTAGAGGCACAACAGTATTTGCTGCTGGGTCTGATGATGTAGTGATTTATCAGCATAAGATGTTGTCCTACTTCTTGAGACTGGTGAAATTGCCAGCCAGTGAAAATAAGATGAAACCTGTTACATTTTTAATGAGTTGTTTCTTGGCCACTGATATCCATATGTAGGGCACCCAAATCTGCTGCTCTGAGTTGTGAAGGCCCACGCCATGTGGATTTTTAACCAGGTAAACTGAATATGCTTTGACTTTCGACACAAGACACTTGACCCAGGAAGAACACCATAGCCCTCAGCCCACTGATTTTTCTGGCTTCATCCTCCAAAATCCTGTCCTTTGCTATTATTTTTGCAAGAAACCTAGCCTTGCAACACACTCCACGTCTGAGAGTTATTTACACTATTTAAGATCGCCCAGCTTGAAGCAGATTTTCCAGCAAGGGTGGAGGGCTCCAGCTGCTTAGGTCTTTTAGGAAGTCTTAAATTTGGCAACCAAAAATTATGTAAGCAACTTAGCACACCTGAAACTCTGGGCTGTTGATTAGTCAGTCAAAATAGCACTAGTTTCTTGTTTCTTTTCAGGCTGTGCATGACTATAGCAGAGGTACTGAAGCTCTGCCTGGGCTCTGGTGTAGCCATCCTCAGCACACCTTCTGTGTCCACACACTGATGTGTTTGCACAGCTCTTGCAGGCAGCTGGTCATTACCTGCTTTCTCTCTTTCCTAAGAAAAAATTGTACAAGTTTCTCTGCCTGCTTTAACAGGGTACTACGTTAATGTTAGTGAAAAGGTTGCTGTAGAATACTCATGAATTTGAAGCAAAAGTTTTCACAGGTTTGGGTTTTATCTTAGTTGGCTATACATTTTAGAGTGAAAGGTTCGTAGAAATAAACTTTCAAATGAATCTAATTGCTTTTTTCCATATCTGCAAACTGTATATATTCTTTGCCCTAGATCTCCAGGGGCTTTTGTGAGTATCTTGGTTCTCAGTCACCAAGTGTGACCGGCCAAGGACTGCGATCTACAGGTCAGAGCTGCTATATCAGTTTTATATTCCCCTCCAACTTAACTGATTGCCCGGCGGGGTGCAGATGTTTTCAGGTAGCCCCACTTGTGGATATCAGGACATCATTTATTGCCTGTGGCATAATTCTCCTTGTGCGCTTCGAGTTGCTGGTCTAATTTTTTTAGGAATCTCAGTGTAGTGCCCCTGGAGTTTGAAACAGATAACCTTCCTCATTTTGTCCTGGGGGGAAAAAAACCTATCTTTTTCTATATATCTAAAAAAAACCCCAACACTCAAAGCTGTTTTGATTACAAATGCTATGCAAACATGGTGTATAACAATGTGACAGGCAAAGGAGAATAAGTCACTGCAAATTGGGGAGTTCACATTTGGTATTCAGCTTGCAGCAAGAATAAGAAATCTGATGGCTTCGTCCACTATTTTGTTGAGGACTGTCACTAACAATGATAAAAATGACAAGATGACAAGACCACATGTGCACTTAAGGGAAAGGGGAAAAAAAGTGCAAGATAATTCAATCTGTAGATTTAATTTGCATGCTCTTGCAGTCTCTAAGGACTTGTATGACTGACAACTCTAATAGCAAAAATCTGGATCTAAGGGTCTTCCTCCACTGACCTGGTAAACCTTTGCCAAGTCATGATGGTTGCCTGATGCACAGCCTGAGTGTCAGCTGAAGAAAGAGAAACACCTGGGATTCAAGAGCTGAAAAAGCCATTTAAAAAGGAAATACAAGCTGAAGTGGAAGAAGGTCACAGGCGAAGAGCAAAGACTGGGGTAGCTAAAACTAATAGTATGGAGGAGCAGACATCATTGGAGATGAGGCTGCTCCTGCCTCGTTGATCACATGGATTTCCAGCCTGGGTTTTGTCGCTAGCAATACCATGCTGTTTGTGATATTACTAGTTCAAGCCTGGATCGTCTCTAAATGTCCATATCATGGCAACACGCTGGACAACGGGCAGTCCTCGCCCTCTGAGAAGAGCACCGTCTACAGCCGGGTGCAAGTGCCAGGATGCACCAGGGAGCAATGGCTTTGCTGCCGACTGGGAATGCTACAGAGCTGATCTGCAGATTTGAGATCTTATTTAATGTGATTTCCAGCAAATCTTTAATCGAGCTCATGATTATGGCTGACTAGCATTCTTACGTCGCTTTTATCTGGATCTCTCTTGTCTCACCCCATAAAAAGTGCTTTTTATGAAGATGTGGAGTAGCCTACTGCACAAGTGACACATCACCTCCTGAAATCTAATAGAGCTGTCATCCTCGTGTTACCATCGTATCTGTTAAAGCGATCAGCTGAACATCTGTCCCTCCGTATTTTACACATTACAGTCCACCCTGCCAACTCCCTTTGCCCAGCCAGGTTCCCGGAAACACTGCGTTTTAAATGCTTTTAGAGTGGGAGGAAAGAGGGAGTGTTTTTTTCATTTTTTAGTCAGCTGCATCTGATAAAACAACAATTTGTAGTGCTGGGTAACCCCAAGCATGTAAAAGCTGGTTTGCCAAGCCGTGCTGCAGTGTTATGAAAAGGACTGGAGCTCTTCAAAACCCGTTCAACTGGAATCATATTGGGCCTGAATTTGGCAAGAAAACCACCTAATTTCAGTGCTGAAATTTGTAACAAACTGGAAGTAATTCTCCATTAGCATGGAGTCCATATAAATCAAGGTTTCTGCTTCCAAAACTGAATTACCCACAACAGCACAAGCTATTGTTGCTTTTAAGAGCAGACATTCAAAACCAAGCCTGGCTAGTTCCAGGTGTTCAATGCTGTAACAGGGGCCAGTTTCTTTTGAGACGTTTGGATATGTTAAACAGCATGTTGAACTCTTCTGAAAAATCTGGTCCTCTCTTGGCTGCTATGGCAGGGATTTTTACTCTTTTCTAAAAAAAATAATCTGACCTGTTTTTTCTTATGGTGAATATTTTTGGAAAGTCCATTTTCTGACAGGATCCTTGTATTTGGTTTGATGCTGCCCACAGGAAAGAAATGCAATGAGCTCAAATTAGCAGCAGAGAGCTGGAGAAAGCAGGGATGAAATGGAGGGAGCAGGAAGGGGAGCAGAGGCAGGGCATGGCCAGAGGAGCTTGCTTAGCAAGTCCCTCTTCCTGCACACGCTTGGGTAATGCAACTTCATTGCACGTACCTCTAACAGAATTTCATCCTCTTCTAATGAAGAGCTGAGCTGATTGCTGTTCAAATCAATCAGGTTTCACAGCATTAGCCATCAGCTCACAAATACAAAATAGCCAACTGCTTGTTTTGCCCTTGTTTTGATGCGTTTTGCCTAAACAACAGCAGGTGTTCTGGGCTGCCCGGTCAGCACTTCCCCACGGGTCAGAAACCAAATCAACTACCAAGTACTGATGCAAAGTAATTAACTACTACTGCCACACTTCTCGACTCTCTTTTTGCAGATTTTTTTTTCCTTTCATTTATGGGCTGTACCTGCCTGTGGGGCAGTTTCCAGGTTAGTGTCTCTGCCTTTCTGTTTTCAACTTGGTGTGAGTGGAAAGAGGAAAAAACATCCTTCCCTATGTCTAATTTTAACTTTTACTAGTATGTGGAGGGTTATTTCTTCCTGACACACCTTTGCTTAGACATGGCAGGAGTGTCAAACTATGTGTAAAGATGCTGTATGTTTATATCTGTGTATAACCCGCTGCTATTGGGATCAACATGGGATATGGAGTATTTGAAAGTTCATCTTGAAGGACAAGCCACGGTGCAGGTAGTTTATTAGCAGTGATAGCTCTCAATGTCTTGAGAAATTCACCCTGTTCCACCTGCCAAGACAAACTGCCTTAGCTTTTCCAGGAGACAGTCTGTCTCAATAAATACTTGGATACAGCATAAAGGACACTTGCTGGCTGTGCACCT
The DNA here is from genome assembly GCF_023634085.1 of Falco cherrug. Taxonomy (NCBI): domain Eukaryota; kingdom Metazoa; phylum Chordata; class Aves; order Falconiformes; family Falconidae; genus Falco; species Falco cherrug. Next base: position 16,607,444 of record NC_073700.1, on the reverse strand, counting down.
GCAGTCAAAATGGGTTAAGACTAAACTGTGTGTGTCTACAGCCTGATTACGTGCTACTGATAAACTCGTAATTAAAGAAGTAAAACTCTTTTGAAGATCAAAGGAACTGTTGTTCATATGGATGTGTACAACGTATCTGATTGCGGGCAATGGTCTAGCTGTGTCTTGCAGTAGCAAATACAACAGGGAAACAAACAGGGGTGGCTGGGATGGATGGATGGGTGGATGGATGGATGGTGCTTTAGCACTCTCTTCTTTGGCCTTGGGTAATCTACCTAATGCTAGGGGTAAAATATATGTTGTTGTGGTCAGCACGCCTCTTTCAAATTGAGTTTTCAGTCAACTAGAGAGACCTAGGAGGCACAGTGAAAGTGTTAGAAATATTTTGTCATGAAAAGCCACCCTGACTTCTAGAGAGAAAGGAAAGATGTACTTTCTCCCCCTGCTTCTCATTTTGTATTGCAGACGTGGGTGAGAACTGGGGGGGGGGGGGGGGGGGGAGCGTAAATCTTGCTCAGCTAAGACATCTCTCATTTTTGCATTTTTCAGTGTTACTCATGTTGCATGGTTTGGGCTTTGACCTAGTACTAATGTGCTTTCTAGTGTAGTAATATTAACAATGAAGAGCTCTCAGTGCTTGCTCCTCCTCAGAGGAGCATCCCTCTCCACATCCCTCACCAGGACCATACCCCTGTCTGTTTCCTGAGGTTTGGGGGACAAGGAGAATTTTTGTAGTTTCAGGGCACAGAGTTCAAGGAGTCCCTGAGGCAAAAGTAGCTGTGTGCCAAGATTGGTGTTGATGGGATGTGGAGGAGTTTGATTAATATGCTGAAACTTAAGCTGCGTCTGGCAGAGACTGGTACCAAGATACAAAAAAAGAATTGCAACAAGATAGGTGTTTGAGAAATGTTATAGGTGGCCTCATGTTGGCTGGGGCACAGCAAGGAGGAACTTGCATTCTGGTCCATCTGTGCAGGCCAGGTGTTATGTTGCTGGTAGATACCGAAAAGCATGAGGAAAAGGATATGTCGTGTATCTGGCCACAGGGATTTCCCCCCGAGTTGCCTCAGCAGCAACCACAGAGCAGGATTTTCAGTCTGAAGCAGGTCAGATGCACTAACGTGGGCTGGCACAAATCCCTCCCTCCCACACCCTCCATTCCAGGTAAAATTGTCTGTGCCTGTCAACACCTCCAGGAATCGTGGTGTAAAGGGTCTGTACAACAATCCCAGTCTCATCCAGGGTATAAAGTGCTCCTGCTCTCTTTCTCCCCCAGCTCTCCCCCTCCCATTCCATATATTCCAGCAATGGATTTCCCAGAGCACTTCTGTTAGTAAGACATGCTGTCACTCTGGTTTGTCTGCCAGAGAAACTGGGTAACGCCTGAAAATCTGAAGGGGAAGAAACAATTATTTCTTGATAAATGACTTCTAAACTAAGAAATTTAGAAGTGAGGCAGAAGTATGTTCTGAGGAGAAGGGAGGTCCATGCTAAGAGACAGAAGGCACTGTATATTGCGAATTTCAGCTGCTCGGAAACTTTCCTGTTGTTTGTGAGAAATGCTTTGTGAAGAAAAAATGTGATTATGAGAATGTCCTGCTCTTGCTGTTTCCCAGGCATGTTGGATTGTGCCTTGCTCTTGCTGAGGTCAAACAGTGTCGTTGTGGTACAGCGGGGTGGGCGATGGGGCTGGTGGGCCACTTCACTCCTATCAGTTCTCACACGCTCCACGTAACCAAAGCCTGAAGCATGACCTGTTGGCATGAGGTTGGCTGAACTGGGGTATACAGACAAAGAACTTTTTCAAACACTTGACATTGCAGTCTCAGCCGTGGCTTACATCTGAAGTAATTTGGAGGCTTATTTTGATTAGAATCTGAATAGTCGTTTTTGATTAGCAGACTGCATAGATCTGAAATGATGCAGCAAAGCTGAAGCCGTGCAGGTTGCCAAAGGTAACACGCTATCTTCGCTTGCTCAGGTTTTCAGTGCTGACCTTTTTTGAAGTTGCATTGAACCATGGAATGTTTGTTTGTTTTGCAGCCGTTGTCTACCCATCTGCTTTAGGTTTTGCTTAATTTCAAGAAGGTTGGATTGTTTTGGCTTTTTGTTTTTTATTAAGGGAATTGGGTGCATTAATCCTCTGAAAAATCAAAATGCCCTCAAGATTAATTACAGATATGGGTCAGCTATTTGTTGCTTTCTACCCATATGAAACAGGTGTTTGGGTTGGCAAGTCACCCAGAGGCAAGGGAAGGACTTGGCAGATGAGAAGCAGCCCCATGGCTTTTTTTTTTTTTTTCTTCATCTTTGAGTTTATGGTGAAACCAAGCTTTACATTTTCTCCAGCAGTCAATTATTTCAAATGTCATGTTCTGCAGACAATTCTCATTGGAACAGTTTCCTGGGATCATGGAATGATTGAAGCTGGAAAGAAAAAACTGCAGGTCATCTAGAACAACCCCTGTGCAAAGCAGGACCATCACCATCTGCCTTTGTCTTCATCATAGCCACCCGTGAAGTAGCTGGTGAAAGCAATTAGGTGCATCTATCCTCAGCACTCTCTTTTCCAGGCTGAACAAATGCCATTCTCAGTCTGTCCTGTACTCCAGCCCTTGTCTGCCTTGGCTACAGCATATTCATGTCTGTCTTGACTGCAGTATTTCGGAGGCAGCTTTCCTGTGGGAGCACAGGGTAATAGTCACCCCGCTTGGCCTGCTGGCAAGTTCTTGAAATTCCGTGCAGCAGCTGGCTGGCTTTCTTTGGGACACTAGTGGCTCACACTCGGTTCCTGTCTGCCTCGTCCCTACCTCCTCTATGAAGCTGCTTTCTATTTAGACAACCTGCAGCATGCATAGGGGTTATTGCTTCAGGCACGGGAGCTTGCATTGGACTTTGTTGAATTTCATGAGGCTTCTGTTAGTTGACTTCAAAACGTAGCTGAATAGAGCCCTGCCCTCTGGCATGTCGGCCATTCCCACCACTTCAGTATCTTATGTGAACATGCTGAAGACGTGCTCCATCCTGCTGGCTTGATAGTGGAACTTGCTGCCTTTAGCCACATTAAACTGTGAGGAGCTTCACTGATGATCAGCCACCAGTTGAGTGTCAAGTCACTGATCCCTACTTTCTGAACCTGGCAGCCCACCCGTTTGTTCCATATGTCTCCATGTGTCCCCTGAAGGGTTGGCTTGGGTTAGAGGATAGTGCAAGCAAGGTCTGGGGAGATAAGACGGGAAGTTAGTGAGTTCACAAACAGAGGACAGGCACCATTTGCTGATGGCTTTCAATGGGAGGTAGTGAGCTCACAGTGTTTTATCTTGGGGAAATCTCCTCCAGTAGCATATTTCAGTGTTCCTGAGACTCAGAACTCAAGTTTGTTTTCTTAAAATCTATTTGGCAATAGTCCTGCAAACTTGGTACAGCAGAGAGCCCTCTCGTGAAGTAGAAGGGATTCAGACTACAAAGGTTAAATCCAAGTGCTGGACTCCCAGTCCAGCACTGTGGAAGGCCACTCTTAAGAAGAGTTTGTTTGCCAAATGCTGACAGATGACTGTCTTTTCCTCAACAACTAAACTCTTGTTTAGCTTTATTTCAAATGTTTACTTTTCTGCTCGGGTTTCAATAAAAGACCCTTGTCTAGCAGCAGCAGCAAGTCATCCAGCACAAGAATGGGGTCTGTAAAACTGTCCTCATTTTGTGCTTGTAAAGCTCTTTCAGACAGAGCGCACTACCCATCCTGTGTTTTCCTTTTGGAAGGAAGTTAAATATACATTATTTAAGTTATTTGTGTTATTGTTAGATCATCGGGACAAAGGGGCTGCCTAGTAGCAAGCATAAAATAGTTTAAATATATGCCCCTATGATTTTTTTCCAAAACCCAAACCAAACCAAACTCCCAAAACAGGAAAAGAAAAAAAGTGAAGATCGGTCATTAGGTTTTGAGCTGCTTTGGTTTCTGAGTTGTTTCTTCTGAACTCCTATTAGCCTATTGCATCTCAGGCTACCTCCAATCCTCAGAAATAAGGCCACTTATTTAGTTCTTTTAATAGAACAATTGCTCTTGAAAATTAAATTCTGCAGATAGATCTTTTCGTGTATCAGGTCCACTGAGAAGGAATGCATCCAGCACAGTAGTATGCAATTGCTGCTCTTTTCTGGTGGCTTTTCTTTCTACTACTGCACAGTGATCATCTCCCCATCACCAAACTAATGCTACAGCAGCTCTGGGCAGGAGAGAAATCTGTATTTTAAATTTATATTTGTCTTTTCTGTTTCAAGATTTAAATGGTGCTGAGTAGTGAAAAAAGCAAGCTTCAAGGCTAGGGTGGGCGCAGCTCTCAAGCCTGTGAGCTCTGCAGACGCAGCTCCTGGTACCTGTTGGGTGCTCTGGGTGTTCACAGCTTCTGTGGCTTTCTGACAGCTCCCATCGTGTCCAGCCCAAGTGCGGTACTGAATTAATCTCTTCTTTCTGGCTTCTGAAGAAGGGGAAGCCATGGAGGCAAAACCTGCGGGTCCTTCTCCCCCACTGGTGTTGACTAAATCATGTGAGAGGGATTAAGGAGACCAGTGAAGCATTTTAACCCTGCTCTGGCCGCAAGAGCAGTGGGGACCTGGCTTGTTCACTTAACAACCGGGCATGTGTATCAAAGGGGCTGGTATATGAGAGGGGGAGCAAGGCGGAGTTTAACAAACAGCCCTTAATCCAGTTAGCTCTTGATGCTGACGACAGGGGCACAACTTGGAACTGAGGAGTGTGTGCTCCAGGAATTCCTTTACGGGACTGTAAAACCACCGTGTTCCCTGTGGGCAGGCGAGCATTCAGGATCCTTTGCTGCTTTGGGGAAGGCAGCAGTGCCGCAGCAGATCCGTGTGGTGCTCCCACAGCCATTCCCACTCCTCCCTGGAGCTTTCTGAAACCTCGCTGCCTTTTGATAGTGGCCCAGCTCCCCAGTTCAGTGCCTCGTCTTTGTGCGGGCACCGCGGAGTCTGCGCTGGAAGGGAGATAATACTTCCTGAAGTGCTCATTTAGCCCAGCGGGAGAGAGGCGGCTAGCAGCATCCACACGGGTTATTAAGCGGCGCTGGAAAGAAAGAGCAAACTGCAGAGTTGTATTAGTTTATGTATTAGCAGCATTTGTAAGGTACCTGTTGCCTTAGTAACAAGGAACAATGCATATAGCTTTGACCAGGCAAAAAACACCCTCTGGTCAAGGAAATAAAAAATTCATGGCCTTTACTCTGGAGCCACTCCTCTTGTGCTCTGGGAGGGGAGCTTAGGAGACAGAAGAAACTGAGCTGGTTGTTATGATCATACAATCCCAGTTTCTGTTCATTCACTGCTCCTGGGAACCCTGCAGAGCTGCTAACAAGCTGTGTGTATATTGAGAGCACGTAGGAATATGTCAGAGGCAGGGGGGACAGAGGGGTGTGCAAGCTCACGTCATCCAAAGCATGCCCAGTGCCTTTCAGCGCAACGGGCTTTAGGCATCCCTGTGTCCAAAGGGACCCACTCCTGGCTGGGGACCATATTAGTGGTGCTTCTCCTGGCCCAATCCACCCCAGGGAACCAGACTGTTCCTGCATGAAAGGAGTGATAGGCTCTGCTGTTTCTGTGGCAACTGTGCGTGCTGCACTGTCCTTACTTCTCTGAACTTAGTGGTTTATCATTAAATGGGAATAATAGTATTACCCTACCTGAAAAGCCACCGTAGGTCTCATGGTAGCAATTACTCTTCTAACATGGGCTGTATGAGTGAATGCATTAGATGCCGCCAGGGTTTGTATTGCAGGAGGGACTGAGGGCCATCGTGCTGGGCACCAGGAGCTCAGCACTGGCATGGTGTTCCCACTGGTTTATAGCAGGGTTGCCCCATCTCTGGAGGGGGGAGCCTGGCCCAAGTCTGTGGTCCTCTGGACTTTCAGATGCTTGACACTTGATATTTCCCTTATGGAAAAATAGTCTGCTCTGTATAAATAGTATAACAAGATAAACATTGTGCTCAGCATGACAACCAAGAAAAATACTGCAAGGTCAACTTAAAGGCTGAGATGGGTTCAGAAGACAATGAGGACTTTGTGTTAAAATTGGAGGAGAGTGATCACACAGGTCCTGGCAGTCGCAGGAGATAAAGTGGTGCTTTCTATCGCATGTGGGTCAGCTAGCATGGGCTTGTTCCTTTTATTTATTCTAGATGCTGTCTAATGACAGTACAGTTACTGTTCTTATACCTGTTTGCAAGGGGAAATGAACTGATGACAGAATTTTAGTGCCTCTCCAAGAGGCAAATGGGTCAGGTTTCTTCTTCTTTTTTATTTTTCTTTTCTTTTTTTTTTTTTTGCCATTTAGTGCACTACATCTGGTCTCACAAATCTGACTTGTAGCCCAAGATATATATAGGCAATTTAGAGCCTTGTTTTATCATCTTCTAAAGGACGATAAAGTAAGTCAATGAAAACCTTCACCAGGGTGAAATAAGAGGTGAGATTCCGATAGCTGTAAACTAGGCAGCCAGCTAAGGTGAATCCAATTATTTGTGGCATTGCAGGGTTTTGCTGCAGGAACACGTCACATGTGGTAGCCAGCAGCACAAAACTTATTCCACTTTGGCTTGACAGTTGTCGTCACAATTGCTATACAAACAACAGAAACACATTATCTATTACTGTTCCACCCTCCCATTACTCTTTCTGTTGCATCAGAATAGATTTATCTCCACCCTCTGTCAGCCACCACAGTGGCTGCTGCCACTGTTACTTTTACTATAATTTTAGTTGCCTATAGATGCTGCACTGATCTTCTTTCTGCCACTAGAAGTGGAGTTAAGCTGCAGAATCGATGTTAATAAGTCTTTATTTGGGACTATTTTATTTAATAGACTCTCATAGCTGCTAGAGGTAATTTACAAAACTGACCTTCACTGCCTGTCTGAAAAATCAGAGAATCAGAAAATACAATTCTTCAGCAAGTAATGGATCCTTCTGGATTGGGAATTACCCTGGCCTCAAAGTCATGGCCACAGCTTTACCTGCCCCAAAGCATTATTGCTCTAACTTTTGCCCAGGTGATTTATTGCCCTGTGAAGGGCAAAACAAAGCCAAATGACTTGTTCAATACATTTTAAGATGCGGCAGCAGAGATGGAAGTAGCTGATTACTTGCTGTGCAGAGCCTCTTCCCGTGTCTAGTTGAGCTGACAGTGTAGTTTTAAATGTCCCGAGTAATAGGAGTCTGAACCAAACGCTGTAAAAGATATGGTATGGAACAGCTAGGCTTTGATGGAGACATGGCTGGCTAACCTAACAGGCATTCCTTGGCTTTAACAACCCTGCAACAATGTGCAATGATTTGTGTGGCTTTGAGTTCAATATGAAGGTTGCTGCTTTAAAAAGTAAAGGGGAGGGGGGAAAAATGTATTGGCATTCTGTTCCAGCAGACAGCATGCCGTTGGAACCGTGCTCCCCAGTGAAAATGCCGTAGAGACAATCTGTCTGCTCCTACCCATCACATTTCTTTCCATGCCAGTGGCTGGCAGGGCACTTCCATCCATACGCAAATTCCACGCTGCCGGCTGCAGTGGTATTTGCAAAGGTGAAATCACGCAGCTGTTACAGAAGCTTGCTTGCTCCTGACCAGAAAAGTCGATGAGCATTTTACAGATGATGGGTTTGGGCAGTAGGTCTGAATGACTCCACTCTGCTTCGTTTTGCCCTCTGATTTGGCTGCTGTACAGGCTGCACGTACTTCATAGTAAATGGTATAATAAAGGGTTATTAAGCAATACAAGTGTGTTAAGAAGTGCTATCCACAAATCAGTATAAAATATTCAGGTTTATTATAAGACCTTATTACAAGAAAATTGAAGGATTTTGCATCAGTTGATTAACCAGTTATGAAACTGTTCCTCTTAATAAACTTTCATATGACATATTAAATGTACAGTTGTAAATGAAAGGTGACTAGGCTATTTATTGCAAAACAAATGGATTGGTATGCTAAAAAGGGGGTTGTGCTTTTGTGCAGGGATACTGCCAAGAGGAATAGGAAGAGCAGTCCCAAAAATAAGAATGCCACAATGTGCTTTTGCTCCGAAACAGAGTCCTGAATCTGCCCTGTTAGAAAAATCTATCGCGGGGACTTGAGTGAAGTATTATCTAACCATCTGAGACACAGCCCTATAATTCATGGGTCATTGACACAGTAGAGAAGATCAGTTCTGTCTATTGTAGCAGCAGAGGGACTCTTAATCCATGGATTATTAACGTGGAAAATTGAAGGGGCTGTTACAGGCTTGTGGTTTATTAGACTATTGTGGATTTAGGGAGCTTTAATTTGAAGATTATGGACACAATGGAGTGCAACAGATCCCTTGACAATGTCAGTGGCAAGGCTTTTGTACAGGAGAAAGCTTCTGCCTGAATTCTGGCCTTCCCCATCCCACAGGGTACTGCTTAGGGAAACACTTATTGGGCTGTAATCACTTTTGAAACTCATTTGATCAAAGCAACTCAGAAACCCACTTCTCTGAAGATAACGTTCCCTGAGCTCTCCAATCTGGAAATTATTTTGCTCTAGCAAGGCTTTTCTTGCTAGCGCTTGATTTGCACCCACTGCTGCTGTTTGTTGTCGTGCAAAAATTTGATGCTATACAATTAGGTATGTATTAAGTCCGTGGAATGTTTTGCAGACTAGTGAGCTGAATGTATGCCATGTGTTAGAGAAGGACCAAGGAGTGAAACCATGGACTTCCACTAGCAACAGCTTAAAGAAATACCCTCCTTCCCCTGATTGCTGCCTCAGAGGAACTGAGCGAGCTTGTCTCTGCTTCCCATCTGCCTTGAAGGACTAACAGAGAGGCAAGGGCTCTGCGGGTACGGAGAGGAACAGTGAGGCTTGAATACAACCAGAGCTCAAAAGACCACTAGTGTGCTCTGAAAGCCCTCGGGGAGAGTTTCTCCCCTGCAGAAGCATCTTTCACGTTGCATGTTCTCCTTTTATCCTCTTCTGTCCCAGAAGCAAGGGAGGGAACCAGAAATCATTACAGGACACACTGCAGGAGGGGTTGGCCTTAAAGTGAGGTGAGGGAGGCGCAGAGCTGGCGTTGGTGTAAGCTTTGCAACTGCAGTGGTGTTTGAGAATGAAATGGTGTGCCTCTGGAGGGCATGAGCCTCTGCCACTGGCAGTGTCTGAGCAGCTCAAACCTCTGCTGGGAAGCTCTCAGTAGTAACGTGCTCCACTGCAGAGCAAAGGCAGGAGCTGGACAACCTTCCTGCTCGATTCTCTGATACATGTTTAAGATGAAAGAAGAGGGAGCTGTGGACAGAACTTAACATAAAGTGGCTGGTTGGATCAAGGGTCTTGATGTGTCTTCTGTGCACATGCTTGGCTCAGGGTGCCTGTGCTTCCCCGGGTTGGTTTTGCAGCTCTCGCATGAATGTCTGCAGCTGTGGGTGGACTGAGGGGGGCAGGGAGGAAAGCCAAAATGCCATCTGTCCCTGGCATTGTGTGGCTTATTGTGCTGTTGTCCAGAAAAAGCACGATTCAGTCGTGGAGCTCCTTGCTGCTGGAAGTTGAGGAAGCTAAAGCATGAATGGGATCAAAAGGAACTACACAAATCCATGGGTAAGGGCTTGTGAATGGCTTTTGAATGATGGCTCAGACTCAACCTCAAGACCGAGATTTCTAGAAAGTGGGAGGACAACAGGAGGAGCAGCCGTGCTTGTCCTCTTGCCTAGGTTATTTCCCTAAACTGAGTACTGCCCATTCTTTCTCCTTGATTTCATTTGTAGGGCCAGACAAAACCTTAAAAGCTTTCCCAATAAAGAAAGGACTAAAGGAAGAAGACAACTATACAAAGTAAACCATAGGGTATGTAAACTGGAAGAGGGAAGCAAAGCGGGCAGCTCTCACAGGCCAAGAGAGGAGCGAAGGGGTGAACTGAATGTTCCCCTTCCCTTGCCCAGCATCAACAGGATAGCCACAGGCAGCAGGCGATGGAGCTCACAGCATGAGGACAGGCTTAAGTCAGCAAAGCTCAGTTTCTCCTATTTGTCCCTATTTGCAAGAAGGGCATGCTGGAGGAGCAAGCATGTGCGGGGCTTTAAAAACTGACTGAAAAGAGTTTCTAGGAGCACCGCTGGGCACCAGGGCAGCCTATCCTTTGATGCTCCAACGTGCACCAGAGGTTTGGTTTATATGGACAATCTCAGCAGTCAAGCAGAGCCTTGATTTAATAATTGTAAAATTGGTTGAGGTATTTCACTAGCTTGAGTGATTATTTTCATTGAATAAATACATATTTACTTGAAATAAACTCCCGTTTCTCAACTATGCTTACGTTACATGCATAGCTTGGTTTATATTTAAATAGAAAATGTTTCATATTCAGCCTGGGGATAGTTGTTTAGCACAAATAACTATTTTTTCAATATTAATTTCCACTTCAAGTATTTACATTTGCTTGCTTTCCCTCCCTTGCCCTCTTCCATTCCCTTCCCCCATGAAGATTTACTTATACTTCCCATGGAATATATGTGTTTTAGAGTAATGCAAAACAAATGATGGATTAAGTGTATTTGCAATGGCCTTTGAAACCTGTCCCAGTGTCCAAAGACTGTTCAGTTTTATTCCTTTAAGTGTTCTGAGCTTACTGCTGCAACATGTCATCTACGCAGCCAGGAAGTTGTACAAGATATACAAGATTCAAGCCAACAGGACAAAATCCAAGTGATCTTTTAGCCAGCTTTTGAAATTAATAGAATTTTGTGACCCAGACTCCAGAAATTAATATTAAACTGAGTGGCCAAATGCAGATGGTCCGTATGAAGTCTTCTGTGTAACTTCTAGTTTGACATGTGAAATGTTTTATATAATTTTAAAATATATCGGGATTTTGAGCACAATGCTATTTAAGGAAGCACATGCTGTTGCAAAGGAACACGGACCTTCTGAGAAGTGCTTGGTTTTAGAAACAGCTAGGTTTAAGTAGCTTTCAGAACTTGTGTACTACAGTTATTGAGTTAATATTCCAGCCTATAACCTATGGATATACCAGCAGTGAGATATTCTGAAACCGCAAACTGTAAAATCTGTTGAGTTCGAAGATGTCCTACAAACTTGAAGATTTTGATGTTTGGATTTGTGAAGCTAGGACACAATGACAAATGATGTTGCAACTCGGCCCTGTAGCTGGGCATCAAGTTGTTCAACATGAAGCTAGGGATGTGGGCTAGGGCTCTTGCTGATAACAGTGCAGAATCAATACCAGAAGGTGAACTTGTGTGTACAGACCTCTCCAAAGGGAGGGGGAAGGCTCATAGCACGCTGTGCCTGAGCCCCCTCTGGTCTCCTTCACCAAGCACACATATCTTCTGCTCAAGCCAAAGACGCCTGATTTTTGGCAAGCATTGTACGTAGAAGTCCATGAAATGGGAGCACACCTTTTAATGGTGATGCACTGGACATTGCAAGGAGTCCTGAAAACTGTGGTTGCTCTGAAGCCCTGGGCTTTGAAGTATTGGGAATGTTTCCTTTGACTTCAGCAGATGTCTCCCACAAGTATGCAAAAAAATGTTTGTCTTATTATTAGCAGTAGTTTTTAGGTTACGAAATAGCTAAAGGTCAGGACTTAATTTTCTCTTGAACATGGTGCTGAATGAACAATAGCTGAATAACTTTTATTTGGTGTTTGCAGTCACTGATTACACTCCCTCACGATATTCTTAGAATCACTTATTCCAGTTCTGCCTAATAAAGTGCCTGGAGGTTGGTAAACAGCTGGAGTCAAAGGTTGTAGGAGGTAAAAACACTGTAAAACTGAGGTAGCTGAGAAGTTCTCCTGGTCAGTGTATGAAGGAAGGAAAGACAGTCAGTTCCTGGACCTCCGGGCATCAACCTCCCTGTGAGAGGATTGTGAGTAATGCATATTTTGGTCATTTGGTTGCTAACGTTCAGAGCAGAGTCATATCCTAGCAGTAAGCTTTTTGCCAGCAGATGAAGCTTTCCTACTGAGGTCTAGAAGGCAGAATGGTCCTGTTTGACATTCACCTTCAGAGGGGACACCTGGGGCTGTTTGTTGGACACGAGCTCCCCACTGTGCATAGTGAGTAGGGCTTCTCCCTGCCATTGCCACATAAAACACTGAAGGTTGTTCCCAAGGGTGCAGGGAAATAATGCTGCCTGGATGCCTGGACAACTTCACCGAATTACTCCTACTTGGGCTACTGCTCTTCTTTGTGTCAGGGCTTCCCTGCACAGCAAGGTCAGATGGAGAGCCATTGGGAAATTAATTCGGAGCAAGCCTAGCCATTGCTCCTCAGCTTTGCCAAGACGTTCATCTCTGTGTGGAGGGCCAAGGTGGGAATTTCTTCTTTTTTCACTTGATCAAAGCAGTCCAATTATATCCTTTTAGAGCTTTATGTATTAGCATCACATAACATCTCTTGTCACTTCACTACTCCAGTCATTAATTATCCATCCAAGTGGAACCTGGCAGTGCTTTCTGTATTCAAGACTTTTTGGATCAGTAGTTATACCTGTTGTCAGTCCAGAAAATGTCAGTTTTCGTCTGTCCTCTCCCTTGTATGGAGCTTTTCCTTTAAAACCAAATTTTTTGTTTAAATATTTAAACATTTATTTATTTAAGTAGCAAACCTTACTCACGGCAGATTTCACTAGACTGTATTTCTCTGGCTTTGCTTGTTGTCTTATGGCTCAGCAGATAACGTATTAATAGCCTGTAAGAAAACCCAGCAGAATGTATCCTAGGGAGAAAATGGACTATGTCTGGATTTCTTGATGGTTCTTCTTTTGGAAATGTTATGCTGAAAGATGTTAATGACTGATGGAACAAATACAGCTGCTTGTGCTACATCCACAAGGAAAGATCTTCCATGGTCACTTGTCTTGTATCAAAAGGTGCTGGCGTTTCCTACAGGAACGCTAAGCTCTGTGTTTATTAGTCCAATAAATGGCTGTCACTTAATGCTCCAACCAACCCTCCTAGTAATTACAATCGGCAGGGTTCCCATGCTGTGCATCAGTGATGGTTCGTGAACTTGTTTCAGTAACTTCCCATGAGTCATCAGTAGAGTTGACACAGCTGAAGTAGACAAGTCAAGCTACAATTACATAGCTTTACTGGTTTTTGGTGTTTTGGAATTGTTTTTTTTTCAAGCCTGGATTCCTAAAGAGAAGGTTTCCACCATCACACTGTATATCAGACTCTACTTCTGAATACGTTGCTAAGTTTCATCCCAGTTTGACAGACAGTTAGATATGTCAGCAATGGCAAGATAAGCAACGGAGGAGAGACTGAAGTCATGCCCCCCAGTCAGGAACAAAAGTTGACCTGTACTCTCACGTAAATCTCCATGAACTACTCATACAAAAAGTATTCCCGCTACAGGAGATGTTCTGATTTGATTTTGTGTGTTACTACCCAGGGACTGGCCCAACCCTGAGCCAGGGAGCCAAAGAAAACCAGGCTTTGTGCTTCTGCTGCTCGCAGTTTGGCTTCTTGTTAAATGCTTTCCTAACTTCACCGTCAGAGATGTGTGTCAGCTTTTGATCTTTTGTTTTAAATATACCAAGATGTTTTTTCCATCTTTGTGCAACTGTCCTGGGAGGTACATTTCCAGTACTTTCTTTGCTAATAGTTCTCAAGTACGGAAGCGAAATGGAACCTGAAGGGCGGGGGGGGGGGGGGGGGGGGGGGGGGGCACAGAAAGCTTTATGGTATGAGATAGGATGGCAACCTGAGAACATCTCTGGTGTGGGACAGAGGCTTGTATAAGATCAAAATGCAAACGTGCCAGATTCACATGACGTGTTGTGATGTCTCCACAATCCCAGAACTCTCCCCAGGACACTGATGTTTGGATCTTAACTGTCCCCTGATGAATGCTGATAAAATGGGGAGTTTCTCCCAGGTGTCAGGCCTGTTGAAAGGCAGGGAACAGGCAGGGGCTGGTTTTCAGCTTTGTGGTTTTAGTAGATTCTCATGACCAGCTGCACATCCTACCATTGCTGAGAGAAGGTGTGGGGGCTGAACCCCACAGGTGTGACGCTCTCCTCCAAGTCTGCACAAGCATTTTTTGCTCAGTTTAAAGGAAGGACAGCAATGCACAGGCATCAGCGATGTGGTGTAGGCTCTAGGTAGCATTGCCTAACATGAGGACAGTGATTCTGACAGTAAATATTTAATAGGTCATTCCTGTCTGATAAAGGTGAGAAGTAATCATTAAACTTTTCATGTTCTTTCATCTATCTCCCTTTTTCAGCTGACTTGTTTGTTGGAGTGCTTCACTCTCCTGATTCCTACTGATGAGGGAGGAAATCACTGGGTTTGACATTTTCTGAATAGGAAGAGCCAATGCAGGGAAAACGACATCTGTTGAAGCAAATTAGGAGAGAAAGAGGCACACAGATCAATTCTCAAAATTCTCCCCAGATGTCCAGCTCCCCTTGGCACCAGACATTAAAGAAATTCCTATGTTTTCTATCTGCATCTTCATAAACCTAAATCCCTCTGAATATCTGGCACTAAATCATCTACCCATGGTTACAGAAGGAATTTGAAGTATCACAGGGAACAGATCCTTCTTTAGCAACAAAAATAATGTTTAATTGCTGCCCTTTCCATCTCATGTGCCACATCCTAGAGAAGTTGCCACCTTGAACTGGGCATGTTTCAGCTGCAAATTTCTTTGTTGAGGGGAACTCCCAAACTGCCTTGTATCAGGAGTAAGTATATATATAAGTATGTGTAAGTGTGTGTATGTCTATATAAAAATATACTGTGTGTATACAAAATATATTTACAGTACCAGGAAAATAAGAAATGAGAGGTTCTGAGATTCCCAGTTTTCTACCAGAGGAGAATTATGCCTGTTGCTAGTGGCTGATGAAAACATTTGAAATTCAAGTGCTAGGTTGCACTAAACCCCTCCTAAAACTTAAAATGGCAATGGAACACTAGTAAATTCCAAGTAGTTTTTTTCTTTTCTAACATGTTTAATTTTTCCAGTAAATTCCCTCCTGCCAGAAGCTCAGCTGGGACTGCTTACTTAAATTTATTTTACTTAAAACAGGAACTGAGCCTTAAAACCATTATTAATAAACAGTTTATTTTTTACTGTGAGGCAGCCCAAGTAATTAATAAATTATTGTCCATTTAATTAGAGACAGTCACCTTTCCAGCTGTTTCTTTAATCAGCTTAACCTAAAGCCAATAAATTCAATGGGTGCTTTGCCAGTAAGGTCAGGGACTTTGGTGCAGGCACAAGCACTTTCAGGGCTCCTTTCCTTGTCACCCCAGGTGTTACCAGGTCCTGTTGGAGTTCGGTTGCAGAGGCCCTGAGACTTGCTCGAACTTCTGAGGACTCTGCTTCTTCACCAGCAGGTTGTCCAAGGTGGGGGCTGCCATGCCAGGCCAACACAGTGGACTCATCTCTCATCTTGATTTTTTTCTTATTCTCCTTGAATTCAAAAGTCAACCTGTGAGAAACTAAAGTCACCCAGCCCCAGCTATCCTAGAAAAGCCAGCCTGCCATTGACATAGCCAGCAACTTGCTCAGTGACCCTTCCAGCTAACCCATATGCAACATCATCTCCTGTGGAGTGGGATGTTCCAGGCAGCTGGCTGGAGAGAGGAGGCTGTCTCTGACTACTACCCATAGGAAAGACAAAAAAACCAACCTAATTTTCAGTCCTTCCTACAGCTGGCTCTCTGTGAGCCCCCTGACTTCAGGGGTAACTAGATGAGTTCATGGAAAACAATTTTACTGAGGGCAATGAAATACAAAGATATCACTCTGACTCCAGAAATCACCCGTGATGTTTGTTGGAGAGGGTTCAGGAGAAATGAGATGGGAGACAGAAGATAAAGGTAGCTAGAAATGTCTGGATTGGTAAAATTCACCTCAATTTCAGTGACCTGTAAAAGAGGGGAAAGTGGGTTAACCTTTGTTTATAGAGGTGTGCCAAGGATGTGCATTTTAGTTCTCTGCATCTCACCTTTAATTGATTCCTATTCCCAGTCCTCATATGCTCCAGTGGTACCTGTGACGTGACTCAAACTGGGGTGAGGCAGCCTGTGATGTCTGCAGATAGGAGAAACCAAGACGTGTCAATAATGACAGGTAGCTTGGCATCATTCCAACATAACACAGAATATGACCAGTTGACTCTCCCTCTCTCATCTGCTCTAGCTTCATCAGACCCCTGAAAACTGCCTTAATCCTCAGTGTCCGTGTGTGCAGGGCAGACAGAAAAGGGGTGAAATCCTCATTCTGCCGTGTGTTATTTCAAGCATCTGAGCTTGACCTCATCTCTGCTGACCAAGTAGCTGCACTTTAGTGACTGCATCATCCGCACAGTGACACCACCACTGGTTGGCCATTAGATAACACTTCTTAGAAAGGGAAATTTAATCTGTTGGATTACTTTTCCAAGTAATTGTGTGTATGTGGGGAATATAAACAGGGAAGCTTTGCAAGGGCAGAGTTTGTTTTTGCTTATGACGTCCTTTAAGACAAAGGTTAACAGTCTGCTCAGACAACTCCTTGTAGGGCTAAGGTTCAAAACCGAAAGCAGCAGCCTGGCAGAAGCGTGCTGATAGTAGATGTGACCGAGAGCTGTGTGGCAAGCTGGGGGCTATGGTAAACCTGAATCCTTACAAGAATCCATGAGGGCTTGGGTGCTGGCTCTTTTGGGCTAGTTTCTCACTTTCTGAATTCTTAATGCCACTTACTATTGCAGCTGAGTGGTTTGTTTGTTTATTCTTTATGAACCCTCTAAAGGAAAACTTTTTTATGTTGGAGAGAGTTGGAAGGGAGAAGGATGGAGGTAGCAGCTTGGGAAGCCATCCGCAGCCCCTCTCTCCTCAGAGGTAGATGACCTCCAAGCCACTCCATCTGTTTTGTGATTTTTCCCCTGGGCAGCCCTGCCCCTGTTAGAGGCAGGACCACTAACAGAAGTCTGAAGGACTGTGCTGGCACCAGGGATGTGTTTAGCAGAATGGCCCCTTCATGCACTGCATTGAAAACAGAGCTGGTGCCACTTGACCGCATCAGGTCCTGCATTTGTGGATTTAACCTCATTTTCTGCTATAGGCCTCCTGGTATGTAGGAAAGCAAATTCAAGCATGCCACTCTGTTCACTGAGGCAGCAAAATGGGGGGAGAAGGAAATTCCCCTCCTCCTGTAGTTCATGGTGTTCTTCTAAACTATTTATAAATAGGCCTACCGTAGCCAGTGTTTGCATTTGGATGGCTTCGCTGTTCTCATTTTCAAGGCTTCTCTCAGATCTGAAAGTAAAGGTCGGGTTGACTCCCCTTACTGGAAATAAAGAGGGGAAGAAGGATAACCAGTCAACCCTGTGGGCAGGTGGCTCCAGCGCCACAGTTCCCAGGGATGGGAGCAAGTCCTCGTTCACCCATGGTGAGGGCAGAGCTCCAAGCTCACTCTCCTGTCTGCTCCCCTTTAGTTTCCCTGCCCTCTTCATTAGCTGATGATAGCCCTAACTTCCTGCATCCTTTTCGAGAGATGCCCCTGCACATCATCTGGGATCCATGAAATGCAAAGATCTGGTAAGCAGCACAAATCACATGCGTCGAGCCCGCACTTGCCAGAAGCCCTGGATAAGTTTTCAGCTGAGTTTATACTTCACCTTCCTCCACTCTACGGAGGAATAACATATGGCTTCATTTTCTCCAGAAAAACTTGCACCAAAAAACAACAATCTATTTTGTGAAGGATTATTTTTCGCTGATTGAGAGGTGTTTGGAGATGACAGGCATCTGATCTCATCTTAAGCCTTAAATTGCAGTAAATCCTGTATTTATTTACTTTTTACTTCAACCAAATAGGACATTATCCTGCCTTTGAGTTAACGCTTTCAGTGCTTGCCTTAGCTGAGTGCCACATGCCAAAGGCATTATTATCTGTCATGGCTGGACAAGGAACCAAGGAACAGCACAGAGCCACCGGTGCGCGTACGGAACACCAAAAACACTAAATAGGATGGCGTGGCTCATAAGACACAGAGAATCAGAACCAGCCTGTTAAGCAGTCTTTAAAATGTGCTACATGTACATAGCAGTTGTTTTGCTTCTGCATGGGACAATTGAAGGACAGGGAAAACCCTGTGAAATAGCCCAGGACACTGTGTTGTGTGGCTGGGGGCAGGAGGCAATGCCTCATCACCCTTCTGATGGTGGCATCCAAAGGCTGGGAGGAAGAAAGGTCGCGGTGGATATTTTCTTCAGGTCATAACCTATATCTGGATGAAGAAAACATGGCTTTGAATAAGGATGTGCAAAAATTCACTTCTGAAATGGAAAACACCTTTTTTCACTTTTTTTGTTTTGTTTGTTTGTTTTGGGTTTTTTTTTCTTAAATAATCAAGAGCACGTTATCGTCCTGTATTCACAGGACCTGGCTATAGCAGCCCTCTTCAGAATAGAATAACTTTGACTCAAACGGCACGTTTATTTTGGGATGAGTTACTAATAGAGGTTTTGAGGTGTTCTGAATGTGGGGAATGCATGTGGTAGGTTGCTACGTTATGAACCTAAACAAAGACAACTTATAAGACTAAATATTGTTTTATTGCCTATTTAAGACTTTGAGATGAAATGTTTGTATAAAAGGAGGTACATTATCCCAAGACAGTGGGTTTATTTGTGCTATTACCAACATGGTATTACAAAGACCCAAAAGGTCTCAGTAAACTCTCTGCTCTGACTGAGCTATGAATCAAGGCCATGATGAACTTCTCCCAGTAAGTCCCAATCACTGAGACAAGGCACTTGCCTTTGGGGAGGTGTCTTGGACAGCAAGGCTAGAGGTGGTCTGATGAGTAACGGAACTAGATCGTATGTGTTTTCATCAACGCATGGTTTTTTCACCCAGCGATAATGTGTGCAGGTGCAATTTCTTTTAGCACAGAAGCACTAAAATATTAATTGCCCCTGTTCTCCTTGGAAATGTTCAGCTGCTCCTCATTCTGAACATCCCACGGGCCCAGGGGGATGGTTTCTGTGCAGGCAGTAGCTGTTACCCTGGCAAATAAGTGTTCACCCGCTGTTTCGAAATCTAATTTTCTTCCCTTACTTGTGGGAAAAATTGTGTGGCATTCTTGTGACAGAATTCCTTTTCTAGTTATCCTGTGTCTTGCGCTCTCGCAATCTCTGCAATTATCTCTGGCACAGCAATTATTATTGTACCAGCTGTAATTCTTGCAATAGGTGATCCTAATGAAACATTGCTAGGTGTCTTGTGAAATTCCAGCACGGGTGAGTACAGACCCTACCAGACCTTTTATAATGGATTTTGCTAATTTGTTTGGGTATGCACATGAAGGCTTTGATGTGATTTACCTCGCATGCTATAGCAAAGTGAATTGCCAACATTATTTACCTCTGAATTGTGATCTTTTATCTAGAAAACTGCAGTTTATGGCAGGTGTTTAGAGATGAGTTTCTGCACAGTGTTCTTTTTAATTGCTTGGCACCTCAGTTAAAAAAGCAAACTTATAAAACACTATTCATAAGAACTATCTCTGTATTTCAACAACCATTTTAATTATTACAAAACCATTTATTTTAATATATTGTCACTTCAAATGTATTTTTATATGAAATAGATCTATTTCAATTATAGAGACTAGTCACATATATATAAAATCATGGAGACCTTAAAAGTTGAATTTGCTTTCATGTTTCTTCCATTTACATTGATTAAATGTCATACACTAAATAATTCCCATACCCATTAACATATGATTTGCCCAGTAGTAATTACTTTGTCATCCTTACTTCCTCAGGCTATTTTCAACTTTAAGCCACTGTTAATCCATGACCTTACTGCTTTTGTCTCCAGGTCTGAATTATATAAGTATTATGGAACAAGGATTGAAATGAACTACTCTTGGCTTTATTGTACAATTACAGTCAACTGATTGGCTTTTCTATTTCCACTAACTAAAATAATAGAGTAAATTTAATTCCTTTGTGAAAGGATCATAAGAATTATTTGTGTGTGTGTGTGTAGTGTGGCAAAGCCAAATCAGAAATATTTCTAAGGGGAAAGTAAAACTTGAAGCAAATAGCAACTGCCTGCTTTTCTGGGTGTTCACGATTGCTGCCAAGTAGACACAAAAATGACTGAAGCAGGAATGTACCCCGCACTCGGCACTGGCCGCTGCAATGGTAATTGAATAAAATCCACTGAGAGAGGGGAAGAAAAAACCCCCCACAGTATTTTGGTCATGGAGCTGAAATGGAAAAGTAGGTGCCTTTAAAGGACCTTTTTGTAGTGTGTCTCCTCAAACTCTTTCTCCTTCCGTTAGACTACCTAAAAAGCAGAACACCTGTTGAATGTCAGGTTTCCTTTTGGATGCAGGAGTGCAGCATCGCATAGCATGGCCACGTCTCTAACAGGCTGGGCAGGTAGCTACTGCTTCTGTTTCAGGCAAGCTGTCTGATTCTCATTTGAAATGCTATCTCTAAGCTGCTTTTGTTCAATTGCTTGCTTTCATGAAAGGTAATAATCAAAAGGTCAGACTTTTGGAAGAGTTTGGCTCCCTTGTACGATACTGGTTTCCAAGTGACATGTACATAAGGGGTCACATTTTCCAAAGAGAGTACTGCCCCAACATCAGTGCTGTGAGAAATCTGCTTTGCAGCTCCATGGCTGTATTTAGGGGGAAACATTGCTGACAGGCTGAGTCAGTGGCCCAAATTCTCCTCCCTTTATCCATATAACCACATGAAAGCTTGTGCCTCCTATCCACAGAGTGTGCATGAATAATTTGCTTGGCATGGGACTGGAGCTAGCTAGCACAATAACTATGCTTTTGTAGGCTCCATATGTCCCTTGCCTTGGAGCTTTTCAAGTGATACAAAACTCTGGTACTGTGACTAAAATGAGAAAAGCCTGGGCAATGACTTCAGAAGCAACTGGGAGTGACCTAAAGCTCATGAAAGAACTCTTGGCTTCAGCGGTGTTGACCCAAGTCCATGAGACTTAGGAGTTACATCCAGACCCTATGGAGATCCTGGAATGACATCTGTAGAGACTGGGTTTTTAAGCACTGCAAGGGAGTCTTAATTTCCAAACCCTTCAGAAACACCGGACTCGTTAACTGCACTTTTCAAAATATGCTCAAGAAATAAGTGTGCGCAGACATGGCTGATCCCTCTCCTCCTCTATGCGCTGAACGTTTTTGGTGTAGGAGAGTTCAGTAACGGAAGTGTAAACCTTTTGTTTACATCTATAAACCAGATAAGGTACAAATTGCTGCAATACAAACTTCCTTGCTCTGGCCCTCCGCTGACCTCAGCTATAAACGACAAGGAGCCTCCTTTCTCACAGCTGCAGGAGACTCCAGTCTCTAGGACAAAGTTGCAATCAGCAAATGTGCTTGCAAAATCTTCTGTGTTAATTATTCCAGCTGCGGTGTTATCCATGCACTGCCCGGAGCCAGGGGGCTCGTGGCTGTGGCACGAGGGCCAGGCGCTGCTGTACCCACATTGCAGGGTACTCCAGACACCACCAGCTGCAGGGTGAGGCTGCTTGCATTTGCAAGTATTTCCCGAAATCAAGAAACAAGCTGCATGCACTTTTACTGAAAGGCTTGGATAGAGAAGTGCACGCTTGTACCCCATTTCAGACTGACAGCAGACATCCGTGTCACTGTATCACACGCTCATGTCTTCTGGAAGCTCTTTGCTGGGTCATAAAAATTGTTTGCAAAATATCTAAGATTCTGCCAAGTAAATACAAGTATAATTAGATTAAAAAGCTACTTGTGAATTGTCTTATTTTTACAGATTTCAATGGATGTGAAAAGAAAAAGATCTGCCAGTAAGATGAGCTGGTTTCTAGGCACGGGAACCCAACTGCTTGGTGACCTGGACAGATGACACATGGCCTGAAGGAAGGACACAAGGAGAGGGCTGGGGCATGAGAAAAGTCTTTGGGAATGGGGCAGGAAAGCAAAAGGGATTTCTGTCCTTGACAGCTGTAATTATAGCTCCATGCACTGAGAGATCTCACCGCACTTTTTGCTAAAAGCTCGCAGACATTGGCAATACTAGTCTGGCTGCACATGCATGCTATTGAGACTATGATGGGTTTTTTTTTAATCAGAATTTGTTAATTAGGGATTTCTACAGCCATGTCTGTTCTGGGTGCTCAGTGTTTGGTGTCGATGTCAGACTGTAGGGCAGTGCAAGGTCAAGCTTTTCAACATCAGCACTGCACTTGCAAAAGGGCAAGGGTGACGATGCCGTTTGTATCTCCGCAGGCAGAACTCAGGTCCCTCTCCCAGGGCAGCTCACCAGAGGGGCACAAAAGCATTGTCTCTGGCATGGGTCACCCAACGGCAGGTCCCCAGCAGAAGAGACAGACTAGTGCTCAGGTACAGCACTGCTGTAAGTTACCTTGTTCTTACCCTGTCACTGCTGCATGGTCACCACCGGCCTCCCTGGAGATGGCAAGAAATAGCTGTAACAGGGCAGTAGTTCTGTGTTTAAGCAATGCAGAAGCTCCTCTTTTGTTCCTTGCGCTGTGAAGTGGGTTGCAGGAGGGTGGCTTGGGGATATCTGCAAGAGAGGAGGGCTATGGCGATGGTTCTTGATCAGAGCTGTTATGATGCTGCCAAAGCAGCAAAGAGGTGCAGATGCTGGGTCCCTCCTGATGCTCTTGGTAGAAGCATGTCAGATTTGCTGACTCCTGGCCCAAAGGCCTATTTTCTATTCATAGCGGTGTTCAAAAAAACTTCATGCGGTCAATTAGATACTGCTGCTCTAAACTAGATGGTTTTACACGTGTGTAACCAGGGCTACAAAGTCACTGCTGAGAGGGATTAATTAATTCATGGAATTAAACAGACCAAGCATGTGTTTGTTTTAATGAGCCCAGTTACACACCTGTTTGGGGAGGGGGGTGCCCTTTTGGCTCTTGGGGTCTTTGGTTGACCTGTGGGTGCTGGGTGATGCCAGCACAGCTGAGAAGCTCTAACAGGTCTAGGGCACTCGGCCATAGGCCAGCATCTCCCTGTCCTGAAGGGGCACGAACACAAATGTCCACCTTGTTGGTAAATTAAATGACTCAAATTTGGACAGTTCTCTGTTTTGAAAATGGGCTTTGAGTTACAAAGAACCGTGGGCAGGAACCTGCTATGAAAACTGCATAGGGCAACAATGCTGCTGCTGCGTACCAGTGTTCCCTCTCCCTGTAACAAATGCTGCTCTTAGCTGGCTGGCTATCGTGGAGTAACGCATTAACTGAGTGTGATAAGGCAGGGCAGCTCTGATAGCGGCTCCATTTTCAGTCCTGTGTTTGTTCTGCAGTTAGCACAAAGGGGCCTTAGTCCCTTGGTAGGCCCTGTCATGTCAAAACAATGTCAGTTAAGCCAACAAATCCATTCGTGTTACAGTCAATTCCAAGTCATGCTTCCCCCCTTTAAAAATTCTGTATTGAAATATTAGGGATATTGAAAAATTAAGCTGATAAAACATGGTGAGAAAACGTGGTAACAGCTGGCTTACAAACGTAAGCCTGATTCCCATCACCAACATTCAGTAACATATTTGTATTCTAGTGTATAAAAAAAAAGTAGAGGGGCCTGAAAAATATGGCATGTATGTCCCAACATACATGCATCGTAGGAAGGGAAGTACCTCCTTAACAGAGCTGCCGTATCTCCAGGCATCATGTCCATGTGTGTGTCTCCTCAGGTCTGCCGTGCACCTGCAGGTGATGAGTTGCTCTGGCGGGGTTGTGGTTATCAGGAAGGCTCCAATGGTCCAAATCCTCTAAATATCTCTGGGTAACACTTCTGGCTAGGAAAGAAACAGCATGACCTCAGACTGGGTGTATGGGAGCTCTGTTCCTGGTGTCATCAAATTCAGCCCGATACTGTAGGCAATAATGCCATAATCCTTACTGATCACGCTTTGTTTTAGAAGTTGGCTGTATGAAAGCTACATCTAGATTACCAGTAGGTTGCTAGCTAATTCTTTCAGCCATACTGCTTATTCCTACTGGCATCCTTATGGATCCTGTCCCAGCCTATGCCTCCTTGCAGCCAAAAGACAAAGGAAGGCTTAGTTTAAAAGTCTTGGGAATTTTGAGAACTGATCCATGCTTTTATGTGCTTCAAGTTGACAAAATTAGCTGCTTGCTTTGTTGACTGAAAACAGATAAAAAGAAATACCTGCTTGTGCAATGAATAATTCATCAGTGAAAGAAATGCTGCAGGATAGTATTTGGGATGAAAACTGCACAGTCTCCACGAGTCAAGCTGCTACCTCTAAAGTTAAAGGAAAGGATCCCTGCTGGCTGTCTTCTCTTCAGGAAAAAAATGACAGAAAAAGCCCTCCTCTTAACACTGTCTGCATTTGGAAACAGTCTACGTTTTAAGTAATTAAAACTGATGATTCTGACAAACATTCGCCTCCAAAGAAATGGTCTATTGTAAACGTAAACTCTCAAGATCCTTCCAGGCATACCAGCACAACTGTCTCCTAAAAATTCTTCCTAAGCCATCTGGTGCCTTATCTTTGTAGCCAAGCCACAGAATAACTTTAAAAGAGGATTGTTGCTAGCAGGCTTTAGTCTCAGGACTACAGATTCCCTTGGAAGCATCACAGCTAGCTCTGAACCCGTCAGCCAGGCAGTTCTGGCTGTGTGAATGCTCCACTTCTTTCTGTCACGACCCAAAATGTCCAGCTGTGGTTCTTCAGGGGACATGCTTTCTCATGTGGTTTGCAAAGGGAGTGAAGGAGTTACAGGGAGAGGATGGAGATGATGTGTGCTTCCAAAGGGGGATTTACACTCCATTAGTTCTCTCTACCGCCGCCCAGCCTCAGTGGCATGTCACAAATGTGGTTTACGAAGGCTGCAGCCAATTCACATCCTTCATGTAGCTCTCCCCGCACCTGCGAGGGAACACACGAGGGGAACATACACAGCCTTTGCCATCAAAAAAGGTATTTAGTGGGTGAGAAGGCAGGAAGGCATGGAGCAGGGGGTGGCTGATGGAAACAGCTGGGAAGGAGAGGACAACTCTCAGCTTTGCAGATCATCCTGAGTTTTCTCTCCCTTGGCTGTACCCCACTACTTCTGAGCGTGCTCCTCAACATCTAAACTTTGACACTTAAGAAACATTGAATTCTTGCTGTTCAGTGCCCCATTTTGGTTGCAGGAGCGGAGCTTGAAGGTGAGGTTAAGTAAGAAAGCCAAGGCTGCAGGCACCTGACAGCAAAGCGGCGATCCAGGCACAAACGAGAGCGAGGGATCCCGAGTTAGAAGTGCCCAGCTGCCCAGGCAGGGCCACCGCTGTCACGAGAAACGGGCAGGTCAGTGCAGAGTGTGCAGCTGAAAATGGAACTTGCTCACCCAGGACAGAGTTGAGGAGAGACCAAATCCCTTTTTAGATTTTTTTCATGTGTTTATAAGTTGACTTCTCTCCACCTAAGCATCCCTAGTCTGTTCCTTATCAATGCTGCCTTCAGAGGAAACGAGGAAACGGTGCAAGAGCGTAGGAGCAGGTGTAGGAGGAGAGCTCCTTCCTCGGCACATCCTGCACTCAGCGGGTTGCAGACTTGCTTGAAGTTGCATCCACAGCATCACATTTAAGCAGCATCTCTTATTCCTTTAGCATTGGGGGAGCAATCCCACATGGCTGCTGTGGTCTGGTGCACCTTCTGGCTGTAGTGATGATGTGATGCTAGTAGTGATGCCAAGTGATGGAGCTACCATTAGATTATCTTCTCCCTCCCTGTGCCAGTCTGTACCAGCAACCTTGGCTACCTGGGCAGCATTTTAAAATGCTCTGGTTCTTGGTGCTGCACTTTAGGGAGCAGAGCCATTTTTTAAAGTTAGAGAGAAATGGTTTTTTCCCAAGCTGTTGCATCTTGGTATTGGTGTTATATTGTGTTCATCAGGTGGATAATAATGAGCATGATGTGATGCTGTAAAATAGCTCCTGGAAGCGACAGAGGCCCCTATTCTGTGCTTCTCCAAGTTGGTGGAAGTTTTATTGATGAATTTTGACAGAAGCTGGATTAGGTTTAAAACATTCCCATGTTTTAACCATTGACAATCTTTTTTTTGATGGGTTTACAATTGGTATAGACTTCCTACCACTATGGAAATACAACGACATCACAAAGACTTCCCCCAGGGAGATGTCTTTCTGCTTTTAGCTGGCTACCTTGACACCCCCAGGGAAATCAAACAGTTTAGGGAAAAAAGAACTTGGTATTTGTAAAGCTGCTTAGCTTTTTTCCTACTCTAATGGATATTTGTATTTTATTATCTCTGGAGCCAATCTACTATTTGGGGAAAGAATGAAAACAACCCTCCTAAAGTAGAGTTTTACAGTTTAATGATCCCTGCACCGAAATATTACATTGTTCACTTAGACTGCATGCAAGCTGGAGTGAGAGAGTGGAACTGATCACAAGGTCAGAGCTCCACGACTCTGTGTCCTTTGCCAAATCGCCCATCTCAGTCTCCTCTTCATAAGGTGATGGTGATACCTCGCAGAACTGCTCTGATAATTAGTTTATATGAATCAAAGTACATGGCTCAAGGGCTAGAGCTTTTTGTACCTGCAGAACTTTCAGCATTCCCAGGTTGCCTTTTGGTGTGGGATTACAGAACATCTGCTCTATTCAGTCCTCCTAGTATTACTGCTAATGTCTTGGCAAAGGCACCTGGAACACAGCATACATGCACGTGTACATTGTATCAAAAATCAAAAGGAGCATATTCAGGTCCTGTTTAATTTATAGCGTGTCAAACAAAAGATAAACCAATATAGTGTTTAGCTTGATGTCTTAATTTGCACAAAAATGGGCAGATGTAGGATTAAGTGTTTCTCAGCTACTTTAAGACGTGCACCAGATTGCAACCTGTAGTAAAAAGGGTAGGGGATGGGATCTATAAATTCCTGCCAGGCCAAAGGAACTCCCAGGCTGCAGTGAGACCCAGAAGTTGGGCTACGCTGAGCACGCATTTTCCACAAAGCAGATAAGAGGCGTAAGCAAAAGGAGCATCATCTGAACTGTCTGTGGCAATGCTGGGAGCAGGGGAGGGGTGAACTGGAACCAACAGTTTTAAGTGGAAAGCCTCAAGGGATCATTACATCCATCCGTGCTGACCTGAAGCAGAAAATCCCACACATTTGCAGCATCTACGTGGGCTTTGCTGTTCCTCCCACCCAGTCCCTAGTTCCTACTCATGTATCTGTTTTCCAGGGTCAAAGTTGTTTCTAAGGCAAACCGAGAGCCAGCTCCCTTGCATGTGAGAAGAGCAATGCAAGAGACTTGTTTGCTTTTCCTCCTTCACCTTCTGTTCCCAAATGGTGGTTCCCCACCCAGGCAAGGAGTAGGGATGATGAGCAGGCAAGGAGCAAGGAGGAGGTTATACTCACATTTCCACTGCACCCAGCTTGTGCCTCTGTGCAGAGGGGTGGCTCCCACAGCACGCAGCTCCTGCTGCATTCCATCGGCTGAGAGGACATTTATGTTGCACGGTCTAACCCAGGACCAAACAGAAGGATGTCTGGGTCTTATTCGCCTGGGTAACATTGGATTAGTCACTTCAATGTGCCCATCTCTGTATTCAGGGGACCAGGCTGGGACTGAGAGTTTAATTCTTCTCTGAAGCATCCTGGCACATCATTTCACATCTCCCTCTGCCACTGGCCTAAAATGGGGACCAGGACATGGGCCCACAGAGGGCAAGCTGTGACAGCAGCACCAGAAGTGCTGTGCTGGTACTGCTGTCAATGGCAGGTACCACTTCCCAGCCCTCTGCAGTCTGAGGAGCAAACCCCAACCAGCCAAGTGTCGCACACCTCGATGGCAGCAGCACGTTACATGGAGCACAGCTCGGGGTAGGAACTGAGAGCCCCACTGAGGAAGCAGGAGCTTAAATGGCTACTGTAGATGAGTTTAAACTGTATATTTAAATCCTTTTAACCAGGATCAAAAAGAGTGGGCTTGGCATGGATAACAAGTTTGAAAATTAAGTATACAGCAAGAACTTGCAAGTCTCAGCCCCTCCAAACAAACCTGAAAGGTTAAAATGATTTAAAAATCCAGCCTTGACACAATTGATGAGAATGTCCTTCAACAAGAAGCCTTTATGTGAGCAGAAGAGCTTCGTAAACTGAGAGAAAGGCAGCACGGAGCAGCATCCTTGCTACCAGCATAGGCAGATGAGCAAGACAGGCCGATGTCCAGCCAGCAAGCAGTCAGCTGTTTGAAGGGAATGAAATCTTTCACTTTCTGACCACACAGATTAGACACGAGGAGAAAATGTTGGCTGTCTTTGGTTATCTTGTGGCATTGAAGAGCAACCATCAAAGGAAAACAGTCTGCCTTCTGGGATAATTGTTGGGCAAGTGAGTGAATGTAGCAGATAAGGGAAGATGACGCTTACTCAGAGAGGCCGGGCAGCAAAAAGCGAAGATTAGTGACTGGGGATTGCCCTCACCTATGGGGGAAAAGGAAATTGTAACAAGGGTGAAAAGCAATGCAAAAACCTCAGGAAGTTTGGGTTTCTTGAGTGCATTCTTGCGGCAGCATGCACTGCCTTAAATTTTCTACTGAAGTTTTGCTGTTGCGATCAAGTTCTTATTTTGTAGTTTATAGAAAGAGGCATTTGCAGCTCAACTTTTGCAGTATTTATGTAGGCAAAATTCCCAGTGTTTTACAGGGATTTTTTTCATGCATAGGTATGGGCTCTTAGGGGTTACTTTTGACTGGGTGAGGACTTAAGAGTCTGCACAATTACCATACCCTAAGTATTAATAGATCCTTCCTAACAGGAAAGCTATTTGAATTTAAGATTGTAGCTTAGTTTCTCTCAACTCCGCAAAATCTATTTAGTTATGTGACAGCTTTCCTTCTGCACTTCCTAATCTCCAGCTGTAAAGATTCAAAACGCCCCACAAAATATAACTCTTACATCAATGGAAACGGCATTGAAAGTAAGTCATGCCATGCTCCTAGAATGTGTTTAGTGCCATTGCAAAGCCAGGATTTGGTCCTGGGAGCACTTCAGCCCATTCCCAACTCTGCCCCATAATTGAGACCTAATTAGCTCCTCCATGGGCCAGCTCCCCTCTTCTGAAAGATGGAAGGGTTTTCTTTCTTGCCTGCCCTCGTGTCTGTATGTGCCGAGGCTTCAGATCAGTGAGTGAGCCCATGAGGATGCTCCTCTGCAAGTCACCCCGTTCAGCTCAGTGCCAAAAAGAAGGGTCCTATCCACCCCAGGCACAGCTATGTGCTGCCACTTCTCACCCCATGCCAGCTCCTCAGCTCCTTTGAACCTCACCCCAGAGCCAAATTAACGGGTTACCTTGTAGAAAACTAGGGAAAACCCCCAAAGCTTTGATAGGTTTTCCTGTGTCAGTGAGCTGAACAGAAGCAAGGCAGCTCCTGCCAGCGTGGGATCTGGCGCAAAGGGATGCCGAGGCTGGGAGCAGTGGGATGCAGGACACTCGTGAAATGGGGATGGCAGCTGTTCTGGGGCACTCTGCAATCCAGATAAAACAGCAGCAGACCTGTTTCCCCAACACCATCCTGGTCTGAGGACGAGGAAAGGAGCGAAGGCTGCATCCCTCTCCCCCAGGACACTGGCAGGACTAGTTCCACGTAAGCCTTCTCCCCTCCCTTCTGACTCAGCTCTAATGCTATGCTCAGCTTTTCACTCTCTCCTTCCTCAGGCAACTCGGTTCACTTTTCTTCAACTCCCCCTCTGCTGACTGGCAGCTCGATATCGCTCAACACACCCACCTGGCCACGCTGGCTCGCCCCGGCACTCCCGGGGTACGTGTCTGCGCCCACCTGAGCACAGGACACGGCCTCCCCCTCCCCTGCCACGACTTCTGGGGCCATATCCCCCACTCGAGCACCCTGTATCCTTCTCCCTGTGAAGTCTGAAAGTTTTGGGGCACACGTGGAACTTGTGGGAAGGTGCTGGAAGGCTGTCAGGGGTTCGGTGATGTACAGGGTGCTCCTGCTGGCCTCGTGGAGCAGGACTGCAGCTCAGGGAGCAGATAGTACTCCTGCTACAAGTTAAGTAATTTATTTGACGATGAGACGGAGAAAGCCTGAAGAAAAGAATCGGAGTGATAAAATGCCTGGAGGGAAGCCCGGGTGCTATGTAATGATGTTACAAGATTCTCTTTTTTTGTTCATCCAGCAGCCCGAGGACCTCAGTGGCTTTTCCAACTCAATCAGGACACAATCCAGTGTGGGACAGGTGGGGATGCCACACTTTTCTTGCCAAGCCACGAAAGGCCACGCAAGCCAGGGGTTTGCACATTGAAGTTATTTCAGTGTAGTTTGGTCTTGTATCTCTTCTGAGGTTTTCTTTCTTAAATAGTGTGCATGAGCAAGCAATTAACAGAAAATGTGACTGAGCAGGCCCTTTGCATCATGAAAAGCAAATCTGGTCCAGGTTCACCCATGAACAGGTGAGTGCATGGAGATATAACCATGTTTGGCCATTGGGAAGAGCTGCTGCTGGCAGGAGAAGACACGTGTACCAGAACGGGCACGCCACTGCTCCTACACACCCATGGTGCGAGCAGGGAGACACCTCTGCTCCCCAGGGCTGGGGGACCATCAGGCAGGTGTGGCTGTGCCCGTGCCAGCCCTAAGGCTGGACACAAGGAGACCCAACACCACTGTCAGAGCTGACTGCACGCGAAGTGACTCACACCTGGAAGCATCCCAGCTTTGTCAAGCCCCCAAAGCCAATATAGGTGAGTTATCTTATTGTACGCATCCCAGACTTAAATTAAACATGGTTTATAGGCGTGGGCCCAACGCCATGCTGGGAGGTTATGTGCCATGACGCCTTGCCCTAAAGGTGTGCTGACTTGGGTCTCCACAAATGTGGAGATTCCTAAACCGTGCTCTACTGCACAAAGCTGCTGCCAAGAGCCTGCCCCGGCTTCGCAGGTGATGCTTTGCTGACTTTATGTTCACTGTACAAAACTGATAATTCACTCCTAATAGTTGAGGTTTGTAGGGCTTCACCAGTTAGTCTAGAAGAGCCAGGAGGTGCTGTTTTGCCCAGAAGTGGATTGTGGTTTGTTTTTTTTTTTTAAGCTTTCCCTTTCTGTAGCAAATACTGGTATTTCTGTTCCTTGTCCCAGAATGAAGTGCAGAACTTTGAAATTCTCTATAGAAATGCAAATCTGAACTTCCAACCATTGATCTTCTTTTGCCTTGCCTACAAGCTTTAAATTTCATCGCACCTTTTCCCCTATTTTGAAAAAAGAAAAGAAAAACCACCAAAATTTGGGGGTTTGGCTTGAGGAAGGGTAGAAGATACTGCTTGATTACATGTAGCTCTAAAGGATGTCTTAGATTTTCATAGAAAACTTCCAAACTGTAAACCAAAATAAACTCAGATAAGGAAATAATCTGTCCCTTCCCTCAGGGTGCCTGAAAACTGCACAACAGAAAACTAACCCTGAAAAAAAGTTGCTTTAAGCACCTCTTATCTGACAAACGCAGAAGAAAACTGCTACCCAAAGTGTCACACGGGGGATTCTTCGATTGCTGGTACACTTCTTCGAGCTGTCTTTAAAGAAAAGGAAAAGGGGGAAAACATCAATTACGTAAGAAACCTCGGCTGTCCCCCCGGTGAGTGACAAAGTGGCTGGTCCCCCCGGTGCTGGCGGGGCCACTCTGCATTTCGAAAATCCCTTGCAAGGAGCCGGCGGGAGCGGCCGCCACCCCCCCCCCCTCCCCCCACCCCCCGTCCAGCCGCAGCAGTTTTTCGAGCCGAAAACCTGCGATTCCGGTGCTCCTCGTCGAATGAAAGAAAGTGACAAGGGGGAAGGCGTGGGGGAAGAGGGGGTAGGAAGGGCTGTCCCTGTTCTAACAGGGCGGGATCTTTTCTCCTGCTTGATCTATGGAGCCCGCCCCCTTAAATTGGCTCCCGGGAGCGCCCCGTCCACCAGCCCGACGGGGGGAGAGGCGGAAAGCGAGGGAGAGCAGGCAGGCGGCCGGGCGGCCGGCTCCCCCATCCCGGCCCGTCGGTCCCGGCCCGTCCGCCCCCGCGGACCATGCGCGGCCCCCGGCGCCCCGCGCCCCGCCGGCCCGCCCGCCCCTAACGCCGCCCGGCTCCAGCGCCTTCCCCCGGCAGCGCACCGGGGGGCGGGGAGGGGGAGAAAGGGGGCGAAAAAAAAAGGGGAAAAAAAAAAAAAAAGAAGGTGGGGGGGCGGGTGGGAAGGGAGGAAAAAAGGAGGCGAGGAAGAGCCCGAGGAAGGCGAGGGAAGGCTGCTCTCCTCTGAGGACAGCGCGCAGCACCATGCAGCTGGCGCCGCTGGCGCTGGCACTCACCACGCTCTTCATCGACGGCTTGAGGACGGGAGCGAGGAGGCAGAAGCTGCACCCCAGGCAAGGTAAGGGGGTGCTCGGGGAGGGGTGGGGAGCCGGGGGGTGGTGCTGGGCTGCCGCCCCTCGGGGGTAGGGGGCTCGGCCTCCTGGCTCAGGGGCATGTGCCTCTCTTCCCTTGCAGCCAAGCTGCTGGAGAAGCTGAGCGAGTACGAGATCGTGACTCCTACCCGGGTGAATGAGTTTGGCGAGCCCTTCCCCACCGATGTCCACTTCAGGCGGCGGCGGCGGAGCACCAGCGCTGCCCCCGACGCCTGGACGGCCGCCGCCGCCGCCTCCCCCAAGGCGCACTACAGGCTCTCCGCCTTCGGGCAGCAGTTCCTCTTCAACCTGACGGCCAGCTCGGCCTTCATCGCCCCGCTCTTCACCGTCAGCCTCCTGGGAGAGCCCGCCGCCGACCAGCGGCGCCTCTACGCCGAGGCGGCGGACGCCGACGTGAAACACTGCTTCTACCGGGGGCACGTCAACGCCCGCCCGCGGCACACCGCCGTTATCAGCCTCTGCTCCGGGATGGTGAGCGCCCCGGCCCGCTCCCGGCCCCGGCCCCGGCCCCGGCTCCGGCGGGCGCCCAGCGGCGGCGCGCCGGGGCGGAAGCGGGAGGAGGAGGAGGAGGAGCAGCAGGGCGAGAGGGGTGGGCACAGCGATGGGGAGGGTCCCTTCCCGCCCCCGGGATGGGGCTGGCGGCTGCCGCTGGCCGCGCCCGGGGGTTTCTCCCACCCCACTTTTATTATCCCGTCGGGTTCTGGCACTGGGGTGAGCCCCTCCTGCTCCTGCGGGTTTTGGGGGGAAAAAGTGCCACCCAGCGGCACCCTGGGAGGGGTCGGCGGGCACGGACCCCCTCCTGCCCCGGGGGGCCGCCGAGGGCTGCAGAGGGGTGACTGGGGGCTGCCCGGCAGCGCTGGCCCCAGAGCCGCCCAGCACCCCGGGGCGGGGGCATGGCCCGAGGAGGAATGAGGGCAGGCGCCCTGCCAGCCCCTCTTGCCATCCTGGTACCCTTCTGTGCAGGGAGATGCTGGCAAAGGGACAAGCAGAAGCTCCTGGCAGGGCTGGCCCGTCCAGCACCCCGGGGTGCCTGTCCCAGGTGCCCCCCGGCAGGTCTTTGCTGGCCCTTCTGCTCCGGGAGCTCCCCTGGGGGTGCACGTTCACCCAGGCTAGTGCAGCTGCGTGTAGCTGGGCAGGCCTCCCTCCTGCTTCCTGGTCATGCATCCTAGTCTAGGACAGTTGCAGGATAGTTTTTGTCTTGGACGTCTTCTATTTACCCGCCAAATTCCCTACGTGCACGGTCACATGCGACTGGGAGTGTTGGTGTCTTCTCATAAGCAGGGTTGTTGCTGACTGGGCACCTCCCCCTGGTTCTCACATGTGGGTTTCAAGCCCATCCCAGGGAGAGCTGCGGTATGAAAACTGGCACAGTGGGGTGGCGTTGCACCGAGGCCTCTAGCACCATCTCCCCACGAGCAGGGCAGCTTGGTAAACACCACCGGCATAGGGACAGAGTGTGGCAGGTGTGCCCCCTCTCGTGCTCCCTGCCTACAGATTAGTAATTTGCTTTCCGTAAGTTCCAGTGGGATGGCTGCAGGGAGCAGCGCAGCCCGGTGCGGGTGCAAGTGGAGTGATGGGCGCTGGAGCTGCAGCTGTGCCTTTGCAGGGGTCGCTGCAGAACGGGGCACTGGCGTATCTCCCTCCTCAACTGCTGGCGTTGTTGGGTAGTCCTGCTTGGGTTGTTGTTGCCCAAAGCTGACTGCCTGTTCCTTTCTGGTCCCTCTCAGCTAGGCACATTCAAGTCTGATGATGGGGACTATTTTGTAGAGCCACTGCTATCACTCGAAGAACAGGAGTACGAAGAAGAGCATAATAAACCACATCTAGTCTACCGACACCGCACGCCTCCAACCAACTCTTCAGGGGACAGGCAGACTTGCGATACTCCAGGTACTCGTTTCGTTACTGCCCTTGATAACTCGGCACTTATGAAAGGGAACTAATTTGCAGTAAAAAGCCAGTAGGTCTGCGTGGGGCAGAAAGGATGTGGAGTTGAGGAACCCCTCTAGAAATGGTGCCGCATGCGCTAGGACCGGGCTCACGGTGGTACTGCTGTACCGGAGAGACGTGGTGCGCCTGTGCTTTCTAGTAATCAGTTATAAGGAAGTTGTGGTTAGGAAAGACGTTGCGGTTTCAATTTCATTCTGGCTGTAAGGCTGGCAAGAGATCCGTTGGGCTGTCTTGCCTTAAAAATCCCACGAGCCTTTAAACTTGCCTTCTGTCTTCTCCTACATGTAATTCCTAACTATCCTAATCTGATTTTCACTCTGTCTGAAATTCTGTGTCTGTCCTTTAAATGACATCCTTCTGCCTTGGTCTTGCTGTGCTCCTGGTTTTCCCTCCCTAAATCTGGTTGTGAGTCGCAATGTCCTATTTCTTTCTAGCGGAAGTGAGAAGGTCCTAACGTCAACCCTGATGGTTTTTCCCTTATTAATCACTTTTCCGTGGCTCATTTTCAAAGGCTTTTTTTCTCCTTGTGGCCCTTCCTCCACCAGCACCATCTCCCTGACCTCCTCGCTTCCTCTTTCTAGTCTTTGCACATATGAAAGAGCACAAGCCTTTTCATCTCCCCTTCACGTGCCTTGGTGAGCAACAGCCATGCTCCTACTGTCCCTATTATCTGCAGTGGCCTCCTGCTGCTCTTTGCTTCGTTGACTTCCTGATTTTCACAACTAATCCTCTCCTTTGGCAGCAAACGCTTAAGTTCTCTCTGAAGAAGCTTATTCCTTTGGTCTCCTGTTTCACTTGCTGTTTTTCCATCCTCCTTTGGCCTGCAGCTAGATCTACAGGAGCTAGCAGAGTAGACCTTGACTGGCTTTCCTTGCATGGGCTGCAGGCTGCTCATGTGCTACAAAGTAGGTGGAGTTGCTCAGGGAGTAAAGGTACCACTGGAGGAGAAGTGTGGTGCCAAACTTAGACTTCATTTAGCACGTGTGGCTTGTTTGGCACCTGTGACTGTGGATCGCGGTCGTGCTGTCCAGCTTGTGCTAAGTCAGAAGATGCTCTGGTGCTCTGTGACCAGCCAGAGCTGATGCACTAGCAACATGTGTTTCTTCTAGAAGATGTGTGGATACGTGTCTACATGCAAGCATACGTGCTGGGGGACAGTGGTACCTCTCACAAGGCTGTTGTTGTTTGTTCTTCCAAGGGTTGCTGCTGGACTATGCCATTCTGGTTTCTCTCTTCCAGCTGTTTCTGCTCCCTTCTTTGAGATCAGATGCAGGAGACTCAGAACAGTTGGAAAGAAACACGGAATCTGGCACATTGCATCAGTAGCCCTTGGAGGAACGGAGCAGCAGATCACAGGACTCATTGAATCAAAGGTAGCTGGGAGGGCTCTGACTTTCGCTGTGGACTTTACTTTGTGCTGTAATAACGGTCTACTGTATTTCATCCCACTGTTCCATGCCTCCCGTTTAGGGTATTATTCTTCTGGATCATGATTCGCAAGAATAGTACTCCATCCATGATATTACCTACGTGGTATCCATCTCTTTCTCTCTTTTTCCAATATGCTTTGCCTCTTGCTTGTCTTTGTTTCCTTGCACTTCTCAGTTGCTTTGTGTAGAGGAGGGAGGAAGTCTCGCCTCTCAAATACAGGGTTAAGGGTTCCAGATAGGCGTGACAATTTTACTGGTCCTCCTGTCTTCTTCCCCTCCATCTCTTCCTCTCCCTTTTGACGTTGTCCAGGTTTTTGAAAGGGAAGGATGCTTTGGTCACATGTGTGTGGTGAACAAGTCTTAGCCACTTTGTTTAAGGAGCAAGTGCAGGGCAGCTTGGGCAATGCTGACCTTTGGTGTTCCCCTTGGGGTTACATCTGGTGGAGAGAAGGTCTCTCATGTCTTTGGAACAGAGGGGAAAATACAAAATCTAGCAGTGCTTACTGTTTTGCTCAGGGTGCATCTGTCACTCCTGCTGGAGAAGAATGTTTTCATGAGAGTTTGGGAGTTTGTTATAGCTGTAGGGTGTTGTGTAAATCCAGTCCTTTGTCAGAATAACGTGTGAAAAGGTGCGTTCGCATTGCCAGCTTCTGGCAGGGAGTGAAATTTGCTCAGAGGAAATTCGCGTGAGGGAAATCTGAGGTACCCACCCTGCAGTGAGCAGGGGAGCCCATGTTGCCAGGCAGTGGTGCTATTAAGAATGGATTTCTGATAGCAGTCTTCCTGGAAATTATTATTAAGCAACACACTGGTGTGCCCGTGCCATGATGATGTAATTACAGACTTCTCGCAGTATCCAGGAAAAGTTTCCCTCACGAGCTGACTGACAGATTGAGTAAAAGCTTTCATTTCTAGTGGTCTCCCTGGTGTTACTTTTACTTTCTGACCTCCTCTGGTCAGCTTAGAAAAGCAGGTATTTGATTTTCTGAAGTTTTAATTAGCAGTTTCTGATAACAGTTTTAGGTCCTCTGACATATGAGATACTCTGCAGATGTTCTGAAAAAAGATCTTTCTCTTCTGAATGCTGACGGATATCAAATGCAAACCGTGCTCTGCACATGAACTTTCATAGCACTGCGCCGGGGTCTCCTGGCAATGCACTTCAGCCGTCTGGCGTATAGCTCAACTGCCACAATAAAAACTTTTGACGAAGTTTTCCTTGGGGTAATAGTTAATGTAGTTTCAGTCATAGGAAATGGTGCAATTTCTCCTCCTTCCCTTCTTTTCGTTAGTACCGTGAATCAATTTGTCATCTGGTCAAGGATCTGGCAGAGTAATTAGTTGTGTTTCACTGAATAGCCCTGACGGGATGAAGACTTGGCCAGGCTGACAGCATGATGTCACTAGGTGCAGCACCGCTACCACCCATCGCTTCAGGATAGCGAGCTCTTCCGATCCAAATTATTAAATATCCGCTTTTTTGAGGTGGAGGAGGAAGAGGAAAGAAATTCTGATCCTAAAAAAAGAAAAAAAGGAAGTGGCTCATTGCAAAGCTGGAGAGTGGAGCTTTCCTGCGCCCCACGGGGGAACAATCTGACTCCAATGATAAAAGGCGCGTAGCTGCATCCTGCGGCACCGCGGGGAGCTGTGCCTGCCGTGATGGCTGGATTCAGGAGGCCGGCAGCAGGTCTCTGACCACCCCACCACCTCCAGGTCCAGTCTGACATCCCGCTAGGAACAGACTGGCGAGCCCTACCCACCAGTTTCCATGTGAACCCACAGAGGTTTGGTCTTGCAGAGAGATGTCCAGCTCCACACGCCAGCAGGACACTGCCTCTGGTTGTCACCTAAATAAAGCACTTCAGCCACCTCTTGCTCTGCATCTTGTGTTCCTTTCTGCTGCCTCTCCTTTCTCTCACCTTTCCCACTTTTGTCGCTGATATGTTTATACGTATATTTTGGTTGTTGGTTTCTCTGGGGTTCTTTCAGTTTTCTTGGATTTTGTCGTAGGTTTAGCTTTTTACTGAATCTTGCCCAATCCTTCTGCCTGCTGGCCACCCCTCGTTCTGAGACAGATGTGGCCTCCACCTGCCTGGGGGCACCGAGCCACAGTTGCCCTGTGTCCATGGGTATAAATGCAAAAGTTGGGCTTTCTCGTCTCCCTGCTTCTGCTGCATGCTCAGCTATTTCATTGCTCCAAACTTTGCAAATTCCTTGCGGCGTTTGCTGTGACCCTGGTGCAGGACTCCTGAATGAACTCTTTTGGGCAGCTCCTTCTTTGTTCCCACTGCGTTCAGTTTGCTGCTCTCCTGATCTGTGCTTTCCGTTTCCTTCCCAGCTTCGTTAGTGAAAAGCCTCCCTGTTTTTGCCTCATTTTTCATAATTCTTTTGTATTCAAGACCCACCTGTGGCTGAGCTGAATAAATCAAGGACTGAACATATAGCGAGGGCTAGCTGTTCCCATGGCTTGTTGCTGGCCAGCTGTGCACGTCCTGAGGCTGGTGTGTTAGACCTGAGCTCTGGGGCTGCGTGTGAGGATCTTACAGTCCTGGCTCCTTAATGAGAGTGCTTAAAGCGGGAATATCCACCACGGGCAAAATTCCTCATGCAGAAGCAGCAATAACACTCTGATGGTGCCAAACTAGTAGGAAGATGATTAGAGCTTTTTCCTAGTCCTGGAGGAGAGCCAAAGGGGCTGTAGCCAGCAAAGAGGCCTTCCAACAATTCACACTGAGGTGGTGAGATCTTGGAAGCAAGCTCAGATGAGTGCAGGACGGAGCAGATCTTACCTGCACAGAGCCGGCTGTGCCCGCACCTGCTGCTGGCAGAGGTGGGGAAGCCTGGTGATTCAGCTGCCGAGGTCGCTTTCCAAAACACACCAAGCGTTACCAGCATAGGCGGCTGCTGGGCACAGCCTGGATGGAGGCTTAGCATGTCCCAGTACTTGCCAGAAATGGATGCAAAAGGGTCTCAAATTTGCAACTGACTATTCAGTTGTGAGGTGTTGAAGCGGTTTGACTGCTCAGGAGGCAGCACATGCGTGGCCAGGCACAGCAGCTCCACAAGGGCAAGACCTATGTAATGTGTAATGTACTCATCTGGGTGAGGAGGAGAGAAGCTGTAAGGTGTGTTGAGAAGGCTGCGATCAAAAGCACAAGACAGATTGTCAGTGTGGACCAAGTCTTGCTGCTGAGCTAGCGCGACACAGACATAATCAGTAATATGTCACTGATTTTTCAGCTGCGTTAATGAGTAATTTGTAATAGATGACCTTTTCATGGTAACCTTAAAAACCCTTCCCACTGAACGTGATACTGAGAAGCCACCAGAGCAGAGGAGCACTACCCTGCGTCTTGAGCAAGTAAATGCCTGGTGCTGCCAGGTTGATGATTGTGATCCTGTTTCTGTGTGAGAATTAACACCAGCCTGCTCAGCCCCTACAGATGGTTGTCATGGCTCTCCCAGTGCCACCCAGCTGTGTGGGAAGTCATTGGTGAACCCATGGCACAACCAGGAGATGGCTCTGCCAGTGTGTTCCCACGTGCTTGGGAAAGGGTGGGCAGGTTGAGGTTGCCAGGCTGTGGGTTTGTTAATCGGTTATCAGTGTTGTGACTGGGGAGGTGCCCTGGGGGAGGATGTGTTGGGGGTCCAGCACCATGGCTAAAGCCTGGCTTTGGCCTTGTCCATGTAATGTGGTCTCTCGTTGGCGCAGGTAGATGATGTCTCGCTCCTGCCTGAGCTGTGGTTTGAGGTGTATAGCCAGTGTTAGAACTGGCAGTGGTGGGGAACAGGGCCAAACGGGCCAGAGGTGGGAATCTCATACTCATCCTACAGACCATTTGTATGTGTTAGATTCTTACTTTATAACAGTTTTGAGGCAGAAATTTTGAATGCTTTTTCCACAAGACTTGGTGCTTGTACCCTTGTGAGTGAAGTCCTGGATGCTTTGCAGTCAAGCTGTTGGTCTAGAGCTCTTTTGTATTTTTTGTTTCTTTTGGACTGTTCATCTTGCTTCCAACTGTGACTTTATTTTGGTTTTCAGCTCCTTCATCTAGCAGAACTTCACGTTCTAGATGTCTTGTTTCCAGGCAGGTCTTCAGGCAACTTCTGTACTGCTGGGTCTCACGTAACCGTGGGGCTGCAGATCAGGAGGGAGGTTTTCCTAAGCCTTTGCTTCCAGGTTGAGCAATCCTCGAGCTCTTTCAAAGGCCTGTTTAAGCTGTCAGCTTTGCTTCTGGCCTCAGGGTAAAACATTGACATCGTTCTTTCTCTCAGAAAAGTTTCTCATCTTAAGGAAGTGAATTGTAATTATAGTCAGATAGTAATTATTTCAGGTTTCCTTCCCTCCCAAAACCAGCAAATGAGAGAGTCACGTCACAAGTCCCATATGCTAATGTAATTAATTCTATTTCTGGCTTTCTGTTGAGGTAATAGGGCAGTTACAGCCAACTAGTACTTGGTCAAATGGGCCTGGGATGTCAAACACAAGCTTTTCCCATAATGAGTCAGGAAAGGGATCAGGCTGTAATGTTTCTGCTATCTTTCTGTGGTGTTTAGCAAGTGAAACAAGGTATTAGATTGACTTCAGTGAAAACATTTGATTGCAGCTAATTATGCAGATCCCATTGCTGTGGTTTTGTTCTAAAATTTCTCAATGTGAGCTATAAGCAGGTGCACACCTTTTGTTGTTGTTACTCTTAGTATTGAAAATGTATTGAGCATCCAGCTGGCATGGTAGAAGCCCAAGATGGTGACTAAACAGATTATTATTGGTTGGTTATTGTTTTGCAACTTAAACATGGATTATTCTCCTGGAATCAAAATGGGCATACTTGTAAAAAGTAGCTGCAAAATTGCATCATCTGTGTGAACATCTGCTGAAGAAGGGCAGGTGGGAGAAGCTGAGAGGTATCACTTTGGTACTTTCCATCTGTACCCTGTGGCAGATACTAGTGAAAATAAACAGGCAGATTATTCTGTGAGTTCTCTTCCCACGTGCCTGTATTGTCATTACCAGCATCCCTGTGGCCAGTCGCTAGGGAAAGTCTTTCTTTCTAATGGGATGTTTTCCCTCATCTTTTACCGAGTGTCAGTACAAAGTTGTGGTGATCTCAGTGGTGTTCTCATCATTATGGCACCTCATAGGTATCACTAGGCTTGAGCGCGGACAACGTGTTGGCGGACTTGTGACTGTTATGCATTGAAAGTTGCATTAGGAGCAAGCGTGGGAGTTCAGGAGCTCTGGTGGCTTGCAAGGCAGAAGCCAGGTTCAGCAGGTGCAACCTCTGCACTCTGAGCTCTGCGGACAGATAGGTAGATTTGGTTAGCCAGGCAGCCCTGGCTGTTTTCCTGATGTGCTGAAACGCCACCAGTGCACGTCAGCGTGGCTGTGGTGTATTCATACTGGTCTGACCTACAAGCTGGCTCACATACATGTCTACTCGCAGGTGAAATGCCGGGATGTACTTTAGCAAACTGCTCAGCCCTTTGCAGTGTCAGGGTGGGTTTTGAGGGTATTTTGCTATGGTTTTTTTAGTCATTCTACAGAGCTAGTATGTTTTTCTTCCTGAACCGGTGGATCATGGAACTGGTTTCAGTGATTTTTCAGCACTGTAACTTTCTGTCAGCTATACTTTAAACCAATTTTGTACCAATTGAATGGTGCTTTTGTGCCTTGCGGTTGTGAGGTGCGGTTCTTTTAATTATTTTGTCTTTAAGATGATCTTGAATCATTTTCTGCCACATGCTCAGCTGACGTGTTACTATCTGCTTTCTCAAAGAGGCAATTTATTGTTTTGTTCATTAATCTAGTTTCTGTCTGTTGTGCAAAATTGATAGCTTTCATGTACAACTTTTTACCTTAGGCAGAAAAAAATTCTTTAAAGCTGGAATGCATTCTCACATACATCATCAGGAAAGGAAACGTCTAGAGTATGTGTGGTCTTCGGTGTTTACATGGCACAAAACCAGAATATTTTCTTACTAAGGGAAGTCGATTGGTGCTAACTGTGCAAGTCCGTGGTCCTCAAGTGTTCTGGCTCAAGCAGCAGGAAGAAAGGCAGAATCACCCTGAAAGACATAGGGGCCTTCAGCATCACCTTGAGCTTTAGCACTTCCAAGGTTGGGGTCTCTATAGCCGAAGCCACCACAGACTGCAGTTGGGTGAAAGGAGGTGGCACTGCTGATTTTTGTATCAGTGATGCTTCATGCCAGTCTAAACTGCTCATGGCTCTATAGTGTTACTTTCTGGCCTTAGAGTATTTTCACACATTACAGAAACAAGTTCCAGGCTCTGGGCTTGATGCGGAGGACTGACTTCAGCAGCCGGTGGTCCTGGACGTGGACCTTTCTGAGGATCTGAACATCTAGGAATCCACTTAGAAAAGTGTATGTGCAAAATTCAAAGTGAAGGAAGATGACAAAATTAACAGGCAGGTGTGCCTGGGTCATGAGGGCTTATGATCCATTTGTGCAAATGTTTCTCTTAGCAGCAAAGAAAACTGTTAAGAAGGTCAATATTTTGGTTGTCC
The DNA here is from genome assembly GCF_023634085.1 of Falco cherrug. Lineage (NCBI taxonomy): Eukaryota > Metazoa > Chordata > Aves > Falconiformes > Falconidae > Falco > Falco cherrug. Next base: position 16,565,056 of record NC_073700.1, on the reverse strand, counting down.
TGGAATGGTTTGGGAGGGAACTCTTCTAAGCCCAGACTGTTTCCTAATTCATAGAGAGTATGAACAACACAGGGAAAATTCAAGTTTCCCTCCTTTGTATTGCTCTAATAGTGGCACTTGTGAAAGGTCTGGTATTTTATTGCATTTCCAATAGTTCCAACCATGAAAGTTTGGTCTATGCAGTTTTGTCCAGCTCTCGACGATGAAGGCTGAAACTCCAGTTGATCTCTTTGCTAAATGGGTTCAGGCTAATTTGCAGTTGAACGCTCTCTGGTTTGCAGATTGGAAAAATCAAGCAAACTTTCATTTTCAGTGGTAGTGCAGAGTATCTTTCTCTTTGGATTTTGGCTGGCCTAGTTCCTTCATTTCCCTTCCGATGTAGGTCATTGCTCTCGCCTCTATCAATAAAGCCTGTGCTCCCCTTCTAGCTGCAGCAGCAGCTCCAACTACACAGTCAAGGGGCTATCCAGAGGGAAGGCAGGATTAGTCCTGCTCATAGGACTGGTCATCTCAGTGTGGTGCAGAGCAAGGCAGTTGCTGCTCCCTCGTTACGTTACCGTCACTGGCTGTTGTCTTGAGCAGGGTGAGAAGCTGTTGGCAGCAAAGGGATGTTCAGCTCTGGGTGATGCTGGCCCCAACAGCACACCCACAGTAACAAATGTGAGAATTTGGCCTTGTGCAAGTTCATCTGAGATATATCTGTAGATACATTGAAAGATAGAGATATAAACCATATTGATACAGAATTAAAACAGACCCAGGGCTAGAAAAATCCTTTGGTCCAGCTTAGGATCTGTTTGGGTCTTAAAGAGGGAGCTGGTCTCCATCCCATTTCCTAGCAAGAAGAGCCTAAAAGTGTGGGTTGAAGACTGGAGTTTTCAAGTTAAAGCTGGAGCCGCAGGGTGGACCGAGCCCTTCGGGCAGAGTTTGCTGCCGTGGCTCCTGCTCGAGTGGAGGGAGGCAGGTCACACTCTGCCTGCCTGCCTGGGGGGAGCTCAGCTCAATTCTGATCTGTTTTGTGGAGGTGTGCAATAAATAATTAACTTCCAAACGATAGTTTTATCATCTGCGCAGCTGGATCAGAGCAGGTCTGGGAGCGTTAAGGGCCAACCACTGAGCAGCAAACTTTGTGTTAAAAATCCTAGGTCACACGTTTGGAAAAGGTATGATAGTGGGTCGGTTTGAAAGGACCATGTTCCTTTTCTAGTAGGGGGAGGCTGTTAGTTTTATTAACTTGAGAAATTGATTTCCACACACACCCTGCATCTTGCTCTCTCTCTCTTTTACCTCCCTCCCCTGCTATGTCCAGCTCTCATGAACTCGGAGCTGAACTGGAATTGCTTGCATTGTCACATGTCTTATTTAATTGTGCAAATTGCTTTCTATTCCAAGGACAAGTTAATGTAGAAATGGAAAGGATTAGAACTGTTGGGATAAGCGATCACTCTTTCTTTTAATTTTTGGTTTTAGCATAACAATAGCTACTATTTCAAAAGCAGTCCCTGGCTCTGCCCTGTCACCCTTTCATGCAAAGTACTTGCACAGGGCTTGAGTTTCCCCTGCCCTCTCCCTTGGGATAGATCCAAAGTCCATTAATCAACAGGAATCACCCATAAATCACCTCAATGGGCTCTGGACTGAGGCTTCTTCCACAAGCAAAAATAAATGGCATGGGTGGGAAGGTGTCATCAGAAAGGAATATCCCTGTCACAGAATTGGGTCTCCTTTTTAAGTCCCACACAATAAAGAAGAAGCCAAGCCAAAAAAACCCCAAAAAAACCTACACCTCCAGATCTGTCTAAAGGCAGTGCAAACACCATAGAACTGTCTTAGTAAAGCAAGCAATGACATGGGCATTATTGCAGCAGCCTTTTAGCCACCTCTTAAATGAATATTAACTGTTGAATCAGTGCATAGGCTTGCCTAATACTTGAATTATTGGTCTGTAGTTTGTGTGGTTTTAAAGTGTTTGTCTACTCATTGGGGTTTGGTTTTTCCGCAAATTAAAGAAAATGTTTTGTTGCTTAAACCCATCCAGTTACTGCCATGTGTAGGTAGATGTTTTTCAGGTCATTTGCAGAGACTGAGAGCTTACCAAGCAAACCATTTTTTTTCCCCGATTTCTGTTAATATATTAACACAGTAGAGGGAAAAAAAAAAAAGCAAAACCAGTTGGAAAAACATCACACCCTTCTTTGTTGTTGTGTGTGGTGGTACGAAGCTGTTGCTGTAAAACTGCAGGTTTCTTGTGTAATGTGAGAAATTTTCACTTCTGCTTGATTAAACAACAGTATGCTGCACTGTGCAGTAAGAGCATCTCTTCTCTGTTGGGGCTGTTGTAACAGAGCGAGATGATCAACAGCATCAGGCATATGGAGTAGTGGTAGTGCCTGTTTGCAACTCCCATTAACACTGGTGGGAGTTTTATGGATGGGTTGAGAGCAGTGCACTGCCATTCAGTGATTAATTTTTTACAGGTGAGTGTGCACCGTCTCTGAGTGTAGTTATATGCAAGAAAGATGGGTGAAGATAACAGTTCACTACTATCAAAGTCCAGGAGTGGCTTTACATGCAATGCATCCCACTCGTTTGTGCTTGGTTTTACAGTAACTAGGCTGGCAAACATACTATACGTGACTTGTCCAAATGGCAGGCTGGAAGTGTTGAAGCAATTTCATACCTGGGAAAAAAAATAAAAGTTGTTTTTTGAAGGGATGATGTGGCTGGCTTGCTTTTTGTGCCAGACGGGGGAGGTACACCAATACTGTACCGACACTTGACAGCGTTAGGTTAATGATCAGACTCAATGATCCTAAGAGTCTTTTCCAACATGAATGATGCTGTGATTGTGACACCAGATCACTGCAACAGAAAGAAGGGTGGTTTTTCCTCTGTGCTGGGCATGCCTGGCTGTGTTGGCTCTGGTTCTTCTGCATGGTGGGTCAGGTTGGGGCTCTTGGAACCAGACGTGGCATTTCATATGGACCTCTCTGGTTTTTGGGTGGGGTGGTTTTGGGGGTTATTTTTGAGAATGTGACAACACTAGCTGCAGCATTTCAGTTCAAGCTTAGTGAATATCAATTAATTTCTTTTAAACACCTCCCATATAACAGGTGTCTCTTCAAAGAATCCTTTGCATTTCCATCTTCTTTTGACATCTAACCTCCCTCTGCCTGGCTGGCTGGAGGAGGAGATACCTGAGGCCTGTGGTCCCATCTGGGGCTTTGTGGAGCGGCGGTGGCAGATGGTGCAGAGCCCTGCCTTTGCACGACAGCCTTGCTCAAGCCCTGTTGAGCATCTCCCCATCTCCCCATCCTTAACATGTTTTCCCTTGAGCACCTGTTTCTTTTGGAAGTTAAGTAACTTAAAAGGGAACTTGAACTGACTGGCTGAGGGTGCAGAGGCGGGGGGAACTGGCTGAAGGGCTGAGGTTAGCACTTTCTCCTCAGTCCGGTCGTCTTCTCACCTTTAAGTTATTTGTATGCATAGTTGGCTTCCTGCGCTGATTGGCACTGAAGTCGGGATAATGTCACGGTTGCCCATGAAGCCGTGCCAGCATGAGAGCGCAACCTTGCCAACACAAGGGCATTGATTAGTGCAGAGGAACTAGGGCAATCCAATTATAACCACAAATGCCATTGGCTTTCTGGAATTCTTACTCAAATAACTGCAGACTCTCTGCTGTATTAAGGTAGTCTGGACTATATTGAGAAAGGGGAATTTGTAGGACTTGGGTAGTGTAGAGTAGACAGCAATTAATTCTTAAATATTCTATTGCCTATTTACACGTAGGGCAAAAGGATAGTATTTTTCAGATAGGTAGAAGCTGGCTGACCCCCTTTGCCTGCCTTGATATTAGAGAATGTATTTATTTTTTTTAAATCATTACAAAATATCCTAAAAGGAAACTGCACAGAAAAAAAAACCTAAGAAGTTTCCTATCATTTCAATCTTGTTCGAGCATTGAATATTCCTTTGTTCCCTAATATTATGCTTCCTCTAACCTACTCAGTGGGTCAGATAAGGAAATGTGATTTTTTTTTCACCACCATGACGAAATTAAGCTAAAGCTACAAAGAGCATGAGGGTTGTAGCCTGGAGTCTTAGATGAGTAGTTCAGATCTGGCTTTATATTAAATGCAGAAGCGAACAGTCTCTCATGGATGAATCACATTCAATTAGCTACTTCCTATGATGAACTGATTAAAAATTAAGTGGCATCAAGTAAGACTGATTTTGCTCTTACATTTAAATAATGCTATAATTACATAGTAATCAGATGGTAAATCTTAATTGTACATGTTCCATATGTTTTATTTGCCTGTTCTGCCTCTTCACTTTGTCGTCTTTGTATCAGCATGGAGTATATTTTCAGGCTGCTTTTATGTTTGGCCTAATTGAATATCAAAAACAGTATATGTGAGACTTCCTGAATTCTATTCTTTAGCTGGTGGCAGCTGTGCTATTAGATGACCTTTACCATTCCCGTAGCACAGAATAATAAAGGGGGGGGACGGACGTGAAGCCCAGCCGTGTTATTGTTAGAGACAGAAATAAATCATATAATTGCTTCGCTATGAAGGCCAAATCCTGCCGTCCTTCATGCCTGAGTTAGAAATACAGGATTTGGACCTTTGTTTCCTGTGGTTTCCTGGCCACCTTGGACGTGCCCAGAATCCTCACGCTGCTGCTGCAGTGGCTAATTACCATCGCCGGGCTCACGTCGCGTTACGCTGACCCGCAGCCCAGGCTCCATCCCTCCTCCGCGGGCAAGGGGACAGCTCTGCTGCCCGAAAGCCTTTACGTGAATGTCTGCCTTCAAGTGCCGTTGGCTTCTGTAAGGTTACTTACAGAACTTACAGAAAGAAGGTTACTTAAGAAAAGCCTTGGGTGCTGGATTACGTGGTGGGCTCCCACAGGGTGCTTCTGGTTTGGTTAGCCGTTTGGAACAAGCCTGCTAACTCTTCATTGAAGTAAATAGGTATTTTGACATAACGTGCGTGTGGCATTAACTTCATACACTCCATAATGTGCTTTATGGTTTTGTCTGCTTTTTCATCATAGATCATGAACACAGTCACAAAAAGAACAAGCGGAAACACTGGAGAAGACAGTGGGCAGAAAGCAGCATATTATCCGACGTGGAGATGTTGAAACACAGCCTGGAAGTGAACTCACTTTCTGCAGATAGTAACAAGACTGGGAGCGTCAGTGAAAAGAAGAGCCACAAGCGAACAAAGCGGTTTCTCTCCTACCCTCGGTTTGTGGAGGTGATGGTGGTGGCTGACAGCAGGATGGTCGCCTACCATGGAGCTAATCTGCAGCACTATGTCTTAACGTTAATGTCAATAGTGAGTATTCAACTACGGGGAGTAGATACACCCCCGGATCATTTTCTAGAGGTCGCAGCACCCTTTCTGCTGTGTTCGTGTGTAATACTGTCAGTTTGCCTTGGCCAGGCGCAGAGGTAATGCTGGGATTAGAGTAAGGCTTGGCTGGGCAGCACTGGTTGGACTCATCTGCCTTCCTAGACCCATCATGTTTCCTAACCCTTCCCGCACCTCTCCCTTCCAGCTTTCTGAACCCCAGGCAGCGTGGGAAGTATCACTGGCCCTTAAGTCCTGTTCACGCTGTACTCTTTATTTAAGCCCGTGTGAAATAGCAGCTGAATTAAAAATGTTCTCTTGGGGACTGGGTCTTCCAAGAGACTGGTGCTAGTAGGTTATGCAGTTGCCTGACTTCCCTTGCTGTTGCAAGGAGGAGGAGCCAGTGGTCACCTTGATCCTTAGCATAGTGCTTGGAGTTGGCTTTCCAGGCTGAGGACAAGGATTTTAGCAGCTGCTGGCACTAAGATGCAGTAGTGCAGTCCCCAAGGCAGCTCTGTAGATGCAGAGCGACTGGAAGTGAGTATCCAGCATAGCTGTGTCACTGGGGGAATTTTCATCCTATTTGAGGGTAGAAGTGCGGTTGAATATGTGGTCTAAAACCATCCATGTCAAAATGAGGCACTTGAGAGAATAAGTTGCTTTTGAGAGTCTTGGCTGGTCATTGTACCTCAGAGCAGAATGATCCTGTAATTTGGTGAAATGTGTGCTAAAGCAAAAAGGAAACGTTGGGTTTCTGTGATACCAGCAGGTTTGTTTCATTCTAAAATTGCTCTTATGGCAGGTGTCTCCAAGTAGCATTGGAGCACTGAGTGGTACAGAAGAGCAGCTCGAAAGAAAAACAGTTGCAAAATGGAAAACATTCATGTGTTGTCTTAATTATTTGTTTCTTTGAACGTTAGCAATAATTCTGAATATTTCTTTTTGAAACAGGTGGCGTCTATCTACAAAGACCCAAGCATTGGAAATTTAATTAATATTGTTATTGTGAAATTGGTCGTGATACATAATGAACAGGTAATGGAAGTGATTTTCTTCACCTTCTGTTTGACCGTAGCATTTGTAGTGAGCATTGCGGCAAATAATTAAAATACCTGCTTTCTCTGTGTTGCTTATTAGGATGGTCCTGCAATATCTTACAATGCCCAGACAACATTAAAAAACTTTTGCCAGTGGCAGCAATCCCAGAACCACCCTGAAGGAAGTCACCTCCAGCATGACACAGCTGTGCTTGTTACCAGGTATGGTGAATATTCTCATGAAAACTGTGACCAGTTACGAGTTAGAGGCTGTGAACATATAATATATCCAGCTATGGGAAGTGTTCGGGTTTTGATGTGGGTGTAATAACATTTGCAATTGTGGGAGCAATGTAACTGTGAGCAGGATTGGGATAATGTGTCCACCGTGGCAGTAGATGACTTTGAGAGGTTCAGGACTATTCAAGGTCTGCCCGTGGGTTCAGCATAAGATGAAAAACTGCGGTAGGGAGTTGGTTCGGACTCTGACAGGACAATGTGGCAAACCAGCATGAGAAAAGTCCATTGGAGGACCAAGAATTGCTTTTGGATGTTGTTATTGTGCTTGTACCTTAACCCACTGCTGCATTGAAAATTAATGTGTCAGGTCTGTTCTGCTTTCAGACAGGATATTTGTAGAGCGCACGACAAATGTGATACTCTGGGTAAGGAAAAGCTTTTCTTTGTCTTTTAACAACTTTTTTTGTAGTGACAATGTTAGTTGCCTGTGCTGAACCGTGGGCAACATTTCTTTTTCTATTGTAAACCTCTTTGTTCTCTCCTAGGTCTGGCAGAGCTGGGCACAGTCTGTGACCCATACAGGAGCTGTTCAATTAGTGAAGATAACGGACTGAGCACTGCTTTCACAATAGCACATGAACTTGGCCATGTGTACGTTTTATCTAAATACATTTACATTTAAATAGCCCAAGATTTATGCTAGCTAGAGCTTGCCAGCCGGGCTAGGACTTGGTACCTGCTGAGCCTAATTATTTGAGAGGAGATAAATATGCTTAGGTAGAAAATGCACCACCGAGGACGATTAGGCTGTGGTGTGACTCTGGGAGGTGGTGGGGTCCTCCAGAGCCTATCTGAGAGTAGCAAAACCAGCAGACTCATATTTTGGGGAGGATGAGGGACATGGTACCCCAAGCAGCACCTAGGCAAGTGGAGAGAGCTAACAAAATGTCCCTTATTGCTGCGTCTTTTCACATGTACATGCAGATGTCAGCAGAATCTGCCCCAGCAGCCATGATGTCCTGGCCAAGCCATGGGGACTAGCCAGGATTTTGCCAGAGCTAGGAGGTGCTGAGTGCCTTGAGGAGGACCAGGGTGAGGGGCACAGGCACGTCTCACCTGGCTTTTGGGACTGAAGTCTCTGAGAGCAGGTCCTCAGCCTGCCACAGCTTGTCCCACTGCCACGTGTGGGGCTCCTGAAGGCAGCGCAGCCGCTGCCTGTGATGGGAGGGCTTTGCCCAGGGGGTCTGGCAGGTGATCGGGATGTATAAGTGAGCCTGACCCGTCTCCTGGGCTATTACACAAGGGAAAATCTCATGCTGCTGGACATTCCCAGAAAAGATGCTGTCATTCAAGATGCACCTCCTCCAGTGGAAATGTAACTGGTTTTGACTTTTCTTTAAGCGTGGTATAGTGAGAAAAACCTTAGGTCACATAGTCCTTTACCCTCCAGTTACAGCTCTTAGGCAGCTGGTTCAGTCCCCAACCACCTCACGCCTGGTCTGCGGTGGAGGTCTGTCAGTGTGGGATGGATGAGTACTTGGGAACAGATCTCTCATTGTTTTAAACTCCCTTTTTCTTCACGGAGAGCTGGCTGAGACGGTCTATTTTTAACCGCAGTAGTATTTGTTTAAATGAGATTTCCTGACAGAAGGTCCCCCAAGGCTTGGTGTTCCTCACACCCAACCTGTGGCTAATTCCTTCGCGAATGCTGCCCCGGAGCTGCCGGAGGGGTTAGCGGTGCTGCCGGGCAGGAATGCCTCTTTGCTCTTTTACAGGGAGCAGAGAGAAAAGGTGGCTCATTGGAGGCAATCTTAATGGGATATAAACTCCCCAGCCTTCGAACGCAGGATCACACCGGGTCATTTCCCCTTCTCCACTTCAAACAGCAAAGCGCTTTAAGCCGCTCCATCTCTGTTAGCGTATTTGCCACATTCTTCACTATGTCATGTGCTGCAAGCTTCGTGTGGGTTTCGGCTGATATTGATGCCTGATGGCGTTTTGTAAACCTGCCACGTAAAGTATAGGAGCCAAGTCTATCCCCAGTGCAACCCTATTTAGGCCAACAGCATGAGGGATCAGCGCAGCCCAAGGTATTCCACTGCATTAGAAAACATTTTGCAGCCCGGACAGGGTGCTGCCTGTGTGCACGAGGGGCTTCAGGCAGCGGTGGTCGGGGGGCTCAAGTTGTTTGTCTCTTGAGAAGCTTATTCCCCCAGATCAGCTCGTGGCAATTTGGCTCGGTCCCACAGTACTTGCCATTTTTATGAAGGTGGAGCCAAACTCCAGCCTGCCTGCGGGATCGCAACCATCAGCTGAAAAGGAAACTGCAGCTGAAATTGCATCTTGCTGCAGCCTCCCTCAAGGGCTTGTCTGGCTAAACGTGTGCACAGTGTGGAGAGCTTACCGGGGTGCTGCGTGGCTTTTTGCAGACAAGTGTTAGGAACCCCACTGGGGCAATGCTTGTTGACACTTACAAATTTGTGCATAGTAACGTTTTTATTCTGTAATATCTGCCAATAGCATATCTGGGAAAAAATCCTGGGTTTGCTTACATTTTGTTCACACTGTTCCTCTTGCTATGCTAAACACTTGACATTTGCCACTGAAGTGACTCTGCTTTTCGCTGCTGTTTTTCTCTTAGATTTAACATGCCACATGATGACAATCATAAGTGCAAAGAAGACGGAGGTAAAAATCAACAGCATGTCATGGCGCCAACCCTGAACTTCTACACCAATCCCTGGATGTGGTCAAAATGCAGTAGGAAATACATCACTGAATTTTTGGAGTAAGGCCTTGCACATGCACGTGTTGGGCTGTGTTTACATGTGCATGCATCCCGTGGGGTTCACAAGTTCATCTGAAGTCCTAGTGTGCAGCGTTTGGAGGAAATCAGAGGGATTTGTGTGTGCACGCATCCTTTACATAGAGCAGGAATGCACCCCTGGCATCCAGTCCCTGCCAGTTCAGCCTCGTGATAAACTGGCAAGGACCGGCCTCTCTATGGGGAAGAATAAGTCTTCCCCCATGGATATTGCTTTTAAGGAATGCACGTTCTCCTTGAACCTGAAGAGTGAGTTTTCCAAGCCCTGTGGCCCAGATAGAGCCGTGGTTTAGGAGGCAGATTGAATCTGCCTTTCTGCTCCACAGGTAAAGATAAAGCCCTGGCACTCGTCCATGGTGGGAACACAGTTCCAGGAGCCCGCGGGTCAGTCTGATGCACAGTGGTCACCCATTTTGCTGCGATGCCTTCCCATATGTTGTGATGGGAAACAGAACGAGAGCCGCAGTGGCAAATCCAGCAGCTTGATCCTTTGGGCAGTTCTGCTGATCGATGAGGTTTTTTCCCAGTATGTACCAGTGCTTGCTCAGGGACTAAATGCAGGTCGGGCACACTCAGAAAAGCTTTTACCAGGGGAGCTGACTGCACTGTGGTGGGTGGTCGTTGGCACAGCACTGGGGGGGGGGGGGTAGCGGATGGGTAACGCACCCTCCTGTGCTTGAGTCTGCAGTAGCTGTTGTAGTGCTTGTTAAATCTGGTAGATGTGGTGTGCACCTGCCCTAAGGCTAATTCAGGTAAACACCAATGGGTTCGAGTCTCATCGCCTCCTGTTTAACACCATTTTTTTCAATTTGTGTTGTAGCACGGGTTACGGGGAGTGTTTGCTTGATGAACCTTCATCAAGAACTTACACGTTGCCTCAGCAGCTCCCGGGGCTGATTTATGATGTCAACAAACAATGTGAGTTAATTTTTGGACCCGGATCTCAGGTGTGCCCCTATATGGTAAGTGACATTCCACACCTTGTTTTTCCTGGTATTGCCAGAGCAAAATAAGGCCTTTTGGGGTTGGATGAATGGGAGACTCACAAGCCATCAAATTACTGTCAGGCTTGTGAGCTAATGATAAATCCTGGGGGGTTAATTTCATAAAGGATCATCTATCTGGTAAGGCATGTGGCACATATTTACTTAATATTTTGATCTTTCCAATAACTTAAGCAGATGCAGTGTCGGCGACTTTGGTGCATTAACATCGATGGTGCGCACAAGGGATGTCGTACCCAACACACACCTTGGGCTGACGGGACAGAATGTGAGCCGGGAAAGGTCTGTAATACCCGGGGGTTCATGTCTCGTAGCTACGTTTCCTAGGGCCCAGGCTAAGCACGTCAGCCAAAATCCTCCTGTGCCAATGGCCGCTTGTACGGGGCACAGCTGCTGACTGCAAGGGTGGAAGCCCAAAGCAGCTTGGTGTGTTTTAAGCCTGGTGTGCATGGGTCAACTCTACCCCAGCTAATGTGATTAAAATCAACTGCTTGGCGTGTTGTTTAAAGCAGGTATTCCTTCTGGAGCACTTATATTTTTAAATCAATGCCCTGGAGCGAACTCTTGAACAAAACTTTAGCAAAGCTTCCCTAGGATTTTATTAGAAATTTCCTATGTGATGTGAGCAATTAGTAATTTTGTGTAAAATAAACTTGCCAACTGGCTTCTCATCTTGACAACTTCAGAGTAAAATATAGAACTGCATGATGGTTTCTGTATGGAACGTTTTTGGCAGTAATTCATAGGAACTTTCAATTTCAAGGTGCAGTGTTGGTTTTCAGCTAGTGCTGTGGTTTCTAGAGTAAGTATTTAGGTTTTAGTTATACAGATCTGGAAAAAAATAGTTGAGAGGATTTTTCTTTTTTTATTGAGATACTGAAGCTATTGAAGAAAAATACTAACTAATTTTCATCATTTATGTCTGAACAAAAGTATTCTCCATCTGGCTCTAGTAAAAATTTTTGCTTTTCTGGCTATTAATGGTCAACAGTTAAAGTTGTCTTTAGAAAGAGTCAACATTTTAATTCATAGTTTTCCAAATGTATTTTAATAAAAATATCGGGATACTATTTCAGATACAGGTTTCCATACAGGCTGTGGATCCCCTTGGTAATTACTCTTTTGTTGCATGTGTCTGAAAAGCCAATTGTTCAATGACACTTGACTGATTTCCTTGAAGACAATGGGCATAATGTATCAATTTGCCTTCCTTTCATAAGGAAAAGTGCAGTCAACACGTTTGTTTTTGTTGTTGAGAATGTGCATTGGAGATGTGGATAGAAATCCTATTCCGGTGCTACTCCTTGGAGCCAGTGGTGCACCAGTATTTAATGTTTTAGTGTAAAATCCTCCCTGTTTTGTGCCTCAGGATAAAGCATTGGCATCTTCGGAGTCCCTGTGACTTGAGACCTTGTGTCTTCAGCTTCTCTTTTAGAGAGCTTTAGGGGTCTGCTCATGGCTGGAAGCTCAGAAATGAGTGTTTTCCTGAAATTCCAAAAATAGGGGCTGCAATTTTGTTCCGCAAACCTGCAGCTACCCTTGGGTATGACCAGAGTGATGTGCAAACAACTGTGATGGAGCAGATTGGCACCTCTGAAGAGTTACCCCATGTCATGCAGGAGGCAGTGTCCAGCTGTGTGGCTCTTAATAAAGACCCTGTAAGCAAAAACATTTCAGTCCACAAATTTAGACAATTTGACAAGTTTAGACAAATTAGACAAGTGTGACCTGAACCTCTCAGCTGAGAGCAGATGGGCTCTTAAGAAAAGCTAATGCAGTCCACTCGTGTTCAGGCATTTGAATGTATTCTCACAAAAAGGCTTTATGGAGTAATTCTTGGATCTGTGTGTTGGTCTAATTCAAGCTTAAGATTCAGATCATCATAAGCCCTCTCCTCAGTGTTTACTTGGGCTTGTAAAGCACTGAGGTGTGAGTCTGGAGTGCTTTTTGTTGGAATAAATCACTATTTTGGTACTCTGCTGTGGCCAGGAGCCCCATCAAACTGCTGCTTGCTGAATAATGCCTTGCCTCAAGTCTGCACGTTTAAAGCCCGTGATATATGGTTTGGCAGATGGAGAAAATACTATGCCATTTTTTATGGAGATACCTTTGGAAATGAGGGAGCCTGAATAGCTAAAAAAAAATATATAGCTAAACCTACTGGGATGTAGATTTAACCAGGCTCTAAATTTATTCTTAAATCAAGGACACTGAAACAACACGGGTGTGTTAGCTTATGCATATTTTGCATGTGAGAACACTGAATTTAATATTGCTAAATCAAGTAATAAGTCCAGCCCAGAATTTGGCCTTTGCTGGGTGAGCACCAGTCGTGGTGGTTTACAGTGTTTCACAGCACCAGTGCATTGTTGGGTGGAAATAAATCACTGAAAGAAAATAAAGAGGGTTGTAAACTTGGGCCTCTCTCTCTTGTGGTTTTCAAGGTTGTTTAAAGAATGGTAAAAGAAGAGTAGAGGAATAGTAATCATTTCTGTCTCCTGCCGTATGGCAGCAGGTAGCGTATATGTTATGCATGCATGAAGCTTCACAGCACTTGTCTGCCCCCTGCTAATCTATTCAGCCAAAGTCAGCCCAAGGATGGGAGCTGGATTTGGTGAATTATCTGGGACTCCAGTGGCAAGACAAAGGAAAGGAAAGTCTGTTGTCTTGTCTCCCGTCCCTGCCATTGCTCTCCTGCTCAACTGTGTGTCTAAGTTACTTTGAATTTGCTCGACAAAAACTCTTTTACTCATTTTCTGATCTGTAAACTCATAGCAAAGAGAACCCTGGCAGGCTTTTTAGTTTTTCTGTTGTAACTCCACATAGAAATTATTTTTAAAATACAAAAGGCACAGCCAGACTATTCACAGTGTGGTTCCAAGAAACACTATTGCGTTTCCATAAGATAATCTTGCTGTTTATGTAAAACAGCTGCTCTTTTTTTTTTTTTTTTTCTCCCCACCATTTGATATACCATCAACTCCAAACCCCCATTTTTTAATAACATCAAGGGATGTAGGTGATTTCCTGGTTAATTCTCAACCATTGGGTGGCAGACATATAGATCATGTCATGGTCTGTTCGCTGTGTACATTCACTAGTTAGCTATTCGGTCATCTTCTCTGGGTCAGTGGTGCCAAGCATGACTGTGGTTATATATTTAGCTGTGAGCATCAACACGGCTGCGAGAAGTTCTCCACTGGGACAGCAGTGTTGGATTGGTGTCATGTATTTTTTGTACGTTGATGATGGCTGTCAGACCTCTTTGTCCCTGTACAGGACTGGCGTGGGGTCCCCATCCTGCAGTTTTTCAACCCTTTGAATGCCAGGAGGAGTTATGCATTGTAAGGGTTTATCCTACAGCAAACAAACAGGCGTTTCAGCTTATTTTATTTCTGTCCTGTACTGTAGCAGATATTTTTCAGCCAGTTTCTATCCGGGGAGTCAAATCTTCAGATGAAAGCAAATCCAGGGCACATTGCAGCCTAGAGACTGTGCTCATCTCTGAGCAAGCGCCACGTTTAGGGCCCAAGCTACAAGCTGGTGCCCATAGGCACGTGCACCTGAGATCTGCTCTCTTCCTTAACAAAGCAATGCGACAAGCCTGCCTTCGTGGACAAAAAGTGTTACACATGCTGCAGAGCCAGTGTCCTATGGGCTGCGTGCAGAACCCCACGGCAGCTTGATTTTGCTCTCTCCCTATATCACTTTCCCTAAGGTGGTTCATAAGGATGTCTAAAAAAGCAGGATGAGCTCACGGTGTGTCTTGAGACAACCTTGTTCTGCTATTAGTGAAAGATCTGGAAAAACGCAGTACATCAGTAAATCCAACCCCTTTCCCATAAAGATCATCAGGTGTTTCCCTGCCTGAACAGCACCTGGTGCAGAGAAATATGGCAAGGGAATATTTTAATGATGTACTACGCGTTTTCTTCGTTAAGTCTGTAACCTCTTCTAATCTGTGAGCAATCAGCAATGTTTGGGCTTCCTATAATTGCAGAGATTTAGGCATATGCCAGCAGCTGAGCACATCTGTGTTCAAATCTGCTTTAGGGAGCACTGTTCAGTGGGAGGGATGCCCTGCTCTCATGGGTCCTGGGGACACTGCCATCCACTCTGGTGGGGCCAGACACTCCCCTAGACCTCACGTGTCCAGGGCTTTGGGTAGTCAAACTAGCAAACATACTCCAAAGGGGCACAATTTATACCATAAAAATGGGGGGCGGGGGCTTGCTAAGATAAATTTAAGCCACTTTTCCAAACAAAAGGAAACAAGAGTTATAACTGGAAAACAAAAGTGTAGGCCAGGCCTTGGCAAGTCCTGTGTTATGGCTGAGTGAGGAAAAAAAAAAAAAATTCCAACCAACTTTGGGTTGAGGAATTCATTTTTCTATTTTATTTGCTATTTGAATTTGGAAGTTAACTTTCCCACTTTGTACAGCTGTAGGGAGGTTTGAGTTTTCCCTTGTGTTTTTCCCCATTGCCTGTCTCCTCCCCTGCCACAGCTCTCCAGGAAATCAGATAAGCAGCTTTGTCAAAACCCGATGCTGTTTGGCACCAAGAAACAGGGAATATTCAGCAGAAAGCTGTTGTCCTAAGTCTTCTTCCCATAAATTGCTCTTGTGGACTCAGCACCTTGCCTTTACTTCTCCATTTAAGGGTGCAGAGAAAGAAAAATACGGGGGTGACAGACAAAAAGTAAAGAAGTTCAATTTTATTTGATTGCAAAGTCTGCTGCGTTTTGCGTGTGGTTGAGAAATAAGTACGCCTGAGTCCTGTCGTCCAGGCTGGTCGCTGTTGGTTGTCTCGTAATGCAAAAGCAACGCAAACCCATCTTTCCCACCTCTCCTTCGCACACAGCACTGCCGGTTTGGGATGTGCGTGCCCAAAGAGCGAGAGGCGCCAGTGATAGACGGAGCCTGGGGGACGTGGAGCCCTTTTGGGACCTGCTCAAGAACCTGTGGCGGTGGCATAAAGACGGCGATACGAGAGTGCAACAGGCCTGAGTAAGTGCACGGGGGGGAAGTGTGGGTGGGTGAAACGGGGGAAAGCAGCTGGGTTGCCCAGATGGGCTGAAATCCCCTTTGGCTGTCCGCAGCCCATGCGTGCCCCAGGGACTGGTGGCTTTGCCCTGGAGATGGGTGGCTTTGCCTGGCACGGATGAGGCAGCATGGGAACCGAGGAGGAGCCAGTCGCAGGTTTGGTTTGTGGGAAAAGTGCACTAAAAAGGGATCCGTTCAGCGGAGAGAGAAGGAAAAAGCTAATATCTGTGTGTATTTATCGCCTTCTGTTTTCCTGGGGAGGCACAGCTGGGGTCCATTTCCAAAGGTGGTCTTTTTGCACCAAAGTTGTGGATCAGAAAGGAGGGAGAAGGGAAGGAACCCTGTTTTTACGCCTGCTTTGGCTGCTTTTGCAGCTGTTCCTACAGGCTAGATCCTTTATACAAGTTTTCTACCATTTTACTCCTGCTTTGGCTGGTTTTGCAGCTTTTGGCTGCTTTTGCAGCTGATCCTTTCTACAGTTACATGTCAGCTGGTGCAGACTAGCCAAACCTCAGCAGAAATCTGTGCCCCATTAAAAAGTGGCACTCAAAAATATTTGCTGTCAGCCTGGAATGCGAAATGCTGCACCCTTTGAATTGGCAGGGAATTTTGTCATGGACTTCAAGGAGATAAATGTGTGGCCAGCAAAATATTAGTAATAGGTTGAGCAACTGGTATGAAAACAGCCTGTTTGCATAAATCACAAACTGTGCTGGTTTCTGTTTAACTGCTTCCTTTCAGCCCATGCAAGCAAGGAGCAGTGGGCAGGATGCTTTCTGGGCTCTCATTTGGGACTGAGACATGGAGAGAGAGGTCTGTGGAGCTGGTTGGTCTGAAGGGTCTTAAAAAGATTGAGCAGGCTCCTTCCACTTTCTCATCATTGGTGTTGGATGGCTTATTGCCAAGGGAATTGCCATTAGTGATGTGCCAGTGACAGTTTCACCACTGCTAATGAGAGAAGAGAGAGCTTGTAGCTGCGGGCACCGGTGGTGAGGTGATGGGAGAAGCTGGCTCAGGTGCTGGGACAAGCGTTGAAAGAGAAGGCTTAAAGCTAAGGGAGTAGTTCACCAGCAAGTTAATTAAAACGACACACAAGCACAAAGGAGTTCTCCTCTCCTTGTGCTGAGTCAGCACATGCCATATGGTCTTCCAGTAGCCATGGAGACACAAAAATAAAATATCTTTCCACATGCAAAAATAGCTCTGCTGCTGAACCTTTGCATGCTGTCATTGAGATGTATTCCCATCTTATGGAGGGGCATCTGTTTGGACTGATAGCCTTTTGTGATAGAAAAATCTCCTTTATCCTAAAGGTTAGCCAAGGGATTTTAAATTCCATCTTCTCTTATACCTTGTGTTTGTATCTTGGCGTTTCATAGGACTGTATCTTTGGCTGGGATTTGCAAAAGCACCTAAATACGCTCGGCACCAAGCTGCCTGTGAAATCCCCTGTGCTTAGCATTAATAGCGGGTATTTTCCAGGCCCCTTTTGAGAGCTGTGGAGCTGGCACTGGCGTCTTCTCCAATTCATCGCAGTGTCTCTGCGAGGAGTCGTCTGTCCTAGCACCATCCACAGAGCTTTATACTGACTCTGTGTGTTGTCCCTGTAATTTGACATCGTAGCATGAGCTCCCACCATCTGCGTCCCCATTAGTGGGGCTGCTGAGATGATCCAAGTGGATGAGATTTGCTGGGTACTCTCCTGCCTCTCCCGCTTTTCAAAGTACTTCAAAATACACAGTTTCTCCTCTGTTGTAGAAGGCAGCAAAACCGACCCAGGTACCTTGAGTAAGGTCTGAAATAGTTTTCAATAAGGTTTTTTGTATTCAAAGTTGGGTTAGCTTTTTAAAGCTTTTTCTGTCCCTGAGGATCTGGGGTGGGATCTTGCATACAAGTAAAATATCGTGTTAAATCTGGCATTGAAAATGACCCCCACCCCCGTCATGGTACAGAAAATAAGGCTGCAGCTCCTGCCTCTGTAATGTGCTCCGACACCCACCCAGACGAGCATCCTGCAGGGCTGTAGAAAGAGCTGTAATCCTCTGAAATGACAGCAGACTGTGTTTTGACATACGCTGAAGGAATGTATCAGCTAACCAGACCAGACCCTTCCCACCAAGATTGCCCACTTGGGAATTTGAGGCTGGTTGGTACAGACAAAGCCCACAAAGACACAGCCACGGCTGTGGTGTATCACATTTGAGGGTCTGTGGTGCAAGCCCTGGTTTTCAAGGCAAGGCATAGCTGCAGAATTATGGGGAAAAGGCATATTTTGTAAGATGTCAATACCAGGAGCCCTGTTTTCAGGATGGGGGGAGTGTTATCTCTGGATGCGACTTGGATCACATCTGCATCTTAGTCCATCACAAAAGTATCCACCTGTGCTGAAAGCTGCCTGAGCTTGACATGTAAACACATTTATGGGTAACTGTGCAGGCCACCGGCAGCACACACGGCAATTCCTAGTCCCAGGGCTCCCCCGGATGCTGCAAAGGACATCTCAGACTGATCTGTGCATGCTAGAGCTTCACAGATTTATTTTTATCTGCAGTCAGCGGATGAGCACGGGTGTATAAGCAGATATGCAGATGAACACGTCTCCCACAGTTAATTCTCCAGGGGTCTTTCACTGTGCCGGTCTGAGTGCCCCTAGGCAGAGCTGCTGCCCCTGGGGCTGAGCACGTGCAAGGCACCCCCAGAGCAGTGCTGCCTGGCGAGGTGCCCGTACCTTCTGCTGCTGGGCTGCCCAGAGCTGGGTGCTGCCTCAGGGTCTGCAAATGGAATTGTTCATTGCAGATGCTGCCTTGAGCATTGCGTATTTAAGACCTCTTGGGGTGGGAGTGGGGAGAAGACCCCACTGTCCCCCAGGCCTGTCTGCTTGTGCTGGGAGGGATGCAGCAAAGCTAGGCTGCGTGCAGGAACTTGTAAGGGGAATGATGCTGGGTTGAAAGTGGGTCCACACTGGCTGTTGATCAAATAGATGATCTGGAGAGAAGGGAAACTGAGGCAGAATAAGGAGGTTTCTATGCGTGCACTGCTTTCCCTCTCACCTCTGCGGTACGTTGTTGATGATTATCCATAAAAATGTAACGTAGTGGGAAGTATTTCATATTTCTCTCTGACACTGAAAATCGATGTTATATGAGGCTGGCTTATTTTTCAGGGTCAGCTCTTTCTGTTTACTCAGACTCTGTGAAAAGCAATACTGGTTTAAAAACACTGTAAAACTGTCAGGGTGGTTTGGGGCTGTTTTGAAATGTCAAAAGTGTGAGTGTGTTTCAGCCCCAAACACTGGCTGCGGGGAGATTTACTGCCAGAGTTACGAAGCTGACAGTCTGCAATGTGATGGCAAGTTTTAGCATCCTTCATTTTGTGGTGTGTTCAGTGTTATCTCAACCTCAGGGGTCATGTCTAAAGAAAAGAAAGCTATACAGTAGCTTAGGCTGTTTGGATTTTGTTAGACACACCCTTTAAAAAAAAAAAAAAAAAAGGGTCCAGTGTGTTGTTTCTTAACTAACTTAATATTTAAAAGTCTCATTTAAATTAAATTCATTTACATTGGAAGCAATGTGGTTACCATAAAAATGTTGTAATTGGAATTTTTTTTAAAGAAATGCCCTGTTAGAGGTTTGCGTAACATAGAGCCTTTGTCAAACTGCAGCAGTCCTGCTGTGGTATAAATGCTGTCAAAGTGAGAATGATGAATCCTGTTAACTCCCTCATGAACGATTCGGACTCACCGAGGGCTGCAGTGTGCTGCTGCCACACCTCAGAAGTTTCCCCATGTGCTGCGTAGTTCGATGGTAGCACCATCCCTTTGTAGCTGGAGGTAGATAATGTGCCTGCATGGGCACAGTCTGCAGGGTGGGCTCCAGTGGTGGTACCCTAGCAGTCACCACATCTCTGCAAGGCAGGAGGAGTCTGGGATGCATCCGCAGGGGCTGCTGTGCCGGGTTAGCTCTGGAGTGGTCCCGAGTGTAATCAGCTAAATGAATTCAAGTTGTTTGTCATACCGAGGCAGAGAATAGACTAAATCAGTAGAAACTGGCTTTAGACTTGCTCCACTAGGAACTGGTATAAAATCAGTCTGTAAACAGGAATCTGCACAGGGCATCATGCGGTTGTTTGGGCTTTTTATCACTGGTATTTGCTTAATTGCAAGCATCAGAAACCTTTGCAAGCGACACGTTTAGTTTTCAGATGGTATGTGAGCTGATGTTACCAGCTGTTGCTCCGGGCTGTGCCTAAAGACAAATCATACCCATTGGCATTTAGGATAGGACTTGAGGGGTCTGCACCATGGCAGTATGTTTCTCAGTGAGGAAAGGATGCTGGCAGGAAAAATCCCATTTGCATAGCTGGTGGTGCTCTGCATCTCACCTGCGGCTGCTGGAGGAGTCTGGGGTGTGAAGCCTGCCTGCCCTTCCCCATTTGGCAGATAATTTTTTGGCAAGTGCAAGCTGCTCTTTGCCCCTGTCTCCCCATTTATTTTACAAGACCTCTGATGCTTCAGTCACAAATAGTTTTCAAACATAAGAATGAAGAATTGTTATTTATGGCAGAAAAAGCACTGCTGGGCTTCCTAGGTGGTTGATGGGCAGAGATGCTAAAAAATTGACTCACTGTGTATAGAGACCCTCGTACGTGTGCAGGGAGTTTCTGTCTCTGTTATGTTAGGAGATGCTGGCTGCATGGAATGAGGAGAGCTTACGGTGGGCATCTCAGTGCTAAGGGCAGGGGTAGTTCCCATTTATCACCGTTAGTTCACATTTTGGAGGGTTTCCCAGTGTGCAGACCAGCTTCCTTCCCAAGGAGGCTCAAAGGGAATATGTGCTTTGCCAGCATCCCTGGGGCACCGATGGGCATCTGGTCCCAGCATGAGGCAGAGCCGATCCCAAAGAAAAGCCCTGAAAGGCAGGAGGTGTGGGCACCAGGACTTCAGCACCCAGCAAGTCCCTTTTCTGGTCTGCACTTCTTGCTAGCACAGACACTTGTTTTTGCTCAGGGGCTGGGAAAGACTTAGGTTTAGCAGTTATTTTTCAGCAGAGGCTGGAGCTGAGCAAAAATGTTGTCCTGAGCTTCAAGGGCCACAACACAGTCAGGACACAGTAGCTCTGGCTGCTTGGGATGCTCTTGCCCTCCACTGGCTCCTCTGAAGCCATCTGTTAAGGGGAGAGGCTGGGGCGAACCTCGGCCGGTGGAGGCTTTCCCATGCTGATGGCCAAGATGCATGTTAACTGCATCTCCCTTGAGTGCAGGTCTTAGCTGGTGTAATTATCCAAAAAGGAAAAATTATAACTTTGCCCAAGTTGACCCTGGCAACATTTCATCCAGATTGCAATACCTTTCCTTCTGTAACATCAGGGAAAGGAAAGCTTCTTGGGCAGTGCTGCAGCTTTTACTATGCATATTAATGGTGGTAGCTGGTAGAAGCCACCATGCCCTCCCAATTTCATCTGAAGTTTCAGGAGAGAGCAGCAGAGGCAGTGGTTGGTTGGTTGTTTTTTTTTTGGAACATTTAAAGCACAGTGCATCCTTCTTTATTTTATTATTGCAATTCATTATATATGTGGAACGCTGCACATAGATGGGCATATGGAATTTTACCTGAGTTCCTAGAAGAAATGTCCTTTGAAAGGACAGTAAATAGGATAGCTTGTATCCCAAGGGAGATTTATTCGTAGCATTACCATAGCTGAAAATAAGTCCTCACCAAAAAAGCACCTTCTGCTAGGCTCCCCCAATGCAGTCCACGTGCCACTTGTGCCCATGCTCCTTGGCTGGGACGAGGGGCTTTTTCAGTCCCCAAAGTGAGCTGTGACCTGCCAAAGGCTCTGTCTACATATAAGGACAAAAGTAGTTCTATGACTAGAGCCCTGAACCTGGGAGTCAGGAAAGTCAAAATGACAATTTCTCCTAGGCTTATCCACTTGGCCTTTATGTGGCTTAGAAGATATCACTTTCCCCAGTTTATACCGGAGTCATCCTACTATAAAATGGGGGTATTTACTGGCTGCCTTTAGTGCTTTCTGGAATACACGGAGATAAAGTTGTTTAAAAGTGTCTAGCATTACCATTTCTACCATTTTGGGCTAGAAATCCTGAAGGACTAAGTGCTGCCTGGCCTTTCAGCCTCTGCAGGGAAGCCCTTTCTCCTTTCTGCTGTGAGTTTAATTATTTGCAACCCACTAGATCAGATGCACACTCTCAGCTACCAAATCAATAGGATTGATGGAGTTGTGGATGGTCCCAAATGGGATGCTGCGGTATGAAACTAAATCTTCAGATGGGGAGGGAGATGATGTCCTTCCTTGCTGGCTTCTCTCACTATTGCTGCATTTGAGAGCAAGTATTCCCTTTTTCATCCCTTTTTAGCATCACATATATTGTCTTTTTTTTAGACACTTGCATGACCTCTCCTGCTTGTCAGCCTGGGGTATTAATTAAAAGACACGCACAAAGACAGAGCCCACAAAATGGGTCTTGCAAATCCTGACTGTGCTGAGCAGGTTGCAGAATTGCATTTGCATCTTGTTTCCAGCCTGATCTTGTTCCTGCAGGCCTAAAAATGGTGGGAAATACTGCGTGGGTCGTCGAATGAAGTTTAAATCCTGCAACACTGAACAGTGCTCAAAGCTGAAGAAGGATTTTCGGGATGAGCAGTGTGCCGACTTTGATGGAAAGCACTTCAATATCAACGGGCTGCCCACAAACGTGCGCTGGGTTCCCAAATACAGCGGCAGTAAGTGGCGGGGGGGATGCAGATCCTGCCTCCTGCATCACCACGTCGGGGTGATGGCATTCGGATAACGTGCTTCTGGTTTTCCTCCTTCCCATCCCCAGTCCTGATGAAGGATCGGTGCAAGCTGTTCTGCCGAGTGGCGGGAAATACAGCATATTACCAGCTGCGGGATCGCGTCATCGACGGGACGCCCTGTGGCCCCGACACAAATGACATCTGTGTGCAGGGCCTTTGCCGGGTAATTATTTTCCCTCCTCCTCAGTGAAGGGTGATTTGCAGTTCTGCATGGCAGGCTGGCGCTCCTGTACGTTGCTGCACCCCGTCGTTGGCATGCTCGCTTTGCTCAGGGGCTGCCAGCAGCATCTGCAGGCTCCGTGAGCCCCGGCTTGTTGTGCCAACCTCCAGATTTGCAGGAAAGTCACACGTGGAATCGCAGAATCATTCAGGTTGGAAAAGACCTTTAAGATCATGGAGTCCAACTGTTAGCTTAGCACTGCCAAGTCCACCACTAACCCATGTCCCAAAGCACCACATCTGCACATTTTTTTAAACACCCCCAGGGATGGTGACTCCACCACCTCCCTGGGCAGCCTGTGCCAGTGCTTGACCACCTTTTCAGTGAAGACATTTTTCCCAATATCCAATCTAAACCTCTCTTGGTGAAACTTGAGGCTGTTCCCTTTTGTCCTATCACTTGTTACTTGGGAGAAGAGACCAACACCCACCTCACTACACCCCCGTTTCAGGTAGTTGTGGAGAGTGATCAGGTCCCCCCTGAGCCTCCTTTTCTCTAGGCTGAACCACCCCTGTTCGCTTGGCTGGTTCTTATAAGACTTGTGCTCCAGACCCTTCACCAGCTCCGTTGCTCTTCTTTGGACACACTCAAGTGTAGGGTGTGTGTACGTCTGCCCTACGTTACCGAGGGCTGTGGGGCGCTGAGCCGGAATCCAAGTGATCCTTCCTTCTGTGGTCTGCCCTGGTTCTTCTCGGTCAGACCCCGGAGCACTTGACATTTCCATTCACAATTATTTTTCACACGTTTCTCTATGGGAACAATTGATGCAAAAAATTTTCTCTAGCGAAAGCATGGCTTGGTGCAAATGGCAGTTGTGATTCTTGCTTTGTAAAAAAGATTTTTGTTTGAAAATGGTATGGGATGGCCACACTGTAAATGAGTGGGAAAATGTGGGGAGGCAAAACAATTTGTCTCATGGCAGCCTTTTGCATACACAGCTTTTGTGTGTCTTAATTGGGAGGTTTGTAAATGCTGTTCTGGTCTGTATTTGCTCAATCTAGTTTTTCAATTTTTCTCTCAAAGCAAGCTGGATGCGATCATGTGCTGAATTCAAAAGCAAGAAGAGATAAATGTGGTGTTTGTGGTGGGGATAATTCTTCATGCAAAACTGTTGCAGGCACATTTAACACGGTGCATTATGGTAAGAATCTGTTGCTAAAAACTTTATAGTAAAAAATGTGGGTCTATAAAAGCCATTACCACACTTAATCTACAAAAACACTGATAAAAAATGCAAAATCCTTCTAGCTATAGCATATTCCATTTTATAACTATTTATGCTATCCCTAAATGAAAAGTATCAGCTTGTGTAATGTGAGGTAATTTTGCTGATTTCCCTTCCCCCCATAAAAAGCAAATGAAATGCCTGTATAATAGCCTTGACTTTCTGTTAAATCTTTTCTAGGCTATAATGTTGTGGTCCGCATCCCAGCTGGTGCAACCAATATTGATGTGCGTCAGCACAGTTACTCAGGGAAACCAGAGGATGACAACTACCTGGGTGAGTTGCAGTCCTTCTTTCAGTCCAGAAATCTGCTTTATTGTGGTGATACATCTACTGGCTGCTCTCTGCTAGGGAGAATGAAGAATTCATTTAAGGGAGACGTTTTCTTATCAGGAATTTATCTCTGATGTCTACCAAACATTCAGCCTTATCTTGTTCCTGCTTTATGTTCACGCCATCCTTAATGCAAAGTTTGGGAGGTTCACAGGTTGTAAGAAATATCTCCTTAGAGAGTGTCTCCGGGGCTGAGAGGGTCTGTCGAGCCTGGGCTGTGGGTGTTTGCTGAGGCACAAAGCTGGGAACTGAACAGTCTTCTGAGTTCTGCTGGAGTCTCCTCCTCGCAACTTAACACATCTCTGCTGTCACCGTGACTTGGCTAGGGCGTAAATATGCCATACTCTGAAAGTTGTGTGCGCGAATAAATCCAAAGAGAAATTATTTTCTAGTCCTCTGAGAATAATAATTCTGATTTCACTTAGACTGAGCCCTTCTTGTACCCGCCCGACAACGATAAGTAACTGAAAAGAAATACCTTGCACCAAAGATATTGGTTTGATTTAAACCTAACAATAGCTTGACCTTTGGCTGTTACACGTTCATAGCCAGTTTTCTCTAATCTGTGAGTATGCTGCTAGCAGCAGATGAAAATGCTCGTGGTGCTGCATTAGCCCAGGCTGCTGCATGCACATACAACGTTTAGCATGGCCACGTGTCTCTTTTCCACCATGCTGATCAGTGATTCACCCCATCAAGAGCTCTCTTTGGGCTCAGTAGCAGAGATAACATAAATGCACGTTACAACTGATGTTACAGCAGCCAGTGGAAAGCTGGTTTTGCTGTTAAGCCCTGTTTGGGTCCCTCGGAGTCTGTTCAGGTGGCTGATGGAGCAGGGACTCGGGCTGCAGACCCCTGCGGTCCCAGGGAGGCGGCCGCTCTCCCAGCTCTGTTCCTCCTCTTTTGCACACCCCGCGCTTGGCACTGCCAGCTGCGCTCCGGCAGTGCGGGGCCCCGTATTTACACCTCGGAGCAGGGCGCTTCATCTCATGTCGTCTGACAAAATCCCTGCGTTGCTGAGCATTTTTGCAAAACGTGGGGCTTAGCCCAAGTGCTCGCTGTGGCTGGGTACGTTAAAAATAGGGCTAGGCTGGTGGCTGCTAGCTCATCGAAGGTAAAGGAGCTCACTTGAGAAATGAGTAGAGCAGGCTATCATGCACCAAAGGGAAACGGTGCCGATGGCTTTGCTGTCGCCCTGAAATGCCATCCACGTGGCTAGGCCCTTTCTTCATGCAAAAAGCTGAGCAGGTCCTCCCCATCCTCACTCCCAGCCTGGGATGATGCGAGGCTGGCTGTCACTGTGGCCATACTGCCATTCGCCTACAGCCGCCTTGCAACGTTTCTGCGTCTTCACATCAATGACATGAAATGGTGCAGCATGAATGCATATCGCTGCCAAGAAAACCTTACCAAGGTGTGATAGTTTTCCATCCTGGGAGAGGGAGGTACAGTTTGTTATTTATCTTTTCTAGAAAAAATAATCCTCCCCATGTTGTACCTATTCAAACTGGTTCACCCCAGAAGGAGCCCCAAAGAACCTCTCAGTTCTTCTTGGAGGGCCTTTAATCTTCTTCGGAAGCAACGAAGTCAAATCTTCTTTAATGTTGCTTTAATATTGCTGGGAAAGCATCTCTTCACATTAGGCCTGACTAGAAGCAAATGAGAAGTGTGCATGTGTCCACTTATTTTGCAGCTCACTGAGTGTGAAATCTTGGGCCCTCAGTACTGTGAACATTGTAGTTGCTTAACAATTTAGGAGGAATTTGATGTTGTCATCAAGTCCAAGACGTGTACCTACTGTTGTAGGAGATACAGTAAACGGGAAGGAATCTTTTAATGACTTTTACTACTGCCTAATGACATTAAAGCCTCCAAAGTGTGGAACTTGGTTGAGTATAGCGTCTGCTTTGTGAGTTTTTCTCTATGTCTGTTTCCTACCGAGCAGTGTTTTGCTTCATTATCTCTCCTCATTCAGTGTAAAAACCTTCCCTTTGGTGTTTTGGTGTTAAGTCTAGATTTTTCAGTACAGAGGCTTTGTAGTAATGTAGCTGTGATGGGTGAAATGGTGGGGAAACTAACTTAGGAAATTAGCTACATAATCGCATTAGTGTGAAGTTGTGCAGCAGACTGCTGTTTTCAGGAAACCGTTCCTTTTATAAAGCATTTAGGCTCTAAGCCTTCAGTGCTTTCCACATACCTTAAGATTCGGAATAATAAAAAGTACAGGAGGAGGAGGAGGGAGAGGGAGAGAGAGGGGGAGATACTGACCAAACTCCCTGTAATTCTTTACTAGAAAATGACGCTTGGGCAATTAGGGTACATACATTTACCCTAAGAACACACCTGGAAGCCACAGGGAAGCCACCCTATCTGCACGGCTAATAGAAAGGTTTGGCCAGTATTAGTTCTGTGGTACACAAGGGGCTACAGACTGTGTGCGCCGTGTACAGCAGCCGGCTCGGCGTGCCTTTTGGGTATCTGTCTGCCTTGGGTTATGGGTGAAGTATTTAGCAACAACTTCAGGCACTCAGCCTTTATTTTAATGAGGCTCTCCAGGGGAAAAAGGAGAAGGCACAACGTCTGTAAGAGCTCTGCTGCTCTCTTTACATCCTTTCTGCTTGAGAGTTCCAGTGGGCTTTTCCTCCCACCCCAGTGAAAAGGAGCACTGAGAGCGCATGACCCACGTTGTTATGTACGTATGAGTTAATTCTGCCTCTTTAGTTCTTGTTTTTTGCACTTATGCAGCCTTATCTAACAGTCAAGGAGACTTTATATTAAATGGAGACTTTGTCGTCAGTATGTTTAAAAGGGAAATCAAAGTTGGGAATGCTGTGATCGAATACAGTGGATCGGATAATACTATTGAAAGGATTAATTCTACAGATCGGATTGAGCAAGAAATAACACTTCAGGTGAAGTATATGTTGTGCGTGTGGAAATGTCTGCCCAGCATTATTGGTCTGATAAGAGTGGGCAGCAAAGTGTGTTGGTTTACTCTGCTTCATCTTTTTTCCTGCCAGGTTTTATCAGTCGGCAATTTGTACAATCCTGACGTTCGTTACACGTTTAATATCCCCATTGAGGACAAACCTCAGCAGTTTTACTGGAATCCATATGGCCCGTGGCAGCCCTGCAGTAAGCTCTGCCAAGGTGGGTGCTTGGGAAGGCTTAGTTTTGGGTTCACCTGGGATCTGGGCACTGCTGTCAAATCCCTCTGTGTCTGATTTCTGTGAGATTCTCACGTTGTGGGTGTGATTGTTTCCCTGGGCTATAGTAGTAGATAGCATCACACAAGCAGGTAACCTAGCACTGCTCTGCTGCTTCGCGGTGCCAGAGCAGGCAGCCCCTCTGAGCCAGGTAAGCCTTGCAACTGGGTTTGCAGTTGAAGGGAGCCCAAGTGCAGGAAAGGTTACGTGGCATTTCGTAAGGCCCCAAAAGGCATCGCTGTCTGGTCTGGGGTCTGGCACCCAGTCGTTGCCACCTGCCAGTGCTGGCCGTGCCAGACACACAGAGCCCATCCTTGCAGGTGCACTGCAGCTCTGCCTGCATCCATCGCCTCTGCACTAAACCCCTTCTGCTCCTCTTAGTCTTAACCTCCTCCCTGTTTCTGAAAGAGATTTAAAAGCTTAATTAAATGCCTCTTAAATGCTACTATGAAAGGAGTAAGAAAAATATCTGACTTGATGGCTTTCCTGTGTGACTCGAACAATGTGCTGGTTTTTTTTCTGTGTAGGAGAACGAAAAAGAAAACCCGTGTGTACGAGAGAGTCGGATCAGCTCATGGTGTCGGACCAGCGATGTGATCGAATTCCCCAGCCTGACCCTGTCACTGAGCTTTGTAACACAGAATGTGAATTAAGGTGCACTCTACTCAGCCATGTGTATACGTTACATCCTATCTTACTCCTCTTTCCTTTCACCTCTCACCATAATTCCTTTTCTCATCAGCCTGTATTAGATTTTAAAAAAAGAAAAGGATTAGCCGTTGCTTCTTTGTCAACCAAGAAGGATTGACATCCACCAGCTGTGTTTTCACAGGCACTTTCCTACATTTTCACATTTCTCTTCTTGAAATAAATTAGCATTAACTATAAAAACCAAATTCACCTAATGTTGAAAAATCTCCCTGTGCAATACAGCACTGAAATTCGCATCTGCCTGGATCGCTCAGCACCATCCTACAAACAGACTGCAAAGGGAAAAAAAAACATGCCTAAAGCAAAAGACTAACTAAGACTTGGATTTATCATCATTTGCTTAAAGCAAAGAATAGGCTTAAAGTGCGGAGCAGGTTTGGGGCTGTCCCCAGACAACTCCTGGCGAGCTGGAGTTGATGGAGCATGGCCTGAATCACCACAACCCATTTTGCTTTAAAAAACAAGCTGTTTTCCTTTCTGGAGCTTAAATATGGTGGCATTAAACGGCTGCTGCTGAAACAATTCAGATGCCGCCTTTCCCGAGGGGCTTCTCTGGCTGTGTTAAACCCGGGGCGGTACAGGGGCTGTACAGGGGCTGTATAGGGGCTGTAGATCGGGTTGTCGCGGTAACAGCTGTTGCCATTGCAACAGGTTGGAAACTTGAGAAGGGTAAATGCAGGAGTTTGAAAAGCAGGCAGGGATGTGAGGGCTCCCTCCATTCAGGAGCTATTAACTCCAAATCCCATTGATCTTATCCTTCTCCTAGCTGCTCTGTTTCCCTCTGCCCGGGCTCTGTGCTCCCTGCACAGGCGCTTGCAGCCGCCCGGGGGTCTCCAGGACCCGCAGGGGATGTCACTGCCTCCTTTCCATGGAGCCACCCCCGTGGGATGAGGGGGCAATCAGCTCCTGTTGACTCCAGCATCTCTTTCCAGAGTTGGGGTCGGGGCTGATGTGCAGCAGGGGCGCATCCCCAGGTGGATGCTTGAGAGCCACCAGTCCCAGCTGCTCATCCCGGGAAGAAGGCAGCAGGATGGGAATCTGTCTGTTGAGAGGGAACACCTCTAACCCCTGCTGACACCTCTGGGGCTCCTGTGTCTTGGAGTGAGTCATTCACTTCGGGGAGCTGAAACTGTTTTGCAGGTGTCCTGCCATGTGGAGCGCCTGTCAAGCCTGGGCAGATCATTTTCCGATGCTGTAATTTTCAGCTGTTAGTTTTTAGAGGCTGAGGTGACACCCCTGCAGGGGAACGTGGGGTACAAAACCTTCAAAGCACTGCTCCCTTGCTTGACCACGGACTCCCCGTGCCGCCCTGCGTGGTGCCACAGGGTCGCAGTGTGGCTTTGCTGCCTGTAAGAGGGACCTGGCTGACAGTTCCTTCCCTGCAAGGAGCCATGCCAACATGAGTCGCCTCAGATTTTTGGAAGCCACAAAACATTGGGAAGTATTACAAAGAGCCAAAACTTCCAGTTCAAGACTGTATATTCCTCATTTATGTCAAACACCCTCGAGCACGTTACTGGCAGAGTCCCAGTGCCCCGCAGCTCATGTTTGCTCTCCCCGGCTCAGGTGGCACGTCGCGAGGAAGAGCGAGTGCACGGCCCAGTGCGGGCTGGGGTACCGCACCCTGGAGATCTTCTGCTCCAAGTACAGCAGGCTGGAGGGGAAGATGGAAAAGGTCGACGACCGCTTCTGCAGCAGCCAGCCCAAGCCAAGCACGAGGGAGAAGTGCACTGGGGACTGTAACATGGGAGGGTGGCGGTACTCAGCCTGGACCGAGGTAAGGGATGCTCGGTGGTACAGCAAACACTGTCTCCTTCTTGCACAGGGGTATGTCGGGCTGTTCAGTTTGCAAACATTGTGTCTCTAAAAGCTGGCTGCAGTGATTCTGCTTCCATTGCTTTTTCTGGGGGACACTAGTCCAAATCAGCCGGGTACTCCTTATTTTCCACTGCAATTAATTTATGCTTTTAAGCATCCCAAGGTCTATCTTGATTATGTTAAGCCCTGCTGGCTGTCTTCTCCCATCAAAGCTGGCACCACTGCCCAGGAGTTGGGGAGAACATGTTACCATCAGCAGAGGACTCTAAATTTGTTTCGTTTACATTTTTTAGTTTTTCCATGAACGAGAAAATCTCTGAATGCAGGCTTGGCACCAAGAGAACGATAAACCTCGGGCTATCTAGGGAGGGCACAGTGAAGAGGGGCTGGTGAGAGGGAATTAATCTCTCCTAAAAAGAGTGAGCAACAGCCTTTTGGAGAACTGAAAGGCAACGCTTGTAAAAGTAATAGTGAGGTTATAACCCGAAATGAATTTGTGAAACTCATTGCCATGAGATTTTATTAAGCTTAGCAAGATTGGCTTTTTAAAGGAATATATAAAGTAACAGCCTGTTACTTAAAGTACAAATTGTTCTTCTGGAGGTTTTCTGCAGTCTCTTCACAGTCCGGACTGCAAAGAGGGAGAAGGCAATAAATGGGCTCTTGGATCATAATAGGGTGGCAGCAAACTATTTACTCGGTGTCTCTCCATCCAGTGCTCCAAGAGCTGTGGCGGGGGCACGCGGCGGCGGCGAGCTATGTGTGTGAACACCTACAACGATGTCCTGGACGACAGCAAGTGCAGTCAGCAGGAGAAGCTGACAGTGCAGCGATGCAGCGACTTCTTGTGCCCCCAGTGGAAAACTGGTGACTGGTCCGAGGTAGGTGCTGGTCACCAGGGTGGGCTCACCCTGCTGCTTGACCACCCTGAGGGGCTGGTACCTGCAAAGATATATCTCTGTCTCTGCTCATCCATTGTGTTCTCTCTGGTGGCACCGTGCCTCCTGCAGAACATCTCCCTGAGCCTGTGCAGAGGGAGGCTTGGGACAGCCAGAAAGTCACTGGTCTTGTCCCTGCTGGTGAGGTGGCTGTTTCCCTCCCTGCAAAGCCACAGGGGGTTAAGTCCTGTCCAATCCTGGAGTAATTTTTCCCCAATTTTTCCAGGGTTCATCTGCTCCTTTGGGAAGAAAAATATCTTCTGCCCTCATTTTCCCTTGAGATTGTCCTCATGAGCCCTGGCAGCTCTGGCTGTCGCTGGAGGGCAGGATTTCACCCTACTGTCTTGCTCAGCTGTCTCCCTGCTGCTTATTACTGATACCTCTCCCACAGCTGCTGGTGTCCTTTGCAACGCGACAAAACCATATCTTGATCGGCTTTTCCCTGCAGCAGGACCAGGGATGCTGGAGAACAGCCTTCAAAGGCTGCGTGTCACCTTTGTGGCCAAATATCTCTCATTTCTGTGAATCACATTCTTTTAGGAAATAGTGAAAGCAATTAAGCAAGTGGGAACAGTGATTGTTCTCTGCAAAATATCTGTCTTTTGGGTCTAGCTGCTGCCAGCCCAAGCCACGCTGGGGCGGTGGAAGAGGCACTGGCAGCTCATGGGAGCTGAGGCCCTTAACATGCACACTCGGGGCTGAGCAGGCTTTTTGCAAGCCTTTGGCACCCCGTTGTGCACAGCTAAAGCCCTGTAGGGCAGTGCTGTGACTTCGCCCTATGTCTCACAGCTGCTGGAAGTCAAGAGCCTTCGTGGTCTTGCTTTGCCTGTGCTGAAGGGTCCCAGCCTGCCTGTGCTGTGGACCAGGTCCTGAGAGCAACCCTGCCTTGTTGCAAGACGCTCACATGTGTTACAGCACATGTGGTCATTAGCTAAAGAGCTGCCTCTCGGCACCAGTTTTTAAGTTGCAACAGGTCTCCAGGTTTATTTTTCAGTGCTGGGGCAGATGCTGAGCCAGCAAGCGCATCCTCGGCACCTCCTGAGCTTGTGCTTTACTCCTCCCAGTGCTTGGTCACCTGTGGCAAAGGGCACAAACACCGCCAGACCTGGTGCCAGTTTGGAGAAGATCGCTTAAACGACAGGTTTTGTGATCCCGAGACGAAGCCGGAGTCAGTGCAGACGTGCCAGCAGCAGGAGTGCGCTTCGTGGCAAGTGGGGCCGTGGGGGCAGGTACTGCAGAGCCGCTGCGGGGCTCCTGGTCCGTGACACCTGGGTGCTGCTGGCCGAGGCTGGGTGCCACCCTTTCATCCATGTTCAGCAGCGTAACTGTGTTAATTGATTTGCACACCAAAGCAGCCCTCTGTTCGCTCGGGTTCAGCGGACGGGCCAGCAATAACAGTACCTGCCCTTTGTGCTAAATTTAATCTCTGTCATACTAAATCGGCTGTGATTTTTCAAAAAAGGGTTTCCAAGGTTACGCTCCTAAATCCATATTTAGGCACGTAAATACGTGGCCTGATTTTCACAGAAAAGCTGCTCCCATTGAATAGCTTTTGTTGCTTTTAATATTTTCCAGTTTCTGGGTTGATGAGGTTTTTTCCTGTTAAAATGCAAGTTGCTCATTTCTCCCAGAGTGTTCTGGCATCTCCTTTTCCACAAAGCTGTTAGCTCTTGACTTAAAAAAAACAACAACAAACCCAGACCAGTTGTCCCAGTCAGACTTAATTTCCCATCAGCAAAATTATTCATTAGTCACTTGTGCTACTTACTGTGGGGCTGAGCAACCAGTTTTAAAGAAGGATATGATGCAGGTTATACCAGACTATGATTTATTGTGTGCAGCGAAGTAAGTCATTTAAATGCTCGCACCTTCATTCCTGAGGAAGCAAGTGAAGCGTGCGAGGCTCTGGTGGGCACAGTGAGTTAAAACTTTGACCTAATTTAAAGCTGAAATGCATGAAGTGGAGAGAAACCAGAAGGGAAACTGTGTTTTATTTTTGCTGCTCATGCTACGTGCCTAAATGCAGGCTGGGCTGATTAATACTTTCTAACCAAAGCAGCTACTCGGACCCAGCAGTTCTTTCTCCCATCTGTCCTCTCCCAGTGCACCATGACTTGTGGCCAAGGGTACCAGATGAGAGCGGTGAAGTGTGTCGTGGGCACCTACGTGTCAGTGGTGGATGATAACGAGTGCAATGCGGCAACGAGGCCAACAGATACCCAGGTAAATCCTGCTGCCCTGTCTCCATTTTTTCTGCCAGCATGTGTACAGAGGCATCCAGGCTGCAGCTTCAGGGGATGTCTTGTCACAGGAAAGGCTTGCCCCGAACACCAGCCCATGCAGAGCAGTATCTGCTGTGTGGCCCTTGGGAAGGTGCAGCACAGCACCCCACTGTTTTGGTAGAAGTGGGAAAGAAGAAAATTCAGAGAGTTCCCATCCAGACCCTCTCCATGTGTTTAACCTGATACTCTGAAGCACCAGATTGCTAAAAAGGCAATGGACAACTTGTTGTGAGAGCATCCAGACTACTTCACAGGTTACAAATTACCTTTGCTTATGGCTTGTATGCATGGAGCTCTGGTCATAGTATGGGATGTGCAAGGGGCTGGCCAGATTCAGAGCTAAAGCTGGTCCCTAATTGCTCGTGAGCTAAAGAAGCAGCAGTAGATGAATATCGGAAGACAACCAGCCACCAGAAGGATGAGACAGTATTTACTAACCTCAGAGGCTGGGGTCTCAACACAGCAGACCCCTCCTTTGGCTTGCGTGGGGTCTGGGATGCCTGGCTGCATCTGGGCTCACTTGGCTGCAGGACTGTTGCCGTCTGGTACCAATGAGGGCTAGGGGCTGTCATGTCTTGTCTGCTGCACGGGATACTGCAGGACACATGCCAGCTACAATTCCAGGCACATCCCCTTGGCTGGATAAATTAAGAAATGCTGCACACCCTCTGCAAATTTTCTGAATAGGATTTCCATGCTGTGTTGGCTGGTACTTAGAAGCAAATGTGTAAATTCCCATTTCAGGCAGAGGATGTGTCCAGGGTGTCTGAAGGAGTTGAATAAAACAGAACATTACCACCTATCTGTCATCCAGGAGAGTCATAGTGCTGGTGCCCTGCCCAGCTTCTGTCCTGCATGACTTCACAGAGTTTAACTAAGGCCACAACAGTTAGGAAAGGGCTGTTTTTCCCATGTATGGAGACCAACTGCGCTATAGTCAAGGGGTAACAAACCCGCTTATCATCAGCCATCGTTTGGCATGCACATTTCCAGCGTAAGTAAAATCATCGCAATGCAGAAATCATTCATGCCATTTGTCAAGAGCCGCTCTCTCCCTTGCAGTGACGATCGGTATTAATTTCCTTTTTGGCAATGACTACTTGTAGGTTCATGAACCAAAGTCATGGCTATTCATCATTTCTGTTGCCAGACCTCCCAGGAAGTCCAGACAGGACCAGAACCCCCCTGTTAGGCACCATACCAAGGCTGAGCGGAATGACATGCCTGTCACCAAAACCTTGCATGCTTGTTATGTGGTGAAGATCAGGACGCGAATATAGGTGGTCTGGTGGGCTGAGGGAATCAAAGAGCTGCAATCAGCTCAGCAGCGTAACCTTTAAGTGGGCTGCAGGTCTCACGCTGAAGGAAGGGAGCTTTGAAGAGAGATAAAGTTGCTGCCTTGCAGATGTGTGTTCATACCAGAACTCTCTTAATGAACTTTCATCTTTTGTCTCAAAAACATCTGGTTTTAATGCATGAAGGTGGCACATGGTTATGGGGGTCCCTATTGTAGAGTCTCCTGAGGGTTCTGCACAGGAAGCCCTCAGGGTACTGATACCGAGTTTTGCTGATTCACCAAGAGGATGCAAGGAGAAAGCCTGCCAGCACACAAGCATGCAGGTTATAGACTTTCAAGACGTGTGCTGCTCATCATTACATCGAAGAGAAGGTTTAACTGACACATCTGCAAACTCCTGATTTCCCTCTTTTCCCTCCTATTTCATGTATAGGACTGTGAAGTAGCAGCATGTCCTCCCCATCCAAATAGTCCTGAAGCCAAGAGATCCATACCGGGCATTCACAGGACGCAGTGGAGATTTGGATCCTGGACACCGGTAAGCATGTGTCATACTTTCAGGATTACTTTACAATAAATAATGTGATGTTTTTAAGTGCATTTGTTCAACTTTTTGTTCCAAAGCCCTTGTAATATATATCAGGAAACTTTCTAGTGGAGTGCTTGTTGTTCTTCCCTAGTGCTCTGCAACCTGTGGGAAGGGTACCCGGATGAGATATGTCAGCTGTCGGGATGACCAGGGCTCAGTGGCTGAGGAGTCAGCTTGTTTCCACCTCCCGAAGCCATCAGCCACTGAAATGTGCACCGTGACACCGTGCGGGCAGTGGAAAGCCTTGGAGTGGAGCTCTGTAAGCATCACGTTGTCTCTTGCAGGAGAGCCTTGTAGACCTCATTACTGGAAACATGTTTCGGAAATCTGTCACGCTTGCCCTTTTATAAGTGGGGAAGATTCAGATTTTCTGCTGTTCGTTATTAGCAATAGCTGTGTGTCCGGTTCTCAAAGCAGACATGTGACTGTGTCTCCTTTTCCCACTGTAACGCAGTGCTCGGTGACTTGTGGTCAAGGTAAGGCAACGCGACAAGTGATCTGCATCAATTACAGTGACCAGCTGGTGGATAGGAGTGAGTGTGACCCAGATGACCTCCCTGCCACCGAGCAAGACTGCTCCATGTCTCCTTGTCATTCAAACAGCCATGACTACGGCAGGGCCATCCACCCTTTCCTCTATCCGGATCATCGCCTGAAACTGCACCCTGGAGGCAGCCCGAACCGAAACCGCGCACACGTACCAGGAGGCAATCAGTGGAGGATTGGTCCCTGGGGTGCTGTAAGTGCCCTGATTTTCTTATTGATGGGGTTTGTTTGGTTGGGTTTGGTTGGTTTTTTTTCCAGGCTAATCCAGCCTTTTATTAAAGTATAAAAAATACAAGGAAAAGAGGGACCCTTCTCCCTGCTGCCTGCTCTCTGCTCACACTTGCAGCAGGATGCAGGCATTGCTGCTTAGCCTCTCGCACCTCGTATCTCCAAGGTTCTCCAGGCAGAACACTGATGTTTTCCATGAGGCAGACGCCAGCCTTTGCTTCTTGGCCATCTCCCGGGATATTTACAGCTGCAAAGAGCTGTTGCCAAAGCACAGCAGAGCCTTAATGCCAGCTCCTCCCACCCCAACCAGTTTGCAGCTCTCTATCAGGGAAGTCCCTAAAGGGAATTAAGCACAAATAGGATGTCAAGCACTGCATTAAAGCCAGTGGGGATTACTCACCTGCATAAATCTAGTCTCGTGTTTATTTTCTTTGCTTAGTCAGCACCTAAATCATTGCACTGCTATTCGTAATAGCTGGGTTTTGAAGTTAATAATACCTGTTAGCTGTATTAAATTTCTAGCAGTGCATTCCCACGGTGCAAAGCACTGGGAAGAAGCTGGGAATGCAAAATTATTCCCAGACTCAACGAAGCCATGGGCAATTGTGTCTTTCAGTGCTCTAGCACATGTGCAGGGGGGTTCCAGCGACGAGTTGTGGTGTGCCAGGATGAAAACGGATACACCGCAAATAACTGCGATGAGAAAAGCAAACCCATGGAGCAGAGATCGTGTGAATCTGGCCCCTGTCCTCAGTGGGCTTACGGCAACTGGGGAGAGGTGAGTGCACCATTCATCCCAGGCTCCCTGCGCAGGGCCAGGCTTTTGTTAGCAGGTGGCTGAAAAATGATGGAGAAGAGGGAGAGATCTTGGTGACATTTATTAGAAAGATTGGAGCATGAAAGGCAGCCTCTGATAAATGAATGAACCCTAGTACCTGCTTGGTGGTGTTTTCCTTTCTATTTGTCACGGGGAATTTTTCTTCCCAGGCAAAAGCAAATTCTACAAAAATGGAGATTTATTTTTTTTCTTTTTAAGAGAAGTCTAGTTTGACTGAAGGCCTTTTTATTTTAGTACAAACACTGCTCCTTTCTGAAAATTCATCTGAGATGAGCAATTAGAGACATTAACCTCCAGTGTCATGTTGGGTCTGGCAGTATGGTTGTGGAGCAGCATGAAAAGCTTTGGGAAGAGAAGCTGAAGCAGCTGATGCTCCATCTGAGGCTCCTGCAGCCTTTGTGGGGGGATTTGGCTGGAGTGGGTGGCTTGGGAACAGAACCAACCATTGGGTCTTGGGAGGTGCTAGTGCTTTGAGCAACTGTTAGCAGCTGCCCAGACAGTGATTGCTCTGTCCTCTGCTGACTTCCAGTGCACGAAGCCATGTGGGGCAGGGACAAGAACACGGCTGGTGGTGTGCCAGCGCCCTAATGGAGAAAGGTTTACGGATCTGAGCTGCGAAATCCTTGACAAGCCACCGGACAGAGAGCAGTGCAATGTGCAGGACTGTCCTAGAGATGCTGCCTGGAGCGCTGGTCCTTGGAGCTCGGTACGACCATAAACTCTTTCTCTTTGTGAACCGTTTTGTGGATATCCCATAACAACAGATTTAACTTGCTTCAAACCAAGGTGCTAATGCTTCATGTCTTAAAACTGCACTTAAAGAGGATTATTGACAATATATTCAGAATAACACCTGTTCAGGAAGGGCTTACATTAGGGCAGCTTGAGTCCTTTAATTTAAAAGGCACTTTCTGCTAAGTAGCCACCTTTGTCCGTTTTATTACACTGTGCGAGCGCTGTGCATTATGAGTCTTGGTTCTGACTGAGTTCTTTGCATATGGATTTGAACCTGGCATTTAAGCAGTACATTTCCATTGAACTTAAATTGTTCTGGTATTTAACGGTAATACTGCACTGTGCACCTACTGGTTTACCAGTCGCGTGTTTTCTGCCAAAAGCAAGATGACAGGGGGAAATGTGCCCTAAATTGCATTAACTCCCAAGCATGTACAAGCTTGTATAGATGTGTGTGCGTGTCTCTACCTGCCCCCACACACACAGCTATACAGAAACCTGTGTGCATTCACACCTGTGCTCTATTTCTGTTCCCGTGTATATATGATATGAGTGTGATATACTGTGCAAAGGCACCTGTAAGCTTTTCTTGTGCATCTCTGGTTCTGGAAAGTTACTGTCTGGCCTGATCTCCAGCTGCTGCTCTAAATATCATTAAGACAGCAAGGGATCAGCGAGGTGGTGGAAGGCTTAAAACCCTGGGAGCTTTTTTGTAACAATATAGAGTGTGGAGCAGGGGTGCCTTAAACTGCTCCTTTGCCACTGGAATAGCCTGCTGCAGGGATGCTCCTGTGAGGGCAGAGCAGCCCTGAACTGCAGGGCTGGGATGCTCGTTTGGGTGCCACAGCTTTGGAATTCTCCCTGGCCAGAGCAGCACCTCCTGCTCGGCGTGGAGCCCCGGTGTGCAGTGTGGGGCTGAGCCTTGCGCCGAGGCGAGAGCTGCC
The DNA here is from genome assembly GCF_023634085.1 of Falco cherrug. NCBI lineage: Eukaryota > Metazoa > Chordata > Aves > Falconiformes > Falconidae > Falco > Falco cherrug. The sequence continues at coordinate 16,526,816 of NC_073700.1, read as the reverse complement.
TGGTGCACTGGAAACCACGGACCTGCCCGGTTTGGAGTGGCCTTCAAACAAATGTCAACCTTGATTGTGTATCATTTGAAGAAGATGTTAAAAAAAAAAATTATTTAATCTGACTCAAAAGCACTTTATAGGAAAACAAAAAGAGGCCTGTTTGTAATGTATTGGACTTCCTTAATTGTCACAGTTGGAAAAGTCACCTTGCTAAAACATAACCACGCTCGTTTCTGCGGGTGCTTCCAGTCATGCCTTCGGTAACACTCCTCGATATCTTTATCATACCTCAGTGAGTTATGCAATAGCCATAAAACTGCTGACCTGGTGTTTATACGGTGCTTTACCAGTACAAGGGACGGTGATATGAATAATTTCGTTTGAGGTGCTAATGTATCACTTGTACACTGATAGAGCTGGTGCTAAAAATGAGCGAGGTGAGCTAAGCAGAGCTAGGAACGTGTGCGGTGGCTTCCCCGCAGAGCTGCCGGCTGGGAGCTGCTGTGTTACCTGTGCCGGACCGTTTGCAAGAACCCAGGGGGCGGACAGAGTTGTGTTGCATTTTGGTGTCGCTCGGCGTTCAGCCTCCTCACAGCTGTTCAGGAGCAGGCTCCAGGGCTGCGTCTGCTTCTCTGTGTTGGAAATGCAGGGTGCAGTCCTGTATTTTGGGGTTGGGTTGGTTGGTTTTGGTTTTTTTGTCCACCCAGAAAAAGTTCCCTTGACTCTACTCAGTCTTATTAACCTTGGTGGGTTGTCCTCGCTCAGCATCCCGGGAGCGGGTGGGATGTCTGGCAGACAGGCAGAGGGCAGGGACATCCTACCCTGCCTGTGGCATCTCCCACCGGCTGCCCCCGGTGCTCGCAGCCCCCCGGCCTCCCACAGGTGATGGGGCTGCAGGGCTGAGCCCCAGTCGTTGCCACAAAGTGACTTGATTTTTCAGTCTTATTTCTGAGGTGTCCTTTGGCTCTGATGTAGGGGACCCCAGAGCTGTTTGAAAACCAAATTTTATCTATGGGGTCAACAGGCTTGGTGTCCCTCCTGCAAAATACTCCACATGTATGTCTACCTCGTGCTACTACTGTAGGTAGTAACATCCAAATCTTTTTTTTTTCTTTAGTGTGGTATCACCTGGATTTGCTTTAGCTCTGTCATTGGTTACAAACATCATTCTGTAGCTGTACGTACTTCATCTGTTGGGATGGAGTGTCACTACCATATTTTTTTGGTCACTTTTGAAACAAGAGTATAGTATTAGCTGAAACTTTTCAGCAGTATGGATTTATGTATTTATGTAAAAGTGTATTTATTTTTCCAATATTGTTATTTAATTTTATAAAAATATTGCATACATTTACGATGTTTAATGTTAATGTTGAACAATGAAAATTAAAGACAAGTAGAATGTAATCATAAATGAATTTGTATAATGATTTCTAGAGTCTTTTGCTAAATTAAGATCATATACTTAGTTTTGGTATCTTTGACTATATTTTCTGAAATGGTACTGCCATGTTCCATCTTTTGACTCGCTTTTCTTTTACTTTGTTGTCCAACAGAAACTGTCATTCGCAATAATTAAACACAGTTTAAAGTGTCTAAATTACAAAGTTCAGATAACTAATTTCTTGCAAGCACCTGTCTGGCTTAGCTTTACTCAAGTTTCAGTGAAATTAGTACCATAAAATGCATACAAATTAAAGCAGAGAGAGTCTGAGGAGTCCAACCCGCAGTCCTCAGGTGAAATTCCATTGGGATTTCATACAGTAAACAAGTGATTTTATCTGACTGGTTAAATCCAGGTTTTAAAGAAAGAATTAAATGAATAAAGAGGTTCTGTATGTCAATGATAATTTCATAACGGGAGACTGGTGAGATACCATGTCATTATAATGGGTGTTCAAGGAGGGCTAAGAGGAGGTGACCATTTTATATCCTTGTTTATTTAAGAATATGTATTTAAACACTGCAGAACTGTACACCATGTGATAGACCTGACCTTTTTATTAAAATAATACTTTAGAAAACATGCAGAGACTGTCACCAAGGTACAGAAAGTGGTGGGTTTTTCTCCTCTGACTGCCCCATGGCATGAACACAGATGTCCGTACATGCTCTCGAATACCGAGAGGAAATCTCTCCATGTTCTCCAGAGTGAGGGAGATGTTCACAGAGAGCATTATCCATCACTTCACTTAAAACCTGAGGCTGAACCCAATTCTCTCGGGGCGGATCTGCTCCTTGCAATCATTATTCCCATGAAACTTTGAATTTACCGTAATATCAAATTGTATCCTGATACAATTTATGAATAATGCTGAACGGACTTGTTGTGGGCTTCTCATTCTGTCTGAGTTAGGAAATGGGCACAGATAAGGTAAAACAATTATATCTCACAGCACCCAGTCCTGGTTCACTCAGGGAGTGATTTGAACTTTGCTGCACCAGGACAGTAATTATTTGACTTTGACCTGTGGAAGATGGATGGGTGGGGTTTTGGATTTGGTGGGGGGTTTTGTTGGGTTTTTTCCTTCCTAAAAAAAAAAAAGTATTATAATTTTAAAAGTAATCTGCTTTTTCAAGTACTTATTGCTTTTGGGTATCAAAAGTTCTAGCTGCTGATGCAATGGTTGCATAGCTCTTCGTGCCTGCAAAATGGCAGTGTGTGCTTCCCAGCTCTTTATCAAATAGGCAGAAACGCTGGCATCATAGTCCTTGACCGCCTTTTGATCTAACAATGAAAAATTGGAAGCTTAGCATAAAATAATTAGAATATCAGCTGGCTAAGCTCCAGGCTCTGTTATTGTCAATGTGAATTCAGGTTTTCGTTGGGACGATATTGCTGTTTCTATCCCCTTAGGCACTGATGGTTTTGCAGGGCTCTCCAGCTGCACGCAGGGACGTAGGTACTGGCGAAGGGGCTCTGGACTCAGTGGGAAGCAGGAGGATTGCCTGGCTAACAACTGTGTCAGGGAGCTGGCACTCAAGAACTTTAATCTTAAAACCGGTGTTAGTGGAAAGTTCAGGTTATTTGTATTTAATTCTGTCAAAGCCCCAACATGTTGTTTACAGAATGCCTTCCCCGTGAAGCTGGCTGAAAATAGGCGGTTCAACAGCAATATTCTCCATGTCGTTGTTCTGATAATATTCTTAGCAGGCAGGATGTCAGCTCTTGCTAAGGCAGAAGTGATAACCAGGGGCAGATTTGGTTGCAAGTGTATATAACTCCTGTTCTATTCCTCTCTTCTGCAGCAAATGAATTTGCTGTGACAGCAGCATTACTGAGCTGCTGTATGATTCTTTACACATGTTTTGCAATAACAAAGCCATCCTTGAAAATGAAGTGATAGGCATGCTGAACTCTCCAGTCACTCAGTGATTCACATTGCTTTTTCTGTTCTTCATTCATATGATGACAGTTTAGGCTCTTGAGGCTGCGACCGCAAGTCTGTATTTCTCTGTAGTGCCAGGTATTACCAGAAAACTAATAAAAACTGTCCTACCCCAAGAGTCTGTGGGGGAAGGACAAATGTTTCTGCAGCAGAGGAAGGCTGTGCACATGGTCCCAGAACCCAAGCAGAAGGGTGCATTGCCTGGCTTGCATGCCTTTAGAAAAACAGGTAGAAATAGATGCCTTAGTGAAGATTTAATAAAGCTGATCCAGACCAAAATGGGAACTTGGTAGCCTATGGATATCCCCATCTGTCTGAAACTGTCTCCATCTCGGAGCTGTTTACCGTACGCTTAGGCTGGCCCACCAAGGCTGCTGTCCCTCTTGGGTTCCTGGCTGCCTCCCCTCTAGGATCACTCAGAGTGACTGACTCTAGGGACTGCCGGTTCGATGCGCTGATAAAAGGCAAGAAGTTGTCTGCTTTGGTTCCCCAGTCAGAAAAAGGGATTTGACAGCGCAGTCGTCTTTGCTTTTGTTTAAAAAATCAAACCAGATCTATTTCAGCCCTCTCTTATACTCCCTACTGTGTGACAGCCACCCCGAGCATCCCACCATCAGTGCCCAGCTTCAGCCACCCTCCAAAACTGCACATCATAGCTGGGAATCCACCTATTTGCTGCCTCATGCCCTTCTCAGACCTTCTCCCAGAGGGTAAATGCAGTTGGGGTTTTTATTTGAAGAGTTTCAGCCTGTTGGTCCTCCAGGGCAGCGGTGATGTGTGCTCCTGCGGCTCTTTCCTCAGCTAAGCGCCCACCATCCCTGCCAAGGCTCAGAGCCACAGCTGGTGGCTCCAGGCCAGTTACAGGTGGGTGAAGCCAGTGGTACCCAGCTGCTTGGTAGAAGAATGTCACTTTATTCCCTCTTGCTACTCTAAAATCTCCAATTTTTATTTTTCTTTCCATTTTTCTTGTTTGCCTGTCATCACCATCTCCCATTGCTACTTCTGTTTCTCCTTAAATAAGACGAACTATATAGATATACTTTTTCTATCAGTTTTGCTGACTTTTTCCTATCAGTAGTGCTGGTGCTCCATGGGTGAAAAAACAGCCATCAAAGTCCATTTACTACACTGCAGGTGAAGGACCACCCTGTGGCACTGTGAGCTTAATGCTGAGCTGCACTTAAGGGCTTTGCTGGATCAGCTCCTTGCAGGACTGATTTCCTGCAACTTAATGCTCAGCTGTTGCAACCCACGCTCCTCCCCTGCAGGCATCCGTTAGTCTTTGCACCCGTTGTGATCTGACCTGGTGGTTAAACCAAGTGTCTTTTAGTCTGATGGAGAATTAGAAGGATGGGGCAGCAGTGTCTCCTCTAACCTCCCCAAGACAGTGCCCAAATGCTGGGGAAGTACCAGGGCAATGAGCTGCAGAGAATGGCCCATCTCATCTGCTCCCCTTCCATAGTCTCTCCTGTTGCCATTGGCAGGACAGACAGGAGCTGGACCAGTGGTTAGACTCAGGAAGGTTATTTTCCTGTATCTTGAAACTCTTCTCTTTCCCCCACCACCAGGTGATGCAGCTTTTCCCAAGTTCCCCAGTGCACCATCCCACTGGGAGCAGGTAACTCCGTTAGTACTCACTGATGTTTCTCACCATGTATAGTCCAACCCGTGCTTCTGTCCTAACTTACTGCAAAATATCACCTTTCTCCAAGGAAGTACTGTGGCTGTTTGGCTGTATTTAGTGTGCCTCTGTGGTTGCCTTTTTATGCCTCTCCTCTTACACATTTTCTCAATGAGATGGTCATTGTCCAGGCCCTGCACAGCTGGCCTGAACTTGAACTGGTGGTGGGACCGCTGTTCAGTGGTGATGGGATCCAGGCTCTGTGTCGTGGCTGGCCCATCCGTGGCTGCTGGCTTCGTAACGTCTGCAGATGTCCTATGCATGCACATATGCACACACTTGCACACACGGGAGAAATAAGGCAATAAATAAAAGGGCAATTGCTGGGAATGTTTGTCTCCCAGAGCACTGGTTTTGAGTGTGGTAATTGAAATATCTGTTAGACTGCAGGAGACACATTAGAGCAGTAACATGCTTTCAAGAATGAGCTGTGAAGTTTAGCATCTTTGAGCAGATCCCTGAGCTGGGCATTGGGAAGTCTGTGTGCGTTTTTCCTATATTCCAGATTCACGCTGTATACCCCAAACGGCAATAACTGCTGTTGCTCGGATCCTAGGGACTGTAGTATTCAGAAACAAGGATGTGCGAAGATGAGGGATGCTAAGCACAAAGACATTTACGGTGTTTCTAACTTTCCTGGTGACTGATTTGTGCAGTCATTAAGGAAAAATGATGTAGTCAGCCTTGTTCCAAAGGCACTTAATGCTCTATTCATGTTTTAATTTTTACTAGCTCATGGGAGGGGTGAGTGAGCCAGCAGCATGGATGAAAATCTGTCTGATGCCCCATACCATGTGCAGGCTGATACCATTTGATCCCTACAGCATTAAGCCAAGATTTTCCTTTATAAAACCAGAGAGCGAGAAGCAGCCCAGTGCTCTTACAAACTCCCGGTGTGATGCACACCTGTGAAATAGGGCTGACATTCCTCAGAGAGCTCTTACTTTGTGTTTCACTCCATCTGACACGGAGAAATCCTGTTCTTGAATGGGACTTCTAAATGGCATTATAATACAACTGTTCACTAAAAATATGAAGTGTCAGTTAGCTTAGGCTGCTTGCTGCTTCAATTGCTACTCTTTTAAAAGTGCCACAGCATGGAAAATAAGCCTTATCAGTGCCTTCCACATCCCATTATACCTGCATCCTTGGGCAGCTCACACATTTCCTAATTTGAGGATACGCCGTCTAATGCCTCCCTTCCTGGAGAGGCCTGCAGTGGCTATTTGGGGTTTTTTGCTTGCTTGTTGTGCAAGTTAAGTAGTGCAGAGTGGGGCAGGGACACAGCTTTCAAGGTAGCTTGATGTGCTCACAGCCCTGCTGGTTTCTGTACTGGGTAACGTCTTGGTATGGGATGTAACAACAGGGTGGGTGAAAGAGGAGGAGGAAGTGATATTGACTAGGTGGGCACTATAGAAAAGGAGATGTATGGCTACTGCAATTACCTGCTTTTCTCCATATACCTCATGAGGTTTCCCGGCTCAGGGAGATTACTGTGTGACTTCAGTGCTCAGGGCCTTACATCTTGCAGAAGTGAAGGAGCCCAAGAGCATCCTTTCTTCCAGGCAATCTGCGCTGCTGGAGGAACAGGCTCCAAACACACCAGCCTCTTCCCTTTGCTGCAGCAACACATCAAGTTGGACGCTTTTCTTTGAGAAACTTTTTGGGGGGGGTTCCTTTTTTTTTTTTTTTTTTTTAACCTGTCACAAGACATCATCTGAGGTCACTCACCAGTCTCTGCGGCCGGGTTTGGCAGCGGGAAGGTGAAGGTTTAGTGGATAGTTTCATTTCTCCCTTTTGCAACTTATCACTTGGGAAACTCTGTGTCTCTGCTGCAGCGCTGAGAGCAGAGCAGCAGAGACCCTGCAAGCACTGCAGAGCCAGGGCCAGCCGCTGTGGGTGTCCCCCCTAACCCGTGCCCAAGAGCCCTCAAGGGCACCAGGGAAAAGCCTGCTCTTGTGCACACCAAGGGATGCCCTCCAGCTCCAGGAGGGCTCCTCAGGGTGGCTTTACAGGGGTTCTGGACAGTGCTCGCAAACCTACTTGGAGTAGACACTCCAAAATCCCTAATGTTCACATCCTTTTGTCAAGCCTCCCATTTCTCTGGGGAGCCAGCCTGGATTAAGCATTTCTAAAGCCTCTTTCAAACTGCAGTGCAATGCTTCGGTGTGTTTCGCTCAGGTCTCAGGTCCAGTTGCCCTCCCTTGAATGTAGAGACCACTTTTCCCTCTTAAAAGCACAAAAATCAGATGGATTTTCTGGCTTTGTACCAGCTAAAATCGCCATGACCACGTGCTCTCGGCAGCTGGCCGCGTTAAGGTATGGCTCCCGCTCACAGCTTTGCAGGGAAGGAAAGCCGGGCTGGGTGAATCCCACTGTGTTCCCACCCCGCAGGCATGGGCTTCTCACTGTGCCGATGCACCAGGGGTGAGCCCACACTAAAACAGATTGGTGGAAGGAACAGGGTCTCACAGTAGCAACAAATACTTCCTAAAGTGCTGCAGCCACGGGAGAAACCATGGCATGGAGCTGCGCCCCTGTTTTAAGCCTGTTGCTTGTCTCGCTGAAGCCGAGGGAGTTACCTGCTAAAATACCTTGTTGTGAGGCTAACAAGTTTGGATGGCACAGAGCTGCTGTTGCTGGATAACACACAAAGTCATTTTAAGACTTCTGGTAAAGGTCCAGCCGGAGAGGAGGGATCCGGGCTTTCCTTGGCAGTGTGTCTGCTGATGTCCCTGGTGCTCGAGAGACTTCAGAGGTGCAGAAGTCACAGGGCTGTGATCTCAGCGTCGGATAGCAGCAGTGTGAGTTATAGTACGGGCTGATGGAGACTAATAGGATGCTGAAATGTAAGGACAAGGGTGCGTGGTTGGGCTCTGCTCGGAGTTGCAGGAGTTTACTGACATCCAGGAGCACAGCCCCCCATGGACAGGGGCTGTAACGCACGGTAGGGCTCTCTCGCTTTTCTCCTTTATTTCATCCAGCACATGTTTCAGCTCAGATTGTTGGAAAGGATGAACAAGGCCTTACTTACGAGCGCTTACTTTCCATATAATCCTTAATGTGTGGAAATCTAAACCTACAAGGATTGATTTTAATTTCCTCCAAAAAGTTGCTCCTGGCAGAATCTGATAAAGCCATATTTAGTCTAATTCTTCCCAGCCCCAGCCCTGCCCTTGGTGAGCTATCGGAGCATACCTATCTTTGGGAATTCACTTGGTGATCACCGCAGCTTGCATTCATTATCTTAAATACCTCCCAAATCGTTGGCTGATGCTTGAGAGGCCTGGAAAAGCGGTCTAACAGCATTTTCTGAAAACCTTCACTTTTGGGGGAGAATGTCCCCAGGTTCTTGCAGGTGGTTTGCTTTTCTGCCTCATGTTGAACTGCCCCTTCAATGCACAGTTTTGCCTTGACTGTTTTGTGCTGCCTCTTTTCACCAAGATTTGCTCATTTCTGCCCGGGGCTGTTGCACCCTTTGGGTACCAGCCCCCAGCCTGGCAGCGGCACAGCCCCAGTACGAGCTCCCAGTGCAGAAGAGCAGGTCATGGTCTCCCCACAGGAGGGTCAGAACCTGGGATCAGCCAGCCAGAAATTTTCTACAAGTTTTTAAGAGCTTTTGGGGTACATACTCTGGGTTTTTCCTGCTACCAGCCTAGTGAATCAAGTAGCAGCCTTTCTATTTTAGAGAGATCTTAATGAACAAGATAGACTGTCATCTTCCAAAATATCAGAGTAGGATGTGCAGCAAGGTTTAGTTTAAAGCAGTTTGCATGTGCTTGGTAAAACAGAATAATCTTCCTCATTCCTGAACTCTGAAACAAAAAACAAATTTTTGTGGAAACAAAAACACAAGCTTGCCGCTGTGCTGGAGCAGAGTGATGCCTTGTAGGAGATATTTAGCATCGTGTTCTGACCTTTCTGGAAACAGTTGATAGGGAAATATTTTTGTCCTATTTATTTAAACTTTTTCCTTTCCTTTATTTAAACTAGGCAGTGTATTTATTTGAAAAAATCACCAGCGTGCCAATCCCTGGTTCTTGGCATGTTAACAAAACGAATTATGCCATAAACATAAACCCCTTAAATCTGTGCTCAAATGCTTTGATCTTAATGCTCTTAGGAAAGTTCTTTTGTTCTTATTCTCCATATAAAGCGCCAGGTGTGATTTGTGGTGATTTTAGGAGATAATAAAGATAATAACAAGAGGAAGGTTTACAGATCCTTTAGTGTACCGGCTATAGCTGTTTTTTGAAATAGTATTCCTATATTATTTTATGTGCCACAATAAGCTTGGTTATTTCTAAGAAACAACATAGTGTGGTGTTCTCACACCATCCTCCATGCCTGGCTATCCTCCCAGGTTCACCCAGGGGTGTTGTTTGCTGCTGTGCCTCCATGACAGGCTGGAAACAGCATTTCAGAGCAATGTTTTCCCACTCTGGAGTGGAGGCAGGGATGGGTTGACCATGGGCATGCCCAAGTGCATGTGATCCTCAACTGTAGGAAGCTGGTTAGCGAAAAAGGTCAATACGGTACCTCGGTTACACCTTCAGGGCTGGATCCAGAGGTGATTAAAACCAATAGAAGTCTTTCTGTTGACTTGCAAAGAACCTTGGATGAGGCTGCTATTGCACAAAGAGCCACCTGTCCATCCGCAGGACTTGGAATTATTTTCTACAGGGGGGGAGGATAGAAAAGAAGTCAAGAAAAAAAAAAAGAAAAATATGAAAAGAGTGGTTTTGTCTGTTCTATTCAGATGTTTTAAAGAAAGCAAGGTCAAAGCTTACCTCACCATGGCACTGAAAGATACCATAAGTGGGTGGCAGCGTTTGCAGTGATGAAGAGTCCTGCTGGTAAAATTCAAAGTTTCTTCAGGGTCGAAAATAAATGATGAGGCTGATGGCAGTAGCTATGTGTGTTGCTTCCTTAAGTCATATGGCGTTGAGACGAAGCCCACTGTTTTGGGCTTTGAGTAAATTTTGGGTAAATTATTTTCTGCATGTGGCTCACACATGCTTCAAAACTACGTGCCAAATAAAAGCTGGAAATACCTAAGATGTATTAGAAGGCAGTTATGAAGTAGACTCTTTGCAAAGGAATTTTCAGTCTCTGATACTTGGTTATGTTAGACTTTTTTTTTTCTGTCAGTGCAAATGAGATCATAACTCACATGTGCATGAGAGCAAATGAGTGGTTTAGATCTAAAAATGCACAGCTGCCTAAATTTGATTTGTATTAAAGACAGACATAGAAATGATTAATTCCAGCATCTTGGGAATTACATTTAAGTATTAACAAAATTAGGGAAATTATGCCTCAACCTCTGAGTGCACCAAGGTATGCATGCAGTCTTCTTTGATCACGAGATAAATGTCAGAATCAGGCTCCACGCCCAAGTTAAGCAATTTGTAAAAGGGGAATAATAATTTTGGAAATGACTAGCACCACATTATTTGTGAGATCAAATACTTATCAACCGACTTCAGGTCCCCAGAACTGTTCTTGTTTTATTGCATGATACAGTTATTCTTCCCTTGGGATAAATACTGGATCCAATGTATTTTTTAAATTAGAGAAAAGATGTGCTAGGCTGTACTGGCTTGGTATGTGGGGCAAGAGAGAGTCCTGATGAGGTCTATGAATTTATGTTTTAGCTTTGGCTGTCACAGTAATGTGGCATCGACCTGCATGGAGAGCACTTACTGAGGAGCACTTGAATTTTGTGGAAATATCGGTGTTGGCGTTTAGTCCAAAGACAGTAAATGGATGAAAGTATTAGAAGTTTACAACTCGGTTCAGAAGGATTTGACAGTTTCTTCTCGCTGCTGACGTTCGTTGCCTGGGGAGAGATGCAGGGAGAATGAAAAAAATGAACTTCTGATGGAATTTGAAGGCTTATAAAAATAAGATAACATTCACTCAATCTTTTTTCTGTTGATACTAAAGAAAGACGTGAAGTTTATGAACCTGGGTAACTCATGGAAGTCTTGTTTTGAAACAGGGGACAGAATTCCCTCTGTTTCTCAGTGCAAGGTTGAATGTTGCTCGCTGGGGTTTTTTAGCCTGTCTTGAAATTGCATCTGGGCTCAGGAAAACTCAGAGGCAGCCATCCCTGCCGGAGGCTCACCTGGCTTCCCCACCTCTTGGAGGAGCATCATTAGTGGCCCTGAAACCCTGTTGATCACAGAGGACATCAGCTACCTTTTCTCAGCCTGTAACAGCCTTGCAGCAGGAAAGTGGCTTTTTCAGGACATAGCTTATACAAGCTTTTAAACAGCAATGTCTGATCTTGTTAAGTTACACCCATTTCTTTCCACATTGGTCTGAAGTTTTCCCTATGATTTCGAAGCAAGTTACTACTCTCACTGGTTCTGTGTGTACCTCTTAACACAATAGGGGCTGAATGCATTGGAAGTAGGGCTGTAATTTAAAATAATCACAGCTGTAAATGTATATGCCAACTTCTATTCTAATGGATCTTCCAGAACTGCTACATATATAAATTGTAGTTTTTTAGATTTCGAATGTATTCATAGGCTGGGAAGAGCTCAGGCTATAATTTATTTCTTAGGAAATATACTGATGGAGTTCCAAAATGAAGGTAGAAGCCTCATCTCTGCATGTTTCCTGCATTCTGAAAAGAAAGCAAAACATTTTATGTTGAAAAATGGTTGAAACAGTGTGTTTGTGCCCAAGGATTAAACCAGGATGCTTATGACATAGTATGTAATGACTTGCATAATGTGTAATGAAGAAATTGAAGCTGAGTCTCTGGGTGCATCATGCTGAGTAAGAGGCTTGTTCTACACGAAACTGTCATATTAAATTCTTGTCGTGATTCCAGACCCCTTTGATTCCTAAATCTTTTGGAGGAGACTAATCTGAAATCAAAGTGAAGTTGCTTGGGGTTTGCATGCCAGAAGTGGTCACATTTGAAAAAGTTCAGTGAACCTGCAGAGGGAGGTTGAAATTAGTTGCTTCACTACAAAGCTTACAGCTAACATACCTGCTGGTTTGCTTTTTGCTTTGATTCTTCAGGCTCTGCCTTCTTGCCACCTTCTGAGTTGTTTTCAAAATGCATAAATCTTAAGGATGAGCATGTCCTGGTTTCAGTCTGTTTAGTTAAAAAAAAAAAAAAATCAGCCTACATTGGTAAAACAACCATGAGCTTTATTACGAAGGACATGGAAAGATGCACTTTTGTCTTCCATCTTGTCCTTTGTTCACTTATTTTCCTCTGTGAAGGTGTATATCACACTTCACTTTCCTGATTTACCAACATTTGACCTCCCTTTGTACCAAAGTAAATGGAAATGGTTCTTTCAAGTCCTCCTAAGCAGATACTGAGGGCTCCTGCCTTGATCCCTGTAAGATGACTCTGCTCCTTTGAAACCACTGGAGCAATGCTAGGAATCCAGCCTGTTATCCCTGCTGAATGTCAGCTGCTTTCTCTGTTTTGATATTGACATTTTGGGGGGCTTTGACTAAGAATATCATGCAATATTCAGTGCAAATGGGAGCATTTCCAGTGGTTAAATTCTGCCCTTCTGTATCCCCCTCAAGCTTTGCGTAGGCTGCCGGGGACCTGGGGATGGGCTTTTTGGTCCACTTAAAAGAAAATGCCCTGGGTAGCATGGCCCATATATAACCACGTAGGTGGCCCTGCATGGAAACTGATCTGTTGTTACTTTATATTTACAGTGTTCTGTCTCCTGTGGAAGGGGCCAAAAGCACCGCAGTGTGTACTGTTTGTCAAAGGAAGGGAGGCATGTAGAAGAAGATTATTGCAAGCACCTTGCTAAGCCCAACATGCAAAAGAAATGCAGAGGGGGCAGATGTCCGAAGTGGAAAGCAGGAGATTGGGGACAGGTGAGACGCACTGTACACCTTTTTGCACCCTTTGATATTATTCCTCCATCAAATTGGTTAGAAGCTGGTTTTCCCATTGCTTCTGTCCTCTTTAATTTTGCAAGGGTAAAAGTTTTGGGGCAGATCCTCAGGTGCTGTAAAGCAGCGTAACTTCATGGACAGCAGTGGAGCACCACTGATTTGTACCAGCTAAAAATGTGGCAACTTGCTTTTACTGTCTATCTGAAAGCAAATTCCTTGTACATTTTAAGTTTCTGCTAGAAAAGGCATTAGTATATAATATTAAAGAGAACCTACTAGTTATTCATGCTTGTAATACCGTTATTATTTAAATGTGTCACATTCCAAGCAAAATCTTCCTGAGTCTTGAGAAAACTGAAAGTAATTTTATCAGCTTCCTGGGAAAGCCTAAAAAATAATCAGAGCTGTTCATTAAAAATGCTTTTCACTACCTTTTGTTTCTTAACAAGCTCATCACTTGATTTTGCTTCATTAAAAAGTCAGACACTGATGCATAGAGCAGAGGCTGCTGGAAATGTGAAAGTGCTTGGCGTTATTAAGTGTCTTGTTTGCTGAAAGCATACCTTGAACCCTTGTTTTCCTGAAAATAACGTCTTTGTCATCACATTGAATCTGCTGCATCAAATTTTTATCTCTGAACCTTGCTTCTCCCTCTACCTCATTAGTGTGCTAATCAGCAGAATTATTGAAAATCTCGGACTAAATGAACTGTTAACTTGTAAAACATAATGTTCTCATGCAGTCTGTCTTCCAAATTAAGGTACAAAACACCACTTCTCACTGTATGCAAGTTCCCTGAAAGATAAACCACTAACATTGCCACAGGCACACACACAAATGCTAGGACTAGGACAGCATACTGTTGTTTAATGTCACCTATTAAAAAAGACAATAAACCCATCGATGTTCTATGATTGTTTTCAGACTAGTATTTGTTGTAATGCTTACCTTTGAATTCATAGGATGGGAGTAGTTACCTTTAGGTGTGTAAAGGGCTGAGGGCACCTTCACCATGGAGGTTCAGTTCCTGAGGTCTGGGTCCCTTACCCAGGGTATGGCTGGGAGCACCCAGGTAGCCCTGCCAAATGCACGGTGCTGCTCCTCTGTTGGAAATTAAGTCAATATTATTACCTTTATGACCTGCAAGACTTGAGTCCTCAATTTTATACAGAAAGCTAGACTGAAAAGAAACGAGGCCATTAGATAGTCTTGTCATAGTCGATTTGCGCCTTGTTTAAAGTGACTGCTCCTGAAAGCCATTTTTTATAGCTAATAGCTGTAAACATAATGTAATGATCTGTCGATTGCATTAAAATACACTAATGTTAATTGATAAAAGTGCGTGTTTTAAAATTCCCACTATTCCACCGCATGTTCAGAGTTAATTTTATGCAAGTGGAGAAAGAAACCCAAGTTAATCGGCGGATGAGGTGATTTATGGCCTGAGGTAATCTCTTGTGACTAGGCAATTAAGAAATATTTGTATGCTAGCAATAAGGCTAAGAACAGGCAGCGCATTTCCAGGGGTAGCTCCTCAGCCCAGCTCCCTGATGCTGTATGGGCTCAGCCAGCCGGCATCTTGCTTGGGGGAAAAATAAAGGGGTGGAAAGGCTCACTCTGCAACATCAATCACACTGGGCTCTTTAAAGGCACCTGAAATGCTCTGACATGGCTTCCTGGCACCCTGACCCTCGCTGGTGCTGGCGGCGTCTCTTTGCCCGTGACCGATGAAGAGCTGGGGCTGTCAGAAGTTTGGAGCACTGGCAGTGGCTGTCCCTGCGAGAGGCGCGCAGGGCTTGCACAGCTTTGCAACAGATTTGATGCCTTAGAGCTGTGGTGGATTTAGGTGCTGAACTTCTCATGAAAACTATGAAACAGGCAGGGGTTTAGCACTGGATATGCGGTAGACCAGGAGTTAAATGGGCATGGAAACTCTGTGTCACCTTCCCCATCACCAGTGCCACTGTTGAAGATAGGAGCCATGATGAGTTTGCACTTAAATACTATCAAAAAAAGCTTTCTGAGGGTCTAATTGCCTCTGAAAGATAATCCCAAATCTGAGCAGCTGTGGACTGGTTGCCTTTTGTCCTGGGTAAGCAAGCAAAAGTCTGCGTGAGAAATAAGGCAAGGTTTTCCTTTAAAAGTGCATCCTCCTTGTCACCTTATATACACAGGACATGTGCCTGCATGTGGTTTGTTTTTTCCTTTTGGGAAAAGGAATGATTAAAAAAATCAGGATTAAAAAAATACAGGAATAGTTAAAAATGAGTCCTTGTCAGCAGCTGGCTAGGCTGGTTCTCTGGTTCCCGTATTTTTTCCCTCTGAATGTTTTGTATTCAGAGTATTCAACTGGGTAATTCTTTTCTACATTGTTATGAATCCACTTTCCTGCAGCAAAGTGTTTTTAATATATCCGTAATAATCAGAAGGGAAGAAATGAGGCTTTTTCTCCAAGTTCTAACTGTGCTTGTGTCTGCACTGAAATGTCAGATTTAATGTTTTGCATCTCCTAAGTGGTATCAATTATGGCCATTTACCTTTCACTTAGCAAAAATACCAATGTTTATTCTGCTGTCTGATATTTACATATTTCAGCTACAGGCGGAAATCCAGCCCTGCCTAAAAACATAGGTAGAGCTTCTCCAGAGCTGAGCTGGCACTCGGCAATTTGGTGATTGACTCCCAGCGGAGAAAGGAGCGCTCCTGGGAATGTATAGACTCCCCTGGAAGGACAAGCAGGCTGCCTGGCTCGTGGCATCCCATACAGGAATATTTAAATACAGCAAAGGTCGGCTGCCCCAAACTGAGTATCCTCTGGCTGTGCCAGCCAGCTCTATTCCCCCGAAGTAGACACAGGCTGGCTGACCAGCATTCTGGATTAAAATAGCCAGGATAAAAATGGTGTTAAAACCCACCTCTGTAACAGAGCATACCGGGGTTATTTTGAAGCCAGCCATAAACCCAGCCGGAGCCATGGCAATGCTGATGCTTTAGCCTGGGCTGCAGGAGGAAGCATCCCACAGGAGATGCCTCGATCCACTGGGAAAACTCCCGTGGTCCCACCTCGCCAACCTCACCAGCCCTTACCCCACCACAGCCCTCCTGTGGCCCCAGAGCTGGCCTCACCTGCAGCTTCAGCTTCTCGGGCTGGGGATGCGCTAGGATTTCTTTCTCCCGGGATGTGGCTGGATGGCATTGTGGCAGCTGGCCACCGAGTGAACTTAGAAAGCCCATTCAGCTAGGGAAAGCCTCCCCTACACACATCCTTGCAATTAACTCAAGGAAAACCTCTTTGCTTGCTTGCTCGCTTGCAGGAGGGCAGCTCAGAGCTCTTCCAAGGGACAGTCCTGGACGTGGCAGCCCTGGCCTGGGGTTCTGGGGGGGCTCACTCCCCCACTGCAAGTCCTCCCACCGATTCGGTCAGGGTGCGGCACCGATCTTAATGGGTTTACACAGGGGTAAAGTTTTGCCCAGGCACGTGGTGGGATGAGCTGACAGCTTTGCCCGGTGCCATGCTTTGCCCAGCACAGCCAGGGACCCCCCCCAGACCCAGACCCACTCTGCTGGTCTGTCACACGCAGCACAGCCCCCCGTGACAGAGCCACAGTGCGACTTGCTCTCCCTCATCACAATGCACCCGGGCATGTGCTTTTTGGGTGGGTGATAAATGCAAACCAAAAGGCATTTTACAGCATGGTATGCATCCTGGCGTATATGTTTCTCCAAGTTTGTGGCCGTTATTCAGTTTAACTGTCCCCTATGGAATGTGTAGCCCAAACAGTGCCGTTAATCACAAGGAGGCAGCGCAGCATATGGGAAGCATTTGCATCACCAGTGACAGAAATCTCACTGCTGCTTTCAAAAGTTACACCAAAAAACTCCCACCCTCTTACACATATCTGAAGCCAGGCAAATAGTCACAGTCAGCTTTTCTTTGGCCCTCTTGGCTTTATGGGGCATTTGGATAGTAAAGCAAACAGAGCATTACGGAGGAATACTCTGCAGAAGAGAATTGCTTCCCTGTTAGGCACCGCTTAATTCCCTGCCTTAAGAAGGCTCGCTTTTATGGGTATTGCAATAACGGACTGTAAACTTGTTTTCTTAGTTCCCGGCGTATTAATAAGGTTGTTTATATTAGTTGTTAATTCAGGAAATGGTTAATCGTAATAGCTGTGTTTTACATGCATACCTTTGATTTTTACACGCTTTCTTCTATGAATGCAAATTCTCTTTATTCCAAATCTATACAGTATACTAGCCAGGCAGAATCCGTACCAGAGGGACTTCTAAGTACTGCTAAACATATTACAGTGTGCAGTCACAATACTAAGAAATGTTGCATGAAAGAAAAAACAAGCTTTTAAAAGCATTGTAGTGTAGATAATAATTTGAAGTTGTCTGAGAAACAGAGAAATCCAGGCTTTTCTTGCTGTGCCTAGAAGTGGAGAGAAATGTGCCCACAGTGTAATTAAGGAAATAGGAAATGCAGTTAATTTTAAAGACATTTGTTTTCACAAACTAACATTATGTCCTGGCTTGTGTGCATGTGCATGTTTAGATGCATGCTGAAAGAAATCCCAGCTGTATCATGCCTTTACCTCTCTACTTCTACAGACTTGCTTCTGTTATTCAGGTTTGCTTTTCATTAAAGTCCACTCCATTTGTGGCATTTGATATATTTTGAACTACTACTTTTTTGAGCCGAGTGCCTGAGAAGTAATATACAGAGCCTCGCCACCTCTCGTGTGTTGTGATGGTTTAGCAGTGCCGTTATCTCCAGAGGTTTTTGCAATAAAAATCCTGGCTGGGAAATCCTGACCCCACTAAAGCTAACAGCAAAAATTCCCACTGGCTTCAGCAGAGCAGGGATTTTAGCCTGTCTGCTCTGCCCTTGCAAAAATTTTCCCTTGTGCAACAAAAAGCCGCACCTGTAAGTTTAAACACCGGTGTTAGAGCGTTGCTCTCCCTGCCCAGAGCACAGGGTGAACCGCAGGAACTTACCATGGTGGCTGCGACAGGGACCACCACTCACCTTCCATCCCTTCCTGCAGTGCTCAGCGTCCTGTGGCCGGGGTGTCCAGCGCCGTGCGGTGCAGTGCCACAGCGGCACCCCGAAGGCGGCCGAGGAGGCAGAGTGTGACCCGGCCAGCCGGCCCTCCTCGCAGCGGGACTGCCACCTCCCCGAGTGCCCCACGCACCGCTGGGCAGCCGGCGAATGGCAGGCGGTAAGTGGCGTCCCCCCTTCGCCCTTCCCTGGGGTCACGTCACTTGTGCTCTCAAGCGTGCCACACGGGAGGATGCTGGGGACGGGGGCCACCGAGGCAGAGGTCGCTGCCGGAGGGCCGGGGGATTGGGGTTGCAACCCCAGGCTTGTCAAAACAAAACAAAAAAAAACCAGAGGAAATGCTCATGAGTGCTGGCTGGAAGGGGGAGCTGAGAAATACCTCTGTAGGGTTAATTTATTGCTTCGTGCCGCCCTGCGTTTGGCTGGGACCTATGCAAATATTGAGCAGGGTTTGGATAGGGCGGATTTGGGGCTGATCCCAGAGGCTGAGCCCTGCCGTGCCGCTCCACTGTGCCTGTGGGTTCGGAGGAATTGGGGATGTTGATAGTGCCCCGTTACCCCAGCTCCTTCTGACCTCTCTCTCCTTTCATGACGCCCCTGGTCCATGCTTTCTGTCGAGCCACGAGCAGCGCTGAGATGAGGTCTCCCATGGGACACAGTGCTTTTCCAAATGACCAGGATCAGCCCCCAGCAAACCCAGCCCTTAAGCTGGAGCAGGGGATATAGCTGCTGCTCCAGTGGTTCTGGGAGCGGCTCTAACTCGCCTGCAGTGTGGATGATGGGTGGGCCGGAGGCTGAGGGGGTGGCAGGAGGACAAGGGAGCTCCAGGCAGGAGGAAGGGGTTCAGGAGGAGCCCTCGCACCAGCTGCCCGCAGGGTGCTGTGGCAGGCTTTGAGCGCACAGCCATTTTGGCAGAGAGAGTTCAGACCAGGCACTGAAATGATTATTTTCTCTCTGGTTTCGTTCCATTTTTAACAATCCCTGGGTGAGAGTCCTGCCCCAGTTCTCTATCCCTCTCCCACTGTCCCAGACTCTTCACTGCTGTCCAGGGACTGCCAGCCTTGGAACTGGGAAAAGCCATGGAGCTTCCAGCTCTGGGGAGCTGACTCCTGCGTCACACAGACTGCAGAAGAGGCAACCACTCCTATGGAGGGGATGTCCTCGTCACCTAGGGAGAAAGGGAGTGCTCATCATGGACCCTCCATGGGGATGCCGGGGATGGAGAGGGGCAGAGGATCCTCCCATGCCAGGTGCATCAGCCTCCCTGCAAAACCATTGCTGGTCCCGGTGGCAGAGCAGCAGGGACTCAATCCTGCACCCTTTCAACAGCAAAGGTCTTCTGGGGGTGCACGATCAGAACCTGATCCTGGTTGCCCTGGTGCCTGCAGTGTGCACAACCGGGGAGCAGAAGAACTATGCATCGAACGGGGATCCGGCTTTCCTTGGCAGTCAGGCTGCTTTTATATTGCTCCTGCGTGGCCCAGGGAGGTGTGGAAGGGGGACCAAACTGGCCGAGGACCCTTCCTCTGCCAAGACAGTGTAAAGAGGCCATGGTGTAAATGCAAGGCAGGGCCTCCTGCTCCATTAAAAAAAGATGGAGAGGCACTGCCAGGTTCCAGCTCAAAGCCTTGGTGTTCGCAGACACTTCCAGAGCCTGCCTTTATTGTGCCACTAAAAAGAAAAAAGAAAATAAAAAAAGGAAAGAAAAAAAGGAGGAGGATAGGAAAAGCAATTTTAATGATGAGAGAAAAAGCATCTCACGCATGCAGAGGCTGCACAACTTTTTCACCGCAGCAAGAAAAAAAAAATCAAGGTTAAGGCAGCGCCTGCTTTGCTGTCATCCTTCCCTACGGGCTCGTTCATGGCTCCTTACTGCGAGAGCACCCCAGACTGCAGGCAGCGGGTGCATGACTTTATTGATATCCCCCTGCCCGTGGTACCTTGGCCTGACGGGGGTGGTACAAACAAGTTTATCTTCATCTCCTCGGTCTCAGCAGCACTGGGAAGCTGGGTTTATAATCCTGTGTAATGCAGCCAGCAGCACAAGAGGCCGGGGGGGTCTGTGCCCCGTTCCCACCTGCCAGGGAGCCGAGGTGTGATGGGAAGCAACAGGGAGTGAAGCTGAGCTGACCAAGCAGTGGTACCCAATGGAAGCATCCCAGCCTGGAAAAGAAACGTAGGAATGGCTGAGGGGCTCCAGCAAGTTCCTTGCAATGAACTTTTGCTTTTACAGAGCCCCTTAAATTTCTTCAGCTAATACATTTACAGGCAGCAAAGTAGGTCACCAAACAGCATGCAGTTGCAGTCCTTACCCAACAGTTTAATTAGCCCTGTAATTAGCTCCTACCCATCCTTTCACCTTCTTTCTCTTATTTCTGCAACTTTTCAAACCAGTGGTAAGAGGCCCCTGCCCTAGCAAGCCCTCGGTGGGAAGTGGGTGCTGATGTTTTCCTAAGTTTTCCAGAGCTTCCCATTGCACTGGGAAATATTTAACATGTTACAAAGATTTTTTGTTTGTTTGTTTGTTTTTTCTCCCAGGGGAGCTTTGCTAGGGATGTGGGCTGGAAGTGTCCTCACCCATATATAATCATTAATAGAAACATGCATGACATGCCCAATGTGAGCTCGCCTCCTTGGCTGACTCCAAGCCACTCTTCCTCTGAGCACTTATTTTGTTCTGATGTACCTCGGAAAAAAAGGAATAGCACCTTCTCCCCAGCCACAAGTACTGGCTGCGTGTTATTTATAGTGAGGAGGCAGATTGCATTAGTATTCTCTGAGCAGGGAACAGCAATGAACCCTAATTGACATGAAAGGCGGGATGTAAAATAACATCCCAGTGCTGTCTTGTTCTTGATTTCTTATCTTTAAAGGGAATCTGTTGAGAGGGGGGATTTTTATTGTTCTTCCTTCTTGTTGTTTAGAAAAAAGTTAGTCTTGCCAATGAAAAGGAATAGGGAACTTATGGGGAACCATTTATTGCTCTCTTGGTGTAACACCATTAATTAGTTGTTCTCAGTGCCCACACCAGGGAGAAGAGAGTCAGTAGAAAGGGCCTTGCTAATGTCAAAGTAAAATTCAGACCACGGTCACAAAGCAAAAGGGAAAACTGGGAGAGAGAAGGATTTGGTGAGGCTTTTTATGAACTTCTGTGGAAGGACACTGACTCTGGCAGTTGCAATTCAGTTCTTGAATCTTTGACATTTGCCATTTGGGGGAAATTGTGCCATCCTTGCCTGATTAGGATTGCAGAGTTACCCAAGGCGTGTTTGAAGTGTTCATGGCATGGGGTTTCATTTCATCTCCGTGTCAGATTTTGGTTTTTTTTTAAAAAAAAGAAAACAATTAATGCTTTTGCAAAGCAATGCCTTTGGGATTTTTTTTAATTGCTATTATTACTCTTCTGAAACAGTTGCAGAAGTGCTTGAAATGGTCCTTAATTTGAACTGCCAGGAAAATAGTTCAGAATTTGGGAAATGAGGCAAAAGAGACAAATATTGTCAAATGCCTGACCTGTTTTTCAGCTCTTGCTATCAATAGCTGTTATACCCTGGGCCTGCTGTTTTATGTGAGGTTTAGATCAGTCATGAACATGAGATTTCATACAAAATCTATCACCATATTAAAAGGAAAAATAGCCTTTTCATGCTAGCTGAACTGTCCACTTCCTACATGAATGATGTTTTATAACCTTGGGGTGGCTGATTGGAACCTCTGCAGTGTTTCTCTTTGATTTATTTTATGGCGGTCTCACTGTCTTCGAACCATATTTAATATATCAGTGGAATTATTTTAATTGCCAGTTGTCCCTAAAAAATACAAATAATCAAGCTTTAATTTACTGATGATGACAAAATGCACAGAGCTGGCTCAGGCTGATTTGGCCATACAACTGTTATTTGCAGAGAAACCCAAAGCAGGCTGGTGTGTGCCTGAGAGTGTCAATCTGTCATCAGCAACTAATGATTTTAAATGAGGATGGGCTTCTGATACGATGGCTCTTCACGGCCAATGTCAGAAGGTGCATTGATGGCATAGAGATTGCTTACCCTCTTAAAATGGAGAGCCAATGTGCTTTGCAAATTTAGGCTTAAATATACATTAAGAGGAGGAGACAAAATCAGCCTTGTTTCTTCCCACTCCTTGCAAGGTGCCTCCTTTGTCTGTGAGTAGTGGAGGGCTGGAATGATTCACCCTGTGCTGGTGACCAGGTGCTGGGCTGATGTATGGCAAACCAGAGACAAGAGCTTTGAGCATCCATCCCATGGGCCCACTCCCCCTGCGTGGGAGTCCCTTGTTGGCAGGGGGCAGGAACGCTGGGGTTCACGGTGCCTCAGAAGAGGGGGCTCAGGGAAGCTACATGATGATGGAGCACTAGTGGTGCCTTACTGACGTGCAACAACCCCCTTTCAGATTTTACTTGCATAACAGGGACATATCAGAGAAGGGCAAATAGAGTACAGTTTGTTTGCTCTCTGGGGAAATTGTGCTCCAGCAAATTCCTCCAGCCCCCATAGGATCACTGTGTTTCGGCACAGACCTAGAAGGAGCTTGACTCCAAGGACTTAAAGCAAGAGAGTAAATAAGGTTGAAAGCACACGAAGCCCTTGGGGTCTTTTGGCAGACTGCGGATTTTGCAATGTTGACTGTTGCCTAAGAGCTTCTAAGTTATTTTGTCGGAATAAATGCTGCTTTGTGGGGCTGCCTCTCCTTCCCCGTCCCCCTCCACTTTGCTCAGTTACTAAATATTTACGACCAACATGATGTTGCGCCCACTGCAACTCTTCTGGTTTGCTGCTCCTGCCATGGACTGATCTGATTTTTCAGTGTTCTCACAGAATCTGCAGTCTTGGTTCTGACAGCTAATTACAGAAAGGGGGCCTGACGGTGCCTGTGTTTTACAATTAGCTGAACCCACTAATATCTTGCTAGTTGTGGGCCAGCCAGGAAAGTAGGAGCTGCTTCAGGGAGGCTGGAAACGATTTTTGGAGGGTGAGACTTTAACTAGATTAAACTGGCACAGTCCTCCGAGCCTAGGTGACTTCAAACAGTGTTACTGTGCAGATAGGGATGGTGTGATTGAATGTTTTATCCTTTTCCTTAGGGGAAGACATTTCCTGCACGTTATGTAAAATGATTATTTTCATGCATTTTTCTCCTTGTTAATCCTGTTAGTTGAAAGTGTTAGAAGTCCATTACAGGCGATAACTTCAAGAAAATAGGGTTTTATCCAGACAGCTGCTCTTATGCTGACTTATTTTGGTTTATGTGTGTTTTTTGTAAGATGCGCTCTGAGTGCAGACCCATTCCCAGGAGCACAGCCTCACAGCCGGGCTGGTTTTTCCAAGAGAAAGAACCGAGTCCTTAAAGTCTCCAGAAGCCCCTGGGAAGAGTTGTGCTCAGCTAGCACGGGTTGCCCTTAATACCAGCAGGACAGTGTTTAAAAGAGAGCGAACCCATAGAGCTGCCTCCAGCGCAGCAGTTGCAGAGACGTGCCCTCACACCGTGCCAGGACAGTGCTGCTGCTCGCCCACCAGCAGGGACTGGGGAGGGGGGGTCCCCCACACCAGCCACAGCCAAGGTGTGACAGCGTGTAGTTTGGAAGGGGGGGGTGGCAGGGCTGTCATTCTCCAAGCAGCTATTTTTACTAGGGGCTGAAACGATGTGGGTTGGCCCTTTTCTTTGTTGCCTTGCCCCATCTCCTGGCCCGGCATGCCCACCCCTTCATCTTGTGGTCCCATCACAGCTGGATCCCACATCTGCCCCATCCCAACAGCTGCTGCCTTGGATTCTTCTCTCTCCCTGCATCTGCAATTTGGTACCTCCAAAGGATGGGAGCGGTTTGTCACTGGCTGCTCCCACAGCGCCTGGCACAGCGGGGCCCTGGCCTCGAATTTGCACCCAGGTGGTACCAATGAGAGATGCCAACATGGGGCACAGAGCCACCTGCTCGCCCGGGCCACTGGGAGGAGGGCTCTCTCCGCATGCAGATTAATTTGCTGAAGTCCCTCATGGGTTGCATGAGCCATTGTTTCTTGCAAACAGTGCATGAAGACGTGCGGGGAGGCGTCCCGGTACCGCAAGGTGGTCTGTGTGGATGAGAACAAGCAGCTGCAGAACAGTGGCTACTGCGATGCCAGCAAACGCCCCCCTGAAATCGAGAGCTGCGGGTTGCCGCCCTGCGAGTACATCTGGATCACCGGGGAGTGGTCGGAGGTGAGTCCCCATCCCTGTCCCCGCACAGGGACCACACCGCTCAGCACCGGATCACACCCTCGTTCCCTTGCCGCCAGCTTTGCTGAGATATTGCAAGCCAAATCAGCAGGGGCAGGGCAGGGCTGCGTGATTTAATTATTTTTTTTTGGTTTGTTTCTGTATGTGATTTCCCTGCTGGAGAGAAAGGAGCAGTGCTGTGGGAGAAGACCAGGATACTAAGACTGAACGCCAGCATGCTCAGAGTCCTAGCTAATGTCTAGAGGCAATTTTCTTCCAAAGCACATTGTGTTCAGCAGGCAGCCTCTTTGCTTTTGTGTAATTTTATTTCATCTATTTATTTATTTATTTGGTTTTATTTCCATCCCCTCCCAGGGGGCTCCAGGGCCCTGTGAGCTGTGCAAGGGTCTGGGTGAGCATCCTGGGGAAAGGCGAGCCTGGATGTGGCCATGGGGACATGTCCTTCCTCGGTGCCATCTTTGGCAGGAGCGAGGACTCGGTGTGAGTGAAGGCAGCAGGTTTGCCCTCACGGCTGGGAGAGGGCTCGGCAAGGAAAATAGATGAGTTTTCTTTGCAGCAGGCACTGCACGCGGGAGGACCCGGGCTAATCTCAGCCTGTTTCCTTCTGCAGCGAGTGAAGGATTACTTTCCACTTGGAGGAACAGCAGAGGGAAATGACAAGGCAGCTGCTGACACAGCACTGATTAAAAAGAAAGAACAAGAAAAGAGAAAAAAGAAAACATGCCAGGACTGAGGGGGAGGAGAAACAAGCCACCCGAGATAGCGCAGGAGGGAGAAATGCAGAGAGATGAGAATTTCTCAGAGCAGCCTGGTCTCCTGGATGGTTTCCTAAGAGAAATATCAGGGTGCCTGTGAGGCTGGAGCCCTGGCTGCCCCTTGCCCAGCTACCCTCCACCCAGTACCACACCTGTGACCCCCGGGAGCACTCGAGCCCATGAAGACAGAGGTGGGCGAGGGCTCACGGAGCCAGAGCTCAGCTCTCCCCAGCTCCTACTCAGCCTTCTGGTGAGGAGGTCAGAAGCACTGTTTGTCCTGTATTTACAAAGAAAACCTTCCCTTCCTTCCAGTTGCTGCCAAGTACCTGCAATTCAGGGTCAATTTTGATCATTTTCTGTGTATCCCCACAGGGGAAAAAAAAAAAAGAAAAAAAAAAGAGAAACCCCAAATCACAGAAGCGTTTCTGAGTTCCCAGGGATCTTCTGCTCCTTTTTTTGCCCAGGAACCAACCTGGACTAGGGAGTCCTGGAGCAGCTGTAGGGGCAGCACAGGGAGGAATGGGGTGCTGGAGGTCAGTGTCAGGTGCCAGCCCACTTGTAGCCACTCACAGTACTCATGGCTGGCTTAAACAGCTACTGGTGATCCTACGGAGATTCTTGCCATCTTAAAACCTGGCAAGCCTGCTTTTCTTCCCCATTCCAGGCAGCCTTCCCAAAGCATATGGTGCTAACAGGCGCTTCCTCTGCCCACAGTGCTCCGTCACATGCGGGAAGGGATACAGGCAGCGCCTCGTGTCGTGCAGTGAGATTTACACTGGGAAAGACCACTACGAGTATGGGTACCAGAACACTGTCAACTGTCCTGGCACGCAGCCACCCAACATCCAGCCCTGCTACCTGGGGGAGTGCCCTGTCTCGGCGTCCTGGCGCGTCAGCAACTGGGGAAGCGTAAGTTTGGCAAACTTCTTTTTCCTTAACCAACAAAATTGCAACAAACGTTTTTCTTTACACTAGAGAAATGGTCTGAAGGTTTGGTGGGGGAATGTTTAAGAGCTGCATAAATTAATGTGATGAATACCCTCGTGCAGCAGCAGCCCCAGTGTGTGTAGGGCTCCGTGCTCCAGACTGAAACCCATCGTGTTGGGGAGTCCCAGCAGCTACAAGCAGAGTCATGATTGCTGAAAATTCGGATGTAGCCAAAATTTGTGGCAGTGTTGACAATCATGCTGAATGCTTAGTCAGAAAGTGGAGTCACCGTCAGAAAACAAGGGTTGGAAAGCCCTGTGATAGAAGGATTGATGGATAGCTGGCAACTGGGGTTGATCCCACTTGGCCATGTGTATGAGCAAGACTTGGGAACCACCGGTAAGCCAAAACACTGGTAATTAGAGCCTTAAAACCTTAAAGGTTTTTCTTTCTTCGCCTCTGCTCCCCCTCTCACCCTGCCCCCAAATGCTGGGACAGGGCAGGGGAAAGAACTTCGCCCTTCTGCCAAAGTTACTTGTGTCAAGCCTCTTCTGGGGCCTGAACTACAAGATCAAATTTTAGTTAAGGCGGTAACATTTCACTTCTTTCGGCTTCTGACATTCTTTGAAATGTGGTGTTTCTCCCATAAATTTGATGTATTAGCCCAGCTTAGGCATTCGTGGGAATTTGTCAAACCTTTACGAGGCTATGAGGGTCAAGTCAAGCAAAATGCAGTGGAAGCTGTCGCAGTAAATGGAAGAGCTGTTTGAAACCAAAGTTCCTCCTGACCCATAGGAAGCTTCAGTTCCTGCCTGCAAGTCAGGGCAGAGGAGTTACAGCAAAAGAGCTCAGCCTCAATTAATTGGCATTTTCCCTCAGAATTTCAGTGCAAAATGTCCAACTCGTTACTACAACTTCATTGCAAAGAGTATCCATTTCAGAGAGCAAGCCCTTCCTCCTCGCTTTGGACTGCTGAATGTCCCAGTGACTATCCAGGGCCATGACCCTTCTCATCTCTGTTTTTCAAAGGGATTTAATGTAAAATACCATCACCTTTGATGGGCAAAGAGTCCTGCTCAGCTCCTTAGTTAAGTTTTATGGATTTGGACCTGATGAAGTGTAATCGCCACGCTGCAAATACCGTGAGCCGTTGAAGACAGTCTCCTTCATGGTGTGCTCCTTTAGTCTAATCAATTCTAAATAGATGAGCAGCAGCGTTTTCTTGGCAGGCTAACCTGGTACCTGTAGGAAGAGCTGATTTTCAGTTCTCAAGTACTTGAAAGAACAAGTTGCAGAGGCGGAGCAAGATGCCACCCACCCCATAGCCTGTGCTCAGCAGCAACTAGCCTGGACGAGCTGGTAGCTCAGTAACTCCAGTAGCTCGTGCAACATCAGCCTTAAGGTTGCCCTTGATTTGAGCCGTTTGGGTATGACCCAGCGTTGGCGCAGATTTAGCCATTTTTCCAGAGAGTGAAGGGAGACGGGGTTTGGAGGCTGCAGTTTTTTGGTGCAATTTGGATAGAAAATAACAACCCATGTCAGGTTTGTTCAGAGGCCCCTGTCAGTGACCCAAGCAATGTCTCCAAGCCAGCAGGAGAGGATTTATACCTTTCAGGCCTTCTGCTGAACACTCCTCTCTTGTACCACCTTCCTAATGTGAAAAATAAACAATTTCACTTGAGCTCATGGGTTCACCTTAACCAACTTCCTCATACAGTAAAGTGTGGAAGTGCTAAGCAAAATATGGTAGCCTTTCTTGAACTAATTAATGATGATTATAATAATAATGAAATTATTAATAATCCAAGAGACTACTGATGTGATTAAAATCCAGCCAACGTTTCCACATTTTGCAGGACGGGGGCTTTTGCTGCTGTCTCTTGATACAAGGAAAACCATCTGCCTCTGTTCTTCTGGAGCCCAGAAACCTCTGAGATAAAATACAAGTGTCTGACTTCTGTCTTGCAGTGTTCTGTCACCTGTGGCATCGGAGTCATGCACCGGTCGGTGCAGTGTTTGACAAACGATGACCAGGTCAGCAGCCTGTGCCCTGCAGATCTGAAACCTGAAGAGAGGAGGACATGCCACAACGTTCATGACTGTAAGTCTGCGGATTTTCACCTTCCTTTGCCTTTCTCTTCAGCATCTTTTCCCATCAAACTCCTAGAGATATGCAATATTACCAAGCGTTGGGAGCCATCCAACTAAGCACTAAGGCACTTCAGGGAAACCTCTTAAAAATAAGCAAGGCGTTTTGGTGCTTTAGATGCCTCATAGTGTTACAAAAGAAATTCTGATGTACAGTTGCTCAGTGACTACAAGTATTTCTGTTTTGTTTCAGGTGAATTACCAAGGAGTTGCAAAGACCTTAAAAACCTCAAAGGTGTCACTGAAGATGGTGAATATTTCCTTCAAGTCAAAGGAAAGACATTAAAGGTGCATTTCAGCAACAGACTGATAGTTAATGCATTTCCTAAAGGTGCAAGAGGACCCTGCATGCACTCTTCACTTCTGCTCTTGTATTTTCTATCTTTGGTTTTCTCAGCGGTCCCTTTGAACATGATGCTTGACAAAATTCTGGCTTCTCTCTCTCAGGTGTATTGCTCTGGGATGCACACTGACAGCCCAAAGGAGTATGTGACCCTTGTAAATGGGGATGCAGAGAATTTTTCAGAAGTGTATGGATACAGGTAAGAAATCCTTTAATCCTGAGCTTCACAATATTTTTATTTTCCTTGGCAATATTTTCCGGTCATGAGTAGAAAGGGTTTTCTTTTGATTTAGATTGCATAACCCGACTGAATGTCCGTATAACGGGAGCAGACGAGAAGACTGCCAGTGTAGGAAAGATTACACAGCAGCTGGGTTTTCCACCTTCAGCAAAGTAAGGCTGGACCTGAACACTATGCAAATAATAAGTGAGTAAAAACAGGGCCTTGCCATTAAAAAAAAATGTTTATTTTACGCAAATGTAGCTGTAACTACAAGCAAGCAGTAGGACTCTAGTGAGCAATATTCCTGAGCTCTCCTGTTAAAAGCTGCTTCCTTTAAACTTGGTCACCTGTTTGCTGCTTTACGCTTAGAGACTGCAACTTGAGTCCATCAGAGATGCTCATGCTAATTCTCTGTAATACAGGAAAATATTAAGACAGTTGCTGGTGCATCTGCTATGCAGAATGAATATTTGCGTGCTCCCGGCAGGCCGGTGTATTTTCAGAAGGTTTTTATTTCCAGATTGGACTCAGACAGAAAGCTTAACCGGGGAGGAGCTGCCCCTCCATTTTACCCACAGATGTGTCAGGAGATCCCAGTGCAGGGGACTCCACTGGGGATGGGATGCTGCTCCCTCTGGGCCAGGGCAGAGGAGGCTCCTGGCAGAGCCAGACCATGGGGAAGTAACTTGGACTGAGAGTGATGGAGCTGGGGCCCTGGATTTGCAGGGGAGGAAGGGACTGTAACTATGCAATATAAGTGATACCCTGTGTCTCTCATCATTGATGGGAGCTGGGAGCCATCCTGCTGCCAGAGAGCCCACGGCATCCCGTAGGGTTACAGTTTCAGACCCCCTGACTCCAGGGATGCTATCAGTTTCCAGCAAATGTTTTAAAAATACAACATACCGTTGGGTGTTCATTCAGTAAATAGCAGAGAATTTTTTAGCGAATCAAAATCCTTCCTTGTAAAATGACGCTTTATCTGATAAGGTTTTTTTATCACTTAATTTTCAAGCCCTGAGACCTCCCAGTCTATCCATCTGTAAAAGGCTACTAATAGTCTGTAAAAGCTCCTAGGTAAAGATCTCAATGGAACCACCCTCAGGGAACCTGATACCAGCTCCCTTTGAATTTCAAAAGGATCTGGGCACCTACCCCTGTCAGGCAGGAGCTATCTCACATCCCCATCTAAATGAGTCTCGGTTACTTCAGATCCCTCCAGAGCAAAATACCCCAATTCCCTTTGAAACCCCGACCCCTGGGCTGGGGCAGCCGGAGAGCGCAGAGATGGTTGTTTGCCTTTGTTTAAGAGGAGATTTAGGAGGTCCCCATGCCTTCTTGAAAGTGGGGAATTTTCTGATAAATAAAAAACAAGTCAGGGGGTCGAGTTTTGTCGTTATTTATACTTCGGCCCTAAATCACCGATGTGCTTAAACTGAGCTGTAAATGTTGAACATGTCCGTGTCCTGCTGAATTCAGTGCCCATGTGCTGGCAGTCACATGTGGGATGAATTGGGGGATTTAATACTAGAAAACCACCAGTCTGACTCGCAAGATTAATGTATGAAACCAGCTTTAGTGAATTTAAACATTAGCGAAGAGCACGTTTACATTTATTTTGTCTCTTTCCCTGCATCTGTCTTTCTGTGTTATTCACCAACTATTCTCCACAGCGACTGATTTACAGTTTGCACGGACACATGATGGACGACCTGTTCCTTATGCCACTGCTGGGGACTGCTACAGCGCAGCCAAATGCCCACAGGTATTTGACAATAGCATTTCATAGGAATTGGTGCCATTTGTTATGTTCAGGCCCTCTGTTAATTACTGCTGATCACATCAGCCCAACCTCTGTGAGCATCACATTCTCATCTCAGCCATGGGAAACTTTTCCTTTTGTCTGTGCAGAAAGTGTTTTGCATTTTCCATATGGGAAAATGACAGGTCGTTATCAGGACATTCCCCAGGGCCTCACTCAACAGTAAAGGAGAAAAGGAGGAAGAAATAAGCTGTGGGAGAAGGGCTGGGCTTTGCATGCGTAGGTGAAGGTAGGGGATCAGTCCACGGCAGGGCTCAGTGGAAGCGCTGGGCAGGGGAACAGCAATGAATCAGGCTGTCAGGATGCCCTCCTCTGCGCTCTGCAACCTCACATCTGCTGGCACCACCAGAAATGGGTGAGATAACCCCTCTGGATGGAGGAGGCAGCAGACAGACAGTGGGACTCCTGCCATGTCATCTCCAGGGGAAGAGGCCCGGGGACAGGGCATTTGCAGGAACAGGTTGGGTTTCTGCTGCTGGGTGGACACAGCCCGTCTGTCAGAGACCACAGTGGTGCTGCCAGCTGCTGCCCCACCATCCCCGTGCCCAATGCTTATTTTCACTGCAACACGGTGGGACCGTCACTCACTCCACTTTGGGGCTGGCAAGATGCTGACAAAGTGAAGGTGGTGCCTGCACATCAGGGCAAATCCAGCCTGTCCCAGCGCCGTGAGGTGCCTGGCCATGCAAACATGGAGCGGGGCACAGGCTACGTTGCCTCCTCAGTAGCTCTGGCAGGTGATCTAGGACATTGTAGCCCAGTGGCTTGGAAAAAATACGCTTTCTCCAAAGTCTTTAGGAGACTAATATAGGTGGCTTGCTCGGTGTTCCCAGCACACCTAGCTTTTGTGGAGCTGGGGGATGATAAGTGATATGTTTGGATAGTTCAAGATAGTGGGTGGACCGTGTTTGCAAAGGGCATTAAGCAGCGAGTCGCAGCAACAGACGGCAGAGGGCAAACCCCTCCATCTCCTTCCCTCCCTGCTTTCAGAGCTGACACTTTCCTGCACAGCTCAGCGGCTTAGGGGTTGACTTCTTACCTCAGGAAGGCTCATGAATGTTAATATCCATCCACCTCACCCAGACAGTTTGCTCCTCGCAGAAAATCGGCATTTCCAAGGCAGGCAGTTCGAGGAGCAAAGCTAACAGCCATCTGGTACCGTGCAGCCGTGCTGGGCTGTGGGTCAGCCTGGGGATGTGTCCGAAGGGTCCCCCCCGGGTCCAGAAACGGGCAGGGCTGGGGTCCACCGTGGGGGTGAAGGGGAAGGTTGGGGGGCTGTGCATTGGATGCAGGCATAGCCCTTACTTTTCCATCCATCTTATGCATTTTGAGACAGGGTGGAGTGAAGCGAAAGACACTTTTAAGAAATAAACGAATGAACGAGTTTTGATTTTACTGAAGTTGAGGCCGGGGGGGGAAATAAACCCAGTGGAAAATAAGGAAAATAAGGACAAGTGTGCCCTCTCCAGTTGAGGAGGGAGCAGTGAGAGTGGCTGCAGCACATCCCTGGGGTACCTTTCCCATCAGCTGCTGGAGCACGTCAGGCTCCACAGTTTGCCGTGGAAAAGCCGAGAATGCCCTCAGCTGGCAAACGGCGAAAAAGCAGCACAAAACTGAGAAAAAGCAGTGAAAAACTGAGAAATCAGTACAAAGCCAAGATAAAACCCTTCCTTCCCTGCAGCCACCAGCGAGAAGGAAATTCCTAACCCGAGACACTCTGTGATTCCTGCAATCTGTGCTGATCACTATCAGAGCGATGGGGAAAATTCCAAACATTGATGGCAAGATCCTATTAGGAAAGTGACACCGTGGCAAGCCACAGGAGGCCAAAGGATGGCTTTTTTGGAGGCTAACTGAGCTCATCTGCTTGTTTTTTAGGGTCGCTTCAGCATAGACCTTTACGGGACAGGCCTGTCCTTAACAGGAACAGCAAAGTGGCTCTCACAAGGGAATTACGCGGTGTCGGAAATTCAAAAATCCCCAGTAAGTTGTGATTTTAATTATGGTTATACCCACTTAAAAGAAGTTTTTAATTGCCACGTTGTCTTCCGTGGCAACATCTTCCAAGTAGAGACTAACAAAGAACTAACATCTGACATGAAAGTGTTGCCCGTAACTGGGGGAGGCTAGTGGGTTTAACTTGATCTGAGTTATTGCAATTAATTAGTGAGTCTGCTTAACCGTGAAGCTGAAAATGCTGAGTGCTGTGGGGCAGACATATCCTTAATTAGTTGTCCGAGATGTCCAGCACAGAGCATGCACCATGTGGCAGGCAGGACCACGGAGTCAGGGCTGCCTTGACCTGCCAGAGAGGGTCTGGGTGCCAGGTGAGTGCTCTGAGTAGGAATTATTCCCAAAACATTGCTAATGAAGTGTGGAGGACGTGGACCTTCCCACTGGGCTGGGTTTACCTTCCTGGGGGAGGCTGGAGTCACTGGTGCTGCAGTGGGCTGGGGCTGCCCCACTGCACGCTGCGCCCTGGGGCTCTGTCCCCCGCAGCTGCCAGGGGCTCTGCGGACCGAAGGCTTCCAGGTAAGCCAGGCAGGCCTTCAGAATCACCCCACAGCCAAATCTGAGCTTGGACAGCTTAATGTGCTTGCCTGTTAACACCTCCGTCACTGTGTGCCTTCACGCTGTCTCTTCTGTGTCATGTCCTGAAATTGGAGAAACCCAGGATTGCTTTTTTGGCTCTTACTTCATGTGAGTCATACTGATTGCCCCTGTTAAAACTCTCCTAAGGAGGTCACCATAATCATTTAACAAAAAACAATTTGCAAAATACCTTCTCCTGGACTGCTTTCAGTCTCCCTGGCTCTGGAGAGCCCCTTGAGCCCGTAAGCCTCGTCAGTGCTGGTGCTCTTGAAGGAGAATTAAATGCTACTGGTCTGACCATGCTGCAGCAAAGCATCCACCAGTGCAGGTAGAAGAGGACCAGTACCCCTGTATGTTAGTTCTGGCAGGTGCTTTGCTGTTCTCCACTTCAGAATGGAGAAGCCCAGGCAGCTGACTGGGGTTGCGGAGAGCAGACACCATCACAGGTGGCAGAATTAAAACAAACTTTAAGGGACAAGGAGTCTAAGAGACAATTCTTACTTCCATCATCCGGTGGCATCTGTCAAGTGCTGTTTCAAAGGTGTAATTGCCCACAGGAGCAGAAGAAAGGCATAGTGGGAAGAGATGATAGCAGCCTGCTGCAATCACAGATCAATAGTGTCAAGGGCAGGATGGAGCTCGTTTAAAAATAAATGCTTTGTGCAAGCTTGCCCTGCACTTAAGTCCAATTTTCTGGTAATTGAGGGTTGAATTCCTTTCAAGGACTGTCTGTCCATTGCAATGACCAAGAGGAGAAAGACTGCAGAGGTGGGATAAAGGCAGCCAGATGGAGGTATTAATCTCATGACTCAAGCCCAGCGTTGCACCATGCTTGCTGGGCTCTCCTGGAGACTGGACCAACCCCAGGACCACTCCACATTTTCCTTGGTCTCTTCTGGCTGTGGAAATGCAGAGTGAGGGGGGATGGCACCTTTAGCGAGCGGCATAGCATCACCCCTTTGCCTTCCCTTGCGTCTTGGCTCTGGAGCCACTCCAGGGCTTTCCCTTCCAAATGGATGTTTCTTGATATTGCCTACAGGTATCCTTCCCGTGCCCTTCACGTGCACAGGCACAGCTGAGGAGCTGTTATTGTCTAGGTGTGATTTTGCTCTTTCCACTCATGACAGTTACTCACTGTGGGGCAAACTGGAGAAAGCAGATACCCTTGAGATATCCCTTCAAATGGCCTTCTCCTTGGGCATCTTTCAACTCCATAAATCAAAACTGCCCTTTCTTATTTGTGTTCACCATCTGACCTGCTAGCACTAAAGAGAATTACATTTGCATATGTTTAAATATAACAGTGATTTTGTAGATTGATTCAGGCATAATTTGTTTCCCTTCCAAGACATTTTCTATTAAAATCCCTGGCTAGAATAACCTAGATCTGGCCCTCCTGCAGCATGGCATTCCTGAGCCCTCACGTGAGATGTTATTTTCTGGTTTTGCCTGCAGGATGGTACCAAAGTAGTAGGAAAATGTGGCGGTTACTGTGGGAAGTGTACTCCATCATCTGGAACAGGCCTCGATGTTCAGGTGTTATAGCGATGGTGAGTTCCCAGCTGCTTCTACATGAAGGGAAATCTTCCCCGAAACATCCTGAAGAGGCAGAACAGGCCACGCTTGCAAAGTCGGTGACAGCCACCTACCCGAGCAGCATCCAGGGATGGGATCTGGTGCCCCCAGCCCTTGCTTCCCCCAGTAACCCTTAAGGGTGTAACACTGTCAACTGGAAACGCACTGTCCCACCTTGCTGGCACCTGCTTTGGCTCCGCTCTTGGGCCAATCTCGCTAGTTACAGGTTTCAGAGGCAAAGATGATGATCTCTCCCCAACGTGCACCTTGTCTGTATTTTCCAGGTTCTCTGAGAGCAGCCAGCGGAGATGAGACGGATGAAGGATAGCGATGCAATACCTCTGCCTTCCACTTTTTTATCTGTTTATGTGTGTATATAGATCGCATATTCTTAATGTACAGTATAATATTTATGTTTGGAATTATTTATTTTGATTTAATATTTTTGTACGTAAAATCATTATATTAAGGCTGCTTTTACTATTTTTATTTTTTATTGTTAAATCCTGCAGTCAAACCACTGCATTTTGCGTACTCTACATTATATGTAGCATTATGACAAGTGATACTTTATTGTCACTGTATTCAGTTGTTTACTTTCAATCAGTAATTTTCCTTCAGTTATGGGCTGCTTTGGCCCTCTACGGTGCTACACAATCTGCATAGGGGTATTTTTGGCATTTCAATCTGTCTTTATGTAAGGAAAATACACAAGATGTGCTTAAATTTTATTTTTAGGGATTAGGCCAACAGCACTCAAGGAAAACATGACAATGAATACAGTGCTAGTTGCATTAGCAATCTTTATCTTTTAGGTATGTTTTGAATTTCACATGACCTCTGTGGCCAGTGCTAAAAGCGCTGGTTTGGTGCTAACGTGATATTTATTAATGCTCTGTAGTTTTAGTTAATCCAGTGCCTTTATCAGTGAAAAAGGGAAGAAAGCAGAAAAATTGTCAGGTGATTCAAATAAATGAAGATCTACCCCAGGTTTAGGAAAATTCCTCTGTGGGTGGATCTTCAGCTCGAGCCCCTTTTTCACAGGGCTCTGAAGTGAACTTGCTTTTTAAAAAAAAAACGTATCTTTGTCTCCTAATTGCATGTGCCGCTGTGCTTCCTGGCTCCATCTGGGAGCGGGGTATTAACTCATCCCAGACAGGCTGATCGGGCCATATGTTTCCCTGGGCTGCGCGCTGAGATGCGATGCAGTTTCTTACGGACGTTGTCACAAAACCCTGACCTGAAGCTGAAAGCATCCCTGCCCTGTTACCTCCCCATGGGGCTGGTGAGGACCACAGGGCCCGCAGCAGGGGATGGGGGACAGCAAGTACAGCCAAGCCGCCCCTTCCTCTTGGCTGGGGGACTCCACTGCAGGCACCTGCAGCGTTTCCCCAGCTTCCTACTCACTCACAGACCATCTGCAAAAGGGAGGCTTCAGTGCCAGCTCTGCCTTGTTTCAACAAGATCACTCTGTACTTACAGATAACTCTGTCCCCCCCCTTTCAAAAACAAGCTGCTTTACACCTACTTCTGTAT
This sequence comes from Falco cherrug, assembly GCF_023634085.1. Taxonomy (NCBI): domain Eukaryota; kingdom Metazoa; phylum Chordata; class Aves; order Falconiformes; family Falconidae; genus Falco; species Falco cherrug. Next base: position 16,490,642 of record NC_073700.1, on the reverse strand, counting down.
TGCTTCAGATCTTCCTGGTAAGGCATCTGTGCTCCTTGCCTATCCGCCATCCCATGTACAACCAGACCTTTAGCATTGGCTTATTTATATATATATATATATAAAAAAATTGAGGAGACATCTCCCATAGGCGCTGAATGCGGCTGTGTGATGGCTCCCGCCTGTACATAGCCTGCCGCTTGTGGCATGACACGTTTTTGCAGAGCTTCGTAGCACGTTGAACGGGGGTGATGTGACCAGATTATTTTTGTAGTCTATGACTATGTCCCTTATCTCTTTCTCCACAATTTTACTTAGTGATAGGAAGATGCTGCCCCTTCACCTTATATGTCGGGGTAGCCAGGAGCACAAAGTACAAGGAAAGGAAGCTTTTCAGCACAAAATTGCCAGCAGTTTGGAAAACCAGAGAGGCTTATCTGCTACTTCAGATAACTTTGAATTTTGGATGCAAACGGTTCACAAACACGCAACCTCAGGATCTTGTGTGAGTCTTTTGCAGAGCTCCCCAAAGGGTGTGTAATCAGTCTGTTACTCAACAGTCAGATCAATCGTGATGAATGATCCGACCCCTGGATTCATAACCCATGTGCGTGCTGGGCTGTGTCCAGCCTTCAGAGCGAAAGCTGTCAGCCTGGCAGTCAGGGATCCACTGGTCCACGTCAGCCGGGAGGCACCTCGCAGGCGAAAGCAGGGCTGTGTTACAGTCCAGCAGCCACAGAACTGCTGCCCTACACGTGTTCCCTGTGTGCCTCTGCTGCTCTTACTAATATTCAGACTTACGAGGAGAGAATGAGACTCTTACCTGTAATCTGGGGGGTTGGGCTTAATAGCGCATCAGTAGATGTGATCATATCTTAGAAAGGCTGATTTTTCACCTGTGTTGTATGTCTATGCATAGATTCTACCTTTCTGAGAAAAATGCCAAAAATACCATTTCAAAGGTGAAAGAAAAGGGAAAAAGGGAAAGGGGAAAAGGGAAAGAGAAAGAAGAAAAAGGGAAAGGGGGAAGGAGTAGTAATGGAATAGTGATTTTTTTTTTTAATGATAATTACTTATGTAAACTTCTGTAGGGGAAAAGGGAAAATTGCACTATGAACTTGAGAAAGAAACAGTGGTGCTTAGAAAGTACAGGCTTATTATATTTTCTCTAATGAAGTGAATGGCTATTTATAAAAAGAAATATTATTTTGACCTGTACACATTCATTTCTACCGTATAGTTTCATAGCAGCTATTAACAGAGCAAGAGAAACCTAAAAAAAAACCAACCAAAACTAAATAAACTAGAAGGGAAAAAAAAAAAAGATAGATCACTGATCCTGTGGTTCATTAATGAGCTTCATTAAATAGGAGCAGACTTTGAGGACCAGAGACATCAGACAATCCTTGTTCAGGAAACAGCTCTGGGGGTTGTATATCAATGCCATTATTTTTCTACAAACTGGGGGTTTTTTTGGAAGCACTTTCCTGTACAGTGTTTCTTTTCTTTCTGCTTATACTCAAAAGGAAATGAAAAGACTCATAAGACATGTCTGTATGGTCTTTCTGCATTTGCCATCATATTTCAATACCTGTGTGCTATTATAGAGGCAAAATACTTTGTACACAAGGGAATAATACATTGAATGGTAAACATTCCTTTCTGTGCTGGTGTTTATTTCCAAGATTTGGGTTCCTTGCTTGGTTGTCCCACGCAAAAAGAATAAGGGAGGGTAATAAGGTTGTTTATATATATATGGAGCCCTGTCCCAAGCCCACGTTGGAGTCTGTGGACCAGGAACTACCTTGGAGAATACCCACAGCCGTCCACTCATGCCCTGCTGGTCAGATAGACTGGTAGTCCCCAATTTCTGTCCAGGAGAGGAGCACCCTGAGGTACAAAACATACACGAGCACATCTCAGCTGTGCTTTGTGCACTACGTGGATGTGCCTGGTGACAGGCTGATGCTGCCATCCATGCACCCAGGGCATCCCCTGCCATGGGACGATAAGGGAACACAACGGTTCATTTTGCAAATGTTTTTGAAGGGTGAGCTGGGATACCAGACCTGGTCCACACTGCTAGCAGTGCTATTTAAAGAAATGTGCAAAAAAAATACCAACTTTTCTAAGTCTGAAAAAAAAGTATCAAATATACAAAAAAAATCAGGTAGAAGAAATCTGGGTTAAAAGGAAGCGAATGTGGGAACCAGCTCCCAGGAGGGCACCCAAGTGACAGACTGCAGCCAGAGTCTTGTATCACCTCTGCCCCAGAGGCCGCAGGTAAGAGCAAAGAAGCTGCGTTTTTCTGTCCTCGCTTGTATGTTCCTTATGCTTTGTCACAGAAAATGCAGCATATCTCTTAGTGCTGGCAGCTCCAGCCTTTTTCAGCTTCTGGTTTTCAAGTCCCAAAGGAGAGAGACAGCACAAGAAAGGTACCTTAAAATTCTGTCAGATGCAGAAAACGGAACATGCAGTATTTCAAAAGCATGATTCGTAGTTTAAATGACCAATATGTTAAAGGTATCTTTCTTTCCTATAATTTTTCTTTAATGAATAATTATAAAAATTCTAAACATGAGATGCAGTTGGAATTAAGCCAACCGTGGGTCTCTGCACAGCCACTGAATCATATCTAACCTTCCAGCCCTGCAAAATGAAAGAGTCATTTTAACACTTTTGATGCTTAGGTCCAGTTATTCTATGAAAATTACAGCACTCTTCTGCAGCCTCGTTGTACAGCTGATGAGGACTAATTGCTTCAGAGGTGATTGCCTCATCTCTTCAGTGTCCTCTTCTGCCCCAATAATGTGCATTTTTTCCTCTATAGAAAAATAAAATGCATTTTTTGGAGGCTGTTGGAAACGCACATCTCAAGGAGATAGTGTTAAATCAGGACATTTGCTAGACATCCTTCTCCTGCATAGGCATGCCTTGGAAACCGGGGAAATGCCTTGAAAAATGAGGAGAGGCAGAAAAGACCAAGGAGGGAAGTCTGGGCTTGAAAGACTATTTTCCACTGGGACACTTCTGAATGTGGTCTAGTAGGTCTTTCCAGCATGACTCTTCTTCCCAGACAGACAGCTGAGGGCTGGCTTAGAGAAAGCATTTGTGCTGGGGGAAGGGCACTGAGGTGACGCTGTTCTCCCATCCACCCGGCAAAGGCACAGACTGTAGAGGAATGAAGGCAGTGGGCTGATTAGCATTGATAACATGCAGCTGTGGCCGTGCCTCGAAGGCAGTGGGTTGATTGACATGGGTGATGTACAGCTGTAGCTCGTTCAGCTAAGTAGTTAAATAGCCCTGAGGATTGTGGGAGGGGGGCTGGATGGAGGAGTAGTGTGGTCTGGCCTCTGGAGGAAGGTGAAACAGCAAGGACAGTAGAATCTGACTGACAGTAGTGCCTTGTTGCAGCCTGATGGCTTGCTGGTGCTGCAGCAACCGGTGTTCAGCCCAACCCGGGAGTCGTTAGCTGAAGCAGCCCAGCCCACACGGTAAGCTCTACCATCACCTGAACTCTTCAAATCAAGAACTCTTCAAATCAAGCCTTTTTAAGGAATACAGTTAAGTTCATCCAGCAGCCACTAACCTTAGTAGCTGTTGGTCATTTGGTGGGAAGGGATGAGTCCCTTTGCTGTACAAGTTCCCGAAGGCAGCTCTCCAGTTTGCACCGTGCTGGAGGCGGGAGCCGATGGCCAAGAGTGGTGCCTGTCCATCTCACTGCAGTGTTTTCCAAGATTTTTGCCTGTGCTGGAGTAATCCAGGCAATTGGAATTGTAGCCTTCCAGAAGCAGATTTAATTGACAAGTTTCTGACCTCTCTTTGCAATAGTGAGATGATGAATGCTAAGAAGTTATTTTTGGCCTTCACAGAAGAGTCTGAGTTTCCACTTCAAAGCTGGAATAATTTTTCAGCTATTTTATATTACCAAACATAAGGCACAGTTTTTGAAAATCAAACCAAAGAAGAGAGAATAGTGTTTTGACCTAACCCATATGGTTTTTATACTTTATTTCCTGGGTGGGTTTTTTGTTTGTTTGTTCCAATTAAAAAAAAAAAAACAACACAAAAAAACCCCAAACAACAAAACCAACAAACCTGTGAAATTTTCCATGAAATGACTGCTGCCTCTCTCTAGTTATAAATATTACTTCTGAAGTGTTTGGAGACATGAGCTGTTGACTGTAAGTACGGGGAGATCTGATGTAGGTACCATTTTAAGCCGAGGGAAGGTAGAAGTATGTTTCTCCATTGTGAAGCTGATTCAGGTCCTTCAGGGCAGGGGCTGGCTATAAAGTGCAGAGGCTGAAGCCATGCACGTCAATCCTATTCCACCAGGAAAACATCAGTTCTGCTGGGAGCATAAAAGTCCAAATTGTTTCCAAGTTATGTCTCCATGCGGGTGTGGGCACGTGCCTGGCTTTAATGCTCCTGCTCAATCCGAGCTGCCAGCAGTGATATCAAGCTGCAGCTACTTAAACATTTGTTGGTAGTCAATGTCTCCATCTCTGAGAAGACAGGATGAGGAGAAGAGACGGAAGTCTGGAGTAATCTCTGAATACAAACCTCTTTGTATGCAGGGCAGAGGGTGCAGGGGGAGGCAAGGCTCTGTGTATTTTCTCTCTTAAAATCATTACTTGGCTCCATTCATATGCTTATAAATTCTTCATCCTTCTTTCATCTGTGACTACATTTCAGATGAGCAATTAAATTAATCAGGTCTTTGCTGCATTGTCCTTTACTAATCCATCCTCACTGGCTTGCTGACCTTTCTCTTTGAAGCTATTCACTGCTTACTGCCTGCCATCCCCCAAACCACGCAGAAAGGAGTATTTGCTGTGAAATGCTTTAATTGCTCCCACTCACAGTAGCAGGGAAGCGGGAATGGCTCCCTGCAAACTGACTGGGAAGAACAAATGTGTCCAAGTTGGCTGCTCTAACGAGCAAATACGAGCGGGGGCTTATTTGCTCCCATGCCTCTGTAATTCCCCTGGCAGGTGTGAGTGAAGCCACCCGCACCAGAGGATGTGAGCAGGTACCTGATGCTGCCAGGGGCTGGAGCTCTGGCCTCATACATGGCTTGGGCTCCCGGGATGAAGTTGTCTCGGGTTTGACTAGCCCTGAGGAGCAGGGGCCAGATGTGTGGTGGTGGGAGCATGCAGCTGTGCACTTGCCCCTGAGGCTGACACCTTGCCGGAGCTTAGCTGGAACAAACACGTACCCACTGGCGGCAACCTAGCCCTGCTTGAGAAAATGCAGCTACGGATAGAACACACCCGCATTAGCTGAACCGGCAAATAACTGAGCTCTGAAATAATAAACCGCATATGGCGTGGGCCAGGCTGCGCAGAGGTTTGCTCCCTGGCAGCGGCAGGGAATGGCATGGTGGGGCAGGGAAAGCCTTGCCTCGTCAGGGCAGAAGCCGGTGGCCTTTTCTCCCCGTCTCACTGCGGCTCAGCTGCTGAAGGTCTTTGCTGCCTTCCTCTCTCCTTCACTGCTCTCTCCCTGGGGCATCCCTGGGCGGACCAGGTCTTTTCAAATCCGAGTGTCTCGGGACAATCTGGATGAGCGGCACAGACGACCTAAGGAAATCGCAGCCAAGGGCACTACAGCAGACTGCCCTGCTGGCTCTTGCTGGAGCTGCTGTCCCATCCAGGCGAGGCAAATGGAGAGGCGATGCCCTGCAAATGCATTTCTTTTAGAGATATTGCTAAATTCTGCTGACTGAATTGTGTAAAGTGGGGTGTCCTCAAGTCCTTCCAGTGGCTCTTGTCAACAGCTCTATAGATACAGCTTCATCCCACTCCATGTGGGAAATGGAGCGGGTGCGCCTTGTGCTGGTGTGTAGCTCACCTGGGATAACCCCTGAGGGCTGCCTGCCCGAGGTGCCTGGGACAATCAGGTTATATCCTGCTCTTCAGCATCTTTCCTGCACGTTGTGCAAGTGCTATGTGAAGCTTTCCAGATATGACTTGCTTTTGGGTTTCACTAATGGCATTTTCCCATTTGATCATTTCCAGAGCCTAAATGTACGGAAGCATTCAGCCTGGGAGTATCGGAAGCTTTGGAGAGCAGGTAGGTCCTGGGCTGTTTGCCTTGTCCAAAGAAACTATCTCCAGCAGGTAACACCAGCATAAATATAAGACCTGACAACACCGGTGGCCAGAAGAGACCATTTCTGGCATCTCAGGGACCATAGACATAGTTTTCTGAATTTTCCCTTAGCCCAGCTACCTAACTTCTGTCTGATTTGAGTGATTGCCCTGCCACAGCCACCAGCACCCTGGTTTTGTCAGATATCTCACTCCCCTATTTATCAGCAGGTCTCCATCTTGTGAAACACTAAGAAGTCACCTATTTTCTTTTTAACTGATGAGAAGAGATAATAAAGCAGCTTTAAAAAAAAATAAAAAATAAAAGGACCTTTCTACCTGTGGGATGGCAAAAGCATGATTAATGTGAGGGACTGAACAGTATCTGTGATGCTTGCAGTGCTGTTGCAAGGGGAGGGCAGGATGGCTTTGCTCCCAGCAGCTCACCACCTGCCTCGGCTGCTGACACTTGCTTCTCTGTGAGTTAACCCAGATAGGTTTGGTTTTTCCCATCTTCAGGAACGGTCCTGAGAAGTAAAAGTAGCATGGAAGGAGTGTGAATTGACAGCGTAAAGCAAATAATTCTGCTGGACCACAAGAGAGCTCGAGGGAGTGGGGGGCGGAGGGTAGTAGAAAATTACTTGTTGCTATAGCGCGAGGAGGTTTTGTGCAAATTGGCAGAGCCCCACTTGATTGCTTTGTTTAGCCTCAAATTGAAAAGCATTAAGGAACTGCATGAACCAGGGCCATCTACCACCCGCCTCGCCTCCGAGAGAGGCGAGGTAGAGCTGTGCCTGGGGATGCTTGAGCCTGACAGCAAAGAAAGGCAGCTCTGGGAAAAGCTGCAGAGCTGTTGCTTTGGGGAGTAACAGCCTGCAAAGGGTGAGGAAGGGGCTGGGAGAGGGGCCGGAGGGAAGGGAGCGGGGCGGCAGCCGGGATGCACTCAGCACCCGCCACAGCCCGTGCCCCAGCACCGACACTTTGTTGTGCCAAAACCAGAGGTTGGGGGAGCCCGGGGTCCCCCCAGCACCCCAGCAGTGCTCAGCCTGGCTGGTTTGAGAGGGGCAGGGCCCTTTTTTTTGGGGGGGTAAGCTTTATGTATCCATTTGGCTCCGTGTTTCATAGCAGGTGCTCCTCTCCACGGAGTGGGACTGGGCTGCAAGTTTTTATTGGTGTGGACTCCAACTCCCAAATGCTATTTACAGGGAAATTGAAGACTGCCTTCAAAATTAACAATAGATGGCTATAAATCTTACTCAGTTACCTAGCAACTAACACAATAAAATCCTAAGGTTAAAAGGAGAAGGGTTATTTGGAGATACCTTGGGGAGAACATAATGGCCATTTGCATTCCTGGGTGGGAGAACAAAAAAAAAATTCCTGGGATATTTACAAATTAGTGTATTGATGAAGGAAAAAAGGTGAAATTACTCAGTACGGTTTTAATCTAAATACCTCAGAACTTGACAAATCTAACAAAAAAATAGTAGTCAAATGGCTGTGATAAAGAGCACTTGGAAACTGTATGGTGATCTGCAGAAATGATGGAAGGGGTTTGTTAAGTTGCTAAGCCCACTCTGTAACTGTTTCTGACATCTGAAGTGTGTGTACTGCAGAGTAACAGTGTAATAAATGCTCAGAGTGAATTTGACCAGTGTGTGCCTGATGGAATATGCCCTAGAAAAACCTACGCAGTGCAAAAAAAATTTAAAACTGAAGTAACATAGCATGATTCATCCCAGCCTGGGTTCCTGTTTTGCACGGCACAGATTGAAATTCCATATCCCCACCTCAAACTGGGGCTTATGCTCAGCCTTGTCTGCCTGCAGTAATTGCAAATCTCGAAGCCAGAATAAGCGGAAACACTGAATTGTCTCCCTTCAAAAAGACCCTTGTGGGGGCACGTTTACCCAGAAAGAAGGAGGCTTGGTGGAAGAACCATACAGTAAAATAGGTGCCTGGTCCCTAGCATGCTCCTTCAGCAGCTGTGGCACTTACAGGCATTTTTTTAAGCCCTCTTTTTTTGTTGTTGAAGGGTCTCGGACAATAACTGCCTAATAACAGCCAGACGCTTACAAACTTTGGTATACTAGATGGTGACAGGATTCACGCTGAGTTGTAATTCACCTGTGTAGCCCACTGGCAGGAGGAACCAAAAGTGGATTTCGCTCAGTCTGTTACAGCTAAATTCACCTCGACATCACAGAGGAGAGAAGTGTATGGGTCTGGCAGACAAAATGAGAGCTGCTTTCTGCCTTATCCAGTGTTTTCTGTTGATGGTACTGCTGCCCGGTGCTGGTGGTCAGAGCTGGACCGTAGGAGGCACAGGGATGTTAGAACCGATGGAGGGACGCTAAGAGCTTTCTGCAGGTTATTTTGGAGGCAATTTCATAACATGAGGCACGGTTTGCAGGACAGAAGAGCTGGGGACACTTTCCTGGAAAGACTAGCAAATTTTCCTGGCTCCATTCACAGAAGTGTTGTATCTGCCAGGTAACTCCCATCCAGAAGTGCTGGCCCACAGCTGGCGGCAGAGACTCCATGGTCTCTGTTGTCATAAGTTGTCCCCGTATTTCCCATCCCCTGGTTGCAGCTACTGCTGTGAACATGCAGCTCCTCTTCCTGGGTGCTAAGAACTGCCCACTGGGCTCGGACACAAGTGACTTCACCACTGCTATTGCTCAAGCTGATGTCCCAAAGGGAATGGAGGTCACCAGGAGAGCAGAGCCCTAATGGCGTTGCCTTTCTTCCATGTGGGGCACGCTACAAGGTGAGGCTTGGCAGAGCTGTGAGGTCGGGCAGGTTCCCTGGCACCAGGCAGGCAGAACAGCTCTGCAGCAACATAGAATCACAGGATCATTCAGGTTGGAAAAGACCTTTAAAATCACTAAATCCGACTGTTCACCCAACACTGCCAAGCCCACCATTAAACCATGTCCCTAAGTGCCACATCTACATGTCTTTTAAACACCTCCAGGGAACATGACATGGGTTTCTTCTTTCCACCTTCTGCTACCAGAAGCTGAAGTCACTTGAAGAAGAGCATTTATCTGGCCAGGAGGCACAGCTCAATGTGCATGTCAGACTAAGATGCTTTACAGGGCTTGTGACCAGACCCGCTGAGCCACAAGGGCTGACGCCGCCTGGGTATGCTGTGGCTGCTGCAGCACCTGCCCTACAGCCAGGGCTACTTTCCTGCATGGATGTCAGCCCCTGCACCACCCACGCTGTGGCTGAAAGCTAACGCAGGAGCTGCGTTTTACTTTTTCCTGAGCTCTTTGATTTTAATCATAATTATTTCTGTAGTATCAAGCACAACAGGGAGCAGGAAAGGAAGAGCATCCCTGCCGTCTCCCTCCTCTCTCTCAGCCATCCATAACTTCAAAAGGGAAAGGGGTCCACTCACAGTGCATGAATGGAGCCAACTAGGTTTTAAACTGGTGTTGTCGTGAGGAGGGCTGGAAGAAGTTTCATCTCTAGGCAGGTTTGGTTGAAATAGAAATGGGAGGGGAAGATGACGTACAGAACAATTTAAGTGACAGCAGAAACAATAATTTGTCAGACAAACTGTCTGGCATATATTATCCATGTGTGTCTGTTTCTGAGCCTATTTGACAGCAGTATCTGACACCCCCCACCTCCAAGCCGAGTCTGTCTCCTCTCAAGAGGAAGATCTACATATTTGTTAAAACAAAAATACAATACCCCCTTTTGACAGCACCTCTTGTGGTAGCACAGGTAGGGCTGGAACTCTGTTGCTGTCCCCTGCCTGCCCAGCCATGCCAGGATGTGTGCATCACCCCCTTTGAACATGGTGAGAACAAGGGAGTGGGAGTTTATTTCCTGAGAGATCTTTACTCTTGGCAGCTTTTCTGGGGGAGGAAAGAGAAGAGGAACGTTCAGGCCAGTGAGATAATGTCTCCCCTCCCTTTCCCAAATACATCCCAGAGATGATGTTCTGGCTTGGCTGTTTCCTTATGTAGATGCAGCATCTGAGCGTCCCTAAAATGTGGATTGAGTCCTGCTGACTAGCCCTTCATTCGTCCTGGATGTCTTGGGCCAGAGGGAAACCACTGTCCCTAGGAGATAGTCGGAAGCCTAAGAGTCATGAAGGACCTGACTTTGTTGGGGTCTTTGGTATCTGATTATTTTTACAGCTCTGGCTGCAAGTGATTTCCCCAGCCCCCCCCAACCCCCCCTCCAAGCACACCAGGGCAGAAGCAGTGAGCGCCCCTCTTATCTGCATCTTCTGCACTCCCAGGCTGAGCCCTCATCTCCCCGCTCCTTTCGAACATGCTGGTGCAAGTACTGACAATGCTCAGAGCCTTCCCTGCCTGTTGCCTGTGTATCGAGGAGTCCCCCACCAGCACCTGCAGCATCTACTGGAATAAAGCTGGAGGATACAAGCCGTGCAGGGTGGCAGGCAAGTTTGGTGGCCCCATGGACAGCGAGGGATAGAGGGAGGGGACCACTGTGCCTTGTTTTAAGAACCAGTTTAGGACCTGCCTCTTCATCAGAAGACTGGAGCTGTGATTCAGCACAGCCACACCTCCAAGGAATTCACCCTCCAACTTTGACTTACTTTTGCTGTTTTAAACTTATAGCAGATGTCCTCACCAGCCCTGTTATTGAGGGCACACAGCATTTCTTGCAACAGCAAAGCAATTAAAAAGGATTTGCAGGTCACCTTTAAAGCATTTCCCACAGCACGTTGAATCTTGTTATAAGTCCTGTATCCAATAATGTTTTTATTTCAGCAGTTTTAATTGGAGTTTTAAATATTCTGAATCTTATGCAAGACACCCAAAGTGCTGGAGATTTTCAGGCCCTCTCTTGCACGAGGCTTGTTTCCTGAAATCCTGCTGACCTTCAGCAGAGGTAACAGTAACTCAGCACCCCTGATACTTCTGGATCCAACATCAGATACAGCTTGCAGGTAGGGAGGTTTTAAGATGAGGTCAAACCCCAGTTTGCAACCAGTTGCCCACCATGTGACAAAACGTGTGTGTATTTGAAGAGATCAGATTGCCTCCTCCCTCCAGAGTTTATACCATATTCATGCACCACTGTAAGAGCTGGAAACTGGGAGAGAAACAGAGGAGGAAAATAATGAGGAAACATAGGAGAAGGGAGCAACGCAGGGAAGCTGGAGGGTTTGGGAAGGGTAGCAACCACAGAAAAACAGAGCAGGGAGGGATGGCAGTATTTTCTCACTGGCATGAAGAAAGCCTGTGAAAAGAAAAGTTTCTCCATGATAAAATTCCCTGGGTTTGGTGTGGTAGGTTTTTTTTAATTATTATTTTTGTTGTTGGTGGTTTTTTTGGGGTTTTGGGGTTTTTTTGTTTGCATTGTTTTTTGTTTTTGTTGTTTGTTTTTGTTGTTGGTGTTTTTTTTTTTTTTAAGAAAGCCTAACATTTATGGGAGGAAAGACTGAAAATCTCCTTGAAACTTTTTGCAACCACACAGCTCCGACTTATTTCAGTCTCCTAGAGAGGAAGACACAAGTGAAAAATTGACAAAAATGAGAAATGATTAAACAAAAAAAAAAATATTATCAAAGCGTTACAGTTTTAAGCAGCTCTGAGGCAGCAAGGCAGAGGAACAAAGGGGCAGGGAAGGAGGGGAAGGAGATGACAGGCTCTGCGAACAACCACAACCACGGGGTGAAGCTGTGAAATGCTAATGGCGAAGCTGCTCCATCCCCACTGGGGACAAGTTTCCGAGGACCCCTGTGCTTCGCGAGGCGTGTCTGCTGCTCCCCCTTCTCTCCGTGTTTCATTTTGCTCTGCCTCGCACCAGATGTGCTGTTTGATTGCAACCCCCCAGGGGTACGGGCTGGTTGTTGGCTGCGGGGATCCCTTTATAGTACATCGTATACATGACAAGAGCTGGCTGGTGCGTGGGCTGCCCCTCGCCCCCCCGGCTCCCTGCCCCACAGGCCCACCATTAGCTCTGGGAGGACCCTGAGCTCCGCGTGTGTAACAGGTGCTTTGCATCCCAACCCGGCATCTAGGCTGCAGGTAGGGTTTGCATCCCTGCGTTTCTCCTGCTCATGTTGGTGGACTAAATCCGTTCTCTACGAGGAGAGGACCAGGAGCCCAGCCTGTTTGCGTATGCAGCGCAGCTGCAAGGTGCTCAGAGGCGTAGCTGCAGCGCCTGCCCCTTCAGCACTGCAGAAGCCTCCCCCGCTCTTCGGGACGCCCGGTTTATGAACACCCGGGCTCTGGAGCGTAAGGGGCGCCCTGCGGTGCTGGCCGAGCGCGGCGGGGCCGCAGCCAGCGCCAGGAGGGGCGGCGGAGGGTCGTTAACTCTGAAGCGGAGTGACGGCAGCGGGCGCGGGCGGGGGGCGGCCGGGCTCTCCCGGGGCGGTGCCTGCCGGGCGGGGGGCGGGGTGAGGGGCGGGGGCGGCGCGCGGAGGGGCGGCCGCCGGGGGGGGCGGGCCGGGGCGGCCGCTGCCGCGCACTCGGGCTGGGCTGCGCTGGGCTCCGCGGAGCGCGGCGCTGCCATGTTCGGCCGTGGCTCCCGCAAGCGGCTCTCCGGCCGGTCGGTGAGTGCCGGGGCCGGGGGGATCGTCTCCCTTCGCCCCCCGCCCCGCCCCGCGACAACCTGTGGCTCCGTCCCGCCGCCCGCTCCGGCGGCGCCCCCGGCGCTGTGCGTGCGTCCCCCCCCGCCGCCGCCCGGTGCCCCTTTCCCGGGGGCGCCCCCGGCTCCAGCCCCGCCGCGCTCCCTCCCCTGCCCCTCCTCCCAGCCGTGCGGTGCCCCCTTTCCCCACGGGTACCCCCTCTCCCCGGGCGGGCCCCCCGCCGCTGGGTGCGCACCCCCGGTCCCCCCCGTCCCGCTGCCGGCGGCCGGGGCTGACTTCCGCGCTTCCTTGCAGCTGACGGCGTCGGGGGAGCCGGAGCGGGGCCAGCCCTGCACCACCTGCGGGGACCAGTGTCCCGGCTTCGCCCTGCACAAGTGGAGGTAAGGCCCGGCGAGACCCCTGTCCCCCATCCGCCCACTCCTGTGGGCAGTGGGACCCCGGCGGGTCTCCCTCCAGCTCTGCCTTCGCAGGGTTTTTGCGGCTCCCTCCCCACCCTGCGCGTATCTGGGGTGCAAATGTGGCTTTTTGGGGAGCACTTGCGTTAGCCTTACCCATGTTGCCCCCCCTGGCTGGCGGCTCCTGAGCCACAGGTGGGTTTGTTGGCCCCGGCCAGCAGCACAGGTGTGCCTGTGCCCGCCGCCGGTGCGGGGCGCAGCAGGAGCCAGACCTGCGACTGGGGTAACTGGTTTGGTAATTACCACCTTGCAGCCGCGGTCAGGGGCTCATCCTGCTGCCGCGGGTCCTGCCGAGGGCTGGAGCCAGCCTTGCCTGGCGGGGACAGGCTGGGCTGGGGACGTGCCGTGGGGGCTGCAGGGTGCCCTGTGCTTTGCAGCAAACCGTTGTGTGAAACTCCTGCCTCCCCCCCCCGTGACACCAGGCTGGGATTTATCCCCTTTCAGTGATGCCAGGCAGAGATTTAGCTATTAAAATGGGTGAGGCATGTGTAAAAATTAACAAGTATTTTTGGCTATTTCTGTTGCGTCTCTTTACAACGCTGACGGTGCTGGTGCCTACGAGGCAGAGCGAGCCCTGGCCTCGTGCTGGACCAGCCCCTTCTCCCCTCCTGGCGTTACGCAGCCTAGAAACATGTTCTTGCTCATGGGTGATCTGGGACTTGGCCGTACTAAATCTGTGCTGTGGGCTCTGGGAGCTGGTGCGCACTTAATAGGCCAGGGAGCCCTTGGCGACCTTTTAACCTTATTTTATAGGGTATACCCTTTTCTCCAGCATCTGCCATGCTCGGCACTCCTCCCAGCTCCTGCCCTACTTCTCAGAGCTGTGTCTCAGCAGATTAAAGCATAGGGTCAGAGCAGGAAGGGGCACTGATTTATTCCCGTCGAGTTGTATTTTAAGCTTCAGCCTTGCAAATCATTGTTCCCAGTGGCGTTTGCTCCAAGGTGCAATGGGGTGGGGTCCATGGGCTGCCGTCTGCCTTGAGGGATGTGCAGCAGCAGGTGGGGCTGGCCATGGTCCTCCAGTCTGGCCTTGGTCCTCCAGCCTGGCCTTCCACAGGTGCTGGTGGCACATCCAAGTGCACCATGTCCCACTTCAGACCTTCGGAAGGTGAAGGTGTCCTTTCCTCCTAGGCTGCAGGAGCTGTGGTCTCCTGACACCCTCCCAATGATCTGAATCTGCCACGTTAATAGATTGATAAGGTCACTTCTGAGTTGTCTTCTTTTCAGGGCTTATAAAAACTTCTGTGAGCTGTCCCAGGTTTCCTTGTGTTCTTGCAGAACCAATTGATAATGCTTAAAAGTGTCAAGGACAGCTTTCACATGTACGATGAGAAGAAAAGTCATGGTCACCAAAACTATTTCTCCTCTGTTCCAAGGACTTATGAGGTGCTGTGGTTTGTGTTTCATTATGTCAGAGGGTGCAACTCTCCAGTGGCTCGTGAAGAATTGAGTGATTTTGATAACATCCCATCGAAGGCCAAATGGCCCAACAGAAGAGACACCCAGCTGCTTGGGGAATGTCAGTAGAGCGGTGCTGCGGCTCGCTTCAGGTTGTGCCCTCAGCACTGGCATGCTGTGCCTCTTGCACAAATCCTGCAAAACCCCATGTGCAGGAGGAGGTGGAGCAGGAGGCTCCTTTTCTTCTTGAGAGACCCTGGACACAGGCAAGGATTTGGGCTAGAACAGTGTTGATTATTCCAGCAGCCTTTTCTTGGAAAGGATAGGGGTCACCTCCCCCAGGGCAGGAGGGGGATGGGGGTTCCTTCGGGTATGAGTGGGGGTCAGCACCCAGAGTCATTGCAGCTGATGTGCCCCAGGTTTGCATCCCAATGAGTGTGCAGGCGATGCCAAGTTAGACCTTACACCAGGTGGGAGCAGTAGGAGCTGAGAGCTCTCCTACACACACTCACGTTTAATTGCCATGATATAAGAGTGATTAGGCAATTAAAACAAATAAAGGCAACCTATTTGCCAGAACACAACAGAGAGGAAGTGCATTCATTTTTTATTAGCCAGTGATCTATTAATGCCAGGGTCATGTAAGTGGGCAAATTATTAATAGTAGTTCTGTAGGTTGTACACGTGCTGAGGAGCCTGTGTCCTCTGTGTGTGAGGTGGTGTAGCCAGCTGCTGCTGAGGATGCTCACTGGCACCTGAATGTGCAGAATGAGATTGGAGGAGAACAAGGGTTTGCAAGGAGATCCACAGATTAAGGATCCAAACCCAGATCAATTAACCACTGGAGATTTGAAAGCCTTTTTAGAATCCTTTCGCAGAGTTTTGCTGATAAATGTAAATGTGACTTTTTTTGCGTCGAAGATGGGAACTGGTGATATGCTTTGGGGAGAAGGAAAAGAATTTATGAGCTTACAGGCACTGAAAGTACTGCTGATACAGGCATTTTCGTATATGTAATTATGCAGGACCACGTATTTTCTAGTTACCTGTGATTTTAGGTGTGATCTGTGCGGCTACTCCATCAAGCAGGCAAATTGCTTCGTTAGACGCCAAAGATTTCTGTGCCCGTGCATTCCCTTAAAAGCCACTTTTCTCAGATGGGGAGATAGCTTTGAGTGTTGGCTGAATTTATCATTCCTGGAAGCACATGCATACTTCTAGAGACAGGGAAGCCACTCAAAAATAAATTGTATGCTGCAGAACTGTTTTCTTTTCAGAATAAAGCTGGTCTGTCTACTGTAGGTGATGTGCAAAAAGAAGATGGGAGGGGATTGCTAAATAATAAAAAGACGTCCCTGGGTTTAAAGCTTGTTTTTTGAATCATCTTAAATTTGCTGTGAAATTATAATCTCAAATTCAAGGTAGTGGGTGAATTACCCTGTAAAGGTGTTGGTATATTTAAGACTATTGTGGTGGAAGCAGGGAGGTGAAAACACCCGGTGTTACAGGCACGGTTAAACCAGAGCCCGCTGCCTGTGTCTTACCCCCTCAAAGCTCTCAGGCCTCCTGTGTGCCACAGACCTCTGCCTCTTGTAAGGCAGAAATTCAGGTTTTGGGTTTAAATCATTTAGCCCCAAAGAGGAGAAATAAAGTGGTTTGTCTGCAAAGGTTGAATCCCATCACCTCGGCAGTGATGTCTGCGAGGATGTGGCTATCGACCTGTAACCAGTGTAACCCAAATTTCTCGTGGCCTGAACAGCAAAATGACTCGTTCCTCTAATCAGGTCGCTTGCTTTTATGGTAGGTTGTCAGTAAAGTACGTAAGGACTGAAAAATTCATCTGTGTGGGCTGCAGTCTGGAGGATGGAAACTGGGTGTACATAACCAAATCCTCATTAATACAGGTCGATACTTGAAAGGTGGCTTTGTGTGGAAAAAGTGAAATCAAATTCAATAAAAATCTCGCAACTCCTTAGGAGCCCAGTTGCTGTTTTCTAATCAGATCTGCATTACGTTAGACTGTGTGCCATTCAGCTTGTTAACAAGCTTTGGCATTAAATAAAGCTGTCACTGGAGTTTGGTGACTGAATAGCCATTAGGAGTGTCTTTTGCATAATGTCTTGCAGAGAAAAGCCTTCGAGGGAGGTGGTCTGAGAGGAGGGAAGGGAATTTATAACCTAGTCCTGGTGCAATTAGTGTGAATATGCAAACCTTAAAGGTGACAAATGGTTGGCAGCTCCAGGAAGGGAGTGAGTGGCTTTTGCTGCTGTTAAGCCTACTGTGAAGAACTAATTTTGGATTTACTCTGGGTGAAGTAAAATTACAGCTTTAGTACTGTATTTAAAATAGCGGATCCTTCGTGTTGGAAGATTGGCATGTGTTTAGCACACAGAGGCACTGTTTGTTGGCTTCTTGAGAAAGCCTTGCAAAAAATGATACTCTTGCAATTCAACAGAACTTGCTGTCCCCTGCTTTCTGCCTTCTCCTCGAAAAACACCAGCTAAAACTGGAGATGCAGGACACCTAAATCCCGAGGTGGTGTTTGCGCTCTGGTTTGAGGAGGGAGGATGTACCACCTGGTTTGCAAAGCCTGCAGAGGCAGTGGCATGCGGCTGATTTCAGAGGGAAGGCATTCAGATGCTGTGGCAGATAAGATAATTTTTAAAATACTGTCTGAAAATCTTTGGAGAAGTCTTTGTTGCCATAGTTATTCTCCTGGTTTGCAGAAGCATTTAAATAACAGTAACAAACATGACATAAAGATGAAGACTGGCTTATTGGGGTTTTAGTTTGTGTGAGATTGTTTCACCTCTTTTCTTGGAGTCTCCTTTTTTCTTGCATATACTGCGTAATCTTTGTCCCTCAAAATCACATTTTGGTGGGGAAGAGATCTGCTTCTCTTCATGCGTTGCTGTCACATGCCATGGTCTTAATATCAGTGGTGTGTGTTTGTACAGCCCACGGTGCCTGGCCCTTACCTTCCAAGGAAAATTTATGTGACTGTGGACTTAATATCGAATATTACTAGATATTAACAAGTGAAGTTTTGGTGCATACGGTTGTTTCAAACATTTATTTGTTTCCATAGCTCAGCATCTCGCTATAGTCTACTGCAGTAAGTCCCACAGAAGTCTGATCTCATCTGGCCTTGGTTGGGTCTGAGAGCACCTGCAAGGACAAACTTCCCAGGAGAGACCACTTGGAGATCCCAGATGATACAAGATCAGCCCAAAGGGTTGTGATTGACCACTAGGTCACAAAAACCTATGGACGAGGCTCAGCTGATGGACAAGGAAAAAGAGATGTGTGTCTGGGGATGGTGGCCTGGTAAATGAGATGGATGACCAGAAGCCCAGAGGTGTTTGATGTTGCTGGGTGATGGTGGGTAGGTCACTTTGCAACTCCTGTCTCTGCCTTGTTGACTGTAGGCAGGGAGTTGCTAGTGGCAGTGGGTGTTTGTTTGCTTTGTGTGTTTGTCCAGTGCCCGGCGCGATGGACATCGTCTGCTTGTGTGTGGTGAGCAATGAGAAACTCTGTGTGTTTGCAGCCTCAACCTGTGTTTGCCTGGTGCTAGCCCTGCCCGCGGGAAGGACATCCCAGCAGGCTTGCATACGCATCCCGGGGCACATTTGAGTCTCCAGGTTGATGCCTGGTGCTTCATCCAAAGAGCAGAAACAATAATATTTGTAACGCAGCATGTGAATGAATAACACCAAATTCTGAAGCATTTGTTTCTACTTTAAAAAAAAAAAAAAGTACAGATTATTGCTTCCATATGTTTTCAGCATTTTTCGTAGGTTATGTATCTTTCACACACACGCTCCCAGCTTTTTCCCTTTCATGAATAACACACTTTGTGCGCCTCTCTCCTTTAGGATTCAGATATTCCACACTTCCTTGCATGTTTATTTGAAAGGCTTTGGAGATGTGAGAATAGCAATACGTTATCTTGAACGGGCTTATGTCTGTATTGCTGCCACAGTGAACTGTACCAGGCCCGGTGGGTTTCAGCAAATTTTTCATTTTGCAGTGGGGAACCTGCTGAAATAGGCAAAACTCCGTCGGTGCGGTCCATGCCGGTGTTCCTGAGGCACTGCAGAGGGGCCAAGCAGGCTGCTGTTCCCAGGGGTGGGTAGGAGTCACCTGTGTCCCAAGGATGCTGTCATCCTGGTGGAGGGGATGAAAAAAAAATCCAAAGTGTTTTTATTCTGCTGATTGTAAGCCTTTCACAAAAGGTTTGGTATTCTTAGCTTTTTTTTTTTTTTTTTAGTGGTTTGGGTTTGGGGTATTTTGGGGGGGGTTGGTTTTGGTTTGCTTTTTCTGTTTTGTCATGAGCAGTTCAGGAAGGAGAAGTTGTTCCCTGCCAGGTTACTTATTGACAAAGTCATTGTCCTTCGGCCTCTGTGCCCAGGGTGATGTGGTACGAGTGGCTGCTCTGCATGCTGCAGCTCAGTGCCGGAGAATGCTGGAGCATCCACTTTGCTTGGCATAAATGACCTCAGCTGTCCTATTTACTCACACCTGTGAGATTAGGCACTTGTGTAAGTGTCTGAAAAATCAGGGTCTGCTTTTTCTTTGAGTTTTCAACCCCTGTGGCAGTAGGTAGAGAGCAGGGTAACTAGTGGTGGCTCGTGCTGCTGCCACCCTTCCCACAGCATCTCTGCAAAGGGCAGCCGGGCCATCGGGGTGGGGCTTTGGGTGGGTTGGAGTGTGGGGATGAGCTCCCTCCCGCCCTGGGACAATTTATCTGTTCATAAATGTCAAGCACACAGTTGCAACCAGTTTTTTGGCCTGTCCCTTCCGCGTCTTCATGCCCTGCTGCTGAAACAGCACTTAAACCAGCCAAGACTGATAAGGTGTCCTGTTTGTGTTGGCTGAGGGACACACTATCCGCTGTAACAGAGCATTACAGTATCGGAGGCGGTGTTGTCCCTGGCAAAAAGCCTAAAATAAATTCTTTAATTTTTTGATTGTGATGTACAAAAGAGCAGGTGAGGTATGTATTTGTTTCCGGGCAAGCCTGGGGAGCCTGTTTGAAGTCCTTTACAAGCCACTCAGGATTGTATTGCAAGAACTCAAAGGAGTTTGAGATGCTTCTTGATTAAATTTCAGCTGAACACAGAGCCCTAGTCTGCAGCTGCTTTAACTGGAGTTGCTCTGCAGCCGGCTCAGCCCTGCTCCAGCGCAGCTGAGCTGCCGGCAAAAGCCAAAAAAGCAGAATTTCTCCTAGAGAAAGTGCCGGGTATATTTTCTGTCTGTTTTAAAGCAGCCTCGTGCAATTCTAGTTTTGTGAATGGGGTTAAAGTCACTAATGACGTGTTGTGGGTTTTTTTGGGGGGTTATTCTGTTCCTGGAGTGATAGTGAATGACACTGATGATGGAGGGAGCGCGGCGGACAAACACCAATTGCTGACTTTACCTGATAGTTACTCCTAGACCAAACAAAAAGTTGTTGGTGGGGTTTTTTTGCACCTTTGGAAAAGTGACTATAGCTGCTCCTTAGCGTGCAAAGAGCGATGTGTTATCTGCCTGTTGTGAACGAGTGGGGCTTGCTGTTGTGAAGGCAGAACAGTGGCTGGCAAGTGCTTTCCCAGTACTTTTGCCACTGGGCTGTGCTGGTGGACACTGACAAAGCAGGGGTCCCTCACAGAGCCTTTCGGGGTGGCATTGCCTGAGACAGACCTGCAAAACTCAGAAGCAGGGTGGGTTGGCTTGCAGCGGGGATCTCCTTCAAGCAGCCCGTCGGTGCTGGAGGATGCGGTTATGGATTTGGTTGCTGCATAGGGTGTGATTTTGATTTAGTGGGATGTGGCAAACTGATTTAACAGCTCTGTGCTGCTGGGTGCATAAGGTCCTGAGCTCCCTGTGCATACCCCCCGAAACCCAGGGTAATGGGTTAAATCGGTTATTGAAGCCTCTGCTGAGCTGAGGAGAGGGAGGAGGTGGGAGGTGGTGGGTTGCATCGGTCCCATGGCATGCAAAGCTGGGCTGTCATCCCTGCCCTTGGCATCCCCATCCACTTTCTGAGTTTTACTGCCCTACCATGGCCTCAGCCCTCTCTGTCCTCTTTGCTGGCTCCAGAGGAGTGCGCAGAGCCCGCTGTCCCAGTGGGATGTGTCCCACCAGAGAGCGCAGAGCCCCGGCGGTGCTGCGTGCGGCTGTGATCGCCTGTCCGGGGCATGCGGCACGTGTTCGGCAGGGAGGGAAAACTCCTACTCCTTTAGTAGAGGGTTTGCAACAGGCCTTTGTCACGAGTGCAGTGCGGCGTGAAAGAAAAAGCTCCTGGCCACCAATTTGGAAAGAAAGCCGAACTGGATGGATAAAGGCTGGTACCAGAGATCCTTGGCTGGAGGGGGCCAGGGTGCAGCTATTCGGGCGCCCCAACGAGCGCTGCCCTCCTCTTTGTTGCTCTCCATTGTAGAGGGCTGTTCAGTGCTTTCAGGAGTTTTTTTGGGGGGATTGTTCCCTTTCTGTTTGTCTTTAAGAAATCAATCTGCAGTCTTTTTTTTTTTTTTTAAAGACATTCTTCTCCCCGCCCAGTAATCCATCCTTATTACACCAGTGAGTCACTCTACAAATAATCAATTGCATTTTCATTGTCTGGCTTGTAAGTCTATCACCAGGCTTAAGGATGGCCGCTAGTATCAGCTGAGACCTTTGGCAGATGGTTTTGCAATTTGTGATGCTCATTTGGGTATTTGCTTTTTTTCTCTGATGAATAATCTCCTAGCCGCGGTGGGGAAAAGCTGGGCTGGGGGCTCTTCCCTGCGCATGCAGTATCTCTGTGGTCACTATCTAATGTTGGAGGAATTTGTAACATTAGCAGAATTGTCTGATGCGAGGAAAACTAATTTCAGGGTTAAGCCTCTTGAGCATGGCTGTAAAGAACCTTTTTCTCATGGGCTGTCGTGTCCTCGCAGGCTCCGGGCATGCGTCCGTGCAGCCCTGAGGTGGCTGCTGGCCACAGCCTTGCTCAGGTTCATTGATGCTGGGGCCGAGAGGCGTATATAAAATTCAGGGTGCTCCTCTCTGCTGCTGGAGGGGCTGTTTCTTTTCTTCCCCTCTGTGGTTCTTTGCTCTCTGCAGGGTCCTGATGCTGGAGCTTAACACTTTGAGAGCTAAGTATTACAATTATTATTCTTACCATGGAGGGGGAGGCACTTTGTACTCAGCCATCGCAGCAAATACTTCATCCCCTATCAATTGCCCTTGTGCAGATGCTGCCGCCGTGGTGATAAAAGACATAATGGCTGCTCTTGCTGATAAGGGGAGTATATAAATATAATTATTGAAATCCCTACGCAGAGCCTGTGGATGGATGGATGGAGGAGAGTTCCTCTCCCTGCGAGGGATTTCTCTTGCTCTGGAGCCCCTCGAGAGTGGGACCGCTCATCCCAGTGCTCTCCCCGCCGGCTGCAGCTTCTGGCAGCCGAGATGGGAGCTGCTTGGCCACAGCTGGGAGCAATTAGTAAAAGATGTCTTCCCCACACACACACTTTCTTTCCTCCTCCTCTTCTCCTTGAAACGAAGACACGGGTCCCCGGGGAGCCAAGAGCAAAGCCCTGAGCAGCTTGGGTTTGAGATGTTCCTGGGCCGGCTCAGAGGTGGCCAGTGCTCGATGCAGTTGCACCCCAGTAGCAGGGTGCAGGTCTAAGGATCCAGCCCATCCTTGCAGGAAGCATACTGCAGCCAAGGAGCCAGATATTATTTAGATCAAGCCAACAAAAAAATATTTCCATGGCAGCAGTAACCATAGGAAACCTCCCCAGCATGTCTTGGGTGGTTCTTGTTTCCTTGCCTTCAGCTGTTTGCTTTGCAAGCAGCACAGGGGTTGCAACTGCTCCTCACTTGTGGTGCCACCAGGAATGGCTGGTGAGCCTGGCTGTCCCCTCCACGCCTGTCCCCAGGGGCTCAGCAGCCGAACTCCAGGATGCATTGCTGCTCCTGGTTTTCTCTTGTACTCTAGTTGGTAAAAAGATGCTTTCAGAGGCTTCTTTAGGCACCCTAAAGTCTCAAAGACACCTTTTTACCTTGTGTCAGCTCACAAAAGCGTGTTTGATCCTTAAATACCCAAGGCATGAAAGTGAATTGGCTCCCAGGGTCCAATTCTTCTTCCTTTCTATAGCGTCTTAGAAAGATGCTTTTATATTCCCTCTGGCTCAGCTAGTGATGCTTGGCCTTCAACCAAGACAGGGAATCTAGGACAAGTATCCCTGAGAAGAGCAAGATGAAAAGTTACTAAAATATACCAACATTTTGTTGGGAGAAATGCGGGTAAAGGATTGCATTTAAAAAAATTAAACTGGAATATTTTTGATCAGCTTCATGCGGACATGTTACAGGAGGGCCTAAGAGGAGGGTTGTTTTTCCTGGGTATTGCTGCCTCTTAGGAAATCGAAGCCGTGAAGGGAATACAAATGTTGGAAATGGAGAGGGTTTGCAGTGAGTCGGGGAAGGGATGGGGAACCAGTTGTGCCGGTGTGGCTGTGCTGGTCGACAGCCAGCTCATCCGCCGACGGGGATGGGGTGGCTGCGTGGAAGCACCCGGGGGCCTGGGCATCGCTGGAGGCTGCACCCATGGGTGCTGGGACCCCAGCGACCCCCTCCCGCCCTCCGAGGGCAGTGTGGAGGTGCACCCACCTCACTTTGTGGAGCAGATGGGTCCCGCTTGTGGAGCTGAGGTGTTGCACAGAGACAGGTTAAAAAAAGATGTCTCCTTCTGCGGGAGCGCGAAGTGGAGGGGGGAGAAAATACATTGTGATGCCAATAGCTGGGATTTTGATGTCTGAGTGCCATGTGGCGCTGCTCTGTCCTCCCCCAGCCGTTGGGTGCTTGTTGTGGCAGGCTTTGCTCCGTGAGGGAAGACCCAATTGGTCTTGGACCCATCTGCCTTGGGTGGAGGTGGCCCCCTTGGCAGAGATGCTGCTGGGCTTATAACCTGCCCTGGCTCTTTGCAGATGATTTAATCCTTGTGTTTGCAAACCCCACAACTCTACGGAGTCAGGCTTTTGCTTAAGATGACGCCACGTTTGAAGAAGTGGCAATTGGGGCAGAGACAAGGCTGATTCCCTTCCTCTGCTCACCTGCCAAATGGCAACGCTCCGCATGGAGATGTGCCCGTGCTGTGTTAAATCTGCATTTGATGCCTTAAAGGCCAGATGCTGTAAAGGCAGCCCCTTTAAATGTCAGATTTGAGAAGAGCTGGAACATGAAAAGACTATAAAAGTTAATATTCTTAAGTCAGCTTTGTGAGGCGTAGCTTGGGTTTTTAATATCAAGTGCATAATTTATTACAAGTTGTAGCAGTTTCAAATACATATATTTGAATACGTTTTAATAGTATCTTTCCTTCCAGTAGCAGGGACAATGCCGCTTTACAAAAGAAAAATGATTTCATGTTGCCATGTGATAGTTTCAGCTTGTACACCTAGTAGATGTGTGATTTGCTGAAGTATGAAGGCTATCTGATAAATGCCTGAATAATAAAGCTATATTGTTTGTTCTGGTTTCCCTTTGCTGTTTTCAATTGTATAAATAAAACATTTTAACACCATACTCTGTGCAGTTCCAGCCCAGACTATTTACTTTCTGCCGATGCAACCTATAGGAGACATGAATTTTTCAGTCTGACAGGAGAAACCCGGTGGCATTAGTGTTGCATGTTGCTCTCAAAATGATCAAACGTGATTTTAGTAAGTATTTTGTCCAAGGTAAAGTTACAAGTATTAAAAAAATAAATAAATAATAAACCTTTTTAAACAAAGAAGCATTTGTGTCCATGTACAGCAGAGGGCACTCGGCATCGCTGCTCTGGGAGGCTGCTGCTCCTGGCTGCCTGAAGGGTGAAAAAAACAAAACACATCACTCTGCTTAAATTATATTTTGCAGAAATGAAATTCTCTATGTGTGTGTTTGCTTATATATGTGTGTGAGCGTGTATATATAAAGACATGGGGTGGCATATATATAAAAATAATCCCAGCACATAATATAAAACTTAAATGTTCGTAGTGGTTGCTGAAGTTGGATGAAGCGCATGTTGTGTTGATTAATGCTCAGCCTGGTGTTACGTTAAGCTTCAGAGGGGATTGAAGCATGCTGAGAGGGGAAAATGAAGAGGCCCCAGCTAGTGAAGGGTTGCAATCTTCCTCCTCCTTGCAAAGACACGGAGTCTGGAGACATCTTACGATGTTGGGAACTACCCCAAGTCAAGGAAAGGTCTTGAAAGACGAATAATATTGGAGTATGTGGGATTATGAATCCTTCATTCTAGAAAAGCAGCAGCACACGTGGGGCTGGGGGGTTTGGGGCTGGACTTCACAGT
Source organism: Falco cherrug (assembly GCF_023634085.1). NCBI lineage: Eukaryota > Metazoa > Chordata > Aves > Falconiformes > Falconidae > Falco > Falco cherrug. Next base: position 16,465,811 of record NC_073700.1, on the reverse strand, counting down.
GCTGTGGTCTTATTCCTGGCTGTACAGAGGGTTTTTGTGAAAGTCCTTGAGATGATTCTTATCCTCACCTTAGGCGTTATCAGCTCTTTCAGAAAACTTAAAAAATGGTGAGTTTGGTGGCTGAAGCAGGAAGCAGCCCTGGCCATGGGGTGAGGCGGCAGGAATGGATGCTGGCTGGAGCATCATTAAATGGAAGATGAAATGCCGGCTTGCTAGTGAGGGACCCCATCCTGCAAGTACAGAGTGCTTAATTGTCCAGGGCCACTCATGGAGACTGTGGCCTCGCCTTGTGTAATAAGGTTTTTTCCAACAGAAATGGACTTTTTTTTTTTTTTTTTTACCCCCCGTAACTAATTGCACAGACACTACTAAGACGTGTTTCTCATTGAACTCTCAGCACGCCTTTTGTTTCTTTTAAGAAAGAATAAAGAACTGCAACGCCAAGTCCGTGCTCGGCTTTTGGCTTTGCTGTGGCACTGTTAAAATATTCAGAGCAGCTTGATTTTGTGCTGTGCTTTGGGATGATGTGTTTTCTGGTGAAACTGTATGATGCCATGCTGAATTTTCAGATTTTAGTCATTAACTCAAGAGGAATTGGGATTTCTTCTGTCTCCCCCAGCAAGCTGCTTGGATTGGGTTTAATCTAAATCTCTCAAAGCAGTGCTCCTGCAACACTGTTGTATAAAATATGGGGCCCGTAACGAGAGTGAGAGGGCACGTGGTTCAAGATAACCAGTTTATGCAAAATACACATCTGGGTGGATTTTGCTACTGAGTAGCTGTGGACTCTTAATGATCAGAGAAATACGGAAATGTTGGAGGGGCTTTGTAATAATGGGCACTAATTAAGATGAAATGGATTTGGGTGGTAGGGAGTAATCCAAGATTACAATAATAAGGGGTTTTTTTCAGTAGCCCCTGCTATTTGGGAGGGCAGCAGAGCTCCTTGTTATAGGGCTTAAAACAGCCTCGCCATGGGATTGTCGCAAGCAGCGTTTGCCCTTGCCTAGTTATTTCACAAGAGCCTGGTACAGCTAAGACGTGAAATACGTGAGTAATTTCAAGGGTACAAGCTGGCCTGTGTGCTGTAAAGCACCTTCTCACTAGGATAAAAATGCTGTTATATTGATGTGCCTGGATAATTGCTTTTCTTGAAGTGTCCCTGGAGCCGGGCTCTGGGAAAGGGCTGTTTTGTCCTGTTACAGCGATTCCTGCATTGCGTGTTTTGGAGCTGTGAGAGCAGCCCGGTGCTGCCACCACCAGTTAGATGCTCCTGCCTGGGATGGTGGGCTGGGAGATACTGGGAGAACGCTACTGGGAATGAACTCTTGCAGCTCTGGAATTGGGAGCAAAAGCAAGACGCAGCACCACAGCCTGAACTGCAGGACCCCAGTCCTGCCCCACCAGCTCCAGGTTTTTGGGCTGGAGCAGACGTGCGGAGCCAGGCACGCTTCTGCTTGTGCTGCTTGGCTTTTCCTCTCTTGTAAGGCTTCACTGGTCTTTTTTCAGCACTGACCGTGCCACAAAGCACTGAACTTAGCACACACCAAGTGCTTCAGGCCCCCATCTCCTTGGGACATGACGGTTATGAGATGTTTTGCAGGCTTGCTGTCGTTAAAGGAGATTTGGCAACACGTAGCTCGAAAGGCTGCGTTCATAGGCAGCCCAGCCTTGTGTGAGAGACGGGTGAGCCTTAAGGCTCACCTTAGCCAATGTCAATAGAAATGAAACTACTTAAATACACAGTTAAAATATGTTGTTATGTTAGCATGTGGACCTCCGTGCAAGATTGCTCCTTAACTGTATCCATTAAAGGACCCCCATGGAAGAGATGTAGGAGGCTGGTAAAAAAAATTCCCGGTCTTAACTGCTTATTTGCTGCCAAGTGGATTTGGCACTGAGGCAAAAGGCACCTGGGCTTGGGGTATTTCTGTCAGCTTTGTGTCTCCGGAACTTTGTAGGCAGTAAGAAAAAACAAGTTAAAAAGATGCTGCATGCTTCCTTGAAGGTGATGAAATCCAGCTGCCCTGTCTGCTGGCTTTTCTCTTCCGTGCGGTCGCGACCCGTGCCCCAGCCGTGGCAGCAGGGATGTTACCGATGGCTAGCACGGCACTGTGATCCAGGTCGGCCGTCTTCCTGGGCTTTTCCAGATGATCCGGGAACTTGAGTAGTTCATAAAAGGAGCGAGTAGCCAAACGGACCAATAAAAGGAGTTTGTGGAAAGGCCCAATATATTTTATGAAGAAAGAAATGGATCCTCTAACGTGAGGGTTGTGTCTTGTAAAATTTTGCAGGGCTGCTAGCGCTGTGAAACGCTGGCTTTCTGCTCCAGCCGCTCGCTTCGAGCGCATGCAGGAACTATGTAAACTTTCTGTTTGGCCTGAGCTCTTCCAAGTCTGGGATGAAATCCTGGCCCTGGGGAATGCACTGGGAGACGTGCCGTGAATTTCCCAGGGACCTGGACAGTGATCCTCAGTGCCAGACCTGTGATGACAGCCTTTGAATAAAAACTGTCTGGCCTTTGCAGGGCATTTTAGGCAAGGTAAAATATAGTTTTACATCTTCTTGATGCTCTTCAATGGCAACAACTGCAGCTAGAAGGATGAAATTTGGCCTGACGGTGGTTCTCACTGGGAAACGCCTTTGTGTGATCCAGGAGGTTAAGCCGTTTGGATGTGGGTGATGGATGAGTTCGCAGCGGCGGGACAGTGCGTGCACACGCAGCATTTCTAACCATGGTAACCCAACGAGTGAAATTTCAGCCCAGCACAGAGGGCAAGCAGAAGGCTGATCAATGATTTAAATCCCACCCCCCAAGCTGTTTAAAGAGCTTGAAGTGGGCTGTGGCACGGGGAGCTGGGGTGCCTGCCAGCCCAGGTGGATTTCATGCACTGTCTGTAGCTGCAGAGATCACCTCTCCCCGTGCTACCCCGAAGCCCATGGGATGGGCAGGCATCAAACAAGGCACAGCATCCTTGGATGCTGAACCCCTTCGTACCATTGAAGGGAAAGGCAGGCAGTTGCAAGAAATCAGAAAATGGGGATCTTGCTACCAGTTCAGTGTTTTGTATGCCTGTACACAGGAACGTCTGCAGCTTCAACCTTGATGCTATCTGACCTGTGAGATTTTTAAATAAATCTTTTCAGTATTCTCCTTGTGCAGTTTGAATTTGTTCTGATGGGCTGCAGAGATGGGGTGGAGTTCAAGCTAGGCCTGACTTTCTCAGTTGATAAAAATTTGATATCATTCTTCTATCTTGGCTCAAAAAGGGCAAAGCTGCAGAGCTCAGCTAATCTTACGAGATCTGTGTCTTTTTGATCTGACAGTTCTTGAAGATAGTTTCTGCTGCATCCAGGCTTTAAAATGGGGTAATTTCCCAATTTCCAACCTGCAGTTAAAATTTGGCTTCAAATCCAATCTCTCAGCTCCTAAATACCAAACAGGGACAAATTTTGGACTGTCCCCCCTCTGCAAAATGACTGCAGAGACGATGCACACCACTGCGTGGCCTTTTGCTGCGCCAGGGATGGGATGACTCCGATTGCAACCAGTGCTAACAGGAGGGTCCAGATTTTAGAGAAATGGCATTACATTTCCCAATCGCTGGAAGTCTTTACAGTCAAGTACCTTTAGGGATGGGTTGGTCATTCCCAACTCTGGGGAGCTGCTTGTGCTGAGCTCTCCTCCTCGCTGGGGTTGCTCAGCTCCCCTCCGGCTTCACGGGAATGCAACAGTGCCTCCTCTCATGCATAGGGATGCTCATAAAAACAGGCTGTGGGGCTGGATGGAGCGCTGTGCCAACCACCATGCTTTTGGCTACCAGGCCTTCCTGCGAGCTTTCTCCAAGGTGAAGGTTGGGTTTTACTGCTGGGGTTTGGCTGCTGCTCTCGTTTTCCCCGTGGCCACCTTTTGAGGGGATCAGTGGTTGGTTTTGGCAGGAACTGTTTTATTTCTTGCTTGTGAACGTAGTGATCTCAGCTGTCTGCCGGTCTGTGTGAGGCTCGGTATTAGAGCTGCTTTGATGTCTGCACTGATACATCTTAAGGCAGCTCAGGATGATTTTGTGCAGTAGCCTCGAGGTGCTCGCGCAGAAAAAGGTGCTTTAGAAATGTAAATTCTGTTTGAGGACAGATTTTTCTCTGCCGCTCTATCTCAATTCAGGACGAGGCAGTAAAAATGTAGCATTTAATTAAAGTTTGTAAAGGTTTGGAAATGAATTGCTATAAACATAAAAGACACAATCAAATGCCTACCTAATCCCCACCTTAAGGGCACATTAAATGCAAAAGAATATAATGTGTTTGAGACTAGGATTGAAAAGCGATGAGGATTTGGGAGCAGATCTTTTATAGCTGGAGCTTCTAAATTATTTTACTTCAGGCTTAGGGATTTAAATATCTACATATTGTAGATAAACATGAAGCAGCCCAATTCTCAGGTGGCACAGCTGACATAATTCTACTGAGTCATTTTAGCTGCAAATCCATACAGCGTGGCCTTGCGATGTGCGTTGCAGTGCATGTCCTGTCCTGATGGTGGATGAGATGGGAATGAGCCATTGGTGCATCACCAAGGAGAGGACTTCTTCCCTGAAGTCCGTAGCTATTTAGGGGAAAGCACCTGATAGGTTTCCATTATTAGGTTAGAACAGGGTGGAGAAGGGGATGTGGCGTTGTGCAGCGTCAGCCGGGGAGCTGGGCTTTCTGGGCTGCAGAGCTGCCTTCTGTCGGCCTCAGCTTCAATTAAAAAAAAAGAAACAATCTTTTATCCTGAAAACCTCAGACAGCAGGAACAAAATGCTGTTATCTCTCTGGGTCTCTAGAGAAATAAAATCTGGGTGTGTTGGGGCTGCCTGGCTCTATCACCATCTCCCCCCCACCCCAGCCCCCGCCCTGTATCCGCAGGAGCCAGGCATCCCGAAGAGCAGGTTTTCCCCATGGGACTGCTGGGCCCTCCAGCTACCCTCTAGCAATGCGTTATCAGCAGGACCACACCATGGGTTTGTTTTGCAATTAGCGATATTTGGCTTTGGTTTGGTTTTGGGTAGAAACCAGGCTGCGTTCTGTGGTCTAGCTGTGATTCCTGTTGTTTAAGGCATTGTGATTTGTAGGGAAATCGGGAATATTGTTCTTGGTGGAGAAAGAGCAGTGAGTGTGTTTTACCGAAAACCCAGCTAGATCCGCATCTCACGGCGCTTTGCTGGGATGGTGGCAGCAGAGGCTTGCTTTCTTTGGGACCAAGGCTTGGAGAGGTGGGATGGGGTGGGCTGCAGGTGGGGTGCTTGCACAGGCAGCAGGGGTGGTGGTGGTGGGTGACAATGCTTGGAGGAGCAGAAGTGGTGGTGGTGGTAGGGGATTGCCCTTGCCAGTAGCAGCAAGGAACCAGCAAAAGATTAACTCATCCTCTAAGTGCCAAGGGGAAGAAAAGAACCTGGGCAAAAGGGAAGGAGCTGAAATACCTGGTGACAGAGCCAAAAGGTGCCCAGTTAAGGGTAAAATTAGTCCTGTGTCTTATACTGCAGGGCCCCATGGAAACGGGGAGGGCTTTCTTTTTCTGTTGAATTGGGCTCTACGCCAGGTGAAAGAAAACATTTTCCCAACACCAAATGGAAAAATGCAAGGCAGACGTCTTAAATGAACTGTTAAAGGAATAGAGCCGTGAAAAGAATATGTTTGCTGTGTGCCGGGGTTATGCATTTAACAGATTTTTGACTATATGCGACCCTTGCAGTTTGTAGACAAGAGAAATCTGCTGCAGAAACTCAAATTGTGCTAAAGGCTGAAGGCAAACGTCAGAGTGTCATCGCTGTTCCTGGCCTGGGCTTTGCTCAGGAGGGATGGACAGTATCTTTCTGTCCTCCCCTAAAATCTTGCTGCATTTTTCCTTTCCCCTCATGCCCTCTCCACACTCTTTCTACAGATCATTGGCAGCTCTGCTTGTGCTTTAAAATAACCCAGGCTAAAAAGTGTGATTTGCGTTTCAGCGATTTTTGATTACACCCACGTCCTATATTTATTGCCGTTTAAATCGTCTGTGTTAGATTGAGATGTGTTTCTTTTGAGCAAGGAGGAAAAAAAAAAAACAACCAGCCTTGACTCTGTTGCTAACTGTTGCTAAGGGAAAGAAGATATTTATTCATCGGGGCACTTCTTCAGTACTGTGAGGCTGGTAGCCATGGAGGAGTGTAAGGAAAAGAAACGGTTATGTATTTAAGCCCTTTCTGTTATTGTTGTTGGACTCTTGCCATATCTACTGATGGTCAGCAGATGTCTTCTTTTTCCCCTCCCAGCACTGTGCATCTTGGATTGGAGGTGCAGCTTGGGTTATGGTGCAAGGCAGCTGGTCCCTGGAGCTGGATGGGAAACCCAGGGGGTCCCTGGAAGAATCCACAGGGCTTTGGTGGGTCCGTGGTCCCACAGGCATGACGAGGCTCCCGTGTTTTGTAGCTGTTTCCCCACAGCCTCTCCAAAGAGGCTTTCTAGTCCTTGGCTTCAGTGTGTCCTTTTAAAAATCCCCATCAAATCAAAGACACGGAGAGCCAAAAATGATGCACATGGCGGCGCTCCCTCCCCGAGCGGCTGCTGCTGGGGGACGTACGGCAATGCCGTTCGCTGGCTGTCGCCGAGGTAAGAGGTTTTCCTTTCAGCTGTCATAGCAACGAGAAAATATTGTTTTGATGGAGATCAAATTAAAAATTAAATTTGTCTCTTTCCTAGTAAGCGAATTGCTCACTCGTGAAAAATATAAATCACTTCGATTGGGGTAGATATCTTTGTAAGCACCTCTGTGGGTTTCCAAAGTGGATTTTGCAAGTGCCTCGTGCCACATTATGTCCCTGCTGGGTTTATGTAGAGCGTCCCGTGAATTTGAGCTTTATTTAATGTTGGGCTTGGTTGAAAAACTTCTTGGTAAAACTTCCTTGGTGCTTGTAACCTGCTAAAGCTTGGGGGGGAAAAACAGGTCTAACAAGTGTCTGGAAGCAAAAGGGATGACTCCTCAAATGTAGTGTTTCTATTCTTTACTGTCTGCTTGTCTGGTTTTTTAGTGGAATTTGGTGGTTTATGAGATGCTCTGGTTCATGGAACACAAAGCTGAGCACAACCTGAGAGTGGAGAGGAGGAGGTGATGAGTCAGGTAAACGGGAGGGTTTGTGGCAACGCTAGGAAGAGAACAGCATGAACATCTCTCCAGTGCTCTCCCACAGCCAAAGGATTTCCAGCTCGGGTTTCTGTGCCAAGCATGATTTCTAGGTATTTGGTGTCCTGGGGTGCCTTTCTGTCCTGCAAGCTGTCTGTTCTCCCTTTGAGGCCTCATGAACTTTTGGCACCTGCAGCATCACTTGCCACGGCTGGGTGCCCCTGCATGGACCACCTCGCCTGGGTTGCTTTGAAGCCGGTTAGCTTCCTTTGGCGAGGTCACACCATCCTCAGCCTGCCAGTGGGGAAGGTGAGAGGGAAGGACCGTCCCAGGCTGCTCACAGGTCCGTGCCAGCACTGGGGCCACACTGATGGCCACGTTTCTTCTCAAAGCAGCATGTGGAAGCTCAGGCAAGTCATACCTGTTTCCCTTTTGGCCTATAGTATAGTAGCGGTAGCAGATTTACTATAGGCAAATGGGTTCTCTCATCAGTTTATCTGTAATCAAGATTTCTAATTGATAAAGAAAAAAGCTTTTTGGTTGCAGGTAAAGTGAATGAAAAGGTTTTTCTTGGAAAGCATTTAAAAATCGCAGGCATTCTTCAGCAGAAGTGAACAACCGCCTGCCCAAAGTTGTACAAATAATCGTTTTTATTTTTTTTTAAGAGACTTGCTGTTAGCAGGGATGGTTTGAGGATAACCAGGCTTTTTGACTGCATGAACAGCTCTGGGCTGACATCTGGCACTGGAGCATGACATAACGAGGGCTGCATGAGTCCATGGCACCTTGATTGGAAATGTTCTCCCAAACTTTGGGGACAGATGGAGGCCAGGAGCTCCCTCCAGCTTACGTGGGGTGCACAGTCTAGCTGTGGGTGAGGGGCCAACCTCTCAGCTCCATGTCCCTTGAGCTGCTATCTAGGCAGGCTTTGGCACTGGGTTGCCAGAAGCAGGAGGAGAGAGAGAAGCCACCCAGAAGATAACCAGGTCCACATTTTATAGAAGCGATGTGGGGACTTTTGGTCAACTCAGCTTTCCAGGTGCCCAGGTCTTGGTTCAAAAGTGGTGGCTTTTTGTAAAGAGCTTTATTTCTGTTCTTTTTCTGTTCCTCTTGGGGAGGACCCTGGGTCCGTGGGGGGATGTAACTGCTCTGCGGGAGATGCTGCCTTGAGCCTCATGTCCCGTGTGCGTGCTGCAACATCTCCAAGAAAGGAGAACAAAAGAAAAGGGGCTTGTTTGTTCAAAATATCAGTGTTGAAATTATAACAGAAAATCCCCTTTTTTTCCCCCCATGGAAATCCGTGCACAAAGCCTTTTCCAGCCAACTGCCGCCTTAAGCACTCAGTATTGATTTGTGAAATCAAATCAGGCTTGGGCGACGTCGTCGTTATCTGCCACAAGCTGATGGAGAAAGTCGATGCTGACATCTATTTCCTGTTGCACGTAGCTTTCCTGGAGTTCATGGTAGACTGCAAGCGGTGTGATGCTGAGACCGTATCTGTACGGTTGATTATCACCCACTTCTGGTAAAATCTTCCTTCTTTTCCCCAGACTGAGGTCCGCAGTGATGCTGGGGCTGTGGGGACCTGCATCCCCGGCAGACGGGCAGCTGCCCGCAGGCAGCGATGCTGCTGAGCGCCTGCCTCTCCGCACCAGCTGGCATTCGTTGTGCATTTTATTTTTCGCATGTGTTCATCTTCTGTATTACAGGCGTGTATGTGCAGAGCAGTGCTGGCGTGCCGATGAGGATTATTATATTGCTGGGGTGGCTTTTTTTTTTTTCTCATATATTTGAAAAAGCAACACAAAATTACATATATAAACGGCAACATCTGTTACGGAAGCCTGGCCCAGGCAAATTACTGCTTTAAAAAGTCGGCGCAGATACTCGTGTGATTCACTTTCATGCTTGCCAGAGTCACATCATACCCACAGTGCTTTATTCCAGCTATGATAGGTGTGTCTTTTTTCTTTTACACCCACATCAAATTCTTAAAATAAGAGCACTGTAAAAGGAAAAAATAACTTGAGTTTATTTTCCTCTGGAGTCCACGGGGCCCTGGAAGTTATTATTAGAGGTGAAGTCATCACAGAGGAGGCTGTAACCCTTGGGGAAGGGTGTGGGCGATGCTGCTCTTGCACAGAAAGCAGCGGTGGTGGTGTCCTGGTGCAAGGGGACATGGATGCCAGCGGGAAGGGTAGAGAAATCCATGTCTACCTCTGCCCACGCCCATGATTTTGGCTAGATGGAGTGTTCCGATGTGCATCCCTCCTTTGGCGCAGTGGCACCGGGAGCAGAGCGCATCTGCCCCAAGCGCTGCCAAGCTTCCCATGTCTGCAGCACCATCCCTTTGCTGGCTTGCAGTGCCCAGACCACACCAACAGCTGGAGTGGAACTATTCTTTTTTTCTTTTTTTTTATTTCACATAAAACAGAGTTGGATTGTTGTTACCGTGGAAACCAGCAGCCCTAATTATAAGGAGTTTGATTCGCTGCATGTAAAAAGCTAGAATTCTTTTTCTCTTAAAAAAATAGAAATTAAAAAAAAAAAAATACCATAAAATGATAACCCCTTACCTGACATAAGGTTAATCTCGGTATGAGTGGTGTCCCAGGAATATACAAAATACTAGTACTACCATGTGTATAATGGTGAGCCAGGCTGGGATCAGCAGTGCCATCCTTTGCTGCCCATTACTTGTACCGAACCACGGCTGCCTTCAGGCCAACACTGGAAACAAATCAAAGTCATTGCAGTCTGTATGATTTCCCCCTTTTTTTTTTTTTTTTTTTTCTTCTCTGTTGCATTACGCACAGCATGAAGAGAGGAGATAAAGCCAGAGGGCAGAGGTGAAAACATCTCCTGCCGGGAACTCCGGATTGCAGCCAGGAAAAGAGCTCAGCACCACTCGGTGTGGGAAGGAGTGCAGTCTGTGCGGGGCCCGTGAATGGCCCCATTGAGCAGCTGCTGGTCTGGAAGTTAAGCGGTGGCTTAAGTGTTTTGCCAGATCTGCTGGAATTCACTCATTTTGCAGGCAGCGGTGAAGTAGCATTACGGTTTGCATCAAAACAGGATGCGAGTCAATATGTAAATACCAGATAAAGAATGCTGCGTGTGTGCTAAGTGGCCTTTGCAAGTGTTCTCAGAGTTCATCCTCCCCATCACTCTGTCCTTTGAGGGAAATCAGCTGAAAAGTGCAAAAATTGGGGAGCGTTTCCTGTCTTGGCTTTCTGGCTTCTTTTTCTTTAAGCAGGCAGCGAGGGGACCATCCGCCTGGGTCAGAGCATGGCTTGTATTTGGGTCAGGAGGGTTACCAGGAGGGCAGAGATTTGCACATGGAATTGATTATTTTATTCCATTTTTAGAATGTGCTTACTGTGGTTTAAAACTCAAATTCGTCTTGTAACACGGATATTTAAATCCTGGCCTGGAACCATAGCTAAGAGGAGAGCATTTAATACTTGCTAAATCCCTATTTCAAATAAACATGTGAGAGAGTGGCTTTCTGGTTTATTGGTGGAGAAACAAAGCTGATATTTTAGAATATATCCAATTAAATTCTGCAGACTGGGCTTTCACATGAGGATAAATACATTTAGGGCCCTGTCCCTCCAAGCGTGAAAAGCGCGGACTGTTGAAGCCGGGTGTTGGTATAACTCCATCCATGCTTGTGACAACAGTTTTTTCCAGCCCTGGGTATGGTTGCTCATGAGTTGGGAGCTCATCTTCCACCTGGGAATGGCTGGCACATTCTTGTTGTGTGGCTTCATGGAAGGAGCAAGACTCGTTGTGTCGGGTTTATGGTTGGGCTTGATGATCTTAAGGGTCTTTTTCAATCTAAAGTAAAATCTATGATTGCCACCCTTGGGTGGGTTGGTATTGTACGGATGAGAAGCCAAGCTGTGGAGGGCCACAGCAGCCCAGCTGGCTCAGCAGGGGAAGCCTGGGCTGCTCTGTGGTCTCCCCCCATGGGCTGCACCCTACCAAGGTGCAGGCACGCCCTGGCTGGGTGGGAGACACTGGTCCCTCCTCAGGATGCTCCTCTGCTGGGGCGAGCTGCTCTGGACAGCTGGGGCAGGGGTGCTGCTTCCGTGTGGCAATGCCGGTCTATCCGCGCCAGCCCAAGGGTGGTCGGTCTGATGTGTTACTGCACTTTGCTTCTGTGGGGGTGATCAGCACCATCCGACACTCCTCTAAAGGCCTGGGGGAATAATTTGGAAGCGGGGAGTCAAACGGCATTCCCATTTGCAGAAGTGGGATGGGTGCCGGTACCTTGCATGCGTGGGAATGGGATGAGGGAGCTGGAGACCCCAGGGATGCTCGTTCTGCAAATGGTTTCCAGTTAATGATGTCTTAATGTCTGTGATTGTGGCAAATCGTGTGCTTAAGGTTGCGTACACGGATGGTTTATCAAAGGCAGCGGAGCCTACTTCTGTGCTTAATATTAGGCATGTGTTTAAGTACCTTGTTGAACTGTAGCAAAAGCAGCTAACCTCAGCCAGGGCTTCAGCTCGGCTTTTCCTGGACTGAAAGAGTTTTTTCTGCTTTTTAAATACCTCAGGATTTTTACAAGACATCCATATCTCATTTTAAAAACACATCACCATGGTATAGCATATCAATGTCTGACAGCTGTGACCAGGTAAGAATTACGACCTCTTGAACAGAATTTATGAAACCAGAAATTACCTTTTGCCTATTGAAAATTAAACCAGCGCTAGTGGTTTTGGACTAATACAAAGGAACCACAGTACTTTTTTCATTTATCGGTCACCATGTGACTGATAAATTTTTTTAACATACGTGCCCTCCCCCCGCCAATGCTTGGAATGAATAAATATATATTGGGCATTAAAAAAAATTATAAAAACCATTAAGCAAGTATAGCACATTACAATGTATTTTACATGGTTTTTTTAGGCTCAGTTAGCCATATGTTAAAATAAACTTCAGCAATGGTAACAATTCTTCTTTGAGATTATGTCTTAATAAAATGGTATGTGGGTGGTAATACAAGCAGATACCTTTCTGTGCAGGAATTGGGATTCAGCTATTTTATATGATGTTTATCTAAACCATCTCCACTGAGCAGCTTTCACCTGCGTCCCCTGAATTAGGATGTGGTCCCGTTCCCACCGGAGCCAGTGGTACATCTTTGGTGGGAAGTGCCACGGCAAGGCTGTGCGTCCTGTCCTGCCCGTGGGGTGGATGGACCATGGGGTGAGCCAGGCAGCCAGTGCACTGGGAGTGAGGTGCAGGTCTGCTCCCCTGAGAGCATCTGTAGAGCTCCTGCATCTCCTGAAATATCTGATAGATGTGGCGCTAGCAGAGCAGGCAGGACCTGCAGGGCTTGGTGCACAAAACAGGCTGTCACATGCAGCTGGGAGCATCCAACCCCGTTCTCTGGTATAACATGGCCCAGGACTGGAATGGGGAAGATGCCAGGCAGGCTGGGTGCTTTAGGCTTTTTTCTTCATGGGTTGGCATGGCATCCAGAGCTTGTACTGGTGGAGACAGCCAAGGAAAATATTCCCATCCACACGCACACAGCCTTGTGGCACGGATGGTGGGGACCACAGGAGATTCATGTGCCAGGGCCTGGCAGTGGATGGTGGAGGGATGATGACAAGACAAGAAAAGCAAGGGCTAATTTGCTTTCCATACACTCCCAACAAACCCCAGTCCAGATCCAGTTCCTCCTCTGCCCACTCCAGTGGTCCCAATGTGCTGTAATGCCTGCGGGCATGAGATGGGCTCTGTCAGTGTTCCCGACCATCCCCACTCTGCAGCAGGAGAACATCTTGTTGGCTGCTGGAGGAGCCTCACTTGAGTAAAGACCATCGGGTTCATCTGCTTGCTTCAGTTAGGCTGGGAATAAGTCCCATGGTACTTTGGCAAGTTTGTTGCTTCCCGATGCTGTTTCACCACTGCTTGTTCCTCGTGGAGATCGCTTCTGTTATTGCTAACAAGTTTCCAAGCTCTGAGTGGCTCAGGGACTTGACCTATATGGGAAATCCATGCTTTAGCATGTTTGTGCAATATTTACTATTGTGTGCCCGCGTGTATCCGTGCATCCTTGCGTGCCTAGGCACCCCACAGCATACCAGAGTTTTCTTGACACCTGCACGCGGTAGGTTGAGGGCGCAGAGTTAGCCAGGCAGCTCGCAGCCTTG